>NW_026126410.1:3669375-4892500 GCF_943737965.1 Phodopus roborovskii
TGCCTGTCCTTGGCTGTGGCTGTCCTCCAAGAGAGGGCTATTGCTTAACTGGAATAATGGTATGAAGTTGTATAAAAACCAGGCACAGCTTTTCAATTGAAACCATACTTAATTCAGGACCTGTCTTTTGACAGCAGTCATTAAGAAATTATTTTTAATCATGATGTCTCCCTGCCAAACACTGCAGTTATTAATAATGCTGTATACATTCCAAATAAAGTCTTAACTACTTTGTTGTTTTTAAAACTTTGGAATGAGGATGGTGGTAATGTCTGAAAAGAGATTAAAAAACAAAACAAAACAAAAACAAACAAACAAAAAACACAACAAAACTTTGTTAGAAGGCTCTGATGATTGTAGGTTGCAGTCTACAGTACCCTGGCAGCTTTCTCCAAGTTCAGCAACATGGAGGACTCCCTCCCCCTGCAAAAGCTTCCTGCTCAATACCTAACCATCTCTCAAAGTCTGGAGGTTGCCTCTAGGCCCAGGATGCATAAATTATCTGAAGGGTGGTCTGAAAATGCTCTTTCCCTGATGATGTTACATTAACATTTAAACAATTAGCTGAGAGATTGAGAAAAATATTTTCTAAACATGTAAGTCTAGATCTCTGAATTTTGTAATAAGGGGAAGAGGAGTAAAGTTTTAGACACCTTAAGCAGACATATTCTTATGGTATATGTGTTATATGAATGTACAAATAAAATACCTTCTCTGGATTATTTAGAAACATTAATTTAAAGAGTAACAATTTAGAACTGTGTTGGCCAAAACAATAGTCAGTTGTGTGGCTGTTGAGCATGTGTAATGTGGCTCATTAAGAAATGAGACACACTATGAACATAAAATTCATCTTGTTTTCTGAGGATGCCATCAGAAAGAACATAGCTGAGGATGGTGACACATGCCTCTAAGCCATGATTTGAGGTGTAGAGGCAGGAGACAATTACACTTTTAAAATCAGCCTGGGCTTTAGTGTTTGACCCTGGCTCTGATAACAAATACAACAGGAGAATATAAAACACTTCAATAATTAATTTCATAGTGATAATATATTGGAATAATATTTTAGGCATCTTGACTTGAAAAGGTATATTCTTGGTTCATTAGAGCAAAACAAATTTAACTACTAGAAAATTTAAAATTACATGTGTCGTCCCAGTATATTTCTGTAAAACAGGGTGCTACAGTAGAGTATAACAACATTGCTGCCAGATTTTGTTCTTGCTGAAAGAGAACAGATTTATGTGTGTGAGTCAGTGGCTAGTGGCAGGACATGTCTTTTTAAATTACAAATGAGTGGTTAGAGAAAAATAACGTGTCTGAATAAAATCAAAAATAGGGAAAATGAGTGTGGTTCTTAGTGCCAGGGAAAGTGAGATCTCTGCAATCTCAGAGGTCATGGATCTCTGAACTCTGGACGGTATAGGAAAGAGGGTATCCATGAGTGTGGGGGGTGGTGGCAGAGGAAAGGCAAAAGCAAGTTAGAAAGAGAATTGTGCTTTCTTTCTGAGTTCAGGAAAGATAGTGCCTGATCAGCCCTTACAGAGTTTTTCTGATCCTCATCAAATCTATATTAATCATATGTTGTCAAGTAAAAATTACATTTTAGAAAGTCATGTGATATAGTTTCTTTTTCCTAAAAGAAATGTTTGTTAGCCACAAATGATTTTTTATGCTTATATATCTCTGCTAAGATTAATTTACACTTTTTTATTTCTACCAAATAACCCTGTATAAAACAGCTTTGAAAATCATTACTGATTCTCAATGTTACATGGCTCATTGCTCCATGCATTTGTCAAAATTTCTGTTAGGAGAATGAAAACCTAAGGACATAAAAATTAACACATGTAAATTAATCTCTTATTCTGGTTTGAGTTATGAAGTCAATGAGAAAAATACAACCATTCCTAAACTTAAATTAAAAAAGACGTACCCAGAAGTGCTGTAACTGATAATCTGGCTGGTTTCAGTGAGAACATGTGCTGAAACCATATGTCAAAGAGAACATCAGAAATATAATTCATAAGAAATGATTTGTTTTCAAATTCGGAATCAAAGTGGTAGAGGGAAAGTCATGTTTTCTTCTACTCCAAGAAGTCTAATTTATATGAAACAGCAAAATAACGACGTTGTTTCTGGGTTATTGGCCTCTTAATCTTGTATATTAATTCAGGTAATGCACCACTAACATTCTCTTCTATTTAATTATTTTTATTTATGTACCATTAAGCTCCATTTCCATTACTTTTGCCGTATAGAAAAAAGGGACAGACCTAGGGTATTTGGGCAATACCAGCAGCCTCATTTTTAATCTTCAGAAGACCCCTTTCTTGGTGGAGAATAAAAATGATAATCCTCAAAGTTATTTAAGACCACTTTTTATTTCTTTAATTAGGAATTTCAGGAAAGCTGTTCTACTTGAACCTTTAACATTTCCTTACACTTTTGCCTCACTATCAAGAGACTCTTCCCAAGTTTGTATTGAATACATTCTTGATTTGCAGGAAGGCTGCTTTCAGACACTTTCATATTGTGCTATAATCCCTTGGTAATTACAAAGTTTCTCTCTGCAACAATAGGTAAATCCTGGAGGAATTCAGTAGTTATGTTTCACGTGTGAAATTGTACTTGGACATCTTGTCTGAACTCACCCTCTGGGGACTCTCACTTAGGCAACAGTACTGTTAGGAATGCCAAAATACAAGAGCTCAAAGGTAATAATGAAAATAAATCTGCACCAGTGGAAAACACTGTTTGAATAAAAAATGGTGCATCAAATTTCAATGAAAGCACTCATTTACTAGTGCATGCATTCTAACTATAAAAGAACCATCATTAATATAGTATAACTCAGGCTCTGTAACATTTCAAGGATAACAATATCTCCCTATAGTGGGTGTTAAGCCATCAGGAATATATACTTCCTTTCCTTTTTTTCTCCTCTAATTATTTACATTCATTTCTTCTTTGTTCCTTTGAGTTACTGACATTTAAAACCATATCAGAAACTCATTAGTGTGACTAAAATCTCAAATTGCACAATAATATTTCTCTAATTACTCTTTTGGCTATTTGCAATTTATCTTGTGATTAAGCATCAGTAACTGGTCATAATTATTGATTGAGTTTCAAGTTTTATAACAGTTGTTTTCCTTTTCTTTTTCTTGGCCATAAATCACAATGAAGTAAACATTTCTAAGCACTTCCATACATTGTAATTTTGCAAACGTTTAAGTCTTCATACTCAATTATAATGGAAACTATCCCTATTAGTTTTGTCTAGTGACAAGCATGGCACATTCCCTATAATGCTCTTATAAACCAATGGATGAAGTAACATAGGTATGTGGTAAAAAAAAAAAAAAAAAAAAAAGAAAAAAAAGTGTATGGTATTTGCAAAATCAAAGGAGGAAAAGGGTAAGCAAGGACTGAATTTTTAAAAGAATTATTTCTTTTATGTATTTTTATGTATATGAGTACTCTTTTGCATGTATGCCTACAGGATAGAAAGGGGCAAACAGACAAAAGATGACATCAGATCCCATTATAGATGCTGGTGAGCCACCATGTGGTTGCTGGGAATTGAACTCAGGACCTCTGGAAGAGCAGATAATGATTGTAATTTTTTTTTTTTTTTTTTTAGGGCTAATATCCTTGTCTGTTTTGCATTGAAAAATACCAAAATCCCCCCTTTTTTTTTAAGCCAAGAACTTCAACTGCATGATATTTCTGAACTTGTTGCATATTTATACTGAAACCACATCTTGTAAAGGACAATATATAAAATCAGGGATAAATATGACCAAGGGAATTCTGAAGAGATTTGCTTCTGCTTTCGTATGGACAGTGAGGTTTTTAGTCTGGTGATGCATGTAGCTGGCAATCTCAGTTTTCATGAACATATTAGAGATGTTCCAATAATGCCAATAGGAAGAATATAGCAGAACATGAAGCCATACAGGAGTCAGATAGGTGGCATTTAGCCTTGTTTCCATTTATTTGTTTAATTCTGAACTTTAGGAAAGGCCTCACATTTGCAATTCTCCTGCCCTGCCTCTGTCTTTGCCTCCTGCCATTGTGCCTGCCTCTATCTCTTCCCTTTGCCTCTGTCTCCTGCCTCTCCAGCCTCCTGCCTCCTCCCTTTGCCTCTGCTTCTGCCTCCTTACTGTTGGTAATAAAGGTAAGGCCTGGACAGAACAGGAACTTTTTGGGTCTTTGTATCATTGGACTTTCTGAGCTATCATGGCAGATTTCTAAAAGATTCTTAAGACAAACTACAATGTGGATGATACTAACTAATCCTGGATGACTCATAGTGACCTAAAAGTCTCTGTGTGGAAGGTAAGTAACTACAGGCCACTGGTACCTCTTGGGCTATGCGTTCACCTTTTCAGTATTAATTTAGGTGACATGTGAAAATAAAAAAGAAGAAGGGCAAGGGGAAAAAGTAGGACTAAAAGAGGAGAAAAACAAGGAGAGGGCCAGGAGGATGATAACAAGGGAAGCATTTGAATTTCAAGCTAGTATAATTCCCAGGAAATAGTTAAATGGAATTGTTCAACTTTCAGTAATTTAATGTAAGTAGCAAAGAGAAGATGCTCCACTATAAGCACTTACATATTCAACCCATTGGGCTTTTCAATAAACCATCGAAGAGGCAAAAATTGTACAAAACATTTTCCATTGGCAAATGCTTGTTAAATCTCCTAAAGCAAATTTTCTTTTACCCCCTGCCTCTAGAGTACTCAGCTCCATCCTATAAATTAGTTGAGGTGGGGAAAAAATTAGTTCCTTAGGTCCTTGTAAACATTTCATTTTTATTTTTAGAAAAAAAAGAGATTCTTTTTCAAAAAGTGCAGGTAAGAGGAAAAATAACGTTGAAAGTCTCCTGTGAACAGTTTTATACTTCAACACATCAGAGCGCCCACAGACTAAAAACAAATTGGACAAGAACACAAACCTTGCAGCTTGAGATACTCAAAAGCTTATTATGGCTGGAAATGAGTACAGTATTGCAATAACTGTGCCGATTAGAATAGAGAATAGACCTAGTCTGTGCTCAGAGGTTAAAGTCTCTTCATTGCAGTCTCTAGAAGCAAACAAGCTTGTGCTGCAGGGTTGACTCTGGCTATTACTGAATTCACATACTAAAATGCAGCCTGGTTCTTAAAAGTAAATACCAGCTACAAAACAAAGAAAATATTTCTTTTCAGGGAAAAATGTTAATATAAAAGAGATGTTTATTGAGTTTATAATCGTTATGTTTCTTTTATGTATACTGTTGTGTAAGCAGAGAATAAAAGATAAATGCTATGTCATTTTATTTATTTTATTTTATTTCTGGTATGTTAACTCTCTGATTATCAACCCATAACATGTACTTTCCTGTGACCCTAAAAATAACTGAAAACTTCTTCTTTTTATTATTTGCTTGCTTGGTATAAAGAGACTACTCTGCCTTTAATCTGGCCTGTTTACATTCTCCTACTATGGGAGCCTGAAAATATGAACTGACCTTTAATAAATATTTACCTTGCTATAAAAAAGAGATGTTTACTGAATTAAAAGTTTTAATTCATATTTAAATAGCACAATGTCTCTTAAAATGCCTTTGAATTTCAGTCAAGACATTCATTATTACTGCAACCATTAAATCTCCTAAAACTAGCACTGAGGGATACCTCCATTTTACTACAAGTGCATGACATTTATTTACCTGATTTCTTTTATGAATAACTCATACCCTATCAATGTCTTTTACAAGTTAAAGAGAAAACACAATGTATAATACACATATATTTGTATATATTCATAAATATATGGGTTCATATATTTGGGACAAGCTAAGGTCCCAATTAAAGCACAATGTTAGGGTCCTTTGTATTAGTCATAAATATGAACTCTGAATTAACAAGGAAATGTCTATAGGGGCAACTTTCTTCACATATATCTCTTTATAAAATATTTTTCTTCTAAATAAGCATAAAGTGATACATGATTATTTACTGTTCAGGCTTATGGCAAATAATTTAGGAGACATGGACATATCAAAGAAGAAAACTTAAGTTTTAGCTTACAGTGTAAACTGAACTCCATTTTTATATTATTCATGTTTATAAAGGATTCTCAGGGATCTATGTAAAAGAGGATTCAGAATGATGCAAGAGCCAGAGTTGGCAGGTGACTCAAGGGAAATAGTATCTTCTAGACACAGAGAGGCAGATGCACCTATGAACCCACAGAGACTACGGCATGATATACATGACTTCTACAAGTTCAGACCAGATACAATTCCAACACTAAAAATGGGGACATTAAAGTCCCACCCCTAATCAAGGAGCTATTTGGAATTGATATATGAAAGAAAAGTTCAGGACAATGGAATGTCACTGGGTGTATCAAGGACACTCCAGAGCTACTGACTGCCCAGGAGTAGTTGGCCAGCACAAAACAAATTTCTCATTTTTGTCTGTGTGACTTTTATTTTGTCTGCATACTTTGGATTTTATCAGTTTGTTTGTCTTAATGTTTGTTTATATTTATTGATTTCTTCTGATTTTCTATATTCTTAGTGAGATAGATATAGACAAAGAAAAATAGAACATGAGTAGATTAGTAGGGAGGTAGTGGCATATCTGGGAAGAATGAGAACGAGTATGATCAAATATACTGTATGTAAAAAAATGTTAAAATATCTTCCATAACATCTTAAAAACAAAATAACCCCCATTTCTTTGTTTTTATATATTAAACTTAGTTCTCAATAACACAGTGTTTTTATTGCATTTAATTTCTATGCCTTTTCAAAGTCATGAAATCAGTTTTGACCACAAACACAAATCCATGCCTTGTACTAATAAGAATAATAAAAGTAAATTTATAAATTGAGAAATTCTATATCCTACATATTAATGAGGATCACCAAATATTAGAATTGGAAATACATTCCAAATATTTCATGTTGAGATGAAGAAAATAAGACTTAAAACAACTAAGTTACTTTTAAAATGTTATTGGAAGGAAGGAGAAAAGCATAAAGATTTTTCTAAGTCACCATTACATGCTTTTACTCTGATGTCAAACTTTCATTTAAAAGAACATCTCACAAATGCAGTGTGCAATTTGTATCTTTAGATTACTTCTTGATCAAAGTATACTTCGTCAAACAAATATTCTCTCATTGTGCTAAGCTTCATTTGATGTGCTGTCTATCAGAGTTTTACTTGATTCTGACAAAACCTTTATCTCAGATCTGTTTGAACGTGATCATCATTAATATTTGCTTGTAAATTCATGTGGTTGCATACTACTTGGCATAATTCCTCTTGGGTGTTAGTAAGTATACATTGTGCATTATAACATTTAACTACATCTCACACACTATGGGTAAAGAAACCTTCTACTTCTTTGACTTTTTCCCAATTACCGCTAAAAAGAATTCATTTGTGTAGTATTTTTGGTTTGAGTCGATATTTCTGGTCATTATTTCTTGTGTCACATGCCAGATTCACTACCAGGAAAGTGAGAAACAGGTGGTGGGATAGGTGAGAAAAACTCTCTCTGCTGATAGCAGTAAAAGTTCTCCTCCTGGAAGCGAGACAGTGTTGAAGGTTAGGTCCAGGGTTCTACGTTTTAAAGGAAAGTAAGGTTTTAGTGGAAATCCAAGACTGTGTCACAAATTAAGGGGCTGAAAACCATTGAGCACTAGCTGGAAAGAGAGAATATTAGGGAATCCGAGCAAATCCTTAAAACAAATAACCCTCTGGTGAAACATTTTCTTGTTCTTCTATCAAGTTGGTGGAGTGTTTGATCCAACTGAAGACTCTGGATGGGTCTCAATGGAAACACAGAGGAGTAGAACAGTGATTTCAGCTTAGTAGGGGGAGATGGGAAAGGATAACCCGCACATAAACAATAGCGAACTTGTCTGGGGTTATTAGATAAATAATAGTATTGTGTGGCAAAAATGAAGTGGAAGCCTGTAGATGTAGTCTTGTATTAGTTTCTCGTGCTTCAGAAGAAACAAGTTTTTAGTTTAGAAAGAATGAATCTTCTTTGTCCTTACATGTATGAGGCTGCAAATAGTTGTAACTGTCTTATTGGGGGAAAAAATCAAGAGGTTGACAGGGTTTGTTGCATGTCTTCTCAAGAATAGAGTACAATCTATCCCCATACTTTCTTTGACTTTAAAGGTTTTCTCGCTTTCAGTATACAGTTTCTTTCTGCCATTCAAACAATGATCATATGAGTCTCTTTCATTTCTCACCACACTAAATCTGATCTCTTTGCCTTTGCCTTTCACCTAAAAGGACCTTCATAATTATATAGTATCCAAGCAGATAATTCTACATGATATTGCCATCTCAAGAAACATCTCAGTGTCATCTGCAAAACCAAACCACCAGGCATGGAAAACATATTCAAATGTTCAAAGAAACTAGACATGGATGTCTTTCTAGAGGAGAATGCTTCATTCTCTACAGTTTTAAATGAAATGAAGGTGTCCTAAAAACATTTTACATGAGATACCAGTGGAATTACACATGTTAAGTAGGTTCTTTCCAAAGAGAATGCATTTGTTTGAAGATGGTGGGAGATGGACTGAAGCTACGAGAGTGACTTGCTTTCTTGGTAAATATACAACCTTTTGTGTAGGAAGATTGGTTTAATAATACCAGTCATTTAGCTTGTGACAAATATCTAATACTTTACTAGATAGTATTTCTGTACCTACCCAGATTGTACTTCTGTGCCTAGGTAAATGTTCAGCATAATCAATATGACATAGCCATAATTTTCATTTTTTCTCTTCCCCTTTAAAGACAGTTTCTCCACCTGATAATCCAATTAAAAAGTGGGGTACAGAACTAAATAGAGAATTCTTAATGGATGAATCTAAAATGACTGAAAGACACTTAAGAAAGTGTTCAACATCCTTAACCATCAGAGAAATGCAAATCAAAACAACTCTGAGATACCATATTATTTTTGTCAGAATGGCTAAATAAAAAACACCAAAGACAGTTTATGCTGGAGAGGATGTGGAGAAAGGGGCACACTCCTCTACTGCTGATAAAAGTGCAAACTCATACAGCCACTTTGGAAATAAGTATGACAGCTCCTCGGGAAAATGGGAATTTATCTACCACGAAATCCAGTAATTCTACTCTTAGACATAATCCCAAAAGATGCCCATTCATACAATAAGAACATCTGTCCAATCATCTTCGTAGCAGCATTATTTGTAATAGCCAAAACCTGGAAGCAACATGGATGCTCCCCAACTGAAGACTGGATGGAGAAAAATGTGGTACATTTACACAATGGAGTACTACTCAGCAGAAACACACAATGGAATCCTGAAATGTGCAGACAAATGGATGGAACTGGAAGAAACCATCCTGACTGAGCAATTATGTACTTACTCATATATGGCTTTTAGAAATAGAACAAAGGATCACCAGCCTACAATTCATACCGCCAGAAAAGCTATGAAACAAGCAGGACCCTAAGAGAGACATACATAGTGTTTCCCTGAGAAGGGGAAATGGACAAGATCTACTGAGCAAATAGGGATCATAGAAGGAGGGAAGGAGGAGAAAAAGAAGGGGAGAAGAGGAGGGGAGAGATGGGCATGAAGGAACAGGAAGATTGATACAGGGAAAGAATAGAGGAAAACAAGAAAAGAGATACCATAATGGAGGGAGCCATTAAAGAGAAATCTGCCATTAGGGAAATGTCCAGAGATCAACAAGGATGACCCCAACTAAGAATCAGAGCAATAGTGGAGAGGCTACCTTAATGTCTTTCCATGATAATGAGATTGATGACTACCTTATATGCCATCCTAGAGTTTTCATCTAGTAGCTGATGGAAGTAGAAGCAGACACCCACAGCTAAATACTAGCTGAACTCCTAGAATCCAATTGCAGAGAGGGAAGAGTCCAGACAAGGCTGGAGAAACCCACAGATACAGCTAGCCTGAATAAGGGGTATCTCTTGCACCCCAGTGTGAAAGCTTGGAAACCAGCATAGGACGGACCCAGATCCTGTGAATGTGGGTGTTAGGAAGACTGGGAAGTCTATGGGGTCTCTAGTCTAAATCAGGATTTATCCCTAGTATACAAGTGGACTTTTGAAGCACATCCCACACAGATGGATACTTTTTCAGCCTAGACACATGGGTAGAGTGCCTAGGCCCTACCCCCCAAAATGTGACAAACTTTAAAGACTCCCCATGGAAGGCTTCACCCTCCCTAAAACATAAACATGCTGTGATTTTTTACCCATTTGCCTTCATTGTATATCTTAAAACCAGTTATTAAATATATCGTCTAAAACTGATTTGATAAGTATAAATGATTAAAAGGGTGTGTTTTTGTAGCAATCTGAACCTGAGAGCTACATGGGGATATATGTGTTCTCATTTAAGGATATGATATGAATCAAGTTAGAAAATAACAACAATCCTTTTGAGAAAGTTGTTTACTTTTTTTTTTAAAGAGTATATGTTTAAAATTCATCAGGACTTCACAAATTTGGCAAAACATCAAGATTACATGAATAAATTTACAGGGATATGATGACATGACGTAATTAGATGTGGTACTCCTAAACCTCCTCTTAGATGCTTCTTTACACTGACCACAATTATATTTTATTTTTATCACAAAAGTATATGCTAAGTATGTATGACTTAAAAATATATTTCATTGAAATCATTGGATCTACCCCTCCATCTATTTCTTCTTCTTCAGAAAATGGCATACTGCAAAGAGACAGCAGCCAAACCTGAGAAATCAAACACAGTAAGACAAAATAACAGCTCTCATATCAGACTGGGAAAGGTAAGCTTTTAAGAGGAATAGAATCCTAAGAACAGGCAAAGAGTCAGAGACACCCAAAAAACCACCAAGCTCATAATAGCAATAACGTGTATACAGAGGACTTGCAGTCCTCCATCCCCTTTCACTCCCCAATCTTTCCTTCCTCTGTGGGGCTCCCTGAATTCTGAGGGGAGAGACCCAATGAAGACCTCTAATTAGACTCTCTCTTTCTCTGCAAGTGGTCTTCTGGAAGAATATTTCTTTTGCTTAGTGTTTTGTTTCCCAAGTATGTCCCAACATTTGCAGCTTTTCTTAAGATCCCTCCTCAGTGACCTAGCCTAATTTTCTAGCTAATTGCATCCCACCTGATCTTCAGTATTCTTAGTGACCTGAATTTTGCTACATTTGTATTTTTATATTGTTTTAGTTTTGTCCATGATTTGGAAATTTTAGCTGTATCAGAATTTTCTTTTAAATGCAACAGTGTCACAAGGAAATGTTTTTGCCTACAGTATCATCCATAAAAGGCTATAAAATAGAGCATATATCTAAATCTGTATCTATATCATTTACATATATATCTATGACTATATCTATATATTTGGGACTCAACCTTACACTCTCTGTCTATTGATGTTTGAGAATTTTAGGCTTTTAAGCAACAAATAATATTTTTATAGTTCTTGCTGCACATCAAATTATCAGGGTGTAGCTTTGAGATGAGATGTTTATAAATGAGGAAGATATGGTCACTGTCATCAAGGAAAATAGTCCAGAAAGCACACTGATATGCAAATAATTCTAATGCAATGTGATAAGTGCTCTTACAAATGTATGAACTATCTCCTTTGGGAATATAGATAAAGGAACAATTAATTCAGCCCAGAGAAACTCAGAGAAGCTTCTGGTAAGAGGTCACATTTCATCTGGACCTTGAAAAGGGGAACTGGGCTTCACCAGGGAAATAAGGGCATTGAGACGATGGAGAAGTAAGCAGTGGAAGTGCATAAGGAGAGGAAAGATCAACATAAACAGGTTCGGGGAAGTTCATATCTGGGTCCTGGAACATGATAATTACTTTTGGATGAATTGCTGCATAAAACATATCTAAAAACATAAGTATAATTTTTCATACATTTTCTATTTCAAACTGTGTATAGTGGAGTATAAGAAGTAAATGTAATTTTTTTTTTACCAGTAGTAAAGCTTATTAGCCCAAATTCCTCTGTGTGGATTTCCATGCTCATAGAGACATGGTCTTCTTTCAAATATCTATCTCTCTCCTTTTTTTTTCTTTCTGAAAAGAAATGTGGGCACAGTACTAATGGATGAAAGATTTGGTATTCTGGTATTCCTTAGCTAGAACTCTCTAGCTTTGTTCTATACTGTCTGTCTGGTCACTGAAAAACAATGGCCTGGACATGTATTTAGATGTTATAGATTAAGTAATAATAAACAGTTCAGGCAGCCAAAATAGGAGCTAAGACAGCCCCTGAGAAAGGTAGCCTGTGGGATCTTGATAGTCGTAGACCTCAGAGAATAAAGAAGAAAGTATCTATAAAAGATTCAGAACAAGAAGACACGGTCAGAACCCAAGACTTGGACCTTGTAGAGCATGTTAAAAATGAAATACTAGGTATGTACTCACTCATATATGGGTTTTAGACACAGAACAAAGGATCACCAGCCTATAATTCACACTGACAGAGAAGCTAGGAAACAAGGAGGACCCTAAGAATGACATACATGGTCCCCCAGAGAAGGGGAAGAGACAAGATCTCCTGAGCAAATTGAGAGCAGAGAGGGGGGATAGAGGGAGTCAGGACAAAGAGAAGGGGAAAATAGGAGGAGAGAGGAGGACATGAGAGAGCAGGATGATTAAATTGGGGAAAGAATAGAGGAAAGCAAGAGAAGATATACGGTAATAAAGGGAGCCATCATAGGTTTAATGAACAATATCACACTAGGGAAATGTTTAGAGACCTACAAAGATGACCCCAACTAACAATCTAAGCAATAGTGGAGAGGCTACCTTTAATGCCCTTCCCTGATAATGATCTTGATAATTACCTTATATGCCATTCTAGGTCCTTTATCCAGTAGCTGATGGAAGCAGAATCAGACACCCACAGCTACTCTGAATCAAACTCCTGGAATCCAGTTGCAGAGAGGAAGGAGTGATGAGAAAAGGGGTCAAGATCATGCTACAGAAACCCACAGAAACAGCTGACCTGAACAAGAGAGAGCTCATAGACCCCAGAATGATAGCTGGGAAACCAGAATGGGACCAACCTAGATCCCTTGAATGTGGATGTCAGTTAGAAGTCCTGGGCAATCTATATGATCTCTGGTAGTGAGTAAGTATTTATCCCTAGCACATGAATGGATTTTGAGTGCCCATTCCATTTAGAGAGATACTTGCTCAGCCTAGACACACAGGAGAGAGCCTAGACCCTGATGCAAGTGATATGACAGACTTTGAAGATCTCCCAAGGAAGTCTTCACCCTCCTTGAGGAGCAGAAAGGGAATGGGATAAGGGGTTGTTGGGGGCAGGGGAGAAAGGGAAGAAGAGAGAACTGGGATTGACATGTAAAAACAACTTGTTTCTAATTCAAGTAAAAAAATCAAAATCATAAAAATGGAATATGAAGAAATTTAACAGGGTTAAGTTCAATAGAGAACACCACATTTGGTAGTTAGAAAACATGGAGAAATCAAACTGGTAATAACCCAGAAATTTTAACTGGCCTAGCTAGCTTTCATTGTGCTAGGATGTACCAGGTACACTACTAACAAAGACAACTATCAATAATACAAATCTGTGGAACCTGTGAGCTACCACAATAACCGGCCTGGTAGGCATATCCAGTGCTATAGCAATAGCTTGGGTATCATGGAAGTAACCCAGCCATTTCTGATTGAATTTAAGACTTGATCCATAAGATAAACCTTGCTCCCAACAACCTATGGCTTGATAGATTATAGGCACTATGGGGAACCAACTACTAATACTCTGCTAAATGAACATAGAATTACAATGACCCCCTAATGACTCATCATTATATCCATAGATTATAGTTCTCTGCAACCCTCAATGGAGAAGATGCTTCACATATATATATATATATATATATATATATATATATATATCCAAGTCCATTTAAATGAAAACAAACATTTATAGACAATATTTGGGAATTTGGGCGTCGTTCTTTCCAAACTACTTCCTGCTGGTAAGGGGCGCTGTCATGGGGGATTCTAAGAAGATGCAGAAATCCTGGCTGTAGTCCCTAAGGCTGCTTTGTCCAGCTGTTTTGAATGTAGAATCACCTGGTACTCTGTTTCAGGTGGCCTGGCTTGATCAAACCACATTAGTCTGGAAGGAATCCACAGCTTTTCATAAAAAAAAAAAGAGAGAGAGAAGATGCTTCTTATGCTAGACGATAATTAACAAAAAGACCCACAATTGGCCAAGGTACAGAAATTAAGGGACTGTGGTTATTTTCTATCCAAGTGAAATACATTTTCTATCAAAATGGAATACACACCTTTTTCTAGGTTCAGGGATCATTGTAGTTAAGGAATGGAGAGTGTAATAGGCAGTAGATGGCTATAAGAAAACAGTATCTTCTAGACAAAGCAAGACACCTGCACATGTGAACTTATCACTGCTGTGACAGTATGCACAAAACCTTAGTAAGTTCAAGATGAAATACACACACATAAGTACCCTTAGAACTATTGGTTACTTCTGGCTGCAAAATTAGGGAGAAACAGTTTTCTTGAGGAGTATTACTCCTGTTAAGTTAGCCATGTTTCACTGGAAGACCAGACATCCAAAAAGTACTTGAATAACACAAATTGTTATTGATCTTTTTTAAAATTAATTATCAATTCATACATACAAATTCTTAAACATAATCTGCTCAGACTGTATACTATTAACTCTATGTATGCCTTCAGGGCTGACAATTTTGTATTTTATAAGTAATTTATGTATTCTGTTGAGAAAACAGTTGTAGTTCTTTGTGTAGGGTTTAGTCCTCCTGGCTTTCTCCTGTCCACAATGGAATGCCTACTATTCTTGTTCTTGTTCAGCTCATGTTTAGACAGTTATGTTGGTGAGACTTTGTGGGTGTAGCTTCTGAAGTTACTAGGAGACACAAGCTCAAACTCTCTGATCTTTTACTTCTGACAATCTTTCTTCCACATTGTCTATAGTGTTCCTCAAGCCTTAGGTTAGGGGTTTTCCAGATTTTTTTTTTGGTGGGGGTGGTGGTGGTGGTTGCTGGGAACCAGAGCTCTGTTTTTCTTTTTAATAGTAGTCTCCATTTATTACAAAGAATTTTCATGACGATGGGATGAAGACTACATCTTTCTGTGTGTATAAGGACAAAGATTGCAAATGTTGTTAGAAGCTATTTTTGAATGAGATCAGGATGTTTTGGAGACAAGAAAGTTAAGGCTTAGCATTTATTGTTCTCTAGGAACTACTAAACTGATTTTATTTAAAAAATCTTATATTTCTAGTAAAAATAACTGGGCTTTGTATATGAAGGAGTTTGGACTTTAAATATTTCTAGAAGCTGGTAATTTCATGGCATTATAAATAGGAGCCAATGGTATTACTTTAATCAAGAGGGATAATAGTATTGTGAAGTTGACAACTCCAGAAGAATTGCAGAGAAACAGCCAGACACTCGAGTGATAGGGAAGGTAAAACAGAACTAAAAGTATAACCCAACTGAGATTTCAAGACAATACAAACATGATTAAAAGTATTGTTGTTTAAACACTTGTCTATGTTTTCTCTCTATGTTTAATTCCTTAGTGTCACAGCATAGAGAACAACAGGCCCATGGTTTGTTTCCTCCTACTTCAGGGGAAAAAATTCTCCTATTATCTTTAAAAAAAATTAAAAAGAAAAACATAAAACAAATTATTTTCAATCCCCACCACATGAAGCCTTCCTAAATGTGTTTTCTTAAATAAATTCATTTTTTACATTGATTATGGCTTTGTTATCTATTTCCCCTTTTTTTCTTATTACTTATTTTTATTTGTTTGAGAGATTTGCACAGCATGTTTGGGTGGTAATCATTGCCCTTCTTCATCTTCTGCTAGTCCAATACCTTCCCACCACCCACAAATATTTCTGTCCAGTTTTCTTTGCAAATCTATCAAGTAAAATCTATGCTGCTCATATACTCTTGGAGGCAAGATCTTTCACTGCGACATTGTGTCCTCTCTGTAAGAGACCACACCCTTTAAATAGCTGGATCCTCTTTCAGAAGCTGTCAATTAGCAATAGTTACTTACATAGGGGTAGAATTTAATCTTTACCTCTCATCTCCCTGAATGGATTTTTGTCTGGGTTGTGTTTACACACATTTTTGCATACTGTCACAACTGCTATAAGTTTATATATGAACACTCCCCTTCTGTGTCCAGAAAACATTGTTTCACTGTACTCATCTACCACCTCTGAATCTTATAAAGTTTCTGTTCCCTCTTCAATTCTGCTTCCTGAGACTTGGTGGGGGGGGGGGGTGAACTAAGTACTTCACTTCACACTTAATATTCCTTAGTCTCTCCTTTATGTGCTTTGACCAGATCTAGTTCTGCAATGTTATTTACCAGCTACTGAAAATAGACATTTCTCTAATGAGTATTGTGAGGCATTTTAATCTATGAGTATAATAAGACTTCAGGAGTCAGTTTAAGTATATGCCCACTTAGCAGAGTAATAACAGTATATTGTGAACTAAGGCCTACCACCTGTCTAGCCATATAGGTTCTTAATCTGATAATAGTGCCAGGATGGATTTTATCTTACAGAATAGGACTTAAATTCAGTCAGAAATGGCTGGTTACACTTCCACAATGTGTTTGCCACTACTGTACTGATGGATATACGATTATTGTACCTCACATGATTCAAATCTATGTGTTATTGGTGGCTACTTTTAATACCTTCCAGAACAGTGAGAGGATAAAATTATCCAACCTGGATGAAGATTTTTAGAAACAAACAGCTTGATTTCCCCATATTCTATAGATCAAGTATGTATAACTTCAGTGAGTGTCTTTTTAAAGTATATATTCAATATCTCCATATAAATACATATTTCCCCCTGTCTTTCCTCCCTTTACCATGTCACATTGTCCAGTCTCAGATTCATGTCTTCTTTTTTTTTTAAATTAAGGTCACACAGGAATTGTGTATTAATATCAAAATCTGTAATGTAATAAAGAGCATAGCTAATAGCCTGTAATATTCAGGGAACATTCCTGGTTCTAGGGTTTTCATTTGTTAGCCTGTGGTGTCTAATAAAAATATCCGGGCCCCATTATAGAATGACTCCATTTAAACTCTTTTTATAGGTATGTGTATAATTTCAAACTCAAATCACCTTGAAATTTCACCTTACCCTATTCAGAAGGACTACAGAGAAGAGGAATGAATAGAGGAGGAGGAGAAGTAAAAGACAGCAAATACTGTCATGAAGGTGAGAAGTAGGGGAAAGGGACTTATTTTGTAATGTTGGGGGTGTAAATGGTGTAGCCATTCCCATACATAAATATCAGTATGTGGGCTCCTCAAAAACCTACAAGTAAATCTATCATAAGAGTCTTCGATACAATTTTGATACATATATTCAAAGAACCCTGTATCCTGTTATAAAGAGACCTGTGTATTCATGCTCATTGCTATTCTATACATAATAGCCAAATAAAAAGAATAGGTGATCATCAGCTGTTGAAAAGATAATGAGAACATGGTATATTTACAAACAATGTAGCATTATTCAGTTGGAAAAACCAAAGTTATTAAATTTGCAGATAAATCTATGAAGCTATAAATAATCATTCTGAGAGGTACTCCAGGTACAAAAAAGAAAACATGGAAAGGTTTCTCTCATTTTTAGGAGTTAGTGATGGGTCTTCAGACATGTGCATTACAACATTCCAATTCTAAGGAATGTCCTTAGGATTCAGCAAATTAGTAAGGGGTCATGGAGATGGGTTTTGGAAGGAGAGGATGGACATATTGGTATAAAAGGGATAAATAGGAATAATGGAATAGGAAGGATTAAATTATGGTGGGTATGGAAGGGCTGAGTTGAGAAAGAAAAGCAATAAAAGGAGAACTCATTGCAGTAGGAACCTCCTAAAAAATGTACAGATTTAAAACTATAAATGTAATGGCCCAACATATACTTAATTCCTATTACATATGACGATATGAATATCTTAAAATTAGTTACATTAAGCTGTAGTTTTATAGAAGTGACCTTTGGGGAAATAATTTTACAACAGGCTATATTTTTAATCTATGTTTCTATCAATGTGCTTATCAATATGTTATGATTGACTCCTTTGTTAAATATATTCTTCATCAAAATCTAGAAAACATGTTATAAAGGACTATTATTATTGTGATTTTTCTGAAGTTGGAAATGTGAAACAGAGGGACTTCTGTATAATTCTGTGTATATTGCTATATTTATGAAGTGAAATTTTTATGAATAAGTAAGACATGTTTATTTAGAAATACAAGAAAGTCTACTACAATACAAAAAAATCGCGTAGGCTATGTCTAGAATGCTGTCTCTGATGCTCATGCTAATTTGCCATGTTCTTTTAGAGAAGGAATCTGTAACCTTGAGGGAGAAGAAAAACATACAAACACTATTAACGTATACATTTCTAAGCAGTAGGAAGTCAGTAGTGAGTGTCAGGGATTGATCAAGCCAGCGTTCTAAGTATAAACAATTGCCATCAGGTGTAGCTTGGCATGAGGTCAGCCATGCACCCAAGCAGGAATTTGAGCAATTTATAATCGCGGGTAGCCTAGACAGGAGATAAATTATTGACAAGTTTAACTTCAAGTGTAAAATGTGTCCTTATGACCGATTTTTCAAAGAAACCGGTTTTGCTCTCTTATATCAAATTTATTAGCTGAATCAAAAATTTTAAATTATTCATAATCACCTAAAGATATGTTAGGCTACCAGTAGTTTTGCCTAATTTTTATTAAAAAAATTTTAAGTAAATCCAAAATCAATTAATAGTTTTGCTGACTAAAATATAATTATGAAATTTTAATTTCTACACAGATACTCTAAAATATAGTCTATATTTACTGGAAACCAGTTTAGAATTAATTCTAGGATCTATATTCTTAGACAAATTATATCTTTGTTAACTTTGAATCTTCTTTTATCAAATGTTGCATCATCTTTTTAAACTAATGTTATTACTGTCTGTGTGTGTGTGTGTGTGTGTGTGTGTGTGTGTGTGTGTGTGTGTGTGCCAAGCAAACAGACATGGAAGTTTGAGGACAACTTTAAAGAGTCTGCTCTCTACTTCCTCCATGTGGGTCCTGGGAATGGAACTCAGGGCCTCAGGCTCGGTGACACCCATCTTTATCCATGAAGGAATCCATAGATACCAATGAAAAACTATTTACATCAGAGCAATTCCATGGGACAACTTGACATGTATTTTCTTTTTAAAGTTTTAGAGCAATGGTTCTCATTGAGACCACTTTGGGGTCAAATATCAGATATTCTGCATATTAGATAACTACAATTCATAACAGCAGCAAAATTAGAGTTATGAATAGCAATGAAATAAGTTTATGATTGGGTGTCACCACAACATGAGTAGTAAGTTTCACATCATTAGGAAGGTTGAAAACCAGTATTTTAGCAACATAGACTACAAGGCTATTTCATCAAACCTCCATTGAAATTATGGTCACATATAAAACCATGTGATGAATGTTACCTATAGATGACATTTCTTCAGAAAACTATGCTAGTACTGTCTCATTCCCCTTGATGAGGACTCAAAGGCTCTTTTTATAGCTGTAGCAACCTACTGAATCCCAGACAAGAACCTCCTTTGCCTATTGGTCCTTGATATCTAGCTGTGACATAGACTCATATATTTTTTTTTCCTATTTTGCTGAGATAGCTCTTTTATACATAGTCATTTACACCCTTGTAATATTATTTTTTTTAGGACCATTAAAGTTACACTCAACGTTACCTAACTTTAAAAATATCAGTGTTTGGGTTTTAAATTATCCATTTGGTTTGAAATAAAATTAAAAGTACAGGAGTTGCTAAATTATATATAAGACTTTCTTATACATACAAAATGGATGTTCATGTTTTTAAAAAACAGAAACATACTTTTTCTCAGTGATATTTTGGCCTAAAATGTGATGCTAGAAATACACATACAGCTCCACTGAGTGACTCAAGTACAAAAGAATGTCTTAAATAACCAGACTGCAAGCATGCCAGCCATTGGATAACTTCAAGACTACAAATACTTTCCAAATGATTTTTTGACTACCACATCTGTGAACAAAGTTTGGAACTAATTAGGGAAGGAACCACAGATTGAGCAAAAAAAAAAAAAAAAGACAAAGGTGATTATCACCCAAATAGAGAGACTTTGCCCAGTCACCCCACTTTAGAAATTCTGTGATACAATTTTAGCTTTTAAAAATCAGATTATAGTCATAATACTAAAATTTTACTCTTCCTATTTGATTTTGAGAATGCAAACTCTATGAAGGGAGAGACCAGGTCTATGTCATTGACCTATCTATATATGCAGTGTTCAGCATAGTTTGAAGTAATTTATACATGTCTGGTATAAGACTAAGTAAAAAATACATTTTAGTGCAATATTGCCTATTTGATTCACTTTCTCCTTCCATGTTCTGAAGATTGGCATAATGAGAAAAGATTGGAACATGAAGATACTGAGAACACTCTGAGGCTTCCAAAGTATTGACTCAAATAACTTTATACAACAATGTGTGGAAAGAAGACCATTACATACCAGAAATATCACAGGGAAAGTCACCCATGAGATAAACTTGCTAAGCTAGGATTATACTAATTGATTAAAAATAGCACAGCCTGAATAATTGGCTAATCTAATGGTTTTGTGATTCCATTCTTAGGTATGTACCCATCAAAACTTAAAATAAGCATCTGATAAATAATATGCAAACACATATTTTCATAGACTAATAGCTAATGGTTGGGAAAACCAATATTGTATTAATGGAAGAACGAAGAAGTAAGCCATTGGATTTATGAGAGGGTATATTTTTATATATCACATTGATAATGTGGTATTGTTCATTCAAAGAAAGGATTAAAGCACAAGTTATAACATGGATGAATCTTAAAACTATTGCATTAAGCTGAAGAAAGCAAATGTCACCACGTTGTGATTTCATATATATGGATATTGCAGAGTGGATAAATCTGTAGGAAAGTGATGTATAGTAGTGTTCCTAAGGGTTAAGGCAAGTAAGAGGAGTCGCATACTAGGCAATAGGTTTGAGTTTACAGAGATGCTGATGTTTAGAATCAGGCATGGTCATTATATTACATTGACTTTTTCACTGTATAGCGGCTAACTTCTTATTCTGAAATTCATTCATTAAAACGAAAAAAATAATTCATATTTTTAGATTTTTCAATAGCTTTTGAAAGTAAATTTTAGAAATTAACCTTGTAGCAAATCCTGCCCCCTCTCTCGGTCTCTCTCCCCATTTCTTGAACACATTTACATTGGATTTGTTCAGCTCTAAGCCCTGTGGTTGTGAGCACAACAACAGGGAGGCCAATAAATAACAGGCTGAGGCTCCTGACACTATGAGTTCACATGAAATACTTTTATTCATGAGTTGATTAACTTGGGTCCTTGTTGAAGGTAGAGATATTGAACTAACACCATGAGATTGAAAAAAAAAAAAAAAAAAAAAAAAAAAAAAAAAAAAGAGTAAAGTCTGGTATTCTTTCTGCAAGGTAGTGAATTAGACAAAATACACAGACCAGGGGGCTGCCCTCTTGGAGCTCTTATGTAATGGACAATGTGGGCAGCACCCAGAACAGGGCCCCAACAGGGCTTTTGTGTATTAGGTGCTGCACCTTTTGGGAGCATGGCATCTTTTCTATCCTGACTTACTGCAGGTGACCCTGTCCTCTACCCCTGGAATCCAGGGAAGTTTCCTTTCTCTGTAATTCATAAAGAGGAGCTGCAAGATGCAGCTCACTTTCAAAGAAAGAAGCAGCTCATGAATTTTCATTACATGCACAGATGCAGATACAGGTCAAAGGCAACTCCACTGAGTGTGGAAGGCACTCTCTACACCTCCTACTCCCTGCGGCAAAGTTGGAAAAGGGGGCACTTGTAAGTTTCACATCCTCGGTAAAGCTGTCACATTGAATTAAGCATTGCTTTTAAGGGAAGCAAAGCTTTTGAGTTGAATCTTAAAAATAAACAACTGTCTAGACTATTTACACAATTACATAATTACAATTCAATATTTTATCAAATAATAACATGAGAAAAGAGGAGTGAGTTGCTGAAGACATTGTCTATACAATTAGTCTCTGAATACTTTACAGTGGAGGAGAAATGATTTTTGTTGGGATGGTCTCATGATTAAAGGTGCTACATATGTGTAAAAAGAAGTTATCTACTGAAAGGAAAGTATGAGAGTGTTGACAACAGAGTCTATGGTGCAAATATGTTATGAACTATGATGGCAATCTCAAATAATGCTAGTTTACAGTCTCTGAGTATTCATGTCAAGTGTATTAAGTACACACAAAGTAATGAACTAAATAGATGAATCTCATACTGTATAATACTAAGGAATACATACTCTGGAACCAGCCAACTTGTATTCAGAACTCAGCAGTTTTCCTGTAGAACAGGACTGGAAACTATACCTCATATGATTAAATGAACACTTGGCACTCACAGGCACGCCATAGCTATGGCCATCACTCCTTTAAAAAAAAGTCCTGTCGGTGTATTTTTCAGGTCTTGGTTGATGTCATGTAAGCTAGTCAAATTATGTATAGGTTTTGAGATACAAAGATGTTTCCCATCCATGTTGTATTGTGTGCTGGCAGGTCCATGTATGATTTGACCTTACTGTAGCCCTTCTGCTGAAGTGGACTGTTCTGCTCAGACAAAGAGGGATCAAGATGTCCTCTCTGATTAAAAATTCACTGCCCAAAACAACTTCCAGAAGAGAAGCATGATGCTAGTGTATATGATATGTACTTTATCATTATTTTTCTTTTTTATTTTTCAATTGCAGATGTCACTTCCACAAATTTTCATTTCAGCCTTTGGCACATGCATGCCATTTGAAAGCAGCACTGCCCATGTGCTGGCTGTTACTGGGACACTCATTGGGGACTGCTTCACACAAATTAGGTGAGAACTTAGCTTTGTGAAGGAATGTCTGTCACTGACAATTATGGTGATCCCCAGCCTATGGCCACGGTGCAAACGCAGAATGTCAACATGAATTTTTCAAGTTTTATGATTCAAGAAGCAAACATCAGCCTTGAAAGAAAAACAAACCAAAAACGGACAAGCAATTTGATTTTCCTGCTGCCAAAATTGTACTCTATTTCAAATGGCAATGCCTAGACTTCATTAGTTAGCTTAAGTCACATTCTAATAAAAAGGTGAGCAATCGATTTTCCACTACCATAAAGTGGGTCACTACTATTATGAAAGATGGTCTTTATATTAATTTATTTATTTGCTATTCCAAACAAAATATGTAGTGTTGAAGGCTTTTTAGGAGGATTCATTGACATTGTTTTGGAGAGTCCTGCATGTGGGGAGCTGGTCAGCCTAATTTCTTTGTTAAGAAATAACTATGACATTTATGCCCATATACCATATTTCTGTAAACTTCCCTTTGGAGTATTTTAACATACATAAGCAACCTTGAAGCACATGTTTTGTGTTTTGAGTTGGATATGAAAGCTGAAAGTTAAAGCATGTTATTTTGTGGTTAGTCACAGTTAGAATGCCTGATTTTCTTAATACACACATTGAAATTTCTAAATTCAGGTTAATGTTTGTAAGCCATGACCCTAAAAACAAATGCTTACAATAGGACCATTGCAAACCACATTATACCTGGCAATCCCTTTGTAATTCTTAACAAAATATGTGAGGCTATAATGTTATATATTCATATAAAATATCTATATGCACAAATACATACATACACACATGTATATATATATATATATATATATATCAACATATGTTTGCTTGTTGCATAGCTAACATAATGTGTGTGAAACAAATCAACAGGAATTGAACTTGGAAGACATTAAATATGGTATTATAATTATCACTAATGAAGCCCTGGGAAACTCTGACCAAGCTGTTGGATTATAAGTGCTAAGTGTGAACACATGCTTATGAAAAATTAGAAGTAGCATGGAATTTAAATACCATTCTGCTTTGCTTTCTCTTTCTGGTTCTGTTGAATGTGATAATCACCTGTGGAATGAAAGCGATCAAACCACCTGTGCGTCTTTTCCCAGACAACTTCCATTACTACTCCTCTGTAAAGATGATATCCATGGCTTCATGAAGTAAAGCAAAGCAAAAACTGCTGTGAAAGTTTGTTTGTGCAGGCTTCATCAAGGCAGTAAAGTTCCAAATCACACTAGCTAAGAGTAATTGAGCATTAACCCTCCCTTAAGAGCTTTGCCTGCATTATATCATCTAACCCTTGCACAATTATCCATTTCTTTCTACTCCTAACACAAAACAAATCTAAATCACATATATGCAGTAACTGATATTTATTAAGTACTTCCTGTGTACTAAACCTATTACTTGCATTATCTTATATCAATGCTCAATTTTGTAATCACAGATAACTTCAGTTCATGGTGACTTATTTGGAGATTATTCTCTTTTGAGTCATGTGTATTCTCTTCTGAAACTCATAAATCTCATTCATTCTCGTCTGCAATTTGCAAACGAGATGGATCTGGAGAAGCTGCATCAGGAATCAAAGGAAGATTTAAGAGCCAGGGGACCAGGACACATGCTACTAGATCATGCCTCCCAGAAATAATAGAGAAACAGGCTCATAACATTGCAATAAAAGGTTTCCTGGGTAAGCCTGTATATGGACAACACCAGTTGACTGGCTAGCAGAGACAAAGCGAAACCCACAAGGGTACACTCAGTTGTCATTTACTGCTGAAAGAGGCAGAAGTATCCCTTAAACTGGTTGTCCAATTCAAAGTGGTCATCCAGGAACACATGTACATAAAACAATGCTAAATTAACTCAATCACTTTTATTTACATGTTCAAGCATGTGTGTGTAATATGTAATAATAGTAACTAAAGAAAAAGAGGGCATAGGGAATAGGTTAGGCACGCGAGGCGTTAGAGCAGGGAAGTAGAGACAGGAGTGACGGAGATTTGGGGCTCAAAAATTAACCTGACTGGAAGAACAAAGGGAAGACAGAGAGCTGGTATGTCTGGTGCTTAAGAGGGAAGAGGATTTGTAGTTTCATTTTCCTTAATGCCCACTGTAATCATAAAAGAGGTTGTGTTCAGATTTCTCACGTTAAATATGGAAAAGTGAGAGGCTTCTAGAGCCAAAAACTCCATCAAATGTGTGTGAGCCACATGTGAGTTATTAAATGTTGGAACCCTGGCTACACCCTGGGATTCATGTGACTGCCAGACACAGAGGGTCATTGCCCATCACCTGTAGAAGCAGATTGAGCCATATTGTGAGCTTTGTCTCAAGGCAAGAAACACAGCTGTTGGAAATGACAGCTGGAAGAAGACCCTTTTAATACAAAAGCCACTTCAGCCTGCTAGGGCATAACATTCCCTGGAGAAAAGAGATACATGTCATATGAAAACTCATTGCCCAAACTGCACCCCTCCCATTTTACATCGCTATGGCACTCTCTGTGATTACTGAGGAATAAAAGGCGAGAACCACACTGGCTCTGGTATATTGCTTAAGAGCTATGTTTATGTGATTTTTGTTATTGTTCCTTCCTCTTAATATTTAACATACCTCTATCCTTCATAGGGTTTAAAGAGTATACCAAGGAAGAATGAATGGAGTTACAGAGTATACAGATGTCACATTGTTCTGAATTCTTTAGCTTAACTATTTTTCCCCTTAGACAATGAGCTTCCTGAAAACAGAGATTTATTTTACTTATTAATGAACTTTTGGTATTGTTTCCATGACCTGATTTTTTCCTTATAACTGTTCCTGAATATTCTAATTAATAGCATTCAGGACTAGCACAATCATTCTATATGGGAAAAAAAAAAAAAAAACAAAAACAAAATCAGAGAATAGCTTGTAGACTCAGGGATCAGTATCACAGTGAGGAAATTCTGCCTCTACTAAACTTTCAACCTGTATTTTTCCATAAGTCCTCTTGTTCACATCCATTTTGGAAAGGGGGTAATCTTTGAATGAAATCAATCCTTGACACCTTCACCTTGTGTATTTCAGATCCAACCTGATACACTGCTGTCTGCTTCCCTATGATCTCCAAGGCAATTTTATTCATCACTTAAAATAGGATGACACTTTTTAATTTTTTGCCTAGATCATAAAGGATTGCTTAACTTTGAGCAGCCTTTCTAGTACTGTCCACATCACCATCTCTTAAAATTTAAAACTCCATAAGAAGTTGATGAATTGTTTTTAAAGCCAAGCATTGCAATGGGCTAATTTAGACTGAATCGATTCAGTTAAAACACCTACCCCAAAACACTTAAAAAGGTAATGGCTATGAGATTCTGAGTCTTGAGTGGCTGCCACTAATAATAGTTTAAAAGTAGAAACTTTTAACAAGTATCCAGGATGCTTAAAAAGGCTAGGAAAAAAATCTAAAAGAGAGATTTAAATATTTTTAAAACATGTCTGACACAGAGGAAAAGATTTCATTTTCTCTTTAGAGTTACTGAGGCGCAAGATAAGACAGGGAAAGTTCACCCGGCCATGTATATTTTACAGCAAACATGTCATTTTAGACATCTTTCAAAATGCATCTGGATTATGGAAAGCAATCCTACTGGGCTATTGTTTGGTATAGCTCATTGACATATTTATGTTTGCGAAATCAGTCCGATCAGGGCAAAGATGAGTTTGGGAGTTTTATTTCTGTCTGAGAGAATGGAGTTTGGTAATTTTCAGAAAATACAAAAATGAAAGAAATGTCTGCTGCATTGTGTCTATCATTTTGTTAATTTGTTTTTATTGAGTAAGAGTAAAAAACACGTTTAGAGACTATTTTGGAGTAGCAGGAATTAAAATCCTGATGGAAAAAATGACCAATATGTTATAATGTAAGACATTGATGTTCATTTCATAAGCTTGGCTTCAAGGCCAAGTTGTCCCTCATCCTGTGCTTTGTCAATTTTCAGAAAGTCAGCTACTAATCAGGACCTCATATGTCACCTAAACATAATTAGCTATTTTCTGGTAATGATAACAAGGAACAAACAATACACACACACACACACACACACACACATACACACACCTGCAAAACCTAAAAAAACCACTAGTTTTTCAAACATAGGAGACATTTAGTGCTGATGAGTACTATTTTATTAGAACAAGCTATTGTCTAGGAGCCTCAATATAATTTAAATCTATACCAATTCTTATTATCTTTACTTGGAGGAAAGAGAAACTAAGGTCTAACAGAACACTTTTAGAAAATAGTTTAATTAAATGTATTTTAGAGCCCAATGGTGATGGCATTTATTAGAAATGGGTGTGGATATTGCTTCAAAAAACAGTCTTTTTTTTTTTTAAATCAGTCTCTGAGGTATATATTTATTTCTACAATCATTGCCATTCTTATGCAAGATATAGGTTTAATGACACAGAAGACAGAAGAATAAAAAAGGAAGACTATGAGGAACATTATGGAAGGGAATCTGCAGAAGATTTTGTTTTAAAACAATGATCAAGTGAAGATTTGTCTCCTCAGAGTAAACAGATACATTAGACTACATGCTGGGAAAGTTTTTCCTAAGTTTTGTTTCTTTGCCTTCTTAAGTATCTTCTGCTGTATCATTTCCAGCAATATTTTGGCAGCCTAAAATTACAACATTCTGACCTTGACATCAGTATGCAACAGCACCGACAAAAACGCACAACTTTCCCATCCTGGTGGGTGAGCTTGCAAGCTTTTACTTTCATGACTATGGAGTTTCTGTCAAATGTGCTTCCAACTGAATGATCACATCCTTTTGAATTATGAAGTGGCTGCAAACTGTGCTAATCGCACCCACACTGGTGCCATTGATAAGGATTAAATAGCTGTTTTATCTAAAGTCACAAACATATGTAACTTTACTATATATGTATGCATGTATGTATATATTATTCTTAACATAATCCATAAGGACAGCCACGGAGAATATTTTGTTTAATTAAAGTAGCCATTAAAGACATTAAGATGAATTAGAGGCAAGCTAAGATGAATATAATAGCTGAGAGGAACTATAAATAAGAAGTTAAACATTGTCATGATTTTTATTATTTATGAAGTGTAAATGCTATACTTAGGGTTGAGAAAATATCAAAGAAGATTCCCTCTTGTCCAGAAGTACAAACAGAAGAACAATAGAGGAAAGTTCGCAGGTGCTGAGGAATTTGTAAGAAACAATGGCCATTGCGTATTAAAATCCACTGCCACACCTAAAGGTTCTTTAAGCACTAAGCCTCTCAAAGGCAGGGAGAGTGAGAGAAGAGTTTTGTATTCTAGCTAGGACAGTGTCATATGCATATGGATGCTTATTAATTAATGTCTGATATAAGACCCTGAATGATTGTAGTATATAGTGATGGAGTACTGTAGTACAGTTCAATGTCCTTCAACCACACATTATACTGAAATTCTTAAAGGCAGAATTTGAATTGTATATTTGACAATCACTACAGAATTAAAATAAGTTATTAACCTACTGAAAAAGGAAAGAATAATAAATTATGTTATTTTATTATGAAAGCTTTTATTGTTTACAGAGTTGCTATTTGTGTTTAATGTGCATTCATTGAACTGTCATATTAAATAATTTTATCATGGAAAATTTTCTACAGAGAGATTAGGAATAGATATTTTCCATGGCACAAAACTCTGGATTTTAAACTCCATATCATTTCTTATTACTTTCTTTAAATAATATGCATAAGAGTATAGTTGTGTTTTCTGATCTTGTAACCTCTACTCCAGTACCAGTGATAACCGCTGTACTGAAACCATTAGTCCTGACTGTATTTTGATAGTTGTATATTGTAATACATATTTAACAATGTATACATAATGTACTTCTGTAAGGAATGCACTATATTTATTTGTTCTCAATTTTAAATCAACATGTCTAAAATTATTATATTGCAAGTTGTTTTTTTTTTTTTGCTTAACATTAATTTTTGAGGTTGTTGACATTGATAATTTTTTATTCATTTGTAGATTCTTTATAAAATTCACATGTTACATATAATCAATTTCTTAGTCCTCTCAGCAGTCTAAGAAGCCATATCAATGGATGCATCCTTACGTGTAAGAAAGTAAGAACATATTTATTTATTTATTTATTTATTTATTTCATATAACCAAGTCCATAAAAATGAAAACAAACATTTATAGACAATATTTGGGAATTTGGGCGTTTTTTCCAAACTACTTCCTGCTGGTAAGTGGCGCTGTTATGGAGGATTCTAAGAAGATGCAGAAATCCTGGCTGTAGTCTGTAAGGCTGCTTTTTCCAACTGTTTTGAATATAGGATCACCTGGTACATTTTTAAAAGTCATATTAACTAGCAACACTACAGTGCACAACTTAAATAGTGCACCCATACAGTTGTCTGAGAGGAAAAATAAAAGGGTGTAATAGCAAGTTTTCATGTTGGTCATATCTTTAATATTTTCTACATAATATTAAGTAAAGTAATTGGCCTAAATATATAAACCCAACAAGATTGTAAGGGAGGGCCAATCCATTTCTATTTTTGCCTTGTTAATTTTAGACAGATGTGTAGTGATATGATCTTTCACTTTCTTTTGCTTTTTTTCCACTTACTGCGATAATGAGCATCCTACATAGAAGTATAACTTATTTTTCTCTTGAATTGTTCATTTATGGTAACTGTCTCTGTTTACATCAAGTAAATTATTTTTCTTTACTGGATTTTAGAAAAATGTTTATTAGCTCTGTAAATTAGTTAATTTTTGGACATATTGCTTGTTTTGACTTAGGATGTGACTTATATTTCTAACCCATTTTTGCTTTTCTTTTTTGATTTCTGGCAGTCTCCCAACCAAAGGTTTTATGGGACTGCCTTACACATACAAGCTTTACCTCCTTGGCTATTTCTCCACTCTCTACCCAAAGCAACAGCAGCAACAGCACCCCTAAGAATTACTCTACTAAGAATGCTACCGTTCTCAAGTATAATTTTGGCAAAGAAAAACTAAGAAATTGAGGAAGAAATGATGAAGTATCACAATACTTGCCTTTAAAATTGTACTTCTGAACTATAGTTTATAAAAGCACCATGTAGACTAAAGGAATAAAATAGAGGAACAAGAAATATCCCAATAGACGTACCCAATATATACACGGGATAATTGACAACATCAACAAAGGACTTTGGGAAAACCAGATAACCACACATACAAGAATGACATTAGGCACAAATTGGCACAATCCATCAATGCAAGCAGTTAAAATAACATAACAAAAGAGGAGAAACTTTGAAAGTAGTAGAGGAAAACCTGTAGATATTTAAATATATAGGCACTGGCAAAGGACTTTCTCAAATAATTCCAAAAGCACAGTAAATAATGAAAGAATTGATAAAGGAATTGCATTAAGATATAAAATTAGAGCTTGGTGGTGGTGGCACACACCTTTGATCCCATCATTGGGGAGCCAGAGGCAGGTGAATCTCTGTGAATTCAATACCAGCCTGCTATAAAGAGTGAGTTCCAGGACAGCCAATGATACACAGAGAAACCCTGTCTGGAATACACAAACAAACAAACAAAAGATAACTGCTTATCTAAACAGAACTTACAACTCTCAAAACTCAAGAAACATTTTGGAAGAGGTGATGCTAAAAATAAAAAAGCCAGAGAACAAAGAAAGGGAGGAGCTCTGTGGAATGCTTTCTTCTGTACGTGGTCCAGGAATCACAAACATGAACTCCTGGCAGATTTATTTACCTTCAAGATACTTAGGGAAGATCAAAACATCCAAAATCCCAGCAGAGTAGTGATCTTCAGGCCCTGCCACTCACTGACAAACTATTAGCAATACATTGTTTATAGGAGAAAGAGAATCATTCTTTATTAAGGATGTGGCCCCTTTTAGATTTCCCATGCTCCTGAGTGTGGCTTTCCACACATGCTCATATAGGCAGCTCTAACATAGTGGGTAATAAAATAATAATAAAAGATATGAACTTGGTATTGGGTACTTTGGGGAGATATGGGAGTAGTGAGATATAGAATCATAAATCATTGTATACATGTATGACCTCCTACAAAATCAAAATCAAAAATTATGTAATGTTTCTGTGCAGCAATTACCAGAGTCAAGAAGAAGGCTAAAGAATGTGAAGAAATATTTGTCTGCTATTATGTTAATTTATAAATCATTGACCTCCACCATATATAAAAATAAAATGTGTCTACATAGACAATCACTAGGACTGTGAACTAGTTCAATCACGATTGAAATCTGATTTGAGATTCATCAAAACTATCAACAGAACTAACAAATGATCCTGTTATTCCTAAACATTATATAAATCATCATTCAATATAACAATGGGTGTGCACTCAAAGGAATCATTGTTAGCTTGTAGTAGAGAAATCTGTATATCCTTGTGTATTGCAGCAGCTCTAATAACACCTAACTTATGAAATCAACCCAGATACCCAAGAATGGATGAATAGGGAAAGGATATGTTAAACTGCCAGGTAGTGTTATTCATATTAAAACAAGAAGGATATTATGGACTTGCTCAAAAGATGTTGGGAGTTCAAGTCATCAAGTCAAGCAAAAGAAGCCAGACTGAAAAATGATTTTTGTCACATATGGAATTTAGGAAAAGAAGAAAGGGCAATTTGTGAAATGGTAATGGTCCAGTGGCACTGGGAAGAACAGGACAATATCATGAGAAGAGTGATCTATTTGCCTATATATCTATCTATCATCCATCTATCTATCTATCTATCTATCTATCTATCTATCTATCTATTTATCTATCTGTGTATATGTGCCTGAAAAAGCCCCAACAAAACCAATTGTTTTGTACAAATACAATGGTTAAAATTATAACTACTTCTCTCCTTCCCATCCCTTATGTTAGCACTGATACTACAATGACTGGGCATCTACATTAGGAATAATAGAACTAAGAAATCTTCACAAATATAACATTTAATAATTAGCATTTAAAATTAATTTTATTTTGTAAACAATTCTGCCATTTAGAACCTATGCGATTTTGACAAATTGCTCGTTTGTGTAATGAAAGTAATAACATTGCCTTATGTTGGTAGCAAGGGCGGTAAGATCAATGATATATGTTTACTATATGTTTACTATAGTGTCTGGTACATGCAAACATTCATATGTGATGCTACACTATCATTGCTATTTTTTTTATCAACGTTGAAGTGATTAGAAGCTAGGAGAAGGATTATTTTTTAACACAGCATGGTCCTGCTATCCCCAGTCTCACAGAATTAAGTAGTCTCTTGCTTTGCACAAATGAGGAAATTGCTTACTAGAGGTTTATAACTTATGAGGTTTCACAAATAACTTGGCAAGATCAGGAACTGATTATTTCTTAACAAGAATTATTGCAATTCTACTGACATCACCATCGTCATCATTACTATCACTTTGGTGATGGTGTTGGGAAACCCTCTGACACATGTGTAGTGAGGTAGTCCTTCTGTAGCACTGACCACGCCCATTGGGGGGTGGAGCGATGGGCGGAGGTGACCTGAGGAAGGAGGTCGGAGGGGGCCAGGAAGGCGCTCTCTTTCTGGCGTGACTCGGACAGGAGAGGATCGGGTTGAATTTCCTGGTGTTCATCTGTCTAGGTTGTAAGTTATTTCTCCCTGAATAAACATCTATTCGGCCTATTTGTTTATCCTGACCCTTATTTACCGCAATACACATGCACTTCTGACAAGCCCAAGAGTATGTTAAATGCTATCTATGCAAAGGGTAGAAATCTGCAAGCAGGTAATATTTATCTAGATTTTAATCTTTTGTCTTCATTGCTGACTAAGATAATAATAATCTTGTATCTTCCTATGAGCATACCTGCATGTTCTCCCCATTTTAACATTGGAAAAAGAAAAAAATTCACTCATTGGTCCATCTTAAACCTTTCAAATGAGAAGGCTGAAACCAGATGAGCTCTACAGATATGTAGACTACAAAACTTTCTGTCATAGCTTCTACCCCTTTGCCCTTCTTGAACTGATGGCTGACAAGCAGAGAGGGAAAAAGGACTCCCACAGGCTATATTTGAAGTTGGTATTTTAAGTTTGTAAATAATAAGCAATGTGTAGTTATTAAAAATTAAATTGAATATAGTTGACATAAAAGTCAGTAGAATATGAAAGAATTTTCTGGTGATTAGATTAAAAAACTAAAGGATTAAATTCATCCTAAGAACCAGTTACGGTGTTGATTGAACAGGTCTCATTATTCCATGAATTATTAATTCATTTTCAAATAAGAAAAGTGTGAGGCTTAATTAATTTCTACAAAATGTTTGATGACATTATTAGAGGAAGTGTGGATCAATATTATTATCATTCTAATTATTCAATGTTATTACAGCTTTTCTTAAATCTACTTTGTTTGGACATCACTTTTAAAATAACATTTATGTTAAGTTTTATAGGCTCATCTATGTTGATAAGAAATAAACATGAATTACCATCACTGTCAATATCTTTACATAAATCTAAGCAAAATTAATTTCATGTATATGAATCTGAAATTGATTCATTAATATTTAGATATTACTACATGGGCTGCAAAAATGACAAAATAAACTATTAATTATAGTTTATAATTAGTGCTATTTTTCATTTTCCAAGTTATTTCTGTAGGCACTGTTATATATGTAATTTTATCAAAACTTTTAAGGTTAGAAAGAGAGACTGGTGGCCTAAGTTGGTTTTGTTGACACAAACCTAGATGTACCTGGGAAGAGGGAATCTTAATTTAAGGAAAAGTTCTCTGTAAATTCAATCTCTAGGCAAGAATGCAGGACATTTTCTTGATTGATGATTGAAGTGGGAGGGTCCAGCCTGAAGCCCACTATCAGGTGTTGCTACACGTGTGCCCAATTGTCCTGGATAGTATAAGAAAGCAGGTTGAGCAAGCCACATGGAGTTAACTATTGAACAGTATTCCTCCATTGCCTCTGCTTTGGCTCCTGCCTCATGTTCCTGTCCATCGTGTTCCTGTCCTGACATCCTCCAGTGATGGAATGTGACCCGAGAACTGTGAGAAGAAATAAACATTTTTCTCTCCAAGTTGCTTTTGATTATGGTATTTTATCACATACAGCGGTAGAAACCCTTAACAATATAATTGAGTAGTATACTTTTATGGATAAGCAAACAGAAGCTCTTAAGAACCATAACTCAGAAGTTGTCCTCAAATAGGCACACACACGTTCTTTGTGACTCCTGTATCAGTGCTAAAGTCATTGCATCATAAGCTTCTTTACTAATTTTCTGGGAGCACAAAGAATTTAATATCAATTTAAAATAATGACAGGGGTATGCAAGTGTGTATATATGTGTGCCATAGGCATTCATATATCTATATTCCATTTGTCCATGAACGAAAGCATGTGTCACATTTAATATTTCACAAGGTTAAATAGGAAGTCTTAGCAAGCACATGAAAACTACCAAAGATGAACTCAAGAAATAAGCTGGAATGGTTGAAGTTAAATGTTAAATTTTATTTGTGATTCTTAATTGATTGTACCTTGTTTTCATAATACAATATGAATTGGAAACTTCAGAAGATAGAAGTCATTTTCCTTGGGTCATCTAAAGTCCATAGTCTGGAATAAGTAGAATATAAATTTTATTGTCACTAAAGTAAAAGGGAATCCAGAAATCTTTGTTTTGAAACCAAATCCTTTTGAGTTAGTGATTTTTTTTGTTTGTTTGTTTTTTGTTATTGTTTAAGCCAGAACAAGATAACATAAAATAATCTCTAAATCTGATAGGTCAGATAAGCTTAGTATAGTACATAAGCATCCCTTGCAAAGAGATCCTAGGTGGTAAGGGAATAGGGGCTCCAGAAGAAGCTGGGGTAAAGTACTTCCTGAAATGTTCCACGGTTAATAGTAACAGCATGACAATCATATCATTTTCACTAAAAGTCCTGATTTCAGCAATGTTTATATCTCTGTACAGTGTGGATTGTCTTATATTCCATTTCTGCTTGTGCTAAATGATTTTGATCACAATTAACATTAAATATACTCCTTCTCTTTTTCCTTAGTTGATGTTAGATGATTAGAAATATAAATTATATTCAGTAACTGAAAGACTAGGGTTGGAAAGGTTATGTTTATAAGAATCCATTCAATTATGAAAATATTCTTCACATAATACAGGCTTCCCTTTCTAAAAATATCAGCTTTGAGTTTGCCTCATCATTTCAATAAGTCAACTTCATAATGATAATTTGTTAATGGCATAATTACACTTTTAAAATTCTCTCCTATCTGTGATCAGTAAATGATGCCTCTAATAGATTACTTTAATAATTGGCCCCGGAGAGATTATGTTGTTATGGGAAGTCAGCCCACTCACACATACTTATTTTGAAAAAGATACAAGGAAGACTAACATTGTATTGGTGACCATGTAAATAGCCTAGGAATTTACTGATTTTCACATATTAATCATGTCTCTTAGAATTTAATTTAAATCAAATGTTCTAAGTTCACCTTTGCAACCAAGGTGTCATTAAATGTTAAAGAAGATAAATAAACTAAATGGGTTAAAATAAAAAAAAATCATGTCTAGTTTGGGTATCAGGCTTTAAAGTTGCTAACTAAGAAAACCTTAGTCATTGTATGTTGCAAGAATAATGCAAGATTTGCTACCATGTTTACTCATCAATTTGGTGAGCACATGGAATTCTTTAAAAAAATACTGAGACAGCACCGATGCCTGTGTTGTGGTACACAACACAGAGTGCTCATGTATGTACACACAGTAATAAAGTTGTATCTGGGGTGCCTTTCAATGACTAAGGACGACACATTTCACCAGGATGTTCTCCCTCTAGCTGGAACTTACTATTGTTGGCATTTGTTCTTTCTGGTGTGGCAATGTTAATGCTAGCAAATGACTTATTGAAAATATATTTGATGGTGTGGCCTCTCCAAGGCGAAGTTTCTGTGATAAGTGGGATGGAATAGTTTAGATCAATCTGAACCCTGTTGAGAAAGTTGCTGCACTTACAGTTAAAACTAATTAGGATCCTATTCATGCTACTTCATCACAATGACACACGAACACTCCTTTAAAATACATCTGTAGCTTCTGTTTTTGAGTAAATGAAGGGCTTCCTGTTTGCTAAGAGTTGCACCATTCAAGCAGCAAGTCAGTGAAAGAGAAGACTAACATTTAAGGAAAGAAAAGAAAAGAAAAGGATTCAGTGAGAATCTACTGGCAGGCTGAATGGTGCAAGGAAATGGAGTTAATGGAGGCTTTTGAACCAGATGAGATGTTTCAGGGTACAAGGAGGTCATATCAAAAAGGACAAGCAATGAACAGGCTCAAGGAGGCGGAAAGGCAGGATTAGGGAGGTGAAAAAGGAAAAACCATATAGGCAGCCTCATGCCAGAGAGAAATGATGGAAGGCAAGCCAGGGGGCAGCAACGATCAGTATCCACCTGCCAGTCAATTATTTCTATAAGGAAGCTTTCATAAAGTCGATGCCACATTGATTTATACAACTAAAGCCTGACAATTATGTGGTGTATTCGTATTTGAAGATATGTACAAATAATTTGTCAATGAAGGTAATTTTCTTATGACCTTTGTCAGGAATTTTAATTCAGAGTGATTATATTACAAAGTCATTAACAGGAACACTTGCAAATCTTGGAAGGATAAAAAAGAACATACAGTATTTATCTGCCTTTTGTGTTTCTGGGAAAATTATTGTTTTTTAAATACCTTAGAGAAAATTTCTGAATGGCAGAGTAAAAGAAATAAAACAAAGTGCATGGCTGTGGTTACTTAAAGGCCGATTTGATTTATAATTTCTGGAAAGAGAAACAGGAAGAAAAGTGTCAGAGTTCAGAACATGGACCACCCTGAATTTAGAACCAAACCTTAGACTGTCGATCCCTCATTGGAAGCATTAAACCACTTCAGTCACTAACAGCTTAAGTCACTCAACCTTAAAATGACAATAATATTTATCATTTATACACTGAGGGAATGAAAGGAGGTTAATACCAACAACACAGGTGGAAGTACACACTCAACTCTTAGTACATTTGATACCAGACATTAATAAACTTACAATTCGAACTATTAGTTCTGTATTGAAGTTTTGATTCTTATCAGCAAAGTAATGAACAAATGTAGTCAGGTTTCATGTATGAGCATGCATAAAGCAGAAATGTGGTCATAATTTCATATAAAACTCCTCTTCTGGCTGTCATCCTGGAAATGTGGGGCTCTGAGAAGCGCTTACATATGTGTTTTCAAGTCATGATTGAATGCATCCTCTTTTCCTTTTGATGAGAACAAAACCCCAAACTCAGGTGCTCAAGTCATTCATTATCAGTGCCCAGCATAATATTAAAGGACACAGTTGCTAACCAAGTTCTTGATATGAGAATAGTCAATTTAAATAGCACAATATGGATAGGATAGATAAAAGAGAGCACATTGCCGCAGGCCATCTTAATTCACTCTTTCCTTTGAATTAAATCATTGAGTCAGAAAGTAGAAGATGGAACGGTTGGAAAATTCTGTTATAATGTCAACTAGTTAAAGGGCCTATATGGAGAATTCTTACTTGAAACTTCAGAAATCTTTATGGATGCAACTCCAAACTCTTGAGTAGAATTCAGATTAATATGATTGCTTTTTCTTCAGCAAGGAGATTCTTGATACAATCATATGATCTACACATTCCATCTGGGCAGTATCGATGGTGTTATGAACATTACCACTTCTCCAAAGACTATCTACAGCTCTGTCCACTTGAAACAAGGGCTGTGTCTATTAAAAATTGTCTGAATTTACTGTAGCTGAACCTGGTATTGGCTGCTAATCCATGTCACTACTTGGAGCTCTGGGTAAATAGCCATTCTATGAATATTGCTTAATTTTAACTGCTTGGTGGTCATTGCCTTAAGTCCATAAGACCTAATGAAATGAGGAAATAAAAAAACTTTTGCATGTGTTACAGTGAACTTGTAAATCTCCCATGGAGAAGTGTTAAACAATTGGTATGCTCTGAAAGAGACCCCAAGGGAAGTGTACAAAGTCAAACAAAACTTTGAAATAACAGACAAAGGAACTCATGCAAATAAAATGTTATGACTGCTGAAAGGCAACAAGGATCACATAGCCATAAGGCTGACGGATTCCATTAAGAACAACACCAACAACCAGTGACTAAAGACTGGTCATTTTCAAGACATGAGAGAAAGAGCTTGGACTATTACCCTGGCTCAGAAAATCATACAAAACACTTTATATGTTCAGAGGATACTACAGTGCTTTAAGTAAACAAGTGAGATGTGATCTTTAAGGTCCTGGCTTCCTGTCCACTTCTCCTTTTCACTGGGAGCCAGCACTTGCTGGATCCATGATATGCTTGGATACACTGGTCACCCCACAGATCTGAGTGTGCATAAGCTAAGACCATGTTCCCTCAGTCTCACTCTGGCACAAGTTGTCTCTCTAAGCCAGGCACATCAGTGCCATGTACTGATGAAGTAAATAGTGTTCAAGGCTGAGTGGATTTGCAACATTTGAAAAATAATTGAACATGAATAAAATGGCAAATTATTTTCCACAGTCTTTGGTAAATCATTTGAAAGTTCCATGGTATGTTCAGTTAATCATGATTTATGTTATTACAATTAATATTAAATGATAAAATAATGATGGACTTCTTGTTCTTAGTTCACATAGATCTATATCCTGGCTTTTGGCACTGGAGTAAGAGGAGAAAATGAAACTACTGATGAAAATAAAACCAATCATTCTGTTTCTTTATAACTCAGCATTTTCCTTTTGAATTGCTTTGCTGGCTTCTTGTGAGTTTGGGTCAGAACATTTTCCATTATGCTATGATGTTCCAAAAGAACAGTGGCAAGAGTAATAAATTCCTAAAGTGAGTTCTAAGGTTTTGAAGCCCAAAATGTACAGGAGGCAATAACATGTTTGCTTTAAGAGCTTTTGAAATGTAAGCACTGACCTCAGTGTGCTCACTAATGCTCGATAATTGAATGTAGACACTGAGTATTGGAAAATGAGGGACTTGTGAGGCAAGGATCATATTCAACTTGCCCTTGTAATGGAGGAGCACAGTTTATCTGAGATTGTATATACTGCCTCAAAGAACCTCAATAATCATAAGCAGTGAGAGATTCCCACTTTCCATAGTGATAGCACTACAATTCTTGCTGCTAGTCACACAGAGCAGGGATAAGAAACAAAAACAATACTGAGGGTGTTCATATGGTGTGCACCCTGTGGGGAAATGGGTGGCAACACCCAATTTGTGACTATGGAATGCTATCCTGCAACTGTAATTTCGCGTGTCTCACTTTGAGACTGATTCTAATCTCAGATACAGCAAGAATAAATACTACATTTTCATTTTTCATTACTTGCTTTTGAAGTTTAATGTGAAGTTATGATTTTTTACTTAATGCATAATAGAATCGTACTGTGTTTTGTTCCAGTCAAGTTTGGATGAGCTCTGCAATCTATAACAATGGCACATCCATTGCTAACCTAAACAGCCTGTGTACATGGTATTTCCTGTGATGTATTTCTCCTGAGGGTGATCAGAGGCAGAATATGAACCCTTAACTATACCTAAAAGAAATGTAATATTGTGGTTTTATTGTTTTAACTTTTTATTTTTGAAGTAGCACCTCATAATGTAGCCCAAGGCTAACCTGTACTCCTTGCAATCCCCTTGTCTCAGTCATTTGGATGCTAGGATTGTATGTGGAAGCCACCATGCCTGAGTGGCTTAAAATTACAACTGCCTCTGGTGACAAACTTTAAAATATGACAGTATTGTTACATTTTTTTTTTTGCTAAAACTTTATGATCTAAAGAGTGACTGCTGATGGAAATAAAAAAGAAAGTGGATTTTTGAAATAGGATATAGTCTTGGTAATATCTTGTGTGCATTACTGAAATATTAACTAAGAATTCTGAATATTTAAAATGTTCTTTGATAATGCTGTAGTAGAGGTTTTAAAATTTGAAAGAATCTCCACTCTCATAAAATAGATATTGAGCATCCTTTCATGATAAAGAATATCTTCTATGAATGGAATATTCACTTTAGGTGGAAAAGACTTAAACAAATATCACATTTTTCTCTCATGCAGAATGGTCAAAAAGAGACAGGAGGCAACAAACAGAGGCAATAGGATAAGTAAATATGTCACTAATGTAATGCATATGTATAAAAATTTCCCAATGAAACTTATCATTTTTGTTGTTTTCATTTGTTTTTTTTTTTTTTTTCATTTCTTTTTTGGTTGTTTGTTTTATTTAAGACAATGTTTATCTGTGAACCAGCTCTGGTCCTACTGGAACTAGCATTGTAGATCAGCCTGGCCTCAAACTCACAGAGATCCACCTGCTTCTGCCTTTCAAATGCTGAAATTAAAGTTTTTTGATAGAGGTTTCTCTGTGTCTACCTGGCTGTCCTAGAACTAACTTCATAGACCAGGCTGGCCTTGAAACCAGAAACTGGAATGCTTCTGTCTCCTAAGTCCTGGGGTTAAAGGTGTGTGCCACTACTCCTGGCTTCAAACCCATTAGTTTGTAGAATAAATATATTCCAATTAAAAACTAATGACAAAAGTAAACAAAAATGCAAACGGTAAATCAAACACAGACTGGAAAAATATAAATAATAAAACCAAATGTTTGTACTTTGAGCATGAGGATCTAAATTCAGTTCCTAATTAACCACATAAAACCTAATGTGCTGGTATGTTCCTACAATCCCAGCACTTCTACAGTAAGATGGGAAGCTGACAGGAGAATCCTCAGACAACTATGGGCCAGCTAGCCTAGTGTACACAGCAGACAAATAGCAATGGACCCTGTTTCAAACAAAGTGGAAGACAGGGATACCAGAGATGATTTTGTACCTCAAAGGAGACAAGGCACATGCATATATTGCTACACATATGTGCACATACCACATTCTCCATTGTCTCTCTTTCTCTCTCCCTCGTGTGTGTGTGTGTGTGTGTGTGTGTGTGTGTGTGTGTGTCACACAAAGTATTAAAAAATTCAAAACTGAAATGAAACTCCAGAGAAACAGGTGAACTGGTTGAGAGTGTAGAAGTGTGGACCCTGCTGAGCTATTCTTCACTGAAGGAGTGGTGGGTTTTTCTTACATTTTAGTGAAAATGGATTTTGCTCTTCGAGTAGAAACTGACAGTATACAATGATTTGTTTCTTTAATGACTATGATCTACCACTTTCCAACAAGTCATTTATTACTGTGACATTTTTAGGTCAAGAGATGTGAGCCCTCAGTTCAAGTGTAGGTCACTGTCCTTTAGGGAAGCCCTGCAATGCATCTTAGCCATTCAGCGATTGTAAATCTCAAGATATTAGCAGCAGTTCCAGCTTCAAGTCTCATATTGCATCCACATCCTTCTGCTGAATGTACTTTCTATTTCCCCTCTACTTGACATGTCAAATGGTTAGGCTTTCATTTAAATCAACTGGCTGAGTTTCTAGATAGGTTCACTTTAGGTATCTTTATTATTTTTTTAATAACCTTCTCTGTTTTCTAATTTCAAAGAAAATTGAAATTTTCTTTGACATTACTGATTGAGAGAAAAAGTCTAAACATAAAGCCTAGAATGCTGTGGAACACTCTTATAAAAGCCTAAAGTCTTTGTTGTATCTAGACCAGGTAAGAAGTGCTGTAAAGGACAAATGTGAACCTTTCTTGGTTCTCTTAGACGAGGTAATCATTGTGACCCCACATCATTCCTCCTGATTCTTTTGATGGTCTGAGCTTCTGTGTCTTTGCTAGGTTTTATGGCATGTTTGACCTCCTCTGCAGTGTCCTCAGTTAATTGGGCCATAGTTTTGAGCTGTTAGCTTGACACCATAGGTGGCTTTGCTTTTAAAAAATACAACTTCATGTTTCTTTTAGGTACAGCTAGGAATCTACACTCTGCCCCTGTAAAACACTGGAAGAAGCATGTCTGAGCATCATTGTAAGCAGAATGAAGAAGTAATTATGATAATGAAGTTGCCATGGATATAGTTGGTAGAGCATAATCCTTCATAGGAATTTGGCTAAAGTGAAATAAATGCCACACATACTTGTCATAAAAAGGCATACCATTACATTAATCTTTAAAGGCTGACAATGAGAGAGAGAGGCTCAATTTTACTGTCTTAAAATATTTCAGCATTTTGCACATCATTCCACAGCCTGAATATGTATTTTAACTATGTTTACAAGGTGACAATAAAATTAGGATACTCTTGAGTAGAGATACCAAATAAATAGATATTGTTTAAAATATTTGATGAGGAAGATATTAAAGTATTCTCACAAGATCAGAATAGTTTATGTTTGACTAATTATCTGCAAATGAGTAGGTAATTTCATGGTGGCTTCCAAAACACCAAATCTTCAGTTGCCACTTTTAGCAAGCAAGTGATCAAGGACTTGATCCAGGCAGTGGTCAAAAGGCACTGAAGAATTTTGATCTCAATGAAAGTCACATATGCTTTCCAGAGTGTTTGGATATTTCATTAGAAAATCAGGTCCTTTCTACATAATACAACGATGTCAAAGTAACCTCTCTCTTCCTCTCTCTATCATTCTTACACACCCCCCCACACACACACACACACACAAATGCACACATATATTATCTTCTGTTACATAATTTTTCTTTTCTCCCTGGATCTTTCCCTCCTTGTGCTTTGCTATCTTTCCCTTCCTTTGCTTCCCCTCTTCTTCCTCCCCTCTTCTTCATTCAGACCACTACACACTAGAGCACATTGTGGGCTTAGGGAGGACATGAAACAATAGTTGTAATGCACAGTCATCATGCAAATGAGAAAAGGAAGCCAAACAACATTAGCATTTTGCTCAAGATTCCACAAGTAAAAATATTCATATTCCAAATATATGGATCCCTCTCTCTGTGTCTCTCTGTCTCTCTATCTCTGTTTGTATCTTCAGTGCTTATGCACATTAGTATTTTTTTAAAATGCCACATTACTGTATTTGATAAGGAGAAATTATCTTACACAGAACATACCAACTGCATACACATAAACAAATGGTCAGCATTGAAAACATATATAAAATTAATACTTTGCAGACTGAAAATTGTATTTATAAGTTTAGGAATATATAAATATATGTGTTGTGTATAAATATACATTGTAAATGTGTAAAATTAATAAAATATAGGAAATCAATTTTAAAGATAGCAAGGAGGAGAATGTGAGAGGCTTTGGAGGGTAGAAAAGAAGACAAAATATTGTAATTATATTCTGATCTCAGAAAAATAAGAATAAAAGAAAGACAGAAACTTGGGTGAGAAGGGAAGAGGGATGGATCTTGGAGAAGTCTCCAAAGGGCATAATATAATCAAATTACTGTATAAAATTCTCAAAGAACTAATAAAATGAAGGATAAAAAGATCTGATACTAATCTAGATCTTAAAATTTGAACAGAATTTGAGAGCTAGCTATGCTAAGAGGGGCAGTGCTTCAAGGAAGTTGAACTGATTGAAAACTTACTGGTGGAAAGTCCAGGGCAGATTTGAATGATGGATCATAAACTGCTGTGAATGGAGTAAAGAAAGGCATAGTTGAAGAAGGGAATGGAAATACACAAGAGGGGAAACCTGGCTATGGATTTTAGATATATTTCCTGCTGAAATACTTGCAGAAGAGATGTTGCTCTTTCTGGAGTCTGAGACTGACAGGCATGATGCAGTCTGGCCACTGGGATATGATACTAATAGCTCAAATGAGAGATAGTAAAATCATGGGTCAACACAGGGGAAATGATGTCAATTATAACCAAAAATATTCAAATGTTTGACAAATTTGCTAATCCATTAGATGCAAAGGAGAAGATGAAAAAAAAAATTCATCCTCACATGTGTTAAGTTTTCTTGTGAAATAGACATTCCATTTAGGGCTGAGCATTCTGCAGTTTCTCTTCTCTGGACCTTGACCTATTGTGTTTTCTGTGTTCAGCTCCCTAGGGCATGCTAGCTCAGATAGAACTGCTAGCAAACCTCCTGTCATTCTGTCCTTTTCTCTTATCTCGTCCTTCCACAGGCCTGCTCAGTCTCATTCCAAATAAAGTAATGTAGTAGATACTGAGTGACTTGTAACTGCAATAATTAATGATGCTAGCAATGGCATTTAGATTTATTAGTCTGTGAATATGGGGTGTCATGAACACATCAATATGTATTTGTTCAAAGGACAGATAGAAAAGGGATTGAGGAGACTGTTGAGGAGTGACCCAGTCTCTTAGTCAGAGAGTCAAACAATTCTAGTACTGAAGCATCTAATTTAGCTCCTGGCGTTAGTGGAGAAGCTCACTTCAGTGTAGGCTCTCTGGAGTTAGAAAAGAATTTGTGCCTGGCAGCTAGAAACAGCCTTGGGGTCTTCAGTGGCATGAAGCCACATTTCCCTTCCAAGGCTTGAGGTCTCGCCAGTGTACACAGAGAGACACTTGGTTCCACCTTGAACAGCAGAGCCTTAATTCCATTACACTGCCATGAAAGACTGCCCCCATAAATGTTAGAAGAGGATTAGGCTGACATGCTCTGAAGAAAATGTTTCCCTTCAGCTTTGAAGATCCAGTAGCATTGTTGCTTACTCATTTTTCAATCTGCTTGAATCCATGCAAAATTGTTCTGCTAACTCTAGTGGGGGACATGTGCCTGTAGGCTTGATGCCTGCAACATAATAGATACCCAAAAAATATTTGTAGTGTCCTTGCCAAGTTGCGCACATGAGGTAGACACCCAGAGTGCAGAAACATATTTGTCCTTACACATTTTTATAGGAGGCTCAAAATAAATGAATTACAAATTAAAAGTAAGTGAACATAGATGAGTCTCTACATCTACATAATGTTTTCCAGAAAGTGTAAAAGACAAAAAGTAGATTTTGAGCTTCATAGACTAGAAATGGAGTTTTCTTGGTAAGGTTAAACACACAAATATATATACACACAAGGTACAACACCATGTTCAACTCCTTCCTAACTGGATCTCTCATTTAGATATGACTTCATTGTTGAAATAGTATGTTCTGCATTCTCTTTAGTTTTATTCTCCTGCATTTTTATCCTTACTATTGCCTTCATTAGGAACACTGGGAGGTTGAACCTTAAGTTTTCCCTTACAATACACTTAAGCATTGCTTTGTGTAAATTACATCATGTTTATGAAATTATCTCTTGTTTGTTTCTATCCCTTTAAAAATTTTAATTAGCTTGTTTTTGAGAACTTCATGTATGAAACCCAATTTACTTAATTCTACCTCTTCTTTCCCACCTGCACTCTTCCTTTGTCTCCTCTCAAATTCATGACTTCTTCTTTAATTATATGCATTTATGTGCATGTATATATAAACACAGCCCATTGAGTCCATTTATTTTAACTTTTCGCATCTACCACTACATAAGGACAGTATCTAACTGAACATTTAAAACCAGGGATTCTTGGATAGACAAGCATGATGTACTGATGAGCTAGAGCTGTGGCTGACAGCCCTAACACACAGTATTTTATTTTATATTTTCTCAGTGGTTTATGAACAAATATGCACAGAAATGAAAACTACAGAGTTAAGGCCTAATGAGCACAAGTAACCTAAAGATAAAACATCCAAGTTGGGTTTATTTAGGAAATAAATTTGATATTTATGGAGGCAGTTGTGAGACTGAGGCAGGGTCCTAATATATGTTGCACACTCAATCAGGCATCAGGAAATGTATACATCACAACCACACACAGATATACATTTAGTACACTGATCTTGTATTATTATATTATGCATACAATTTTTCATATTATAAGAATGAGGTTCAAAGGCATGAATTATTTGCCCTGAGTTATAGAGACAACCCCTGGTGAATCTGGAAGTCCAGGTCTCTGTTGGGGCACTGAGGACTACAAGGTATTTTGGGTGATCTATAACATAACCTGAAGGCAACACAAATTGGCTACAGGGGTTCTCATCTTCAGGCACTTTGATCCTTGGGATTTTGTCATGCTGTAGCAATTTCCTGGCAGGGAAGAACAATTAGGTTCCTGTGAAATACCTTGGCATCTGTCCATCCCTCATGAATGGAGCATGACATACCCCCCTCTACAGTCATCACAGAAGACACACTGAGTTAAGGCTAATATGTTCTTTTAATAGTTACTTCTGGAAGCCAACCAAGAGCAGCCATCATTTGAATTTGGCACGATTTCATTGATGCTTGTTGCTTATAATTTCATTATTCTCCAGATGTTAACATATTTTTCTGTGATACTAATTTTTCTTTGCCAATTGACTCTGTCAGATTGGTGAGGCAGTTTTCTTTTGGATTATTTATTGCACATTGATTCTTCTAAAATGTAAGCTCCCTGGGGGTAGAGATTGTATTTTTGTTCAGAGATTGAATGTTCAAGAGACAAAACACTTGTGTGGTTAATGAGTATACATACATGTATATATGTATATATACATATATAGTATATATTCATTTATGTATCGTGTATGTGTGTGTGTGCATGTGCACACACACGCAAGTTTCCTATTGTGTGGAAGCAATTAAAGTAGGATACCTAAACACGTTTTCAACTTCTAGCAAATAAACAGCTGAAATTAATTCTTATGTTTCTTCCTAGAAGTTTGTATAGTGAAAACTGAAGATCACAGCCATTAAAATATTGGTTTTTTATTACTGGGTGACTCCTAGATGCATCATTCATATTGGACTCTAATAAAACAAATCATCTAAGAAGCATCAGTATAAAGCAACTGGTGCTAGAAGTCTTCCCTTTTTTTCAGTTAAAACCAGTTTTCTGAGAAATCCTTTTATTACCTATTTCTCCTCTCAAGTTTGTGTGCTTCATTAACTGACAGTTTGTTATCCTAATTTTAAACATTCCATGTGAAACAGAATTATATTTTTGTATCTTCTTTCATTTCTTTTTGCTAAAGTCAGCATACATTCTGGTGATTTAAAGACTTAGTTCCTGTTAGTCTCACTTCTCCTTGGAAGAGTGCTGAGTGTTAGGCAGACATTTTGTGCACACTAGCAGGCATTTTTATATTCCTTGTCCACATTTGAAACTGGCAAACAACTGAGGCCCACAAAATAGGGGTAGGAAGTGTTTAGGAAGTTCTGTCCACAACTGTGGTTGCAGTTGCCTGGAGGGTTGGACAATAGGGGCATGTTAAGTGCCTCTGTACTATGTAAATAGGAAACTCCATTTGGGAGAGACCCTTCCCTCCCCCAAAAGCAGATTTATCATTCTGCATTTATAGAATGTTCAAGAATGTGCAGCTAATGACATGCATGACACTCAGTCTGTAACTTACATATAGTTAAAAAAGAAAACACCACAGTGCATACTAACGGCTGACATGGTTAATAGAAGAAATCACCAGCCCTCAGTTGAATAAAGTGGAAAGTGGGGACTTAAGTGTCCCAAATCAAGAAGTAGTCAGCTCAACCCAGTGCTTGGCTGAGGCAGAAATCCCAAATTGATACTTTTAAAATGCCTCTCTCTTGAGAAAATCATAAAGTCATTCAGTGAGTCTCCATTGAAAAACTTTTACTTGTATCAAATTTGCTACACTAAATTTCTGCATAGTCAGGGAATTCCTATTTCATTCACAGTCTTTGTCCAGCACGATCAAAACTAGAGGGAGATTTTCTTTTCTTTTTTTCATGTGTTTCTGCCACCTAGGCTAGAGCATCACACTAATATTAGAGCGCGCAAACGTGTGTGCGTATGAATCTTCTGGGAGTTTTATGAATGTTCACTTTTTGATGCTGTGGTCTGGGGTAGGCCTCAGAGGGCTGGTTCCCTATCATCTCCACGAAGCTTCCTGGTGATACAGTTGGTAGATCACCTTGAGAAGCCAGGATTTAGGTTATAAAATCCTATATACACATGCAAATAGAATTCTGATTTCCCAATGAACTTTATTGTACTGGGAACTGTTCCTCAGAAGCCAACCTACCTGCAAGCATGTCTTTCTTCTTATTGAGATCTGAGTCTCTGTTACATCCTGAGGCTAGCTCATAATTTAGCATCCCCTATAAAGATTTTCTGGTCGGATTGGTAGCTGTTTGATTTCGTTCTATAAATTGCAAGTTGTGAACTCTGGTTTTCAGGAGAAAACCAAAGTCATGTGGGTAGTGATTCCTGGTGCGTCCTCTTTCTCACGCTACAAGGAAGAGGATAACATATGGATGTATTGTGGGGCTGCCCGTGCCATCTCTTAAATTGCCAGACCACGTTGTAAGGTGCAGCAGATGGCCAGAGCTAAGGACGTGCCAAACCATGCACTGCGGAGCCCTTCTGCGGGGGCCTGCTCTCGTACCTCTAGTAGGTCTTGAGAATACGCTCAAGGCCTTTCACAAAGACAAATTATCCGTGGCTCTTCAGATGGTACTATCAAAATTGTCATATAGGGTGGGTGATTTACCTCTTCGGTTCCCTGGCAAGTTAACATTGTGTTAGGGAAAGGAAAAAAAAAAAAAAAAAACAAAAACAAAAAACAAAACAAAACAAAAAAAAAACAAAACAAACAAATAAACAAACAAAACAGAACTTACTGGAACATTTTAAACTATTAACTTTTTTTTTTTTTCCCTAAGCCCCTGAGCTTGGACAGAAAACAGTACTCTGAGATTTTAGCCCTCAGCATAAAAGGGAAACTCTCCCTGTTTTGTCTCTGACCTAATGTCCCTCTCTTGTGTTCTGAAACCCTCTAGCCAGAACTATGTAACAGAGCTCTTGCTTTGTGATTAACCTTTCCCGGAGGCCTTGCTTTCCTTTTGTGGTTTCACGCCTTCCCATAATGCTCTGTTCTTCCTCTTTAAAATGGCTCCTTTCTACTTATTCTCTTATTCCCCCATTCTAAATCTTCCAGCTCTTCCTTTGTCTTCCTTTATGCTTTCAAAATCCAATCATTTGATATGTCAGTAAGTCTTTCTAACAGCAATTTAATTAATTTGTTGTTTACATTTTTGAAGATATATACATTCTCTAATCATTTAACAGAAATCTTTGTGAAAGATCAGACATTAGTACAATATTTAACTCCATGGAAGTGGATGAACACAGTCCTACCAGGGCATAGCTATTAAAGGGGCAGCAAGTAGGGACACTATTCTTCCTCCCAAAAGTGAAGGCAACTAGGAGTTCTGTTCAGAGAGTAAGTAGCTATGGAAATAACAGCAAAGATGAGAGTAATAAGGCCAAGACTGACATCCACAATTCCTTTCCCACATTAGTGAAACAAGGATAAAATATTTCCTTCTCCCTGCTACTTGTATCATGCTGGGCTGCAGAGTATAGTGTACAGGCTTAATCTGTTTACCCCGGAGTGTTGGTGATGTTGCTCTCAGGGCTTACCCCGTTACTACTACCCAGGAGACTTCCTTTCCTGGGAATCCCATACCATAAGCTAGCTCCTAACTTGTGTAGCATAGATTAGATTCAGGAATTTATTGTTAGTTGCCTTAATAATGCTTCAGAAAGTCATTATTTTGTTTTGAATTAAATTTGAAATCCTTCCTTGGAATGAGCCCCAGCTCAATTCGAGCCAATTGGCTTAACGTCTCCATCACCCAGTCATTCCACACAAGCCTTTTCCAAATTGTGCCATATTCTTGGAATGCTATTTCCTAGCAACTGCCAAGTTTTCTTTCTTTTATCGTCCAAATAGCTCATGCAATCCCACCTCTTCCACACAATCTTCCAAAACTATTTGGAAAAGGTCTAATAGCTTCTCCCTGTACCATCCAGTGCAATGTACCATGGAGCCTGAGCATTAGCCACTTAAGGCTCTCTCATTCCTCACTGCCCTGCAGGCGTTCTTCACCTTGAAGCGGACACAATTCACATGCTATGAGTTGCATTGTTCAACCACCTTTCCTTGTTACCCTTGTGTACATTTTCCGCACACGCAGGTACTTTTACTATCCTTGGCTGACCCTATAAAGGTGGAGCTGTAACCACAACTCTGTCTTCAGTGTTGAAAAAATAAATAGATAACTAAAACATCGAGAGACTTTGAAGATTGGAACTTTTAACACACAAAGAATACAGATCATATTTAATGTTTCAAAAATCCAACTAGGACCAAGTGGAGAAATTTTCTTTAGCCTTGAGCAATGATGCTAGCCTCCATTGGGGTAGCATTTCACTAGTGGCTCAGCCTTAGCTACTATTGGTAGTAATTGCAGACAGAACAAAAAGAGGTTAGAAGACACTCCCAGGACTGAAGGACAAGATTGTGATAGGTCTTTCCCTGGGAGAAAACTGTAGCAACAATAAAGAATAATTAATGTAGGGAGCCCAGGTATAGAAGTACTCCTTCTTTTAGAGAAGGCTGAAGGCAACCATGATAGAAAGAGTTAGAATATGACCTTGGCCTGGGCTGAACCTCACATAGGACTGGATTCTCAAAGTGGTTTTGACCACTGAGAAAGGGAATCTTTTTCTTTACCTCCATGACAAGAATGTAAGCCGGAGCATAGATAGTCTATCCTAGCTCATCTGTTTGAGGAAATAACAGGCAGACAAAGTCTTCTGGGGACAGTTTGAAGGGTTACAAAACAGTCTAGGAAACAAGATGTGTCTGTTTTGATCCAGTAATGATCAAAAAAAGACAAATGCCATCCTCTGGACAGCATTGCAGGGCCAGTACAAGATGAAAACACCGGGGCCTCTGTTAAAAATGGATTAAAAACTTGAAGGCAGTAACAGCAGAGCACTGAACTATGGGAGAGATGCTTTTGAACAGGGCTTCCCAAATGACTACCTAGGCTTCCTGCCCTTGGAGGTGGCCTTGGTCTGCAGTCACCAGTGGGATGGGCACTTCTTGTCAGCCATCACGTGCACAGGTCTAGTTTTGACCTGTTCAAAATACCAGTCTTCGTAACAAAGCTTTGATGAATTAATAGGCAGTTTGATTATAAACTCCATTTTCTAAATACCCCTAGACCAGAAAATGAAATCTTTTGAAAAGGAATCCATATTGAATTTTGGGCCTTTCTTGACATATTTTGATCATTTGAGGTTTTAATTAGTTTATAAAAAAACCTTTTTTTTTTTTATTTTTATGTAAACCGCTTGAACTCTCTGCCCACCCTCTATAAAAAGAGGAATGAAAACTACCTCATTTCTCTGCTTCACTAGCATTTACTGAGGTTATACAATTTGAATTTTCTGAAGAACACTAACTACTTCTTTTTAACCCATCCCCTGTCCCCCTGCCCCCCCATCTCAATGTTCAGCTCACAATTTCTTAAACAGACTTAATTGCCATGCATATGAGTGTTTTGTCTCATACAGGATCTGCAAGCAAGTGAACAGTTCAGGAGCTGTGGCTTGGTCCTTCACATTGATTGATAATCCACAGTGAAGGTGAGCCCTGCAGTATAGACATGTTATCCTAGCTGTTCCAGAAGCTAAAGCAGACACACATGTCCCAAGTTCAGGCCTTGATTGCAATGTGAATTCTAGGGCAGTCTGGAAAACTTAATGGGTCTGTCTCAAAATTAACTGGAAAAGGAAAGGAAAAAAAGGAAAGAAGGAATGAAGGAAGGAAGGATAGAAGGAAGGAAGGAAAGAAAATGGAAGAAACAAATAAAATAGAAAAAGAAAACAAAGGAGGGTGCTGTGTTAGACATATAGATCAGTGGTGAGTACTTGCCAAACTTGTGTAAGGCCCTAGAGTTCAATCCAAACAAAGCCAGCAAATAAACAAAAATTAATCCAAAGAGGATGCAGCCAGGGCAGCTATTTAACCTCCTTTCCCCTTTGACCCCTTCTATCTATGGCAGAATTTAGTATAAGAATTTGCAGACTTTGCAGCTGGGCTAGAATGTGGGAGAAGAGAACAAGGCCCAAGACATTTCTGGTGGCTTTCTCATTATCTGAACATCCAGCTACTATACTGTAACTTCAGTCTCCTAACAACTGATTCGATTGCAGGGAGGGAAGGATGAAAGGAAGGCAAAGACTGGGTGAGGGATAGAGGGGAAAAACAGATTCAGAATTTACAAGCAGGATGCAAAGATGCTCAGATCTATTTGATCAACGGGGAGGGGTGCACTTTTTTTCAAGCTTCCTGCTTTGTTTAGAGGCTCTACCATTCTCATACATTTGTGTCTCAGCATTAATGCTGTCTCGATTGATTTCTTAACCACTGCTGGATGATCTGTGTTCAGTGCAATTTTTTTCTACAACAGATTTATTTAAATGTACTAAACTTTAGGCAATCAGATAACAGAACCTATTAGTGTATCTTTTTCATTACTTATAACCAAATATATACATCACACAAAAAATGCCCAAAATATGCTGAGGATTAAGGGAATTTGGTGCCACAGGAAACAAAGCATGGGTAGCATTATGTGTTACAAATGATGGCTTTTCTGCCTTATGGGCAAGGAGAAATAAGTTTTCCAACACATAATAAATTTATTAGCCTTTCTGACCTCATCTTTCCTACCTTAACTTCGATGCAGCATCAAAGACGAGAACATCTGTTTGACAGTAATATTTGCAATTCTGTGCTTTTACCATTTAGTGTTGGCGGTTTCAAAGTTACTACATGAGCGCCACCTGGTGGCGTTCTTGTAGATTGCCTAATGTAGCATCTCATACAGGACAATAATCAGAGATGCTTTCACTACCAGAAGGCATATTCACAGGGAAATTATCATGTTATTTGTCTTAAAAGATCGTTTGTTACATAAATTTAGATTCTCCTCTTAACCCGGATGATGAGGGATGTCCTTCTGTATGTATATTTCTCTTATTGGTTGATGAATACAGCATTGATTGGCCAGTAGCTAGGCAGGGTCTATACGTGGGTCTATTAGATGAGGAGAATTTTGAGAATAGGATGTGGAGAGAAGCTGCCAGTGAGATGGATGTAGATTGAGGAGTAACAGGTCCAGGTATTCTCCAGTAAGAAAAGACCATGTGAAAACACATAGATTAAGATTTCAATGTTCGATATTTTCTTTGCTCTTTTTTTTTTCTTTAATTCTAGCCAGTTTTCCCAACTTCCAACATCTTCAAAAAGTAAGTCATCATGTGTTTTCAATTTCTCTTTTACAGATGCACTGAAGAATAATTTAATCTAAAGACAGCATCAGCAAAAGGACTAGTAGGTCATACAGGGAACCAACACACAATTAGGCAGAATCCCAAGTATAAACACATGGCTAGGCTTTCCAAGTTCTGAAGGGGCAAAGGGAAATTGAGCTGCTAGGAGAGTTCCCACATGCGGCTTCTGTGGACAGGCCTCTCCAGTCCCATGTATGCTTTGTGGGTTAAGCCTATGAGAAAGACAGAGTAGGGGAAAACATCCAAACACAAGGATAATGACACTGACACTGTGAAGGAGCCAGCAAACAACATCTGGTCTCCAACCTGCTACTTTCTGCACCATTCTGTGTGCCTATGTGAATATATATATATATATATATATATATATATATATATATATATATATAATCTGTCAGCTGGACATCTCCCCATCCTTAGCTTTCTCCATCACTTTATCCAGTGTTACTGTCAGCATTTTTCTAATGTCACGGTCCACTCATAGCTACAGTGGTGACAGCGCCACTTCAATTTCTGCTAGTAGTGACCCATTACCATTTGTCAGGTATCCTTAACCAGATAACAGATTCAATCTGATAAATTAATGCTAAGTAATGTCTGCCAAGTCTCACCCAGAAACCTCTTTGAGTCAGTGTTCTCTAGCTCTCCACCCTTTGTAAGCTAGAAATCCACTGAAAGGGTACACTGGCTAACAAAGCTGTAAGGAGTATCTGAATAATTTCTAACTCAGAAGTGACAACACAGTGTTCAGGACTGTTTTTGTCTGCAGAGTGGTATTGAATTCCCACAGACAAGGCCAAGCTGACCCACAAGTGCAGACATACACACAGAATTAGTCCCAGGATGCTCCCTGGTTGGAAGAAAAGGGTGATTTTAATGACATCCACACAAACAGTTGGGAATTCCTCCTTTCTTCTGAAGTTGAGTAAGTAGGAAGACTGGAGTCATTTCCTTTTGCCTGTTTCTTACCAGCCAACCTTCTTAGTGGCAGTGAGACAGTAAATAGAAACAGTTCTATGGTGCTTCAGACTTAGAGATTTCCAGAAGGAAATTGAAATATAGGGATTTATAAGAGAGATTGAGGTCCTTGTGGGCTGGAAACTAACTAAAGAAGTGGGAAATTGTGGTCAAGAAGGAAGATGTAAAGGAAATGTATATAGATATGCTCATGAGTGCTCACGTCCTGAGGCCTCTCAGGCCATCCCCACCATTGTACAATAGGTAGCTTTCTTGGTTAGGGCTTCTAATGATATGATGAATTACCAAGACCAAAAGTCAAGTTGGGAAGGAAGGTCTTATAAAGGGTGTATTTGCTTCATACTTCCACATTGTTGTTCATCACCCAAGGTAGTCAGGACAGGAAATCATACAGGACAGGGACATGGAGGCAGGAGCTGATGCAGAGGCCATAGAGGGGTGCTGCTTACTAGCTTGTTCCCCATAGCTTACTTAAACTGCTTTCTTATACAATCCAGGACCACCAACCAAGGGATGGCCCCATCTACATTGGACTAGATGTTCCTTCCCTACTCCAAATGACTTGACAGATTTTGCTGACCCCTCCTGGAAGGCATCACCCTCCCTGTGGAGTTGGGGGGAATGGGATGGGAGGGTGGTCGGGGACATGGGAGTGGGGAGAGGGAGGGAGGGAGAGGGAACTGGGATCAATATGTAAAATAAGAAAATAAATAAATAAAAAAGAAAATGCCTTACATGTGGATCTAATGGACCTCAACTAAGTGATCCTCCTTTCAGACATCCCTAGTTTGTCTACTAAATGAACACAAAACCAAACAACATAGTAATCTTCCCAGGGTTGACCCTGGTGCTGGTGGTGGTGACAGTAAGGCTGCGGCTCAATTAAGAATCCAAAGCTACAACATACTTAGTTATGTGCGCTTTGCTTTTTTTTTTAGGGGGGAGTGGGGGGACACAAGCCTCTGAGTTCTTCTAATGCCTGAGGGTGGAGAGAGGGCACGCTAAATTGACTATTATTAGAGTTCTTGTCAACCTTGGTGATGTTGACTTCACACTGGATTTAATCTATCTTAGAAAATAAAGAAAGTGACATTTCTTGCACTCTGAGTAGCAGAGAGCAAGTTGTACTTGTTACAAGTATAAAATTTTCCATTGCTATCATATAATAGTTATTTTTGTGAGTGAGAGGTTATGTCTCAGTATCAGGGAGATCATTTTATCTAGCACCTTTTAGTTTTAGAAGGTTTTTTTTTTGTTTGTTTGTTTGTTTTGTTTTTTTTTTTTTTAAGGATAGTGTTTCTTACTATACTATTTTCTGGTCCACCTAAACGAGAAAAAAAATAGATTTTTTTTTACAATTGTTTTTGTAGAAACATAAGCTCTTCGGGGCATAGGGCTTGTGCACTGAATTGCAGCCCAGCATGAAATTTTACAGCTGAATTATGAACTCCTGCCAATAAAAGTTTACAACAGAACAGCCTTGACTTTCTAGCTGTGAGAGCTGAGAGGCAGAAAAAAATATACATGATCCAGCAGATACTGTTTTCCTGGAAAACTGAAAGTCGCAGTAGCACAATCTGAGAATAATAGAATTAAAATATGAGAAGACAGTTAATTAGAAATACTCAAGAACTATGACATTTATTATCTAGGTCTCATGCATAGTATTTACTTTATACAAATGTAAACTCAGAATGATTTGACATCTCTTTCAATTTCATAATTAAATTAGAAGATTTGAAAATTCACAGGTTTTAAATGGAACTATTATTGACTTTAAATTATCCCCAGTAAGAGGTAAAGTAATAGGGTGAATAAATTAAGTTCATTCAACACTATGATTTTTTGTATCATTAATTTCCCCCCAAAGATAATTCTTTTCCTATTGAATGCATTTATACCACAATTATCCAGACAGTCAATATTCCAAAGAATTAAATAGTTATAGATTACTTTAAACACAAAGTTAGGTGATATGATTGTTTATAACCCATTTCAGAGTGGGATGCTCTTGGCATGCTCCCTAGGGGACTGGAAAGAGCGCCATCAAATGAAACACATTTAACAGCAAAGGTTTTGTTTATTTCTCTATGTGTAAGGTGTGTATGTGTGTGCTTGTGCACGATACAATGCTTGTCAGAAAACACGATTTTGTGCATGTAAAAGAAAGAGCTTGAAGTCTGTGGTCCTCCTTGATTGTGCTCTGCCTTATTAACAGAGGCAGTGTGTCTTCCTTGATGAACATAGAGCTTATGGGTAATGTTAGCCTGGTCAGCTAATTTCTCTAGGAATGGCCTGTCTCTTCTACATTCTTTTATTTGGGTGCTTGGGATCCACACCCATATCCTCATGGTTATGAGGTAAGCACTCTAATCACTGAGCAATCTGTCCCCACCAAGTGTGTTTTATAATACATAAAGTTGCTATATTTGGACACTGAAAATCCTTTACAGTGTCCAAATAAATCTCTACATGTATGTAGCAGGCCTTTTTTTTTTTTTTTTTGTGACTCTGTAACCAGAGTTGTGATTCATTCTGCCTAGCCTCACTATTCCCCCAGTACTTTATTAAACCTGTTGGTGATGGCTGCCATGAGCTTATGGGTACCACTAACACTGTGATATGTATGACAGCCATAATGTAGGTACAAGTCGCTTAACATCCAGAGCACATAGGAAAGTTATGACTTGTAAAAAAGAGTCAGGAAGACACAAAGAGGTTATGAAATTCACTACGAGCTCGTAACCGGCCACAGGGGAGCTTAGGGAGTCACCTAACTGTGTCATCTGCTATTGTCTCCTCCTGACTAGGGACCAAGACAGAAAAGCTTAGACTCTCAGGATCTCAGCTGGGATGTCTTTAAGTCATCAAAGTGATGTTGGGAGGATTTGGATGAAATGCTATAGCACAGAATTTAGTAGACATTAAATGCAGAGGAACATATCAACAATTTTTTTTCTTTATGGAACAACAAGCATTTCTGTAAATTGGAATAACCAGGATAATTCATCTCAGAAAAATATTGCAAATAATAACTATCACCAAAAATAATAAACTTTCTCTGACCACCACATAACACAGATAGTCTTGGTAGCCTCTCAGTTGGTCTGAGTGCATGCTGCCACCAATATGTTCATGTCTTTAGTATCTACTATCTACCATGTCTCAAGCAGGGGAGTAAAGCACATCACTTTCTCTGCTGGAGTTCACAGTCTTTAGTGGAAGGAGACTAAGAAAGCAAACAGAAATGCCTTCCATGTAGGGAAAAGCAATGCTATGTAGCAAATACATGATGGACAGAAGAGTTTTTTTCAGAAGGGGGCATCTGAGATCTCTGAGGCTTTAGCAGGAAGAAGAAATAGCAGAACCATCTTTGGAGACCTACCCATGGAAAACCCTAGCAAACCAAGGCAAATGGAAGGCCCAAGGATGGACACAGTAGGGAATCAGGAAGCTAAAACATTTCACTAAGGCAATAGGCATTGGGTCAAATGCCTACTTTTGCATCTATGAAGATGATTCTCATTGAGTGAATTGATTAAGGGGAATGAGTGAAGAAACAGGAAACTTCTCCACAGGAAGCATACATTACCAGTACCAATTCAATTGTAATTCTCAGCACCTGCTTGCAGAGGCCAAGAGTGCACACCTCTTCTATCTTTAACCACAGGGGACCAAATGCCCTTCAGCTGCTGAAATCTCAAGTACATCAGAGCATTAGCTCCAAGGTCATGTGATTCCCAAGGGTGGTTATTTCCTGGGAATGAGAGCTGCCCACATGAAAAACTTGCTCTCAGAACTCCCAACAACCTTGTTCCTTCTGCAGACTTCATGATGCTTCCTTACATTCTCTTTCCTCCACTCTGAGTCAGTCTTAACTGGCAGGCTGAAAGCTCTTGCAGCTTCTCTGCTCTCTCCCATTTTTTTTTTCCTCACCAGAAATTGTCCTACAACAGTCTGTCCACCCATTATCACATATTAGCATCTACTCTCCCAGAAAACTCATATGTGGAGACTGGTATTTACTGAACAAACAATACCTAAATTAACACAAACTGGGGGAATTTCAAACTAAGGGTAAGCACTAATAATCTCATTCTTGCTCTACTGCTGAGCAAAAAGAGACAGTTTAAGGAATGATGAAAAGAATAAATGCCTCTAGACTTGGACAAGTTGCAATGCTTACCTTTATAGTTCAAGGTGGTGTGTTAGCCACACTGTTTTTAATAAGTACAACAAAAGAGCTTGAAAAGGGATATTCTTTTCATCATATATATCCTCAGTGCAATGTGATTAGAACCAACAGTATAGTTGTTTGTTATGAGATATTTGTACACAGTGTTAAGATACATTGTTGTGGGCAGGCAAGATCCTTGACCCCCAAATCCGGGCCCCTGCCAAAGAACGAGGTCTCAGCTGGAGAGCGCCAGTTTCCAGTGAGATCCCACTACCCTGCAAAACCTTCTCAAGTTCCAGCCCAGCCCTCGTCCTCTTCTGCTGGCTATTGGCCAGAGGTGAGTCTGGGCCCAATTGGGGCTGCCTGTCCCCTTCAACCTCTTTTCCCCCCTCCCCCGCCTGAACTCCCTGGATTGGCCCCTGATCCTGCTGCTCCTGTCTCCGGTCCCCTTTGAGAGCACCCTTGGAGCTCTGATACACCCCCACCCATCCCAACCTCCAGCCTACCCTCCCCTACCCTGTGCCCTACCCCACCTACGGTCCTGCCGCTCTGGTTGAGCACTGGGACAGAGGGTGGAGCCAACAGTCCACCCTACTTCGGAGACCTCTAGGAGCAACTCCGAACAAAGGAGACCTGACTATCCACGTGGGACCACCTGTAATTTCCACCGGCTTGGTACCTGACCCCGCCTCCAGTCCTCTGCTGGAATCCCAGGCCCCTCCCAGAGATCCACCTATCTCTGCGGGTCCACTTGGAGTTCCTGCAGGCAAGATCCTTGACCCACAAATCCGGGCCCCTGCCAAAGAACGAGGTCTCAGCTAGAGAGAGCCAGTTTCCAGTGAGATCCCACTACCCTGCAAAACCTTCTCAAGTTCCAGCCCGGCCCCGCGCCCGCGGGGGGGGGGGGGGGGGGGGGGGGGCGCCCGCGGGGGGGGGGGGCGGAGGCGGAGAGGGAGAGAAAGATTTGTTCTATCCAACCCCAGGGGGGGGGGGAAGGGGGGGGGGGGGGGGGGGCCAACACCACCAAGGGGAGGGGGTAGGGGGGGGGGGGGGTAGGAGAAGAAAACGAAAAACAAGAAGAAAAAGATGGGAACAGCAGGAAGGAGGGAATTGGGAGGAAATAGAAAGGAAAAGAGAAAAAAAGGAGAGGAGGGAGGAGGGGGGGGGTAAAATTATAAAAAAAAAAAAATAAAGGGGGGGTGGAAGGAGGGAGGAAAAGAATTAAAAAAAAGAAGAAAAAAAAGAAAAAAAAAGAAGAGGGGAAGAAGAGAAAAAATAGGAAAAGGAAGTACAGAAAGCCAAGAAAAAACAATTAACCAGGTGAAGGAAACGGTTCAAGATTTGAAAACCGAAATTGAGAAAATAAAGGCAACACAAATGGAAGGAAAGCTGGAAATTGAAAAGCTGGGCAAAAAATCGGAAACCACGGACACAAGCATAACCAATAGAATACAAGAGATGGAAGAGAGAATCTCAGGCGCAGAAGATAAACTAGAAGAAATAGATTCATCGACCAAAGAAAACCATAAATCCAACAAATCCTTAACACACAATATCCAGGAAATGTGGGACACCATGAAAAGGCCAAACCTAAGAATAATAGGCATAGAGGAAGGTGAGGAAGCCCAGCTCAAAGGTGCTGAAAACATATTCAACAAAATCATCGAGGAAAACTTTCCAAATCTGAAGAAGGACATGCCCATGAAAGTACAAGAAGCATACCGAACCCCAAATAGGCTGGACCAAAGAAAAAAGACCCCTCGACATATAATAATCAAAACACCTAGCATACAGAATAAAGAAAGAATATTAAGAGCAGCGAAGGAAAAAGGACAGGTAACATATAAAGGCAGACCTATCAAAATTACACCTGACTTCTCCATGGAAACCCTCAAGGCCAGAAGGTCCTGGATAGATGTTCTAAAAGTATTAAGAGAACACGGATGCCAGCCTAGGCTACTATATCCAGCAAAACTCTCAGTCAATATAGATGGAGAGAACAAGATATTCAATGACAAAACAACATTTTCCCAATATGTATCTACAAATCCAGCCCTACAGAAAGTATTGGAAGGAAAATTCCAACCCAAGGAAGGTAACTACACCCACAAAAATGTAGGCAACAGATAATCCAACTACACCAGAAACCTAGGGTGAAGCAGAACAAATATATTCACAATACCACTGCCAACAACAAACCTAAATCAAACAACCATCAACAATCAATGGTCCTTACTCACCCTCAACATTAATGGTCTTAACTCACCTATAAAAAGACACAGATTAACAGAATGGATACGAAGACAGAATCCATCCTTCTGCTGCATACAAGAAACACATCTTAGCTCCAAAGATAGACATTACCTCAGGGTAAAGGGTTGGGAAAAGATTTTCCAATCAAATGGAAATAAGAAGCAAGCAGGCGTAGCTATCCTAATATCTAACAAGCTAGACTTCAAACCAAAACTAGTCAAAAGAGATGAAGACGGTCATTTCATATTCATCTCAGGAGAAATCCATCAACACAAAGTCTCAATTCTGAACATCTATGCCCCTAATACAAAGCCACCCACATTCGTAAAAGAAACACTACTAAAACTCAAAGCTCATATAAAACCTCACACACTTATAGTGGGAGACTTCAATACACCACTCTCAACACTAGACAGGACCACAAATCAGAAACTCAACAAAGAAACAAAAGAATTAACAAAAGTTATGTCTCAACTGGGGCTAACGGACATCTATAGAACATTCCATCCAAAGACAAAAGAATATACCTTCTTCTCTGCTCCACATGGAACCTTCTCTAAAATCGACCACATACTAGGAGACATTACAAACCTCAACAGATACAAGAGAATAGAAATAGTCCCCTGTATCTTATCGGACCACCATGCTTTAAAATTGGAATTCAACAACAATACAAATAGCAGAAAACCTGCAAACTCATGGAAACTTAACAATGTGCAATTGCACCACTCCTGGGTCAAAGAAGAAATAAAGAAAGAAATTAAAGACTTTCTAATATTCAACGAGAATGAGGATACAACATACCCGAACTTATGGGACACCTTGAAAGCAGTGCTACGAGGGAAGTTCATTGCACTAAGTGCCCATATGAAGAAAACAGAGGATAGTCACATAAATGAATTAACAGCGCAACTGAAAACCTTAGAACAGAGAGAAGCGAATTCACCCGCAGGAGCAGACGCCAGGAAATAATCAACTTGAGGGCTGAAATCAACAAAATAGAAACCAGGAAAACAATACAAAAAATCAATGCAACAAAGAGTTGGTTTTTTGAGAAAATCAACAAGATTGATAAACCTTTATCCAAATTAACGAAAAAGCAGAGACAGAACATGCAAATTAACAAAATCAGAAACGAAATGGGGAACATAACAACAGACACAGAGGAAATCCAGACAATTTTCAGGTCATACTTCGAAAATCTGTATTCCACAAAAATTGAAAATTCAAAGGAAATGGACAAGTTTCTGGATAACTATCACTTACCAAAATTAAATCAAGAACAGACAAACAACTTAAATAGACCTATAACCCGAAATGAAATAGAAGCAGTCATCGAAAGCCTTCCAACGAAAAAAAGTCCAGGGCCAGATGGATTCAGTGCAGAATTCTACCAGACATTCAAGGAAGAACTAATACCACTACTCCTCAAACTGTTCCACAAGATAGAAACAGAAGGTTTATTGCCAATCTCTTTTTATGAGGCCACAATAACTTTGGTACCCAAACCTCACAAAGACACAACTAAGAAAGAAAACTACAGACAAATATCCCTGATGAACATCGATGCAAAAATACTCAATAAAATAATGGCAAACCGAATTCAAAAATACATCAGAGAAATCATCCACCATGATCAAGTAGGCTTCATACCTGGATTGCAGGGATGGTTTAACATACGAAAATCTATCAACGTGATCCACCATATAAACAAACTGAAAAAGAAAAACCATATGATTATCTCCCTAGATGCAGAAAAAGCCTTCGATAAAATTCAACACCCTTTCATGATAAAGGTATTAGAGAGGTCAGGGATAACAGGAACATACCTAAACATAATAAGAGCAATATACAGCAAACCAACTGCCAACATCAAACTGAATGGAGAGAAAATTAAGCCAATTCCTTTAAAATCAGGAACAAGACAAGGCTGTCCTCTCTCTCCATATCTCTTCAATATCGTACTAGAAGTTCTAGCTAATGCTATAAGACAACAAAAGGAGATCAAGGGCATCCAAATTGGAAAGGAAGAAGTCAAACTGTCTCTATTTGCAGATGATATGATAGTTTACATAAGCGACCCAATAAACTCTACCAGGGAACTCCTACAGCTGATAAACACCTTCAGCAAACTAGCAGGATACAAGATAAACTCAAAAAAATCAGTAGCCCTATTTTTTTCAGACGACAAAGAGGCAGAGAAAGAAATCAGAGAAACATCACCCTTTACAATAGCCACAAGCAACATAAAGTATCTTGGTGTAACGCTTACCAAACAAGTAAAAGATCTATATAATAAGAACTTTGTGACTCTAAAGAAAGAAATTAAAGAAGATACCAGAAAATGGAAAGACCTCCCATGCTCTTGGATAGGTAGGATAAACATAGTAAAAATGGCAATCTTACCAAAAGCAATCTACAGATTCAATGCAATCCCCATTAAAATCCCACCACAATTCTTCACCGACCTTGAAAGGATAATAATCAACTTTATATGGAAAAACAAAAGACCCAGGATAGCCAAAACAACCCTATACAATAAAAGAACATCAGGAGGCATCACCATTCCTGACTTTAAGCTCTACTACAGAGCTGTAGTTCTGAAAACAGCCTGGTATTGGCATAAAAATAGACAGGTAGACCAATGGAATCGAATTGAAAATCCTGATATTAATCCACGCACCTATGAACACCTGATTTTCGACAAAACAGCTAAAATTATACAATGGGGCAAAGACAGCATCTTCAACAAATGGTGCTGGCACAATTGGATGAGGGTGTGTAGAAGACTGCAGATAGACCCATGTCTGTCGCCATGCACAAAACTCAAGTCCAAATGGATCAAAGACCTCAACATCAATCCAGCCACATTGAACCTCTTAGAAGAGAAAGTAGGAGGTACCCTTGAACAAATTGGTATAGGAGACCGCTTCTTGAACATAACTCCAGGGGCACAGACACTGAAAGAAACAATTAATAAATGGGACCTCTTCAAACTTAGAAGCTTCTGTAAGGCAAAGGACACAGTTGACAAGACCAAACGGCAGCCCACTGACTGGGAAAAGATTTTCACTAATCCTATATCCGACAAAGGGCTGATCTCCAAAATATACAAAGAACTCAAGAAACTAGTCAACAAAACACCAAATAACCCTATTAAAAATGGGGTACAGAACTGAAGAAAGAATTCTCAATGGAGGAAATCAAAAAGGCTGAAAGACACTTAAGAAAATGCTCCACATCCTTAGCTATCAGGGAAATGCAAATCAAAACAACTTTGAGATACCATCTTACCCCTGCCAGAATGGCTAAAATTAGAAACACCAGTGATGACTTATGTTGGAGAGGATGTGGAGAAAGTGGAACACTCCTCCACTGCTGGTGGGAGTGCAAACTCATACAGCCACTTTGGAGATCAGTATGGCGGTTCCTCAGGAAAATGGGAATTAGTTTACCACAGGACCCGGCAATCCCCCTCTTAGGCATATACCCAAAGGATTCACATCAATGCAACAAAGACATCTGTTCAACTATGTTCATAGCAGCACTATTTGTAATAGCAAGAACCTGGAAGCAACCTAGATGCCCTTCAATTGAAGAATGGTTAATGAAGATGTGGCACATCTACACAATGGAATACTACTCTGCAGAAAAAAATAATGGTATCTTGAAATTCGCAGGCAAGTGGATGGCACTTGAAGAAACCATCCTGAATGAGGTAACCCAGTCACAAAAAGAGGAACACAGTATGTACTCACTCATATATGGATTTTAGACCTAGATCAAATGATCACCAGCCTATAATTCACATCACCAGAGGAACTAGGATACAAGTTGTATTCTAAGAGATTCATATAAAGTCCCTCACAGAACTGGGAAGGGACAAGTCCCCCAGACCTCAGGTATAGTGGGGGAGGACAGCTAATGGAGAGAGAAGTAGGAGAAAATGAGAGGGAGGAGAGGAAGGCATGTGCGACCAGGAGGATTGAGCCTGGTTAGGAATGGAAAATAGGAAAGAGAGAGAGAGACAGAGACAGAGAGAGAGAACATAAAAGAGGGAGCCAATATTGGTTTGAAGATAAAGTTGAACACAAAGAAAGGTCGAGGGAACTACAAGACTGCTCCCAACTAACAATCTCAGCTTCCGTGGAAAGGCTATCATAAATGCCCTTCCCCGGAGAGTGAGATCAACAACTAACTTCTCCATGGAGTCCTCAACTAATGCCTGTTGAAAACAGGAGCAAACACCCATACATAAACACTGAGTCAAACTAGAACCCAGAAGCAGATGGAGAGGACAAGACCATGCGGTAGAAGTACATAGAGACAGCTTACCTGAACAAGGAGGAGCTAAGGGCCACTAGACTGATAGCTGGGAAGCCAACAGGGGTCTGACTCGGACCCCCCTGAATATGGGTCTCAGCCAGAAGGTCTGAGCAGTCTAAGAGACCTCAGACAGTGGAGCCAGGATGTATCCCTGGTGCACAAAAGGACTTTGCAAACATATCCCCCATGGAGGGATAACTGCCTTATTCTAGAGATAGGAGAGAAGCCCTAGTCCCTACTTCACAGGACCTGTCAGATCTACATGACCCCAACTGGATGGCATTCCCCTACATATTGTATTGTGGTGGGGGGTTGGGAGGGGAGGGTGTTTAGAGTGCATGGGAGAGGGTAGAGAGGGCAAAAGGGAGGGAAGGAGGGAGGGAGGGCTTGGGGGGGAGGGAGGGAGGGAGGGAGAGGGAACTGGGATCGACATGTAAAATAATAATAAAAAAAAAAAAAAAAAAAAAAAAAAAACGCTTTGACTCCAAAATTTAAGTTGAAGAACAAGTTACTGGGGAAAAGTATTTCTATTTTTGTTTCCACAGAAAATGAAAAGATGTGGATTCCTTCCAGACTAATGTGGTTTGATCACACCAGACCGCCTGAAACAGAGTACAAGCTGATCCTACATTCCAAACAGCTGGACAAAACAGCCCTACAGACTACAGCTAGGATATCTGAATCTTCTTCGAATCCCCCAAGACAGCGCCCCTTACCAGCAGGAAGTAGTTTGGAAAGAACGACGCCCAAATTCCTAAATATTGTGTATAAATGTTTGTTTTCATTTAATTGGACTTTGTTATATAAAATTAAATAAAAAATACTCTATATGCATAAAAAAAAAGATACATTGTTGTGATTGGTTTAATAAAGAGCCAAATGGCCAATAGCTAGGCAGGAGGTATAGGCAAGACTTCTGGGCATAGAAAAGTTGCTAATAAGATATAGAGAGAGTCAGTCATACAAAATGAAAGAAATGTAAAAGATACATGGTAAAACATATATTAATAAAAGAAGGTGCCAACCAAAATCATTGCAGAATAGAAGCTTTTGAATTAGCATATTTGAAATTCTCAGGGATGAAATTCACAGAGAAAAAAAATCAAAATATTAAAAGGCAAACGTAGTTGGAAAGATCAGAGTGAAAAATTGGGAAAACCATACTGAGAGATCAAAAACACATTCCAAAAATTCAAATAAGCAAAGATCCAAGGAAAACAAACCTATGTCATAAGTAAATTATAAGAGAAAACAAAACTGGGCCTTGGTCTGCATATAATCAATGGGCAAGTATAAATGGTGGTTCCTCAAGTAGAACCTCAGCAGGTAGAATTCCACAATCAAGTATTTTGACCATGTATGTCAAGCAAAGGCACTCTAAATAACTTCAGCGTAATCGTCCAATCAAATTAGCACACTCAATTTCCTCTTGATATGACCAGGCTCTGCTAATAAACAACATTTGATTGTGTCTTCTCACATGAACTTCCATGTGTTAAATGGAATATCTCAAAGACCTTCTTCATTAGTTAATGTCTCTGAGTTTCCTTGAGTTTGGATCAAGTCATCTTATTATTTATACACTAGCCTTTTTGGGAACAAAATTAGAGTCATCTTGTAATTTCTTTCTGTTTAGCCCCCCTTTTCTCTCCTTTCTTAATTTCCTTCTCTGCCAAGTGCAGCTAAGTTCAGTGAACAACTTTTAAGCACAATGTTTGGGTCCACAAATGTCCTCTAGTAAAATGTTGCTTACTATGAATGATTATGGTGTTTTTAACTCATTGCTGCAAATATCTTAGGAAGATAACACAAGCTAGGATATTTAAAATATATTATATATGGTTTACTGAATTTGAACAAAGCTACCAACAATGAAAATAACTGATGTTTCCTGTTTTTTATACTTTATGTAGACTCTACCTTTAACAAAAGTCAATATGTAATTTCTTAGATTTTATTATAAAGTCTGAACTGTCACATTTACCCTCTAATCACATTTTCACTTAAAAATACATACCCAATCCAATATATTCTCTGTAATTTCTCTTTTTGTAATAAACTCGCCTGCTAATTTTTACCAACAATTTTTAGTAATACAAATATCCAACAAATGAAATACTACCATGTTTCAGTCATGTTGTATATGGTCTAGAGAGTGATTTATGATAGTCATAATTCCAGTTTCAAATGACAAAAATTTATTAAGTTACTGGGGAAGCCTGTTTTAGGAAGTCAACTATATTTCCCAAGAGTAAGTTCCAGGCAGAACAGAGTGTCCCCTTGGGTGAAGCTTCTAAATAAAATTACAAATAATAACAAAAAGGTGACATCATCAAATTGATGACTTAGAAATATCCAACAGAAATTGATTGAGGCAGCCTCTTTAAGGCAGTCTCTTGTAGTTCCTGCTGGGGAATAACCCATGGCAGAGCAGTGTTTCCTCAGGTGAGGTGCCAAGTTAAAGAACAAATGGCAAAAGAGAGAAAAATAATCATCAAAGGAAGCTCTCTCAACATCCATGCAAAATGTATTGGGGAAATAAGTCAGTCAGCTGGAGTTCCCACTGGAGAGATTCTCTTCATCTCAATGGCTCAGCTTCTTTGGCTGAACTCCCATGGTCCAACTCCCAACTTCCAGGGATGTTTTCTATTCCTGAGATCTTTTGATGTTCCTCCTCCCTTTCACAGAATTAAAGAGGGGCAGCTCATCCTCAGACCAGAGGCTTTGGAGTACATTTGACACAAGCATTCTTATAGTTGTAATGGGGGTCAGGGAGGGCTGAGGCTGCCTGACTTCTCAATGACCCCAAAAAGCACAGAACAATGTACCAATACAACTGATATTAAAAGTCACCCCTCCACTACTCATCTGAAATTACTTTGGGATCTTCTACAGGTGTCCTTCTGCTACTTAATAACCTTTTAATTGATGCCCATGCCTCAAGCCTTTAGCCACCACATCTATTTACTTTAATTCAATCAATATTTATTGAACATCTTCACTATGTAAGAACCCTGAGAGGTACCTAGAGGCTAAGAAATATCTCTACTTTGTGATTTCCTAGTCCTATATGGTTATCACTCAATCTTAACATCATAGTCACCTAATATTCTTTAGTTCAGGGGCTGCCTTTTTCGTAACAATGAAAGGAAAGTCTAAACAAAAGGTTATGAGAACCTACAATATTAAAAAAAAAAAAAAAAAAAAAGAGCTCCTTTTTCTTGTAGTAATCTTCTTAAAGTGTTGCTTTTCTCATGTTACTTTCCTGCCAAATAAAATAGAATGGCTCTACGAATATTTTTCTTTTTTTAATTAATTTTATTTAAATTTAAAAGAACCTTATTTACATACCAATCCTAGTTCCCTCACCTTCCTGTCCTCCCAGTCCCTCCATCATCCCCCCATCCAACTCCCCATTCACCTCAGTGAAGGTGAGGCCTCCCAATTGGAGCTCATCAAAGTCAGATTTGGGGCAGGACATAGGCCCTCCCCCCATGTTTCTATGCTTAGAGAGTATTCCTCCATAGGGAATGGGCTCCCAAAGACCATTTGTGCACTAGGGATAAACACCAGATCAACTGCTAGAGGCCCTATAGACTACCCAAGCCTCCCAAATGACATTCATATTCAAGGGTCCTAGTTTGATCTTATACATGTTCCCCAGGTGTCAGACTAGGGTTCATCAGCTCCCACTTGCTCAGGTCAGCTGTTTCTGTGTGTTTCCCCAGCATGGTCTTTACCCTTTTATCACTTCTCCCTGTCTGCAACTGGATTCCAAGAGTTAAGCTCAGTGTTTATCTGTGGGCATCTGCTTCTGCTCCATCTGCTACTGGATAAAGGCTCTAGCATGGCATTTAAGGTAGTCCTCAATTTCATTATAGAGGAAGGTCATTTAAGGTAGCTTCTACACTATTGCTTATAGTCTTAGTTGGGGTCATCCTTGTGGATTTCTGGAGATTTGCCTAGTGCCAGATTTCTCGTTAAGCTAATAATGCCTCCCTCTATTAAGGTATCCCTTTCCTTGTTCTCCTTCTCTATTCTTCACCCAAGTTAACCTTCCTGATCTCTCATGTACTCCTCAATATGATAATTGAAGTTCTAGACACAACAAAAGGAAATCAAGGTGATACAAATTGGAAAGGAAGAAGTTAAACTTTGACTATCTGCATATGACATAATAGTTTACAAAAGTGACCTGAAAAATCATACATGGAATCCCTACACCTGATAAACACCTTCAGTAAAGTGACAGTCATTAATTCTAGTGGCAGAAGAAATCTCAAAATAGTCTCATATATACTTACTCTATTGTATGGCTTCTGGTGGGAACTCTAATGAAGACATAATGAAAACGAATTTTAAAAAGGCCTTGACCCAGCTATGGTGCTACATACCTTTAACCCCAGCACAAAAAGCAGAGGCTGGCAGATTTCGAGGCCAGCCTGGTTTACAGAGCAAGTTCAAGAATAGCCAAGCATAGGGAGTGAAGGTGGAAACCCAAAAGCTGGTGAAAATGTAATTGAATAAGGGGGACAGGTTGCAGCCCCAGCAAGCAGTAGAACTTGGCAGCTTTGGCCACCTGGTCCTGGGTTTAGAGTTAAGGACTGAAGAAAGGAGTTATGGAACAAAGGCGCTGAGGGCAGGCATGTGTCAAGGGTGCCCATAAATGGAGGCCTAGTAGAGAAGCCATTGTGTGAAGCTGTGAGGTAGAAACCTGGATTCTTTGGAGAAGTGACTGTGTTAAGTATGTCTGAGAAATGGAATACCTTCTGAGGAGAGCTGATATCAGGGAGTAGAACCAGTGCAAGAGAAAGAAGTATGTTACAGCTAGCAGAGCTGAACAGAATTGGAGAGCTGAAGAGCATTTTGAAGCAGAGTTTGGAGTTTTCCAGCTGGTTTTGTTCTTACCGTGGCTCAGTATTTCCTCATTATGCTCCCTTCCCTACATTTTAGAATCATAATATATATCCTTTGCCATTATATGTTTGAAATATGTGATTTGCTTTTGGATTTTTTTTTTTTTACAGGGGATTATAATTAAGATTGCCATGTGTCTCAGAACACACTTTGCTCTAGGAAATAAGTCTGTTATGGACTACAAGGACTTTAGAATTTGAGATGAATTCATTTTTTTTTTTTTTGCATTATATATGGCTATAAGCTTTTGGGGACCAGTGAGTAGAATGTGGTGGTTTGAAAAAGATGGCCCCCAAAAGAAATGACAGTATTTAGGAAGTATGGCCTTTCTGCAGGATGCATATCACTTTGGGGGCAGGCTTTTGCTCAATCTTCCCTCAGTATGACCTCTGAGTCAAGAGGTAGGACTGTCCACTCCAATATGACAGATGCCTACATTCTGCCATGGTTCTTACCATGATCACTCACTGAACCTCTGAAAATGTAGGCAAGCCCCCTCAATTAAATGTGATCTTTTGCAAAAGCTGCCCTGGTCATGGTGTCAATTCACAGCAATAAAAACCCTAAATAAGACAAGAACCAAAAGATATTTTTCTTGAGGTTTCTTCAGGGATAGAATAGAATGAATCAATGGAATAGGTCTTCAGTGCCAGGAGTGAGTACAATTACGCTATCTCCCAATCTACCCTGCCAAGTCTAGTAGGACAAGCATAGATTTTCCTTTCTTCCTGTATCATTTTAATTCTCTATCAGAATCAAGACCATGAGAGAGAAGAAACATACTGTGGTTTCTCTTGAACACTTACTCTCTCAGAGCACAGGAAAGCATCCTTAGCATTTCCTTTGGCCTTTTTGAGGGCTCTCTCCCACAGCTTTTTTTGAGGTAACCTCAGCTTTTCATTCAAGCTCTGACCAGTGAGAAGAAGCATGTGGTTGTCTTTCAGGAATGTTTTTCCTAGGTGGCACTTCAACATGGCCAAAGGAACTTAGCCATCTCCAATTTTTCTTCAGAGGGTGTCTCCTTCCCTGAATGTCAACACAGCCTTGCTACAATTGAGGGCATAAAAATCCATAGCCCCATGGTGGCTACTCAGTGCTTTCTGAAAATAGTAACTTTTCACAGAAGGCTTCGAGGAAAATAGAACAAAAACCAAATAAGATGAGTTTAATAAAAAAAAAAAATAACAAAACTATCACACCGCACCAAAATACTCAAGTTCTCAATATTGTGATGAATTTTGTTCCTTGATAAAATTTCAAAGGAGTTTCATTAGACAGTGATTCTGCTTTATTTAGAGAGAATGCCTCCACCACTTTCAACTCCTGTATAAATGTGTGCCTTCCCCAGGAAGCAGGTGGATATAGTCTCAAGTATGTTTCTTTTTTCAAATCCCATGCTTCCTGGTGGATTGTTCCTCCCAAACACCTGTGAGAAAGCTTTTGGATTAGCCTTCTTCAGCCTTTACTTCTAGGTTGTATAGTTCCCTGTGGAGTTTCACACATTGTACATATTTTCTAATTTCCATTTTTAGTTTTCTAAATGGTTCCCTAGGTGTTTATACATGTCCCTACCTGTTTCCTTTTTCTTTTTATTACATTTTGCCATAGCTTTTTTTTTTTTTACCCCGAAAGAAAGTCTCAAATAAATTATTTCTACTAACATTCCTTTAATTTTGAACAAAGCTGCTTAAGTGAATTCAAGCATGCCTTTTTTAATTCATCAGCTTGATTCATACACAGAGAATCCAGAGTTTAGCTATGCATTCTTTACAGCATTAGGTCAAGAACATCTGTAAGGTTCAGTCTCTTTGTTCTTTATTTGAAAAGAAGAAAAGTCATCATATTCTTTTTATTTTTGTTTTAAAATATTTTAGGGGGACAATGTCTTCCTGTATATGACATATAGAACCCAAATTTAGTATCCTTCTGCCTCAGCCATGAGTGCTTAGATTATAGGTGTGTATCATCAGGGCTTGCCTAAGGCACCTTATTGTTTAAATTGTTATGCTTACACTATGAGTAGAACTAAGGGGAAGTAGTCTAGTGTCCTCACTTCTCACTCTCTCACTCTCATTCACATGTATATATTCACACCATCATACATTGTACAACAACGTTGAAATAAGAATTAGACACTGTCTTTCAAACCCAGACAATCAGAAAATAACAAGATTAACAAAGACAAGGAAAGTGATATACAGTTAAGGTCAGTGGTAATTTGGTACTCTGTCTTATTTTTTGTTATTTTGGAGATGAATTTATATATTATAGTATATAATATAAATATATTTGTACTAGAAGGGCTTCCTTAAAAATAATAACTCCATTAGATATCTTATTAGGATATTTAATAAGAGTTAAGACCTGATTTCTTTGTTTTATTACGATTTTTTAATCACGTTAGATTGCAAGCATGTTGGCAAGCAAGGTACCAAACAAAACATGGAAGGTATGTGAAACTACCCTAAAAGACTAATAGAGCTCTCACAGAAGAAGTAGATGGATATTGACTATCTGTTCCTTGGAACACTAGTTAAAAATACTGGAGGGACAACGAAAAGTCATCTCCAACTGTAAGTGTAAATGCATAGGAGTAGGTTGAGGATGCCAGGTATACAGGTAACAAGGAGGAATGAAATGTAGATTGTAGAAGATTTTGAAAAATCAGAAAAGAGACATGTGATATAAACATGTATCACTACTCCCCCAAAGTGACATAGGCAGAAGCATCTAAGCTATGAAAATAGTATTATTAATTCCCTTGCATTAAGTAAGCAAAAAGCAATTCATAATGAAGAAATAATGATTATGTGTATCAGATAATTTATTATATCAGTAACTGTGATAAATATGGTGGAAAGATTATGCAATTCAAGGTGAAAGTGATTAGGGATTTGAGGAGAGAGTTGAGGGCTTTGCATAGAGTAGCCAGGATGGAGTCTGCTCAACAGTTAGACAAGAAATTTTTTATGAGTTTTGTTTTTATTTAAATTTGCCAAAAGCTTCTTTTACATGTCAATCCCAGTTCCCTCACCCTCCCTTCCTTCCCTGTCCCTCTCACAACCCCCATCATACCCCCTTTCTTTTCCCCAGGGAGGGTGATACTTTCCATGGGGGATCTTCAAAGTCTGTCATATCATTTGGAGCAAGGCCCTTGCCCTCCCCCATGCGTCTAGGCTGAGAGAGTATCCCTCTATGTGGAATGGGCTCCCAAAGTCCATTCACACACTATTGATAAACACTGATCCACTACCAGAGGCCCTATAGACTGCTCAGTCCTCCTAACTAACACCCACATTCAGGAAGTCTGGGTGAATCCTATGCTGGTTTCCCAGCTATCAGACTGGGATCCAGGAGCTTCCCCCTTGTTCATATCAGCTGTTTCTGTTTAGACAAGTTTTAGGGAAAGAATAATGAGCCCCGCAGGGGACTAAGGTTAGTGTCTCAGGCTAAGGCAGGGAAAAGGGTAAGCTTTGGAATCATGGGTTTCTTGAAGAAATTAACAACCATATGCAAATAGAAACACACACACACACACACACACACACACACACACACACACACACACACACGCACACACAAGCGAAGGTTTTACTGTGTTCTGCAGAGTTCATCCCATTCTTCATTCCTTTCTTCTTTGCATCTTCCACTGGACTCTTCCACCAATATTAAAACTAGTAGTTTGAGTGTTGTCACATTCAGCCCTTCATCTCCTTTTTTATTTTAATTTTGGCTATTACTTCTATTTTCTTCAAAGCTGTGCTTATCAAAGATTTATCTTTCCTAAAAGCCTCTTCTTTCTCATTTCCGAGTCATTCACTCTAGCCTCTTCCTTTTCCTATCATTTAGTTAATTTTTACTTCTGAAAGTTACAGGTCCACGCTGTATTTTTATGTCCCATGGAATTTCCTGTTTTAAATGAACTTAGCAAGTCTTAGGTTCCTGGCCACTTTTGGCTCTTGTATGCAATAGCCCTTCAGTTGCCTTTGTCCTCTGTTGTCAGTCATGCTAGATTCACATATCACCAACTACTCCTCGATTTAATCCCTAGCAAACCAAGAGTTGCAGGGCACATGTTTGAATCTTCTTCTCTTTGTAGTCTACATTTTCCTTTAGGACTTTCTACTCCAGTGGCTTGGAATGTCACCCCCATGCTGCCAGCCACAGATGTAATCCTATCTTAGCTCTTTTCCCCCAAATTACAGAGGAATTCACCAATGCCTTTCTTTATAACTCCTTCAACTTTCTTCACATTTCATAGAAATCCCAAGACAATTTAACTAGTCTGATTCTCCACTGTGAATGACCTTACCCCTATACCTATCTTCAATTTAGTCTGTTTCAGGACTGTGTGTTTACATGAAGGCTACCTTCTTGTGAATATTTGCCAAAACTGAAATCAAGGAGTCGTCTTGTGGGTGACACCCCTGTCTTTCATCACCTGGATTCCTTGCATTAAAATTCTTACTTGACTATTTCTCCAGAACATCTGTTTCCCATCTGTCTACCTCACCCCACCTGCAGTTTCAACTCTGGTCCAAGTCACTGTCATCATCTCTTTCCTGAAATATTGCAACCTCCTTTTTATTTGTCTTTCTATTTCTACACTTGGCCAATTTCCATCCATTCTCCATGCAGTAACTAAAGTTATATATTTTAAAATGCAAAATGGCTTATGTTCTCTCTATGCTTTAAACTCGTCAATTGCTTTTGAATTAAAAATCTTTAACATGGTCTTGAGAACCTTGTGTGATTTTGGCTCATGAATCTCCCTAACTTTAACATAAAATTTTCTTTGTTACCAACACAATCCACTTTCCTTACTCTTATTCATGTGTACCCTGCTTCTCCTTCTCCATCTTTCTTTTCCTTTCCCTCCCTCCCTCCCTCCATCCCTCTCTCTACCCTTCTCTCTGTTCTTTCATTCTTTTGTTTCTTCCTTCCTTGTTTGAAGGACAAGTTCTAGTTTATCCCCACCACTCAGAAAGAACTCGGCTTTCTTTGAGTTATTTACATTGTCCTCTCTATCATTAGTCCCTGAGTATACACTTATCATTCAGGTCTTCATGAGAAGTACAGCCCATGATAAAGTTTAATAGCTTAAAATACAACTTTGTATTTCTTCCTGAGAAGTCAGTCTAAGCTCAAATCAGCCAGGTAGCACTTCTGTTAGATTTGTAACAATCACATAATGCCAGGTGGTGGTGGCACATGCCTTTAATCCCAGCACTGAGGAGGCAGAGGCAGGCAGGCAGATCTCTGTGAGTTTGAGGCCAGCCTTGTCTACAAAGCTACACAGAGAAACCCTGTCTAGTAAAAGCAAACCAACCAAACAAACAAAACCCCAAAATCACACTCACATAGTTGATGGGAGATGCCATTCTGTAAATATGTTTCTCTTATTGGTTAATGAATAAAGTACTGTTGGCCAATAGGAAAACAAGATAGGTAGACTAGGAGACTAGGATGAGAGAGGACGTAGTAGGAAGGAGATTCAAGATGGAGGACTGAGACAGCAGAATGCCAGTCCCTCTCTTTGGTAAGATAAGACCACCTGGAAATACTTAGATTAATAGAAATGGGTTAATATTTAAGACAGAGCTAGCAAATAAGAAACACTAGTAACTGGCCAACAGCTTAATATCTAATACAGCATCTCTGTGTGTTATTTGGGGCTGGCAGTGGGACCAGACAGGTGGGGAAAACCTTTCCTAACACATAGTGCCATTTTCCTGATAACCTACTTGTGCCTGGACCTAGTTTTTTCTCTTTGTGTGTTTTCAGGGTGTTTCTTCATGCTCTTTCTAAATTGACTCCCTCAACCAAGGCATTCCAGGCAGCTCCAAAAGGCAGTAGCAATCATTTCCAGAAGTTTTGAAGGATTAGCATTAAAAGTAGAGTCTAGTACATTCTATTAGTGAAAACATTGCTTAGCAACTGCATCAGCTTCTGGACACTTGGCTGTGTGATTACCAGAGCTACCATTGAACCAGATTACCTCCAAATACCCTAATCTGAATTAGCACTATTCAGGAGGGGCAACACATAGCATGGTGATACAGAAAAGAATAGCAATTAAGTGTGGAATTCATTTACCAACTTAATGCAGTACTCATGCAGGGGAAGGAAGATGAGGAAATATGCAATCATGACCCATTTCTTGGTTTTGAGTATTTTAAATATAGTGTTAATGGAATAACTGAAATTTATTACCAATTTTTTTACACCATTTTTTTTCCACAAAGCACATAAAGTAAGGAATGTTGTATTTTCCGTGAAATCACCAGAAGGTTACATTTACAAAGAAAGTTCATTAGAGCATTTCAGCTATAATTTAACAAAGTCTGAAACAATATAATTCTCTCTAATATCTTCAACCATATTTATCGAAATTTCAAGACAAACCTGAAGGCAGAGTCTGTTTCAAACAAACACAGATCAGGTAAACTAGTGGTTCCACTATTATTGCTGTTAAAACTGGCATATTGTCTTCTTTTGGGGGATTCTATTTACTTGCTACTTTATGCAATAAGAGCCACAACAGCAAATATAAACAAGCATAAACAACACTGTGGCCTCAGTCTCCTGGAGAGAAAATTAAATGTTTCCACAGAACATGAGGAATATTCATCTACGGTTAATCAAATTATCCATTCTGTGGCAAATGGAATTTTATGTCATTATGTGGCAGCTGCTGTGAGGGACACCAGGTCTTACTTACAGATGAACAGGTCATATGCTCATCTCCTAAATTGTAATTCTTCTATTATGCCCATTTTACAACTTACCACATTTAAAAAAGCCCACATGAAAAACATGGGAATGAGAAGTTAGAGGAGGACCTCCTGTGGATGGTAGCTTTACTGTGAAGATTAATGACTGATGTGTTTAAAATCAGAAAAAAAGATTCTACCATGGTTATTTAAGACTAAATTTTCTCCCCATGGAACCTATAAGTGGTTAGGAAATACCCAGAACCCCACATACTCCTTGGGAATTTATATTTGTTTCTTTTCCACAGCCAATTTGGCTTTCCTGAAACATTAGTGTGTTAGCATTTTCAAACAATGAAGTACCATGTAAAAAATGTGTATTGTATTCTGTTGTTTCAACTGAAGAAAACATGTCTAGGTGGTTACTGGATAATTTATGCTCTGATAAAATATTTCCCTGAAAGATAACACCATATTTTAAACAAATGTGTAGCAAATACTAAATATAATAACTATGGTTTTATTCATGCTCATTCTTTAAAGCTAATAATGATCTAGATAGAGACAGGAGAGTTCCCAGAGTATTCAAGTTTCTAAAACTAAATAAAAGGAAAACAATAAAAATGAAGCTCCCCTGGTGACACTAGAAAAGTCCCCCAAAAGAGTCAGACACCAAATAAGTCATTTTCACAGTACAGAAATACAAATACTGCAACATTGATATTATGTTACATGTTCATGTTTTAAACATGTAAGGTGCAGGAGGCAGAGGAATAGCTCAGTGAGTAAAATGTTTGCTGTGCAGTTTTTAGGATCTGAGTCAGGTTCCCAGCTCTCACATAAAAGCTAGTTACATGATGTGTTTGTTACCTTATTTAGTTCTAGAGGACAGAGACAGTTCATCTCTAGAGCATAGTGTTCAGCCAGGCTTGCCTGATCAGTGAACTCCAGACTCAATAGGCCGTTGTGACTTCAGATGTAAGATGGAGAACTACTCAGAAAGATGTCCTGCTTCAGCCTATGGCTTCTACATGTACATTCATGAACTCACAAGTATATCTGGACTCCCATGACAGCAACATGTACCAACAGTCAGGCAGAGAGACAGGCATACAGACAGACAGACACACACACACACATACACACATTGACTATTTTAAAATATTCTCTTATTTGGTAGAAAATTTACTATGATAGTATGATAAACTGTAGATTTCAATTCATTTTTATTAATAAACTTTGATTAAATCACTTTCTAGCTTACCTTTCTTCAATAGTACTCATTTTAAAGACTGGTCTTGAAAAAAGTATCAAGAATAGTGGACAGGAACAAAATAGCTAAGATGGAAATCCCCTTTTATTCTGACATGTGGTGAGAGTTACACATCCCCTAAATGCTTCAGACACTATCTTTAATCAAACATTTTTATCTGCAAAATTGAACTGGAAATTGCTTGTTAATGCCTAGTTAATAGCCCCTTTCTTTCCTAACAGCTGAGAAAAATCTCATTTCAGAACAGCATTAACTAGGAAGTGACAATTCTGAGAATTTATGGGTCTCTTGTAGTTTGTCTCCAAACTCATTTTAGCTCTTTCCGGCCAGGTTGAACAAATGCAGTAAGCTCTACGGTCAAGCCAGCATCATTCAAGGCAGTTCTCAGGCCACGAGGTGCTCATAATGGAGAAGCCTTTGCCTTCTTTTTTATTTCCCTAATGAAATCAGGTTTATCTTTGCCCTGTCCAAATTCAGGGCTGATTCTCTGTCAGCATCTGTTGGGATTCTCTATAATATCACCAACACAGGAAGTAAATATTTATAAACATTTTTTTCCTTGTTATACTATTTTGGGTCTTGCACTTTATTGAAGTATATATTCTCATGACGTCCTGTCTACTGCTTTAATGATGACCTTAAAAGTGTCAGAGGGCCAGGAGATGGCTAAGTGGCTACATGTGTGTGAGTTCTCTGTGAAGATGGAGCTGATCCCACTTGTCTACAATCTCTGGGTTCCTACTGTGAGAGGGGGGGCAGGGGCAGGAGAGTCTGCTAGCCCACAGGCCAGCTAGCCAGATACTTTCAGTTGTGGATGAGAAATTCTGTCAGAGTAAAGTGGAAGTTGAGCAGCTACAGCCAAGGTTGTCTTCTGATTGCCACAACAATGCTGTGGTATGGAAGCATGCCCCAAATTACACACATACACACACACACACACACACACACACACACACACACACACAGAGAGAGAGAGAGAGAGACAGAGAGACAGAGAGACAGAGAGACAGAGAGACAGAGAGACAAAGAGAGACAGAGACAGAGAGAAGCAGAGGGAGAGAGGAGACAGAGATATAGATACACAGAGAGACATTTGTTTGGACACTATAAAATAACATTCCCATGTGAAAAATGTACTGATAGGTATTTATTACATCTAGAATCAAGATGAGAAGGTGGAATGTAAACACATCTGTATGTTATCATGCTTATAAAACATAATTATTCATAGACTCAAACCAGTTAGGTATATTTCTTCTAGAGCATTAACTTGGATGCTAGCCAAAAGATACTTATTTTTATCTTTCCACCTCAGTCATGTATATCTCTCATTGCTCTGCCTTATAGCCATCAACATATCACATGCCAAACATACAGGCTCAATGTTCATTCCTAACTAGCCAATAGTGGGCTGCCCTGCTCAGTGTTTGTTCTATGATGTATTATGTGTATAGGATCCAGTTGTTTGGGATGTAACAAATGTGCTTTGGAAACTTTCTTTTATGAAACCATTTCTGGTCTTTGTCCCATTAGAACAATATGCAAGTTAGCCAAAATAAATCTAAATTTTATTTTGCCCTCTAAATGTAAATCCAAATGAGCTTGAGATAGAATGTAAGCTCCTAAGAGAGAAGGAATTACATTTATATCTTTGAGTTACAAGTATTCAGTGGGAAGAAGACAACAGTTTGAGTTAGAACAACAGAGAATGGAGTCTGAACAAAGTCACCAGGTAAGTCACTTTGCTTGTCTGAACAATAACCTTTTTTCCTCACTGTAAAGATGGAGATGTTAGGAACCTCACAGCTTAAAAATCATTTCCTGTATGGACGGTGGTGGCAGTTGGTAGGCAGAGTCAGGTGGATCTCTGTGAGTTTGAGGCCAGTCTTGTCTACAGATCATATAAAGAGGAAAGAGAAGGGGAGAAGACCAGCCTCCAGAGTCAGAAGCAGCAGGAAAGAGGAAAAAGGAAAGCGGTGAGAGAGGAACAGACACAGAAAGGGAGAGAAAGAAAGAGAGAGAGGAGGATGGGGGGTGGGCAGAGCCTTTTAAATGGGAATATAGTGAATGTGCACAGGTGTTACTCAGTGGCAGCAGCTGAGGGTGTAACCTGTCCGGACCCCACTGGCAGACCAGTAGAGATGCCTGAATACTAACAAAGCTGCCCTCCACACCAACTCTCCTCCTCATTCTTTGCTTATTTTCCAGTAATTCTGCAAACATTTTTTTTCTGGAGAGGGTTTTTCTCTGAAATAATCCTGGCTGTCCTAGAACTCACTCTGTAAGACAAACAGGACTCAAACTGACAAGAGATTTGCCTGCCTCTGCTTCCTGAGTGCTGGAATCAAAGGCATGCACCACCACCCAGAAAAGTAATTTGTTTGTTTATTTATTTATTTATCAATTTTTATGTATGTGTGCTCTGAATGTATATCTGAATGCTATAACAGGACATAATATCCTATTACAGATGGTTGTCAGACACCATGTGGTTACACGGAATTGAATTCAGGACCTCTGGAAGAGCAGCCAGGGCTTTTAACCACTGAGCCAACTCTCCAGCCCCAACTTTCCACTAATTCCTTATGATTCTTTTTGGGGAAAAGTCACTAACTCATTGCTCACATGTTGTTTCCCTCCCTCCCTTTCTCTCCTTCTTTTCTCTCTTTCTCTTTTCTATCATGGTTAAATAAGGATCAGGATAAACAAATAGGCTGAATAGATGTTTATTCAGGGAGAAATAACTTACAACCTAGAGAGATGAACACCAGGGAATTCCACTGGATGCTCTCCTGTCTGAGTCATACCAGCCAGAGACCTTTTTCTGGCTCTCTCTCAGACCTCCTTCCACAGGTCACTTCCGCCCATCGCTCCACCCCCCAATGGGCGTGGTCAGTGCCACAGAAGGACTATCTCACTACACTTTTCCTCTCTCTCTCTCTCTCTCCCTTCCTTCCTTCCCTCCTTTCTTCCTTTCTTCCTTCCTTCTTTGTCCCAATGATTCATTGTGTAGGCTGGCAAACTACAGTCCATGGGTGATGCTAAGACTTCAACTTATTTTGAAAACACAGCTTTCTTAGGACATGGTCAATGTCATTTACTTATGCCCATGACAACTGATGTACAACCACAGCATGTTGTAGATACAACAGGGAATGGAAGGCTGTGTAAGTTACACAGATTCATTATCTTTCCTTTGGAAGAAAAGTTTTGTTGACCTCACTTTGGAGACTGTAGTCTACTTGTCTTACTATGGGTGCACTACACTAGTGAAGTCACGTGTACAGCATGCTCTATTAGGATACAGCCTCTGCTTTAGTGTGGACTGTCTCTTCTCTGATCTTTACAGGCTTGTTATCGTAGTAGTACCATGAGTGTCATCACTATCCAATATAATCTCTTCAAGTAGAATGAGTGCCAACATGAATTAATGAATGAAACCAATAGGTACATTCATTTAAGAATTACTTTAATTCTGTGATAAGAATTACAATACAAAGGGGCCTTTTTCCTGTATCATCAGTCCTCTGAGATAAAATCACTTCAGTTTTCACAAGGTTAGAATTTATAAAATTTCATAATCGTATAATCAGTATTGTCTAACACAGAGACTACAATTTTCTAATCTTCTAATTTCTCTCTTTCTAGAGACCTTAGTCTGAATAAAAAGCCTTTCATGAAGTTCTTTCTTTGGGGGCTTTATAAAATGTATACATTAAATAACCACTTGTCCCATAATAAAATACTTGAGTGACTTATGGTGAGAGAGCTAATTATGAGAGAATTACTTACTTTTTATTCAATTACTTTTGGCATCACCTCTGCTGCAAGTCTGCTTTGTTGTCTGCTACTGTGCACCCCTCCCATGTCTCTACTTTGCATAAACAATATATCAGAAAACGTTTTAGAGTGAATGCCCGGCAGCTCCTGGCCTTGAAGAGCTTATTCGCCTAATTGCGCATCCCTTGTGGATTTTTCATAATACTTTACAGATCTAATTTAAATACTTTTACAAATTCATCAAATACATTCTCCGAGGCACATTTACTCAGCTTACTTTTGAAACTTCTAATGAATTCTCTCGATGTGTAATTTTATACTCAGCATCATGATTTGAATTAAATATTATTGAACAAGGTGTTCATTATTGGATGTGAATTATAATTAGAATGATAGGCAACCTTAACTATGATAATAGTTTTAGTCAATTTCCTGTGGGACTTCCAGTTTTCAATCCAGTACAAAGACCAATACTCTCCTCAAAGACCCTTATAAGGGTTTCAAGTAAATTAAGCAATGTCAAAGCTAGGTGCTTAAAAAGCTGAGCTTAGAGTATTCAGTTTGACTCTTAGAGGGAAATAGCAGGCTGCCTTGGTGCTGCCTAGCAGAGTAAGACAGCTAGCCTTGAATACAATTTAGCACTGTGATACTGAGACATTGATGACCTTCATTTCCCACTAACCTTGTGTCTGTTCACAGCATGCATACATCAAAATCTCAGTCATGGATATACTGTTTCCTAAGGTACATTTGTTGATTTAATATTACAAAGACATGCCAAATGTTCACCAAAAGTTTCTTTTTTGTAGTTTTGCTTTCGAATATGATAGAACTGTGAAATTTTTTCTTGTAACGTATTTTCAAATGTAACTATTATTCTTAAAAAGAGAACCCTTGATGAAATTTATGAAAAAATATAACTGAACAATCCACTTTTGTCAGATCTCCTTGATATACTTTTATTCAGTGGACATTTCAATTAATGTGATATGAATCTCCCATTGCAGAGTGTTTTTCAGTTCAAGGGGTCCAGGTGATATGAGGGAGGCTACAACTATCTAAGTATGTATTGTCTTATTACATGTGACATATAGTGGATCTTCATTAAATGACATCTTCCTCTCTCCATTGTGAATTACATTCATTGTCAGTGACCACACTCATTCTTTTGCATTTTCTGTAATGCTACATCTTCATTTATAATTTAAATCATCTTGAACTAAGTGATTCTTTATCTGGGCATCATTTCAAAGTAGGAAAAACTGAAGGAAAAACTGTGGAGTAAGAGAGAGCCTGCACCAATGTTATCTTACCCTTTTAAAATCATTACTTTCCTGTAGCATGATCAGGACATTTATGGATTCACTGACTTCGAGTCAATGCCCACCATGTCCATGACATATTCATTACAGACATTATTACAGTATCTTTAAAAAGTACATCAGGTTCAGCTACTTTCATATCACCTACTTCCTGAAGTTTGTCAACCTATAATCACTTCTATTCATTTCTATTATATGTTCCCTTTTATAGAATACACAGTAAGTCCAACCTGATATTACATTACTCTCTTATTCCCCACCTCAATGTTCTGCCAGCTCTCATACCAGACCCCAGATGAAGACAGATTATTTCTTATATTTTAACTCTCCTTCCTACAGTTCAGTGTGTTGGCATTCCAAGACCTTAGTGTGTGCACACACTGCCATATATGAGAGAGAATAATAGTGGACTGGTCACGGGAGAGGAAAATGATCAAATAGGTGAATGTACATTGCATATTAACCAATTCATTTTTATGTTCCTCCTGACATTATTCTTTTTTGTTTTTTGTTTTTACATTGCATCAAAGTTTCCCTTCTCTACCCTATTGCCAGTTCTTCCCTCCCTCCTTCCTAACCACTGCCCCATCCATTTCTCCTCCACCGTTTCTCTTCAGATACTGGCAGGCCTCCCATGGATATCAGCCTGCCATGGATATCAAATTGCAGTGAGACTTAGGCACCTCCTCTTCTATTAAGGCTGGATGAGGCAATCTGGTAGGAGGAATGCATACTCACTCATTCTAATGAAACTATAAGGAATAAACTTGAAGGGAGTGATGATTTGTTCATGCCTGATCTATTAGTCACTCCAGACACTTTTTCCCCCTTTGCATACTTCTTGACATAGACTCAATCCTTTTAGCATATATTATATTAGACATGGCTCATCTGGTTACTTTAGAACATTGAGTTGTTTATTTGTTTGGTTGTGTGAGTATGTATGTGTACATACACAAGTGCCCCAGTGTATGTGTGAAAGTTAGATGACACCTTGCAGGGGTGTTTCTTCTGCCCTTACTATACATTGCAGGGATTGAATTTCAGTCTTCAAGTTTTCAAGCTTGATAGCAAGTGTTCTAATCTGCTAAGGCATCACAGCAGCCCATGTTTGTATGTTTCTTCTGTTTTTGTCACGTTTGTATGCAGGAGAGGGAAGAGGCCTATCCTCTGTGACTTAGTCCATTTCTTTTCCCCTCAGATATGGTGTCTCTTAATCTCTTCTATCTACGATATTTTGGGATTTTTCCATGGAGGACAAATAGACACTTTCACTTTCACTGTTGCTTCACAAATCTCCAAGAGAAAGGGATTTTTGAAAACTCATCCTAACATCTGTTGGCTGGATTACTAAAAATATTTAACAAAAGATTAACTATTTTCTTGCCAGCAGGATTCTTTGGTACGCATCAGACAATTCCTGCCACTTTCTTATAAAACTTACAGTGATATGGAATATTGATATGAGGCCAACCTATAATGGGTGGATGACAAATAAATGTAAGGCACACTTATTTTATATATATATATATATGAAGAAGGAATATTACTAGGAGCCAGAAATTAAGGTAAGGACTCTAAAGCAGAGCTGTAAGCACACATGTAAATGTGCAAATGATATACATACAAATATAGGGCTTTTTATTCAAGATTTGAAAGGTAATGGCTATACAGGGATAAAGCTAATCTCTCTGCTACAGACCCTAGACTGGAGGAGATCATTGCACAGATATGAAATCCCACACAAAATTAAAGTCACTTATTTCATCAGCTAAAATTAAATCCTGGAAAGGCCAATGATGCTTGCCTCTTGAAATCAAGTAGCATTGTCTGTAATAGTAGGAAATTCTCCATGATTTGAAGAGTGACAGAGTCATGGAACCACTTGCTGAGAATATTGCCAGTCATCTGGCCTCTATTTCTGCCCATGTGCCATTATTGTGTAATCAAAGAGGTATCGAGTTATTCTGTGAAAGGTTCTTTGCTTTTTCCCCCCTGAAATTTATCCTTTTGTTGTAAAGGATGATGAACACTTAGCACAATGCTACCCCTCCAGAGGGCCATGGTTTCATAGAATAAAAGGCAGGAGTAACTTCTCTGGATAGGTCTCCCCAAAGCACTTATACATAGAATAAAAACACCTAGTTATGGTGAAGCATGCCTGATCAGATGTATGTGATATATTTAATCCATAGTTAAAGAAAGAATGGATTGATAAGTGAGTGAGCTTTGACAGAAATGAAGAAACAAAGTGAGTCAAAAATAAATAGGAACAGAGGGAGATTTGCAGACTGTGAACCACTAAAGCTCTGTTGCATTGTCACAGTGGGGAAAAATGGTAAGAAGATCATCACTATGGTGGTTTTAACTGCATGACAAAAAGAAAGATGTTACTGGTTGCAGAATTAAAACAAACACAAGCAAGTCAATTTTTAGTACAGTCAATAAGCATGTCTTGAGTGTGAGATGGCAATATAAAGATGAAGTTTCTAGAAAGGCCAATGTTGGAAAGCAAATGGTATATTTAAAACTGTGTATGTAGTATTGCATACTGTGTATTTTGTTTCCCTTTTTGTGTTATTGAAAAATGATTTCATTGGAAAGTGGGGCCACAAGAAGGGATCAGATGCTGAACAGCTAGATCTCTGTAATGACATAGCGCCCTTAAGAAAGGAACATAATATGTGAGTTTGAGTCCAGCCTGGTCTACAGAGCTAGTTCCAGGAAAGGTTCCAAAGAAATACAGAAAAATCCTGTCTTGGAAAACAAACCAAAACAAAAATAAAAACAAAACAAAATATACAAACAAAAAAAGGAACTTAACTAGCTGCTTCCTCCTAACACCTGACAATTCAGCTGTCACCAGGTAACTTGATTTGGGACATATCTGATTCCAGACTTATGGGAAGTAAATATTTTTTTTTAAGAAATAAATATTTGTAAAGAAGGAAATATTCCTAGACTGTGGGAATCCTGTTGCAGTATCCCAAACAGCCTAATCGATGCAACAGAGGACTCTGGTTATTTGCCAGCTGGAACTGTTAGGTGGGTCCACCAACACATTTTATAATGAACCCCTGTAAGCGTAGCTATTCTTCCTACCATTTTTCACTTAAGAAACTTTGTCCAGGGCTCTAGGAAGTTAAGAACTCTCTTCCATACTCTGTAAAGTGCAACTCAGCAAGGCTCATTCTTATTTACTTTTCCAGGGAGCCATACTCACACTGCTTTCATAGTGTATTATGTAGAGAGGATTTAAAATTATGAGGTGATTGGTTTTAAGGAAAACAGAGATAGTTATATTTATTATTAATTAATATTATCACTATTTGAATGCATATGTATGTTAATGTATTATACATGTTTGTGCAATTGTATATGCATGTGTGTGCACATTAGTACAGAGGCTAGAAGTTGATGCCCATTTAGAGTATGCATGCTGAATCAGATTGTTCCACTCAGCCCAGAGTTTGTGGAGATTACAGGGGGCCAAACAGCTACCTGGCAGCTATGTCGGTGTTGGGATTGGAATTCCAGTCCTTCAGTTTGCATGGTAAACATTTTATTTATTGACACATCTCATCAGCTCCAGGGTTTAGCTGTCTATGTAATTGTTCCTGGGAACAATGCTGTTCTTCCACACAATCCACTAATAATTTTGTGGAAGTAAATATAAATATAGGTAGTCTCTGAGTTTACATATAAGAGGTATGTACAAGTGCAAGGAAATGAATATGTTGCATATCCTTTTTCATTTAAAATAATTACTTTGAACATTATTATATTCATTTGTGTGTGTGTGTGGTGGGGTTGTGTGTGTGTCTACACATGTGCATCCATGTATAGCCTACATTTTACAAGGTGGCTGTCTCCTATCATGTGGATCTTTGATAGAAAATTCAGATAGTTATGCTTATTGTCAAGTGGCTTTGTTTGCTGAGCCATCTCATAGGTCCCCAGGTAGACTCATTAAGTGCCAACTAAACTCAGTTATTTCTTCAACTCTAGTATTTAGAATCCATGGAATGGAAAGAGGAAGAGTTAATCCTGTTTGCTGTTGAGGTGATTTCTTATAGAGAAACATTCTATGCATACATTGAAATTTTCTGTCTCAAAAACATTTTAGCATTTTTCCTTTATAGCAACTGCACTTAGCAATCTTACATTCCTTCAACACTTCAGTGTTGTCCTATAATACTATGCTAACTCTGTAAGTTATACATGCCTCAGAAAATTAATTCCACTCCACTGCAACCCTTCTTGTGTAGATACTTTTTTCAATGTTTGAGAAATATCTGTTTTATGTCTAAATTTTCCATTGGTGATTTATTCTCAAGCACATAGTTAAGTTAAACAATTATTTTCATTATTGGAGTCTGTGATTCAGGTAATAGCAACAGTTCACCTAGTTTTTCATGGTCCAGCCCTGATATACATTTAAGAGGTTAAAATCCAGCACTGTCAGTAATGTGGTAAAATTGCTCCCATCTGCTATAACTGAAAAATTATTTCAGGACACTCTTACAACAATTTCGAGAACAGGTTTGGTATTCTTCATCTACAAGAACACCTATTTAGTTTTCAGTAAGCTCTTTCACCCTTGGGAAAATGTACCCTTCCATCTAACATCCTGTCTACACACACTGTGACTTTATTCAAGAATATTTAAATATAACAAAAATATCCATTAGAATCCATGGATAATACATGGTTATATAACATATGTAATGGAATACTATGTAAAAAGTAAATGATAACCAGTGTGATCAAGGATATCCACAGCATACTGTGGGAGTAAAGTATCAAATCAGAAAATGTTTTTTTTTTTTTAATTTAGAAACAATCTTAGTTTACACATCAGTCCCCCTGATTCCCACTCCTTCCCATCTTCCCATGCCCCAACTCACCCACAGTAGCTGACAAAAACCGAAACAGGCACTCACAGCTAACTATTGAGCCATACTCCTGGAATCCAGTTGTAGAGAGGGAGGAGTGATGAACAAAGGGCTTAAGACTGTGCTGGAGAAACCAGCAGAAACAGCTGACCTGAACAAGTGAAGGCACATGGACCCCAGTTGTAAAGCTGGGGAAACAGCATTGGATCAAACAAAGCCCTCTGAATGTGGGTGCCAGTTAGGAGGCCTGAGCAGTCTTTGGGACCTCTACCAGTGGAATCAGCATTCATCCCTAGTGCAGAAATGAACTTTGGGAGAAAATAGTTTTAAAAGCACCAAGGCATGGAGATTAGAACCATTAGGATGTGGGATATGGGTGCGTGCCCCAGAAAGCAAAGAATCTGGATATAAAACAACAGACCATTAACAGCTGTCTGCTTCTGGAATTTGCAGTGGAAGCGAGTTATCTCCTTGGACATTTTACATCTCTTTTCATCAATTCATTTTAAAAGGCATATGCTATTTTTAATTTTAAATCCTTAAAACAACACGATTTCAATGTATGTATTAAGATTCTTATGGATATGAGAATATGAAGATCTAGGTCTAAGGACAGCAATCTTTGTCAGTTAAGAATCCTGAATTATTTGAGAAATCATACTGGTAAATGCACATAGCATCCCAAAGTTGCTATAGTAAGATGATCCATAAAGCTTTGGTCTTCAAAGCCACAGGATGGTTTTAACTTCCAGCAAAGAAAACTAAGACAATGTGTAGAGCCAATTCTTTCTTCCCTCTGGTAAGAGAAGGAGGAGCAATATATGAGCAAAGTCCCTACTTCATTGTACCTATGAAGGAAAGGGGTGAGTGTCTGATGTTTAATTGTGTGTTTCCAGATTGTCCTGATACAAAAGTGCAGTGCCTTACTGCCTCTCTATTTTAGAAATAGGACAAAATAATAAGCTTTCTAAAAAGAAGTACAATACCACTATGCACTGGATTTTCTTCATATCTGTGAAAAAAATCAAATCACTTCAGAAAACTGCATCATTCACAGAACGTAAAAATCACTGTATCTAAAAATATTAAGAACTATGCATTAGCTATGTAATGGTTGATTTCTCCTATGAATGTTAATGTAGATTTATCTGTATTAGGAAGCTTATTTTATGCCATCATTTTATGTTGGCATGTGCAGTTGTAAACGTATTATTTGACAACAAATAAATTATGCCCTGATGTTTTCTATTTTCAATTGATTATCTCAGTCTTGGTCCCTGGCCACGAATCCAAGGCTACTTATTAGCTTTAACTGATCGATTGACGCATAGTTACTTAAAGGCCATGTCTTGCTAACTGTTGCTTTTAAAGTCAGATAATTATAAGTTGACTTTGTAAATGTACCTTTAAAAGTAGGGAAAGTACCAATTCATAAAAAGTTCAAGTTTTCAAAAGATGCAATTCAACATAATTACAGCAGGCAATTATACAATGCCCACTTCATTAATCTGAATAGATTATCAATAGTCACATTAGTGTGCGTGTAGCTGGGATTTATAAAGCACAGCTGTTGTAGAAAAATTAACATGCATTTTCACACCAAAGTAACCACAGACTGTCTTTTTAAAAATAGGAACAGGAATAAATGGCATGGCAATTTCAGTCTTCTTTTCTGTTTCAATCACTTTCTACATCATTAAGATTTTGCAGGTAGGGGGTATCATTGTCTCATGTTGGAGGCTTTTAAAGATTTCTGTTATAGCAAAATCACACCTGGAAACTGCTGGAAGGTGGGTTATGACTTTAACTTTTTCTTCTCATCACTTTGGGTCTAATAGGACAAATAATAGGTCAAGAAGGGGATGCTCTGAAATGTATTTTTAAAAATTGCTTTAAGTAATTCTGACCAAAACTCATTAACCTTTCTATATTTCTACCAGAAAAGCAGGAAGAGGCTGCTTCTAAGGCTTGGCCATACTGTGCCAGCCAAGTGCTTCAAGCACTATGTGGCACGTCTGGTGGATTTGTGATAATGAGAAAGATGCCCTTTATGGATGCTCAAAATTTGCAGATTAGCAAGCCAGAGAAAAATGTGACTGAAAAAGCAAGTATGTATTTGTTTGTCTGCTTTATATTTGTACAAATTAAATCTAACTTTAATTCTAATTTAATTAGCTTATTTAATAGAAGTTCTGAGAGTGGTTTTTTGTCACTATGTTCAATTACCTCAATTTGTGAAGTAAATTGCTCTGGTTGAAATTTTTGAAATAAGTATATTGTTTTGGCAAATGTGGATGTGAGATTTAAACTTAAGTGAATATGATAGGTTATTTACATATTTACCCCTCATGTCCTGTAGTAGAAATTAATATATACATTTGAAAGACATGAAAATTTGTACAATGTTATAATATACAGAGAAAGGCAAATTTATCTTCTTTGTACTTTTGGTTTTTTCAGGCTTCTAAAGAGAGACATGGAAACATACCACACCCTCACCAGATTTGTCTATTTTTATTCTACAGAATTGTTTGGCCAAAGTTTGAATTCATAGTAATCACATCATAGAGGTAATACAGTAACTTATTTGATTAATGACAAGCAAAGGGTATAATTCACAAATATAAGAAGCAGAGCATAGGTTAGTAAATACATCGAGTTGCACTAATATTTAAATGTCTTTGCTGCTATTTTTCTGACATGACAAAGTGAGTAATAACTTCTAATTTGAGAGAGGTGATATTATAGTGAATAAGATTTATAGATTGAAAAATGCCATGAGAAAATATTACACAGATCTCTAAATTATCCAGTTTATATTATTTAAAAAAAATATAGGTGTGATCCTTTGACTTCCAAATTGAGCCTACAGTCTAACATAAGCTCCTTTAATTAGCTAAGTAGATCTGCAGCCTTTCTTTTATTGGGGGGATTCCAACTTTATGTCAGTTGGAACATTGCCTATATTTAAAATCACTTGGAAAAGCTGAGTTAGTTTCAAAAATATTAATAGGTACTCTAATACTGCATGCATTATTAATGCTGCCTAATGCTATGTGTGGTCTCTAATACATTTGTGAGCAACTAATGAATATTCATAAAATGAATTGAAACCAATAAACATGGGTAGACAGATCCTTTTAACAGACTGTCATATATGAAATGAATGTTTTGAACATCAAATTTAGAATAAAATTTTTTGTCAAAACTACACCAAAAAAATTCTTTAGTTAAAGAACAAAAACCTTTTTAGAAACATGTAGTCTTAAGAGAATATCTAAATATTTAGTGTAAATAAGTACAATTCCTGAAGAATGCAATTTCTGGTAGTAATAGGAAAAAACTGTTTTTTATTCCTTTTAGTAATAGCAAAACTATACAAATATCAGACTAAAATAAAAAAATAAATATAATGTTGTGCACCAAATACACCTGCTTATTATGTTATTAATAACTTAATTTTTTTCACACCTTTGCCGATTCTTGCTGCTCAGCTCACTTATTTATCTGGATACTTTGATTTTTTTCCAGGAGGATCTTTTCAAAGGAAATCAGTGTGTACAGTCCTTTTCAATGTGATGTTGTCTTCTGATTCACACATAGTAACCTGGCTCTCAGTACATTATTTGTGTATGTATTTTATTGCAAATACTGAGTACCCATATTGTAAGTAAGTCATATAACTAAATGCTACTTGTCCTAACATTTTGTCAAAGTAGTTGAATTTTTATCTGGCATAGTAGTTATAAGTTAAATATAGCCCTAAAGCAAATTGAAAGGTGAATCAAGTACAAGTGAAAAATGTTAGAACAGATAAGAGTTAATAATTTGCATTGGACTACTCTGTGTGCACACCAAGGTCATGACTATTCTTACAAAAGAAGAGGGAAGAACTCATTCATCTGTTTGGAACACTATCTTTTTTATAAGAAATAATACATTTAAGAGACATTTACAAATATTTAAATGCATTCAGGTCAAAGGGTGTTGTGGAATGATGTAATGCAAGGTCTCCTTGAATGATTCTTAAGGCCAAGAGTAAAGAGCAATGAAATAAGCCCAACAAGGAGCCACATGCTGTACTCAGGAGGTAAAGGGAGAGAGATCTGGACTCCAAGACAAGACAATGTTAAGCAGAAAAATATTTTCTCAAAAAAAAAAAAAAAGTGGGGATGTAGTTACATTGTAGATTAAGTTTTTCAAATTCCTGTCTCCCATCACCAATATGACTCCAACCAGAACAAAATAAATTGTTTTTCAAAATCTACTTATATTATACGTTTAAGCCACCCACATATTAAATATTTGAGACAATATTGCAATTGATGTGATTCTACAAGTTTGGAAACATGCAGTGAACTTCTAGGTTGTTGCTGCTCATTTCATGTTGCATGAATGAGACTCATTTTTATCCATTCTCATTGATGCATCTCAGAACTCATACTCTAACCATCTTGGGTACAGATATCCTTTCTCCTATCTGTTTTTGTGTTGTGGACTAAACTTTGTGTTACCAGGATGCATCAAGTCTGCAGTAGGCAGCTCCATTTTGCACCTTGATTTCTGTATACAAAAACAGCCCAAATCCATACATCTGCAGTTCTAACTTTCATGGGGAAAACTACCTAATACTAGTCACCAGTGGTAAGCTCTGCTTCCACTTTGTTCTATTAATACTTACCCATTTTTACAACTAATTACATTACTTTCCATTAAATATGATAGAATATATACTGTCCATATATATTCCCAGAAGGATACATTTAACTTTCTAAATGTCATCGAACATATTGCCATATTCACATAAGGTGTTAAATGAGTATTGAATTTTACTTATCCAGCCATCTATTCCTTGATTAATTTGCCCAATATCTAGCTCTTATTATATACTTGTAGGAACAATAGATGAAGAACATTATCTTCTAATGTTTCAGTGTGTTTGGACACTCTAGGCTTTAGTTAATCTTTCTGAAATGAATTGTGATACCCTGCTCGGGACATAGAGGGAGAAGAGAGATGGTAAACAATTGAGTTGTTTGAAGGGGTGAAGACTAAGTTCATGAAGCAACCTGTGCAGGAAGCTCCAGTGACAGTTTATAGTCTGTGAACTTATACCACAGATTCTGAGTTGTCAAATTTTCTTTAAATTGTCTGTTATTTCTTGTTGAGTAAATGAGATTCCAACTTCACAACTCATTAATAAACTGGAATCCCATGGGCAAATCTGCAAGAAACTCTACTGTAATTCTATAGCCACTTAATACCTTCCAATTGATTTTCCATGTATTATTTCATTAAGCATATCCACATCAAGAAATCAGAAAGATTTGTTGAAACTAATTTTCAATTAACCAGACAAACCTTAATAAAGTATCTAAAATAAAGCTTGAGTGTTTGATTCTATGGTAGAGGACTTGCATAGTTTGTGCAAAGTCCTGGCTTCTTTCTCTGTGCTACGCCTGTCCACACACGTGTGTGTGTGTGTGTGTGTGTGTGTGTGTGTGTGTGTGTGTGTGTACACTCATATACACACATACACAAATAGAAAGGGAGACAGAGAGGGCCTTGGGTGTCAAATTACTATGTAATATGTCCTTATAATGCCATTCTCATTTGACCAGATATATCTAGATTCTCATAATTATGTATTAACTCTTTCAAGCCCAGGTTTTTCATGCACTTGGTCTATAGAGGATCTATATTATTAAACAAAGATATATTAATGCAAAGACTTCATGGCAGGTCACCCAAGTTCCCATTTTATGTGAAGGGGATGCATAGGGGCCTAGAGAAAATGAATTCATGAAATATGAACTTGAGGACACTTGGGTGAGTGACATTTATCTTCAGAGCTTGTTGTGAATTTGCTTAGGAAAACAATGGGGATGCTCCACAGACAATGCAGACTAAACCAGTCCCATCTGTGTGTGTTTCTTTAAAAGCAGTCATAACAACTGGAGAACAGAGCTGGGAGTTTGGGACTCTAGTTTACAAACACCAGTTTACTGAAGCTTCACCACACTAATAACTAAGTTGGAAAATGAGTCAAACTGAAATGGAATGCTGAACAATTAAGATTCTCTCCCCATAAGCCCATCTCTATCATTTTATTAAAGGCTACTGGGAAAACCCTTACTGAATAACTAATTCTAAATTATATTCGATGAAAACAAATTAATGTAATAATTTTCTTTCTGAAATTAATTTAAATCTCTGTGGATGCTGCAACAAATTTAGTCTTTACTATGCATACAAAAAGTTATGAAAAGCCTTATTGCATTCACTGCTTTAGGCAAAGATTCATTGTTTCACAGTCACTGGTAATGGCTATTATTTCAATTTAGCAAACGTGCTCTAATCAATCATGTTTGTGTATTTACTTTAAATATTTAAAATTATCTCTATTTTGTTTTTCAAAGAAGCATAGTAGCAGAGGTGATTTCAGATCCATTCTGTGTATTAGTTCTGTTGTTTCTGTACGAAGGTAGAGTGGTTTATCTTTTCTATGCATTAACTCTCGTACATACCTTTTCTCTAACAGTTTCCTTGCCATTGAGTTCAAACCAAAAAAAATGTCATCTTTATGTGATTTATAGGGTTAAAATGTGGCTTTTCTGCAATCATTTAAATATAAAATGAATCAACATTTACAATGGTACTTGTATTTTCAGTAACTAAACCCCCTTTGCGTTACAATTGTTTTCAACATGTATTATGTCTGGTCTACACTAAAACTATCCTTTCCATTTTAATGGATCTATTTAGCTTTTTTAAAATAAATTCAAATGAGTTTTTTTTTAAAAATTCTATTTTATCTGACAGTAAAATAACATGTAAAAGACAAAGCAGAAGAAAAAATTTCTGTATAAAATTACAATATAACACAAGTATTTGTGATAGTATGAGGAAAGGAACTATTAGGAAAAAAAGAATGAAAAAGAAGTTAAGGAAAAGAGAAGACAGTTTTATACAGGTATAGGACAGTTGACCAAACATGTGCTACATGAGTAGATATCTGGATTGGCACCATACAGTCAGGGAAAGAAACTATCCCCAAGTGGTTAACTATCTCAGGACAACTGTGTAACATCACAAATCTTCAGCTTCTTTTTCAATTTATAAGTACTTGAAGTTTTGTTGATAGACATTGTTATTCCTCCAAGCACATTTGCAAAAAGAGAATAGGCCCTGCCTGGAGACAGAAAAGATGTGGCAGAGTGTTCTGCCCAGATATGTCCTCACACTCACACTGTTGAGAATGTGAAGTGTCTCTCAAAAAGACCAGCCTCTCCTGCTAATATTTTTTTTCTGTTATTTTAAATATTGTACAGTTCTATATGGGCTGAATATAGGTGTAAGGTGAAGTATATAACTAACACTGCCCTCTTTTCTTTCCTTACTGTATTTCTTGCTTCTTGTCTTGTTCTTTTAGATTATATAATTTGAGATCTATAACTTTAGCCTCTGAGAACTAAAGCTACAAAGATTCACAATAAAAAAGTAACATGTGAAATATTAAGACACAGACTTAAAAACATAATAGGGGATTTGACAGTAGTGTTGTCACTATATGTTATTATTTAGTTTGCAATAGAACAAACACCCTGATCCATGGGAATATATTTAAGGATACCCACCGCATACCTAAAACTTAGTGTAGCTCTTATTCATGCTATAGTGAGGTTTAATTTATAAATTAAGTCAAGTACACACTTTCAAAATAAATTGTCATAAGTCTTATCATCGGTATGTAATTATTCATTTTATGTTGGAATACATTTATAGCTTTATTGTTATTTAATTATATGTGTATGTCTGTCTATACATGTGTGGCTACCCAGATCATCTGCAGCTGAAAGTACAGATGGCTGTGTCCCTTTTTTATATGATATATGTGTGCTGGGACTATCAGCCCCAGGTCCCCAATTTGCACATCTTTTATTCCTAAATAGAAAAGGCACACTGAGTATTAAATACTGACTTGACATTAGAAAAAGATATACCTCATTATTAGAATAAAAATGGCAAACAATTTCAAGTGACTCAATCCATTCCTCTAAGTAATAGTTGATGCTCTACAACCAATTTTTATTTATCTAAGCAATGTTTTCTGAATTTAGTCCATAATGTAAATAAAATAGTTCCAATTTTATCATGGTTAATTTATATCAAAGGTTTGCATTGAGATTGCCCTTTTCTTGTCTGTGAATTAGATTAGTGTCTTAAGCAAATATGGCTTTGTCTGAAAGTTTTGTGTCTTAATTAAGAACTCAGAATTGCACATCCTTTACTGCACTAAAAATTTGAGCTTGTCTGTGTAGGTGATTGACAGGCAACTAGATATTATATTTGATGTAACTGTCATTTTATTTGAGTGAGATCTGAGACTAAAAAAATAGTAGCACATTTTGTTCATTAGTTTTTAGTGTTTTCTTAATTTTGCTGTTGCTATTATGATTCTTTTAATGAACATTTGTCTACAGTTGATCATCCAGAAGCTGATGAAATGTCTCATTGCAGAGTGCCCTGTATATGTACCATGGACTAGAACCTCCTGCACACTGAGGCTTTGACCTTCCACACTTTCCTTTACTTACCTACAGAGTTCTGATAAAGTTAAATGAAAATGGGAATTCATTTGTCTTGAAAAACTAAAAAATTCTGCATGACAGAAAATTTTAATTTTAGCATATTTATATATTTGATGGCATTTCATGGAACCTCAAGGCAGGTTTCCAAATGAAATCAATGCTATACTATATGAGAAATGTTTGCCATAGTTTTTTGTTTGTTTGTTTGTTTTTTAAGGTTCCTCAAAGTGAAAGTAAACTTTATGGTTTGAGTATATTTTTTGGTCATTGTGATAAGGGAATTCAGTTTCAACAAGGTTTCAGTTCATTCACTGAAACAGCAGAGATTTGGTAGTTACAGATCATCCTGACTATGTATGTTACAGATGTAATGTTTTATAACTGAAACAGTGATATGCCAGCATTAAGGATTTAATCAATTGATATCTTATCTATAATCAATATTAAATATATAATAAAATTTCTAACATGCTGGACAGATTATTCATATATTAAGGTCAATCATGTTGTGTATATTTTATATTCTGGTTCATATTATATAAATGACAAATTGACATAGAATCAAAGATTTTACCCTGAGACATTCCAGGTAATGTCCCCTAGCCCATTCTTTATCCACACCTATTGAGACATTATCTTTGTGTTTGTTACAGTGTTGTAATGGGTTTGGCAGTAACACTGGTAAAGGATCAAGGCTATTCCCTGGGCCAACAGGAGGCATCCTCACCAGGAAGCAACAATAAGCAATAGTCAGCACTTGGATGTGTAAGTAAGGATATCACAACAAACTAAAGCATCTACAAATGGCAAAACAAGGGCATAGTTCATAATGTATTTCTTTACTGTGCAAGTTTATCTTGGATGTGATGAATATAAACTCTTAATATCAAGGCTGGGTTTCAAATTATTCATAGTCATCTCAAAAAAAAAAAAAAAAAAAAAAGCAGGAGAATGAAGAACAAACATGCAAACAATGGAAACCACAAAATACTGAAGAGCTAATAATCATAGTTTAACTACTAAACTCTCTGTTTAGTTTATGCTGTTGTTGGGGTACTAAGTGGGGATATGGAGGAACACAGACAACAGCAGCTGACCATCCTTCCTCAAGAGATTCTGAAATCTGTGAAGCTTCCAAGGCAACTGATGAGAATTACTATTTATGCAAAAAGTCAGTTTTAAACCAATTCCTCACTACGAAAAAAATCAATTTATGATTCTGTATATCTCTGTAATAACTATGTGCTTATTTAGCCATAAAATCTATAAAGCACACCCACAAGAGACAAGCAATTCCAGGGAAATGAAAACTGTAGAAATGCAGGAGATGTCAATGAAATCTACTGAACAGGATCCCATTCTTATTCAGCTTAATGCTGCACCCATTTGTCTTCAAGCTGCTGTTGTTCCCAGCCTCCTTTAATTCTGCTTAGTGAAAGAGGACAAACTCCATCGCCTTCAGCCTTTGCTTTAATCACACCATCGCTTTGAATCTTGAAATGATGCCTACCCCATGCTAGTTTACAGTGGAATGACAAGGAGTCACTTTATCAAGCAATGTTAATATGCCTTGCATATTTAGTTAGATCCTACAAAAGAGATGGAAAGGCAGATATAAGTGAATGATTTACTCCAATCCTGACCTATATAAAATATGGACTAGAAACAAACTAATAATTTGAATTCAAGAGTGAGGTGCTGAATCATTAAGGCATATTTTGAAAACTCCCAGATTTACACATTTAAAATATAGTGTAGTGAAAGGACAGTCTTTGAAGGGCTTTTCTCTTCTGTGTATCACTGTAGTTTTGCTATTGTAGACATTAGTTGTAAGCCAACTACAGCAAAGAGTAGAGGACACTCTCACCTAGATTTCTTTAAAATATATGAATGAAGGTTCCCAAACACACACACACACACACACACACACACACACACACACACACACAATTTAATGATGACTCATATTTTAGTAATAAAATATTTAAACTATTAATTTACAAAACACTGTGACTTTTGTCATTTTGTTATCTACAAGGCTTGCACTACAGTTTTTAATGAACTATAACCAAGTTAAATTTCAGGTGATGTTCAGTATGTCCCCGGCCACTTTAGATATGGCTCATGTTGAAGAGTAAAATTAATCAATTAATTGCTATTACATCTGATATAAAATATCACCAACATCTCATTAAGTGTCACCAAAGCTAAAACTAAAACTTCTTTTCCTGTGTTTGCCCTCCCAGGTACCATTTGCTAGCATAGATATTATAGAATCAGCTCAATAGAGAGAGGTTTGCTTGTCTCTTCTCAGGTTTTTGTGGAAAATGCACCTTATTGTATGGTTTTTCTTTGCTACATATAAAACTTCCTAACTGAATTTGTTCCTTAAACTGGGTTTTGTTTTGGTTGATACTAAACTGTCCCAACCATAATATAAGGTGTACTTTTATTTCTTGTAATTGTATTTTCTTGGGGAAAGATGGATTATTTCAAAGAAATTGCTAATAAAAATATTATGCATTTGAGAACTTTAGGGTTATTGCCTTTTTAATTGAAAGACACATTTATTAGCTGAAAACTTAACAATTTGTATTATTTGCACATTTCTCTTGAAGTGACATGCTAACTCCAGCCGTGCAGTAGATGCTAGCCTACTTAGTGATGGACACTTTCCAATGATTTTGCTGCATGTATATATTGTCCCTTATGATTCTGTGATGTTGGATGGTTTTCTTAACTTTACCAAGAATTAGCAAAACACTAAAAAACTTGACATAGCTAGCAACTGCTGGAGCTGTCATTCAAATGAAGATCTGTTTATGTTATGCCATTTACCTGTAAGTTACTGTGACATATAAAACATATACGATTGGCTGGGCAAGAAAATATCACATATAATAAAACATTACAATGTTTAGATGGAAAAAATTCTACATAAGAATCATTTAATACACAATGCAATAATAGAGTGCATGATATGTATGACAGTTGACATATAAATGGGAAGCTACGAGCTATGAAACCCCTTCCCCAAAAAACATTTTCTCACAGTGGTCCAATATTGAATTATTATAAGGAATACATCTCAGACTCCTATGGGTTGATTTATATTCTCTGTACAGCATGACTATTATTAAGATATTGCCAGAGGTGCTGGAGACTTGGCTCAGTGATTAAAATTACAGGTTCAATTCCCAGCATCCACGTGGCAGCTCAACAAAATTTGTAACTCCAATTATAGCGATCGAATGCTTTTGTCTGACAGCCACAGGTACCAGGCACACACTTGGTACATGTAAGTAAACATTCCCATGAGCAAAAAGTACCAATATAAATAAAATAATAAAATTAAATTTTAAAAAAGGTCAAATCTGGCTTGTTTATAATTAAAACAAGTAGTAATTTTGAGAAATTCAATTCACTTCTAGTAATTCACTTCATTTTTTTTCATTTTTAGTATACATAAAAATTATGTGTGTAAATATATGCATTAATTGGATATCAATTAAAATATAGATTATCCTTTCAAGAGAGAACATGAAGTAATTGCCTTTCTGAATTTGGCTCACTTGATTTTAAGATAATCACTTCTAATAAATTTCATCAGATAGAGTCATTAGGCTGAAGACAGATCCCAGCTACCCTATATCTCCTGGTTACTAATATCATTTGGTAATTTCCCCTTCATCTATGACCTGGACTTATTTACTTATTTCTAATGGATGGTATAACTAGTGTGGTGGAGGTGACTGAATTCTGTTTTTGAGTGTTGGCCATAAATGTCCATGGTTTTCATTTTGGGCTTTGGCATCTATCTCTTTCCTTCTATTTCAGAGCTGTCACTTTAGGGCCAGATGTCATGGAGAGCAAAGAAGGACTCAATTGTTTGAGGGCCAGCTATGGAGCTACCAATAAGGACATATGTGAGCATGGACATTTTCCTTATCCAGCACTGAGATATCTGCAGGTTTGGGAAGCACTGGACATAACATTTGAGACTTCAGAATCAGCATTATTTAGCAAACCAGACTCAGAGTTCTGATCCATAAATCTTAAGAGAGCCTTTACATCTTCACTTTACTGCAATAGTAGAGGAGGTATGTAAAGCAATCAGTATCCTTTCAATACAATCTAGTAGCAACATGAACACATAACATAAACTCATGGAAAATTGTTGAAATTGCCTACATTTAAAAAAAGAATTTTAATTCTGTTTTTTGCCCATACACACACACACACACACACACACACACACACACACACACACACACACACATTGCTTAAATTTGCCACAAGCTTGTTTTACAGGTCAATCCCAGTTCCCTCACACTTTGCTCCTCCCCTGCCCCCGTCCCAACTCCCAACACATCCCCTTTCTGTTCCTTAGGGAGTGTGAGGCCTTTCATGGGGATATTCAAAATCTGTCATATCATTGCGAGCAGGGCCCCCCATGTGTCTAGGCTGAAGGAGTATTACTTTATGTGGAATGGGCTCCCAAAGAACATAGATACTGACCCAATACCAGAGGCCCCATAGACTGCCTAGGCCTAGTAACTAATACCAATATTCAGGGGTTCTGGGTCGGTCCTATGATGGTCTCCCAGCTATCAGACTGGGGTGCATGAGCCCCCTCGTTCAGGTAAGCTGTTTCTGTGGATTTCTGCAGCCTGGCCTTAACTCCTTTGCTCATCACTCCTCCCTTGTCTGCAACTGGATTAAAGGAGTTCAGCTCAGTGTTTAGCTGTGGGTGTCTGCTTCTGCTTTTATCATCTACTGAATGAAGGCTCTAGGATGGCATATAAGATAGTCATCAATCTCATTATCTGGGAAGGGCATTTAAGGTAGCCTGTCCACTATTGCCACAGTGTGGAAAGAATAAGTTCTGAAGAGTTGTTATCTGACCTCCAAAGCTACATCATGGCACATCTAAACATACACCCAAACTGACACACACACTGATACAAATGTCTACACTGACACATGTGCACACACATATACATCTAAACTAACAGACACACAATGTCTGAACTGATACATCCACACATCCATACTCACACATCAATACACACACATATAATAATAATAATAATAATAATAATAATAATAATAATAATAATGTTTAACTGATGACATGAGGGATTTTTCACATTTACTCTGTGTGCCTCTTCATTATTTTGACAAATTTACCATCATTTTTAGCAGTCAATGCACAATTACAAAGTGAATGAATTTTGAAATATTTTCATTCAGTCCTTTGATGGGAGATGTCATTCTGTATATGTTTCTCATACTGGTTAATAATAAAGCACTGTTGGCCAATAGGAAAGGAAGATAGGAGGGACTAGGAGACAAGGAGGAAATAGGAAGTAGGAAGGAGGAGTCAAGATTGAGAGTCTGAAGAAAGCAGTATGCCGCCAGCTCCCCGGTAAGAGAAATACATAGATCAGCAGAAATGGGTTAATAATTATGGCAGAGCTAGCCGAGAAGAAACAAGTAACAGGGCCAACAGCATTATATCTAATACAGAGTCTCTGTGTATTATTTGGGGCTGGCGGCATGGCGGCGGGACAAGACCAGCGGCAGCAGGAAGAAAAACAGTACTCGTTACAAATGGCGCCCACGTGGCTAATAAGAACTTACACTTAAAATTTAACAAAAGCTTACAAAAGGGGTTTTAGAAACAAAAGAACACAGACAAGCAAGGTTTCTTGGTAACAGCATTTTTCTTGGTTGGACTCTGACTTGCAAGAGACAAGCAGATTGCGCGGCTCCTTTAAGAGAGGTTTCCTGGCTCATCATAAGCGGCAAAAAACCGCATGGCTTTTAAGAAGCACTGCTAACAATTTATTGGTATGTATCAGAGCTGGCAATGGCAGGGACCACATCTCCAAGCCGGCAGCATGCAGACCAAGGCAGTGAGCACAGCTTTCAGTGTTGGCAGTAAAATAGCCGCCGCCATCTTTTATAAACCGCGGCAGAAACAATAAAGACTTTCATTTTAGCAATGTTGTTGTTTACCTGATAAAAGACTCGTGTCTATAAAAAGATTTACAGTAAAGACAGATTCACATTAAGAAAAAGCGCTAAAAGTTTGCAATGTGTTTTAAAATATACGTAGGCTTGGGAGAGAAAAGAAATAAAATGGTTTTAAAAATATAGGGAGGAGCTGGGTGTGGTGACACATGCCTTTAATCCCAGCACTGAGGAGACAGAGGCAAGCAGATAGATCTCTGTGATTTGCAAAGTAAACCTGGTATGCAGAATGAATTCCAGGACAGATAAAAGTTACACAGAGAAACCCTGTCTCAAAAAATAAAAAGTAAAATAAACAGTAATAATAAAGCCACGTAAAGATGAAAAGCTCAGAGAGAATCTGGTTACTGTATGCTATTGTGTTGTCTCTGCATTGTTTGGCTGAGAAAATAACAACAATTGATAAAGGAAATGCTGCTGAATTAATTCAATTTACATATTTTAAAAATGCTTTGACTCCAACATTTAAGTTCAAGGACAAGTTACTGGGGAAAAGGATTTCTAGTTTTGTTTCTACAGAAAATGAAAAGCTGTGGATTCCTTCCAGACTAATGTGGTTTGATCAAGCCAGGCCCCCTGAAACAGTCGCTGATGATCCAACATTCAAAACAGCTTGGACAAAGCAGCCTCGAAGACTACAGCCAAGATTTCTGCAACTTCTTAGGATCCCCATGACAGCGCCCCCATCAGCAGGAAGTAGTTTGGAAAGAACGACGCCCAAATTCCCAAATATTGTTTATAAATGTTTGTTTTCATTTAAATGGACTTGGTTATAAATGGGTAATGATCACAGCCAATTCTTTTTAAAGGTAAAAAGGGGATTATGGTATAGATATGAATACTTTGTTTTGTAATGGATTTTCATTTATTGATACAATTTAAGGTCAATTTTGTGATGTATATATTTCTCCTTTTGTTTAGGTATTGTGTTTATATAGTTCATTCAGAAACATATTGTATAATGTAGTACAGATTATAGATAATTACCTATGATAGTCAAAGCTTAGAGTTAAGTTAGTTAGGTTTTCAAGATACACAGAGATGTATTTGAGATAAATAGGCATTCTTCAAACCTTTCAAAGACCTACAGAATATGGCATTTAAAGTGGTTTAGGGTTTTCGTGACAGTGAGACATAATTGCTCTTGGCAATACCACCTGCACCAGAAAGGAAGATGGACATCGAAGAAATGCATTATGAAGTTTGCTTCCAATATGGCAAGACTAGCCATTTGGACAAGATACTGCTCTTGTCTGGACTGTTTGACTTTATGCTGTATAAACTGGACATGCAGGACCCACAGAAAAGTGACTGCTGATTCAAGATGGACATTGCTACAGAGTTCCTGCTTCATGGAAGAGTCTGTGAGACAGTATGCAGGACACAGAGAAAAGTGACTGATAAACTGCCAATACAAGAAGACAGTTTAAAGTTTCCTGTGTTGCTGAAGAGTCTGCTATACACACTATGGCCTATGGGCTGAAGATGGAAGATTACACAAGAACCTTGGGTGACCAGGCAGTGAGTTGTCTCTGTCATTTCTAGAGCTTATATACTATCCTTCTGTGGTCTTTGAGGGAATTGAAGACAGATAGTTATGGTTATAGTTTTCCTTAGTCAGGATTAAAGATAAGTTACATATAGGACTTTAGACTCACAAAGATGGAATAGATGATGGAATAGTTTCTTAAATCTTGATAAATGTTAATGGACTAAATATTGTTAACTATGATTCTTATTTGATAACTGTTGTGTTATATATTTTGCTATGCTAAGGTTAAAACCCTTCTTTTTATTTAGACAGAAAAGAGGAGATGATGGGAGATGTCATTCTGTATATGTTTCTCATACTGATTAATAATAAAGCACTGTTGGCCAATAGGAAAGAAAGATAGGAGGGACTAGGAGACAAGGAGGAAATAGGAAGTAGGAAGGAGGAGTCAAGATTGAGAGTCTGAAGAAAGCAGTATGCCGCCAGCTCCCCGGTAAGAGAAATACATAGATCAGCAGAAATAGGTTAATAATTATGGCAGAGCTAGCCGAGAAGAAACAAGTAACAGGGCCAACAGCATTGTATCAAATACAGAGTCTCTGTGTGTTATTTGGGGCTGGCTTGGTGGCGGGACAAGACCAGTGGTGGCCAGCAGGAAAAACAGTACACCTTACAGTCCTTAAAGATTTTTTACAGATTGATCAACATACTTCAGATTTAAGGTTTAAGGTTTATATTCCTAAAACGAGTTCAAAGTAGTGAACCCATAGTGGAAGTTTTGGTCAATATCTATTTAAATCTAATTTCAAAGGAAATTTTATGCTTCTATCCACAAAGTCAAAGTCTTTTTAGTGATGTTCAATACATATTTTGCAAGTGGCGCTCTGCCACTATCCCTGATTAATATAACTATAAGATAGAGGTTTTAGAAAGCAAAACACAATGAGGCTGTAATTGCATAGCTTAGTGGATGTTACAAAATAATTTCTAATACATTTTGCATTTCACAGGGGTCCAGCTTAAACTTGCAGGAGGAGTGGGAGAGTTGTCACATTGGTCTATGGGAAAGGAACTAACAATTCCAAACTACTCACTTCAATCTTTCAGAGACTGAACATTCTTCTCACTGTGAATATATTGGATTACTGGACTTTACAGACTAACAACTAGAAATTATTATAAATAGAAGTGAAATATATTTCTGAAGATTTTTTTCAGATGACCTAATAGAAGGAACAATTCTTTAATTAAAGCCAATGAGCAGGCATAGGGTCATAGGACACTGCATCTCAATGTAATGATACACTGCAGTTGGTTGAGGTGTTTCCTATTTAAACTATATCCCTTCTTGTGTGCTCTGCAATGCCTAATAAAATAGACAGACCACTCAAACATTTATCTGCTGAATCAAGAACATATATAACATATATATATATATATATATATATATATATATATATAATTTTCAAAGTATAAATTATACATGTTTAAGATGACTTCAGTTGTTTTAAGGTGCAAGGTAGAAACTAAGATAAATGTTAATAAATTATTAATGGCCCATTCTGACAGAAATTAAAGATGGATTTGATTCGAATAGAATTCCTGCAGGGAGAAACATGCACATTTTATTTATGATTTAAATTCTTCAGAGAGCACAGTTTGATATGCAACACTTCAGAGAATTACAAGCACCAGAAACAATCAACTTTCATTCTAAATGATAAAAATTAATACAGATGCTATTTTAAATTAAATCTGAAGCATTTATAGGCAGAAAAAAATGACTATTAAAATTACTAATCTCAAAATACCTGTAATCTACCAAAGATAATGTTTTACATTGCAATGAACTTGTCATAGTAATTTTCCTCTTTAAAAATATGTATTAAGAAAGCAATTTTGGTTCAGAAAGTTAGTTTTTAGCTCTTTGTCATCCTTTCTCCCAAATTAAAGCTTGTGAGATTGATGATTTACACATCATAATGTGAAGGTTTATAAGATAAAATGTCTTCTGGGGAGAAATAAATGAAATCAACTGGGTTGAGTTAAAGAAAAGATAAACAACAATTTTACAAAAGAAAGCAAACATTTTGCAAGGTAAGAAAAATATTTAAAAACATGGCCTCATACCAATACTTGGGTGATATTTTGACTCAGAGAAAACATCAAAATATTAGTATAGGTTTTATATAGAACAATTCTTTTTGCATAAGATATTCTATGAAAAATGCAAACATCACTTTGTCACATACATAAGACAAAGAATGTATAGTATTTACATGTCAGTGTGTATTAAAATATCATTTCAAACCTGAGATCTTTGGTTCTCAGTGACTTGTGTGGAAATCAGCAAGGACATAAATTAAAATCATGATCATCCAGGTTTTGACTGAATGGACTTTGGAATAGCATGCAGAAAAGAGCATGAGCCAGAAGTATTTATACATGTCATGCAGGCGTCATATTGATGAGTATTACTAATGTAATGCTACACTAAACCTTACTGTTTTATGATTAAATTTATTATTGCATTTTAGCTTCAAGCACCAAGATTTTTTATATAGTGTCCTTAATGTCTGAGATAATCACTTTTGAACTCCAAGAAAAATAAATATTTTGAGATGCTAAGGAAATTTAGGATATTTTATGTGTGGGTTTCTACCATATTTAGCATTCTCATAAATCTTATAAATAGATGAACAATAAAATATTAATTTTCCTAATGATTTAATTATGTATAGTAAACTAAATTGGAGTGAATAAATCTGGAAGTTCAACAAAAGTCCTTAACTGCTTGGTTGATGGCTTGTTTGTAGATAGTTTTAAGTACTGAATTTTCATATCATTTTCCATCTGATGATGTAATGTTTTGTAATGTAGTAAGTTTATAGTGGTATATGTAAAAAGATAATTTTACGCATATTGTGGATTTTATCAGAATGACTATCAAAATTAAAGTAGTACAATCTATTGACAACTTTGTCAGAGTTGTGGTGAATTATGAAAACAATATGTTGACATGCACTGCTGAAGAGCCTCTTCCCTTTAAACCAAAAGTAAGTAAAAGTGGATTAGAGATGGCTCGGCAGTTAAGAGCTTCCTCTTCCAAAGGACCTGGGTTTAATTCCGAGCTCACAGATGTTATAACTCCCAAATTTGATATTCTCACACAGACATACATTCAGGCAAAACACCAATGGACATAAAATAAAAATAAATATTATAAAACAGAAAAATAAGTAAAAGTAAATACAACTTAACCCTACAAACCTCCGGTGTCATAAATATTTTTAACTCTTTGAGGTCAATAAACATGTGAATTTTTGAAAAAGCAAAGTAAATCAGTAAAAGAAATTTCTGAATCAGTCTCTTAACCTTGGAAGTAGTTCTATACAGCTGATCTGAACAAGGAGGAGCCAATGAACCCCCAGACTGATAGCTGGGCAACCAGCATTGGACTGTTTCAGACCCCCTGAACATGGGTCCCAATTAGAAGTCCTGGGCAGTCTAAGGGACCTCTGACAGTGAAACCAGGATTTATCCCTTGGTGCACAAAAGGATTTTGGGAACACATTCTCTGGAGGGATACTCCCTTAACCTAGAGGCAGGAGGGAGGGCCTAGTCCCTATTCTAAATAACTTGACAGATTTTGTTGACCCCTCCTAGAAGGCCTCACCTTCTCTGTGGAGTAGGGGGGGGGGTGGGATGGGAGGGTAGTCGGAGAACATGGGAGGGAGGGAGAAGGGGGGATGGGGAGGGAGGGAGGAGGGAACTGGGATCTATATGTAAAATAAGAAAAAATAAATTAGAAAAAGGGGGAAAAAGAAAGTAGTCCTATCCTATAGTCGATCATTTGGAGAATTAATAAAACTAAGTATCATATCTAGTGCATAAGGCTAAAAATACAGGAGTATGGAAATCTGTATTTGACCTTGTGTGTTGTCAAATCTTTATCTACTTACTTTCCAATGAAATCTACATTCTAACTGTGCCTTTGGTGCTGTACAACTACAGTAAAGGTAAATTGTCTGGATAAAATCAAGTAAATACTTAGGGAAGTCTGAAAACACTACTGATTTTAAAAATTGTTTATTACATTTGTTTATTTTGTGTGTGTATGAATGTACACACAAGTGTCTCTGTATGTATGTGTGTGTGTATGTATATATATATATATATATATATATATATATATATATATATGTCACACAAGTGCTCAAGAGAGTATATTTTTTTCCCTTCCACCATTTTGGTTCTTGTCCATCTTATGTAGTGAGATAATCCTTCTGTAGCACTGACCACGCCCATTGGGGGGTGGATTTGGTTATTGCGGCTAAATATTCCACCAGGGAACTCCTATAGCTGATAAAAAATAACCTTCAGTAATGTGGCAGGATAAAGATTAACTCAGTAGCCCTCCTATATACAAATGATAAGTAGGCTGAGAAAGAAATCAGAGAAACATCACATTTTATAATAACCATAAATAATATAAAATATCTTGGGATAACTCTAAATAAACAAGAAAGACTTCTATGACAAATACCTAAAGTCTTTGAAGAAACAAATTGTAGAAGATATCAGAAAATGGAAAGATCTCCCATGCTCTTGGAAAGGTAGGATCAACATAGTAAAAATGGCAATCTTTGAACACACAATATACAGATTCAATGAAATCCCCTCAAAATCCCAACACAATTCTTCATGTTCCTTGAAAGAACAATACTCAATTCCATATGGAAAAAACAAACAAACAAACAAACAAAAAACCCAGAAGAGCCAAAACAATCCTAAACAATAAAGGAACTTTCTGAGGCATCACCATTCCTGATTTCAAGCTCTAATTAGAGCTATAGTAATAAAAACAGCTTGATATTGGTATAAAAACAGACAGGTAGATCAAGGAAATAAAACTGAAGGCCCTGCTATCAACACTTGATTTTTGACAAATAAGAGCTAATTGAACAATGGAGAAAATAAATCATCTTCAACAAATGTACCTGGCATAATAGATGTCCATTGCAGAAGAATGCAAATAGATCCACATCTATTCACATGCACGATACTAAAGTCCAAGTGATCACTCAACATAAACTCAGTTACACTGGACATGGTAGAAGAGAAAGTGGGAAGTAATTTAAATACATGGTCACAGGAGATCACATCATGAATATAACACCAGTAGCACAGGCACTGAGGTTAACAATCAATAAATGGGACTTCCTGAAACTGAGAAGCTTAGTCAATAAGACAAAATGGCAGCCTATAGAATGAGTGAAAAAATCTTCACCAACCCCACATGTTACAGAGGGCTGGTTTAAAATATATGAAGAACTCAAGAAACTAGACACCAAAATACTAAATTATCTTATTAAAAGTGGGTTACAGATCTAAACAGAGAATTCTCACTAAAAGAAATTCAAATGGCTGAAAGACATTTAAGGAATTGCTCAATATCCTTAGTCATCAGGGAAATGAAAATCAAAATGATTCTGAGATACCATCTTACACTTATCAAAATGGCTAAAATCAATAACACTAATGAGAGCTTATGCTGGAGAGAATGTTGAGAAGGGGAAAAACTTATCCATAGCTGGTGGGAGTACAAACTTGTACAATCACTTTAGAAATCAGCATTGTTAAGTTTCTCAGAAAACTCAAATCAATCTACCTTAAGATCCAGCAATGCTACTCTTGAGACAATAGCTAAAGAAGGCACAACCATACCACAAGGACATTTGCTCAACTATGTTCATAGCAGTATTATTTGTAATATCCAGAACATGGAAACAACCTAGATCCCCATCAGTCAGAGAAAGGATATAGAAAATGTGGTGGATTTACACACTAGAATATTACTCAGTGATTAGAAAAAATGACATCTTGAAGATTGTAGGCAAATGGATAGAACTAGAAAAAAAATCTCAAATGAGGTAACCCAAACCCAGAAAGACAAACACAGTACATGCTCAGTCATAAGTAGATATTACATGTAAAACAAAGGCTAGCTAGGCTACAATCCACAGCCCCATAGAAGCTAGGAAAAAGCAGAACCCTAAGAGGGAAAAGATACATGGAGGTCTCCAGGAATGGAAAATAGTTAAGATCTCATGGGTAATCTGGGAGGAATGGTGGAAGGGAGGCATGAGGGGTGAGAACGTGAGAGACAGATAAGGCTGACCTGGAGGAGGAATGGGGGGGGGGCAATGACACAGACATCTTGATAGAGGGAGCCATTATGGTGTTATGGAGAAACCTGGTACTAGAGAAATTCCTAGGAATCCACAAGGATGACCCAAGCTAAGTCTCCTAGTAATAGTGGAGAGGGTATCTGAATGGGCCTTCCCCTTTAATCAGATTAGTGACTACACTACATCATACAACCTAAACCCAGTAACTGATGGAAGCAGATGCAGTGACCCACAGCCAGGCATTGGACTGAGCTCCTAGAATTCAGTTGAAAAAAGGGAAGAGGGATCATATGAACAAGGGAGTTCAACATCATGATGGGGAAAACCACAGAGACAGTTGAACCAAACTAGTGGGAGTTTAATGTGTCTGTGTTAGTAGCTGGGGAACCTGCATGGGTAGTTGTGTGGCTTGAACTGTTGGAGGGCCTCTGGAAGTGGCACCAGAACCTATCCCTGGTTTATGAACTGGCTTTTTGGAGCCCATTCTCTATGGTGGGATATTTTGCTTAGCCTTGACACAGGGTAGGGGTGGGGGTGGGGGGTGGGGATGGAGGTTGAGGGTGGGGAGTGGATGGTCCTGCCATACTTTTTTGACTCTTCAGGAACCTTACCCCCTCTGAGTAGTAGATTGGGGTGAGAAGGGGGTATGTGGGGACAGGAAAAGGGGAGCAAGGGAAACCTGGGGTTGCCATGTAAAATGGAAAAAAAATCCCAATAAATAAAGAGGGTAAAAGTGTCTGTTAAATCCACTACAATTATGCCTGATAGGAATTGTCCAGCAAAATCTTTTTCAGAAATAAAGGTACTTATTAATTCATTGTTTTATTACAGCAGAAAGACTTCAAAAAGTCAAAGCTTGGTAACTTGATGGTGTACAATTTTAGTCCTTTGCAGGGGATGTAGATAGAGAGCCATAGATGTTCAGAATGTTTTGGCCAGCTGGCCTACTCTACCTGGCAAATTCTAGACCAATGGGACATACTGTCTCACAAACAAAAAATGAGGTGGAAACACTCCAAGAATGACAATGACATTGCTAGCTGGCTTCTTATTTCCATAGGCATTTACACAATCACATTCTCTCTGTCTCTCTTCCCATGACCACTCCTCTCTCTCTCTCTCCTCTCCCTCCTTTTTTACTCCCCCCCCCCGTTTCTCTTCCTCTTCCTTTATCTATTCTGGGCTCTGGCTTTATATCTATTATAAACCAAGGAGTAGATACAAAACATAGACTCCTTTATAAGATGTTCTACTCAAATTATTCCCAGTTCAAGAAATGCCTGACTTATAGGCATTACAACTGTGATTTTATACTCCACCCTAATTTGAGGAAAGTTGGTAACACTCCTTGGGCTGTAGAGCCAAAGATGGGGGGTGGCAATTATGTAAGTTCATGCCATAGATTCATTTTCTGTGACAATCATTTTGTGGTAGCAGCCCTATCAATATGAATGTCAAATTTAAATCTATGTCATATCATTTATTTTTTTATTTTTTTTGTTATTTGGTTAATTTTTTTTATGGTTTATGATGCAGTGTCTCATTATGTAACCCAGACTTGTCTTAAACCAAGAGCAATCTTTTCGCCTCGGGCTCCTGAGACCACAGGTATGAGCCATCCTCACCTGGCTACTTTCTTCTTTTTATAAATCATACATGAATAATCTGGGGGCCTCCAGAAGCTTCAGAACAGGATTGTAAATATTAACTATTTAAAAGCCTTTAAAATAGACAGGCTATGTTCATTTGAAAGAGAATCCCTGGTGGTTATTGATCATGAACAGGAAATGGTCCTGGAAACTCGAGTCTGTGTGGTGTGGCGTGAGAGGCTGCTCACTTGGTTGGATACAGCTCTCAGGTCTCTTGACAATGGACAGCACTATAATGAACACACCTCATTCCACCTAATTGCTTATCCTAGGAAGTGCCAGTCAATTTGAAGATCAAAAACCAAAAATGATCCTTGAGTAGTGATCCTGCCTTTAAGGTAGGGAATAAAAATTCCTCATACAAATTCCCTTTATGTTTCTTTTCCCAGCAGCCTTAACATCTAGAACCAGCTGCTCAAGTCCTAATGAAGTCAACAGTGCAGGAGGGGAACCCTCTTAATGCCTGGCCAGAGGTACCTGGTCTTGCTGCTGTCAGTGGATACTCAGACTAGCTCGGGTTATGTGGTTCACTCAAAGGTCAAGCCTGCCTTCCCCCCTGATGTGGCATTCTCTGCACAGACGTATTCTATTGTGTACTAATAATGAAATTTCCCTGTCTGACATTAATAAAACAATAAGCAGATGCTGTATATAATTAGAGGGACTTCTCCCTGCTTGCTACATTCAGAACCAGAGGCATTTAGACATAAGGCTTCTCATTTGCCTTGTATCTATTTGTGATTTTAAAACACCTTGGTCTCTGCAGTCACACTTTAAAACACATTTATAATGGAATCCAGAGAAGGTAATTCATCAAATTGCAGCGTGAATTGAAACAGGTTTGATAGCAGGTTTATTGTGAGAGAAGTCCAAAGAGCCAAAAATGAGGTGCATTTTACAAAAACCGCATACTTGGGTTCTATAAAATCAACTTTGCTGCTAACTGAATCTCAGAGCTTCTTAAAACAATGACCTGCATGTCAGCAGGCAGTGTGGGCTAAGCAAATGAGACGGACAGGATCTGGCAAGCAGTGACTCACAGCTGTGAGGCAGCTATGCAGCTCTATGGCAAGAAACACAGCCCACAGGCCTGGGCACCGGGGTAAAAAAAAAGCCCAAGAGTGTCAGAAAGGATTGGTTTCTTTCTTATATTTCATGACTTATTTAACAAATGTTCAAATGCAGACTACACATCCCTTGGTTGCAATTTTCCATAGATTAGCTTTTAATTTTCAGCCGGTGGTCTTACCTACTGCTGGTCTTAATATTGAAAATAAACAGTGATTCTGATTGGAATGCAATGTTATGACCATATTTCATACTGGGATCACTCTCTGTAGATGTTTTCATTTTACTTTCTGTTTACTCAACCTTGCAGGGAAGCCAATATTAGTAACATACATGACACAATTCATTTTTTTTTCTCTTTAGAAACCACTTGTAAGGATGTAAACTTGCACTGGAAATTATGCTTTGTATGGCAAAAATACACAGCCAGGGTACACAAATGAAGGGGAAACATCATTTTCTTGTATGCTTCAAGAGATACTTGTATAACAACTGTCAACCTTTCAAGAATAACAGTACAGTCACATAATTCTCTCTATATAAATATACAGATATTTGGTAACAAATTTAATGGTCTCAAATGATATGTTCTCACACTATAGAATGTCCCTTCAATCTAAAACACAGTGACACAGGAAAAGATACTTGACACTATATCTAAAACTACTTATACCAAAAGATCACTTTGTAAAAAAAGGACATACGGTGATTTAGCAAGAACATAGAAATTGATTTAATTTACACGATTTACTCCTATTACTATGACTTTATGTAACTGAAACAATAGACTTATGCCTCTATGTTATTTTAAATGATAGTTTATGGTCATAATCAACTGTTTGAATATCTGTTTAAATCTGTTAACTATATGATTAAGGACAATCACGTTCTCTCTCTCTCTCTCTCTCTCTCTCTCTCTCTCTCTGTGTGTGTGTGTGTGTGTGTGCGCGTGTGCGTGTGTAGTGTGGGGCACTAGAGTGTAAGTATGAAAAATGCATTATAACATTTATTTAAAAATGACACTTAAAATACATTCTAAATATCACCACTTCCCAGGGAAATTTTTCAATTGGAGTTTTTCTGGCTGCATTTCATTATAGGTATAAAGCTAATATAGTACCTGTGATCATCTTGATAAAAAGATACTTTGTTCAGACACTGTGAAGTTAATTTTTTTGCTTATGCATTCATTCATTTATTCATTCCTAACAAAGGATAATACACATGGAATAAAAGGGATTTCAGGAGACCCCACTCTTCTGCTCTACTGGGAAAGAGATTTATTTATAGGTTCTGCTTCCAAAACCATGAAATTTGTTAAGCAGACCAAGAACAAAATTCATTTCTCTGTCAATAAGAACACTGACATTTGTTTAAATAATTTTTCTCCTCAAGATATACACCAAAACTATGATCACACAAGATTTATATTATCTCTTAAGATTTGATTATGGTTAAATAAATGAGTCATAGTGAGCTAAAATGATATATTTTCACATTCATGCCACAAACACCACATGAACTTGGTTGTTTTAGAATCTTCTGGGTATTAGAAACTCCCTGAATCAGGCTCCCTGGATCCATTGGGAGGGCCTGGATAGTCTATGGGGCCATTGTCAATGGAACCAGTATTCATCCTTAGTGCAAAAATTGGCTTTGGGAGCCCATTGCCTATGGAGGGATCTCAGCCTAGATACATGGAGAAGGATCTATGCCCTGCCTCAAATAATGTGACAGACTGATGATCCTCCATGGGAGGCCACACCCTCCCTGAGGAGTGGATGGGGGTGGGATGGATGGATATTGAGGGAAATGTGAGGACAGGAGGATGAGGGAAATTGGATTAGTATGTAAAATAAGATTCTAAAATTATAAATGAAATTTACTTTTCAAAAATTGCCTTTTAAAGTGCCTCTTCAGCAAAATGCCTTTTATTTGATTCTCTCTCCTTTTTTCATTTTTCCCCTCTTTGTTTCTTTCTTTCTTTCTTTCTTTTTTTAACAGGTGGCATTCAGGAAACTTCATTCTGGAGTTCAGGTTCAATTTCCTTTAAAAAGATCCATGTACAAATGCCATTGGAAACCTCAGCAAATGTCTTCTAAATCTTGTGAGATCATTCATTATTTACATGTTTAGATTATGTTTGTAATATTTCAAACCCCATTAGCCCAATTTCTTTTTAATGATACCCTGTCACTGTTTCAAGGTGTAATAACATTGTGATTCAACTTGCAGTTTTAATGGTGTTTTTACACCATGTCTAAAGATGCTTTCACAGATGTAGAGAAAGCTAAGAAAGGCATCAATCATATACACTCATCATGCTATAGTGATTATTCTAAATCTTTTTTTTCCTCTTGTCTTTTTGCTTGTCAGTGGCATTCCCAAGCTCTAGTTTAGCTATGTACAGAAAAATGCATGTCTTGTCTTTCTCCATTAGCAAACACTGCACAAAAAGGATTACAGTTTATCTTCATGAAGATTTCTCTTAAGGGCTTTTAAAAAGTGTGGGTCTAGGCAGAAATGTATATGGCTATGATGTCTGCATTTGTATTTGTAGCAACAGCCAATGAAATGAGGATTCATTAAACAGAATCCCTTCCACATAGAATCTTGAGTTGCACATAATTCATAACCATGATGGTTACATAATTCCAACACGGCTATCTATGACAGTTAAAGATTAAATCTAAAGAATGATATCTTTGCTTCCTTTCACATAACTCACTATAACCTAGCCAAACTTAAACTTTGAATTCAGTCTCACCACACCATGCTGATTTCAATCAGAGAAGAAATTTGACTGACTTTTAGTAGTTTAATTTTTAATTATTTGTTATAGCAGCAAGTTACCTTTTTATAACAAATGACAAATGATGTCATTCATGATTTTCTGATGTCATCATTTCTACCGTTAGTGGAAAAGAAAGACTTTCCTAAAGTTGGCCCTAGGGGAGAAAAAATTGGAGTCTTGCCTAGAATTCACAAATTTTGGAAAAGGCTTTGAATTCTAGCACTTCAGGTATTAATGTCCTTTTCATCTAGTTACCTATGGCCGCCTTTGCCAAGCATCCAGGAGACTGAAAAACTTTGTGCTTAGACCCTGCTCAAACACATCTGAACACAGTAGCTATAGGTTGGTTGCCCTAGGAGAACATTGAAGTTGAGAGGTCATTGCGACTAAATAAATGAAACTAAACAGAAAAAAAGGAGACAAAAGAAAGAAAATTGTCCACAGCTTGGAAAGACAGAAATGACTGAAGGCATCAAATTTGAGAGGAGAGTATTCACACAAGCACAGAAATACACATCCACCACAAGAATAGTTATCTATTAAATATACTTTTACCCTATCAGTGCTGTTCCTGTTTCTACACTTGAACATGAGTTGATTTCCATCTATAAGTTAGGCTATGTGTTTTATGTCCATGTATACAATCTAATCCAGAACACTACTACAAATTATCAGCCCATCAGATTTTAAATATGGAATGAAATGTAAGTCTGTATTTGTGTTTGGATATGAACATTACATGCTGTATGTATAGTTCTGAAGACTGAACCTATAGCTTTACATGTGCTGAGCACAAGCAAATCAAAGGAGATATTTGCCAAATCTTACAAGCTACATGCTTTGGTTTACATTTCTTTATGAATCCTGTAGTTCAATCTAACAGGTCCAAGGTAACACTTACTTGCAAATAAAAGCTAGCTTTTATAAAACATAGAGAAGGATGTTCTCTGTGGGTTTATGCCAAGTTTATGGACTTTCAGAGCTGTCTTGAAAGAAATAATGAAGTTAGAGATTCATATATACAAGAAATACAAACGATTCTACTTCCATAATGGGTATAGAATTGTATTGGACATAACAATTTGCAGCTTTCCCTAGTTGGAAGGTGTTCTGCAATCTACTGGAAGATAACAACAATTATCAGTACTATTCAGCTATCAACTCTGCAAACTTCAATAACAACAGTCATGGCAAAAGAATTGCCTGGTTGGTTCAGTAGTGATATGTATGTCACGAGAATAACCATTACTATCTGACTGTACTTAAGCCATCCTCCACAAGACAGAACCCATCCCATACCTGATCCCATGACTGAGGTCAAGAACTAGTGGAAAAACATGTCATAGGATTTGGAGGAAGAACCTACTCTTTCAACTGGAGATAGTATTCAGTTGACTCCTAGTGATGTTATTATAAGCAAATAAGAACATTTATTAACCATCAGAGAGGCTTCTTTTGTAATAGGTGGTGATTAACATAGAGCCCAACACTGGTCACAGTGTAAAACACAAATGACTGTTTAGTACTTAGCCCTAAATGGACATTTTATATTACACCACACCCTCAACACTTATAGATAATCAAGAAAGAGTGGCAAAGACAAAAGACAGAGGCAGTGGGTGAATATAATGAGAGTGTTTTTAAAATACAGCTAGAGAGATGCACATAAGAAGCATTGTGACAACAAGACTTATACATGATTGAGTCAAACAAATTCTGAAAATGGAATTCTACCCCTAGTTGAGGAACTCTTGGTATGTGGGGAGGAAGAGTTGTTCTTTCTAAATGGCATGCACTATTGTAGGTTGAACATGCGCCAGTGGATGGCTACATTCACAAGAATATATAGGCAGCACAAATTGGACTGTATGGTTCAAAATCAATAAAAAGACACAAAGAGAGATAGGTGTGGAGTAGAGGTGGATCTGGAAGGAATTGGGGGAAGTGGTGACTATTATCAAACTATAGTTTATGACATTTCATGTATTAATAAAATACTTTTAGCTGAATAAAAAATGATAAATGCAATAATTTTATAGCCATTAGTATGATAATTTTTTTTCTGAAATTTACTTTGTTTTTGAAGAGTTACAGATCCTCACAAACACTCAGGGAAAACTTATGAACCTATATTGCTAGGCTCACAACAAGATCTTGAAGTAGGTATTATGTACTAGCTACATTTTACAAGATGAACAATTTTGGCTCAGTGAGGTAAAGTGGAAAGTAGACTTTAAGAAGCATAAATGGATATTCGTTGCTACAGGCTGAATTGCATGAGCTAGCTTAGGCAGTCCTGGAGATCTCATCTGGGTAGTGACAAAGATGGAAAGCTGGAAGGCTGATCAACCTAGCTACTACCCAGAGCCTGAACCAGCTGAACCAGAGTATGATTTGACCTATCCCAACATCCACCTCATGTAAGAACTGTTGGAACAGGTGAAATGGATGAATCTTAACCTACTTACTCAAAACAGCAGGGTGTGCATAACATAGGACCACAACAGGATATCCAAGAGGAGCCCCAATGAATGCCCATTATTGATGGTGTAGCAGAAGCCAGAGGCCTTGAGCCAGATTAATAATCCATAGTAATGAACACTTGCAAGTAAAAATGATTGAACTAAAGGGTAAATTGTAACAGGTCATACTATAGCTTTCACTACAAGATTCTCTCTCTCTCTTATTGTCTTGTTTATTGGTTTGTTTTGTTTGATTTTTGGCTTTTCTTTTAAATTTAGTTTTGTTTTGAGGGGGAGGTTGTAAGAGCACTGGGAGGACTTGAGAGCACAGGGAGATAAGTAGAACTGATTGCATGACTTTAGATCTACAAAAAACCAATAAAAGTTAAAAAAATAAACAAATGTTTGAAGAACTACAATTGACAGCAGTTGTGCATTTAAAAAAAATAGCAACAGTAACAATGATTCAGGGGATTTCAATACTCAGGATAGCTTCCTGAACATGTATTCAGAAATTAAGTAAGGAATGCATTCATAACTACTGAATTTATCCATATTGGGTTCAACTTCTAAGTGGTATACAAATATATTCTCACAATAAAAAACTTTCTCAATGGAATAGTAAATAAAACATTTTAAAATAAAATAAAAAAGTATCTAGTTACAGATTTCTAACTGTAAGTGAGCAGAACATTTTTTCTTCTTTTCCATATCAAGTCCAGTTCCCTCTACCTCTCTCCTTCCCATTCCCCCAACCCTCCTTCCCTCCCCATTCCTCCTCCCCCACCACTTCAAGAAAGGGTGATACCTCCCAGGAGGGATCATCAAAATCTGTAAAGTCATTTGGAGTAGGGTCTAGGCCCTCCCTCCTGTCTCTAGGCTGAGGGAGTATCACTACATGGGGAATGTGCTCCCAAATTCCTTTCATGCACCAGGGATACATCCTGGTTCCACTGTCAGAGATCACTTAGTCTGCCTAGGCCTTCTAACTGAGACCCACATTCAGGGGGGGTTTGAGTCAGTATAATGCTGGTTTCCCAGCTATCAGTCTGGGAGTCCATGAGCTGCCCCTTGTTTACTTATACAATTGAAAGTATTTACCAATTACATTGTCAAATTTAGCAAAGTCTTATGATGCTCCCTAAATTAGGAAAATGTATCCAAGGGAAACCCTAGGAACCAGCCACCTTTGGTTATTAATAGGACAGAGGGAGTTGATATAAAGGGGTCAGGGTAAAGAAAGAAGATATGGCATATACAGTCACATGCATGTATATATTCTATGAGACTGCTTCTGGTGAAAACCTAAATCTATCCCTTGGTAAGATGAGAAATAATGGGTAAGAATGAAGAGCAACCCTCAAGAAGAGAACTGTGTAATAATGGGATTAAATACTCTTCAGTGGTTAAATGGAACTATATGAGAAAGACAAACAGCTTAAATAAAAATACAACCATGCTTTTATTAGAATAACTAAAAGGCTAATAAAGTCTTCACTTGTACATATATATTATATACAATCCATATCTTCAAAATGACAGAGGGATTTCCATGTACAATTGCTGGATTGATTTCTAAAATTAGGAAAACCATTAATATACTTAGTTCTGTGGCACTTGCTGGATTGGATTTACTACAAAACTTTAAGGGGGGATAGGATGGGAGGGGGGGTCAGGGACATAGGAGGGAGAGGGAACTGAGATTTATATGTAAGAAAAGAAAAATTACATACATGTAATATATGATCGGAATTATTTAAAAGAACTTTAGGTGTGCCTAATCTTTTGACATTGCAATGCAACATTGAAATCTATAATCTCTGTGATTGAAGACCATATCAGAAAAAAATTTCATAATGTTTTACATAAGTAAATCTTTGGGGCCTTGCTCACACCTGTTCTTTGGTACAAGGAGCCAGTAGGTTGAGGGTTAGTCATGAGAGCTCATGAATAGATCAGAGCCATCAGTGATGATATTTATAAAATAGACATGAGAAATTCAGTTTTTCCTTTAACGTGGAAAAGATACTGCCAGGAGGAATCACTTATGAACCTAAATCAAGTATTCTTTGGATCCCAAATCTGCTACCACCTTACAGTGGGAGTTCATATGTCTAGAACTTCAGAAATAATTTTCTGTTGTTCATGAGAAGCTGAACAAATAAGAGTTTGACACATCAGTTCAAATAAACTAAGACACACACACACACACACACACACACACACACACCATCCCTCTTGTGTTTCTGACACAACAGAATCAGTAAAAACATGAAGAAAAGCAAACAACCCCAAAAATTCAGAGAATGTTTTTTATATTAATTGGACTTGACTCAATAATGTGTCTCACAAGTGATGGGAGATGTCATTCTGTAAATATGTTTCTCATATTGGTTAGTGAATAAAGCACTGTTGGCCAATAGTAAAACAAGATAGGCAGGACTAGGAGACAAGGAGGAAAGAGGAAGGAGTGAAGAGGAGTCAAGATGGAAGACAGAGAGAGAAGAATGCCGGCCTCTCTCTCTTGTAAGATGAGACCATGTGGATGTACTTAGATTAATAGAAATGGGTTAATACTTAAGACAGAGCTAGCCGATAAGAAGCAAGTAACTGTCCAACAGCATTATACCTAATACAGTGTCTCTATGTGTTAATTTTGGAGCTGGTGCCGCGGTGGGTCTAGGCTGGCAGGAATAAACCTTACTCCTTACACACAAGAGAGCACGGGGAATGAATAAACTCCTGATGTTTAGTTAAATAACTTACAAGTAAGAAAAAGTATAATTCCCACTGCTGACTGTAAAATAAAGAGAAATAACAAAAAGATTACCATTTAATGTTGCTGTTTGCACATCTGTGGAAAAAATGTTCTGGTGCTGGCAGATAATTTTTTAAACACAGTAAAAGAGATGATGAGAGAGTAAGTGCATGTGATTTCCTACAAAGATTTGTTTTAGGTTAGAGGCAAATACAATGAAACAAAGAGGTGAATTTATGGGATATTACATAATATTTTAAATATTCTTCAAGTATCAATACATCTCATGTTTTTTCTTTTATCCTTTCCCTTTCCTATTCTTTCTTCTGAGTCTCATAACTGAGTTTAAACATAAACTCAGAAGCACATACCCACATATAAGGTATGCCATCTGTGATTATAGTGAGCTGTTGTGTACTTCAATGGTGTTTCTCTTGGCTAATTGTCTTTTTTCTTTTCATAAACATATTTTCCTTCTCTTATTATTTGCTTAAGTATTTCAAGGAGAAAAGCTGCTGAACCAGAGTCTCTCTTCCCACGCAGACTGTGAGTTGTCTCTATATTTCCTGTAATATATGCGTGCAGGTGTCTAGTTTATTTATATACATTGAGATTTCCATAATACAGCAAAAGTCTATTCAAAAACAAATGCTTGAGTTCTCTTCTTAAAAATACTGCTTGTTCTACAGATGTTCTATTCCTGCCTTTGCATTTTATAAAGGTCTTTTAGAAAACAACATTGTTGTTCATCATCATTGTTTGTCAAAATAAAATTATCACTTACATATTTGTCAATGGAAGCTGCATTATATACTACTACTAATAAATAATATAATAAAATTTAATCTAATATAAAATAATCCCTTGAAAATTAAATATATATATATATAATTTGTTTTAAACTTCACTGTTATGAAGCACATTACTGTTGTTCATGAAACCTTAATTGTTTTCCATCTTATGCTTTTACTTGACCTCTTGTAATGGTCTCCCAAATGAATTTTTGGTTTTCCAGCTGTCAGCAGGTAAACTCTGTGAAACAGTTGTGTATTTCAGCCAGCCCTTTTACAATTTCTCACTGCTTCATTGAGTCCTCAGAGTCAGAGCTCTTTCCCATTAAAGCTGTTTGTATCTTTCTCTCAATGATCCAAGTGCCTTCCTTCCCTTCCTACTGTATAGATAATAATGTATTGACAATGACCTGCCTTCACTGTCTCTCCAGTAACACTAAGATACATTCTCTTTCATTTTAGTGTTTGTTTACTTTTTAGTAAATGAGACAACAGCTGGCATTGGCCAGACAACAAAGTGAATGTCAACTGCAGATTGCAGTGCACTCAGGAACTCTTAAAAAATGTTTTTAATAATATTTTGCATAAAAGTCACTTTTGTATAAACCCGTCAGTTCAAACTGCATTTTTCCCAAGGTACAATTGCAGTTGATGATGGTTTGTTTTCTACGATACTATTTTTAATAACTATATTCATGGATTACTTCCTCATGATTGTTTTTCTTCCCTTAAATATTAATATACATATATGTGTGTGTATGTTTATATATATATATATATATATATGTATGTATGTGTCTTTTTTGTGTGTGTGTGTGTTTGCATGTGTTTGTATGTTTGTATACACAAAATCTTCAACAGCATATTTTGTACCGCATTCTTTTGTATTGTTCCCTTTCCCAATGGAGGAACATATTTCTAAGACAAGCACAAGGTACTTGGTACATCCTTGATATTGTTGTCATCTTTCTGAAGACTGTCAACTGTTATGTCCTTAGACTGTAGAAATTCACAGTCAAGATACTTCCATGATTCTATCCTGCAATAATCTAGAAAGAATGGAAGACAAGGAGATGCATCTTCCATGCCTATATTCAAGTTTGAAACTGATGCTCCAAATGGACAGTGCCAGCACAGTTTACTGATTACTGCAGAAGTTAAGGCTCATTTGAAGCTCTTCTCTTTCACACATCAAGAAACAGAGGTCTGTTGAGAATTCCTGGTTCTGGGTTTTCTAATGGGTTAGTTGAAGAGTAGTCTGGCTCCTCTCCAACCTCAACTTTTGTTTTTCTTTCTAATCCTGACTGCTGTCATATTTTTTAAAATTGGAAGTCTTTTATATACTTTATTTTATTTACTTTGCATACCAACCACAGTTCTCCCTCCCTCCCCATTTTGAAAGCACCCATCCTCACAAACTTCATTTTTGTTGTTGTTTTTATTTTTTGTTTTTTCCAGACAGGATTTCGCTTTGGAGACTGTCCTGAAACTAGCTCTGTAGACCTGGCTGGCCTCTAACTCACAGAGATCTGCCTGCCCCTGCCTACCGAGTACTAGTATTAAAGGCCTGCACCATCAATGCCTGACTCCTCACAAACTTGTGAACATTGAATTCCATATTAGTATCTGCTTCCAGAAAATTCCATGGGCAGCCAATGTTCTTTCTCTTCTTTCTTTCTGCCCATATTATACCTGTTTTATGGTCTACACACATTTTCTATGTCTCTACTTGAAATTATCCAAATTCTGTCTTAACTGCCATTTGCTACTTTAGCTACTAATATTGGTAAGTCTTTCCTATAGCATTTATACTTCTTTTATGTGTATTTTATTTTCTTCCCAATCATTTGAAGATGTCATTTTTAATATATTTTCTGTGTATATATTTTACCTGAATGTATGTCTGTGTACCATATTCATACCTGTTGACCAAAGAGGCAAGAAGAGAGCATGGTGAAGTCTGTGTCTGGAGTTACAGATTGTTATGAGCCATAGTACAGAATTCTGGAATTTGAGTTTGAGTCTTCTGTATGAACAACAATTGGTGCTAACTGCTGAAAAATCTCCCGAACTCCTCAAGAAACTTCTTATAGTTGAGTTCACTCTTCCTTTCATCCATTGCAGGTGGAAGAGCAGTAAATAAGTCCCTGATATTAAATGGACAGAAAGCAGAATATTTATTTACATGCTTTCATTTGTTTTGTAAGACAGGGTTTCTCTGAATTGCTTTGGAACCTATCCTGGAACTCCCTCTGTAGAGCAGGATGGCCTCAAATTTACAGAAATCTGCCACCCTCTGCGCCCCTAATGCTGGAATAAAGGCATGTGCCACCAATGCCTGACACAAATGCTTTCCTTTTTTGTTATATTTCTGGTAATTTTAAATGTTGTTTTGCTAAGAGCATTACCCAGCCAGGAATGGTGGATGGTGGTGTGTTCTTGAAGTAGTTCTCCCAAGGAAGTAGAACAAGTGAATCAGAAGGGTAAAATGATTCGGGACAATATGACAATATCAATTTTTCTCTCAAGTGTGTGTGCACATGTGCACATGCGCGCGCACACACACACACACACACACACACACACCACAAAATGATCTAGAACTCCCACTAGCAGATATAGATCCAAAGTATGTGGTTGAGATTTCTTCGTTCCTATCCCCTTTGTAGTCCTAGTCAAAGTAGCCAAGAAATGTGAATAATTTAAACAACTATCCAATTCACTAATAGATACACAAGGGAAATGTGGTTCAGTTGTACAATTAACATTAGTCACATGAATGAATGAGATTCTACTATTTGACAACAAAGATGAAACTGATGACTCACTGTTTAGTGAAATAAGGCAGTCATAGAAAGGTCCCATGTGTAATCTAAATAGGTCTTCCAGAGTTCCAGAAAAGTGCTTAATAGAGGCTAAAATAGGTAGAAATGAGGAAGTTGATTTGTCAGTACTAAGTTAAGTGGAGCAGAATTCTGTTGTGCTGCTGTATGATTAGAGTAACGGGATGCAGTATAATAAGCCATAGTAAAGAATTATCAGATTTTTCTTCTCCTGAACACAGATATTGAATCTGATGTCCTTATAACAAAATAAATGTGTTAATACCTCACCTGCTACTTCATTAACATCTCTGTGCACAAATTAGAATAAGTTTAACTAAAAATAACAAATCAGCCAGGATAGTAGTATGGGTCTATAATCCCAGTTAATTTGAAGAATGAGTTGGAAGTATTATCTATCCAAGTCTCTGGGCTAGCGACTGGCTTGGGCAACATGGAAAGATAACTTGTCTCAAAAATATAAATGTACAAATACAGGTACTTCTTATGCAAATTTTGGTACATGTAATTTGAATGTTGTATTTTTAGGAAGTTCTACAAAGGGGAGTTGAGTTTAGTGCCATTCTTATAATCTTGGCTCAATATTTGCATATAAATTGAGCTGTAATTTTTAAAATCCCACAGCCAGGGGTAGAACAAAATACCAATTAATGTGAAATCAGCCAGGATAATGTACTAAACTGAAGTCTAAACAATGCAGCAGCAAACACATCAATATCTTCAAATTATATTTAAGAGAATCAATTCTGTTTGTGATGCAGCAAAGGAGAATTCAGGGCTCTCTTCAAAGGAATTCTGTTTTAAGTTACAAGAGCTATTTCAGTGGCTGGCAGTTAGCACACATAATAAGGGTACACTGAACTTTCCCTCTTGAAGAGATGGGGTGGTCTCCTCATTCACTGTCAAAAATAGGCACCTTTTTTTCTGTCTTTTCTGTGAAAGTGGAAGATTATGGGGGAGTCGATTTGGGTATTTTATTTCCCCACAATTCCTTCAAAGTTTTCATTAATTCTAGTAATTGTGCTGTAATCTAATAGGACATACATTAATTAATCTAAGGGAAAAGAAGCTTTAAAGAATATTGGCTTCTACATGTGAATGTGATGTTAAATTAAATGCCCTAAAAATAAAATGACTGAATATACTCATAAATGAAAAGCTACTTATATTTGCTATGTGTCTTTGCACTGACTAAGGCAGACTGACTATGGATTGATGCTTTGTTTTATTAGTATCATGCTCAAAGTTAAAAGACACCCACAGAGATGCATACATGTATGTACACACACACAATGGGGGATGTCCTTCTTTTTCCTGTGAATATATGTTTCTCTTATTGCTTAATGAATAAAACTGTTTCAGCCAATGGACAGGTGAGATGTAACCAGGCAAGAAGTAAAGACTAAGAGAATTCTGGGAAGACAGCACAAAGAATGGGTCACCAAAAAGAAGCCATATAGCTGCTGAGGAAGAAAGAGACCTAGGCATCACCAGTAAGCAAAGACACAGTGGAGACAAATAGATTAATAGAAATGATTTAATAATTAAGAGAGTGCTAGCCAATTAAGAAGCCCGAGCCATCACCCAAATGATGAGTTCATAATTAATATTAGCCTCTGTATGTTTATTTGGGAATAAATGTTCCCTGACTGGACTGGGCGGGACAGAAACTTATATGCACACACACACACACACACACACACACACACACACACACACACACAGAGAGAGAGAGAGAGAGAGAGAGAGAGAAAGAGAGAGAGACATATAAACCCTCTGACCTTGAAACTCACAGAAGCTGCCTAACGTTCTCTATCTTAGCAAATATTAAGTTCTGTTTACTTTTTTAACTGCTGCTTTTTCCCTCTACTTCTAGTTGGGTGGTATAATATTTATTTCAAGTCCATTTTTTAACATCAGCAGACTAAGTATTATTTTAATTCTTGCTATAATACTCTCTTGTATAGTGAAATTGATTTTTTTGGTCAGAAGTATATACATTGACATTAACTCATGTACTAAGTTTTCCTATATAATCTTAATATAAAGCAAAACAGCTTTAATATAGGCCTAATGGAATCATAAGCTAGTTGCAGCTCTTTCTATTGGTGTTGTATTGGTAATCAATTTGGAACATAGAAAATGAAGCTGGAGAGCCCAGAGTTATGATGAAATCATGATTAAAAACTCTACTGCGGACAATCTTTTAAGCATCTAGAAGAAAGTTTCCATTTTTCTCTATTGACACTTTGTATTTGGGTAAGTAGCAAGGGTCTTCAATCAGGCAAAAAGAATAAATAAATGTATTTAATACATTATTCTATATAAGAGACTCTCAAAAGACAGATGCTTTTTGTTATCTTAATGGACAGTACACCATATTTTCAAAAACACTTTGGCAGAACCTTGTAGTCCAAGGGAAGAGGAATTTCCCCTGAGATAAGAGCAAATATACTCTTTGAAAGGAATCCCAGGCATGAGGATTAGAAAGATAACTCCAAGCTTCATTTCTTTTATCTTATTACATCTCTCCTCTCTCAAAGGAGCATAGAGATAAGTTCTGTTTAAAAGAACACTGTATTGGAGCAGCAAACAGGAAAGTAGTATTTCTTCCTAATTTTATAGGGGCAATCAGAATGGAGAGACTGGCCTTGGAACATTTAGAACACATGCAATTTATGAAATTGAAATGACCTGTTTCAAAATTGTTTAAATGTGGCAATAGGGAGTCATAACAAATTTGAAATAGGTGCTTTTAAATTTTTAGCAGAGAAAATATTGTTTTTTGGTGTAATTGATACCAAGAAAGTCACTATGATCCAAGAACATCATGAGATTTCTCACATTAAGAGGCAAAAGTACCCACAATCCCATCATCTTGCTCATGATCAAGATTCACTTCTTTAGAACAAGCAGCTATTTGATGTCAGAGAACGAGTTGGGAAATTTTAAATGAGGAGATAGCCTCAAATTGAGCAATATGACAAGAGGGATCTTGGGACTTACATATGATCTGTCTTGAGTTCTTACTTCATTTATGAAGAACAAAACTAGGAATTATCCTCAGGCCATGACAGAGAAAATGTACCAATTAACTTCAACAATATGGTTGCCTGAATAAGGTTTGCACAGTGACAGTATCAGTTGACATACTAAAGTTGACGGGGATACCCCTCCAGATATTACCCCTAAGTGCAGAGCTATAGTAGCTGAGATAAGGAAAATAAGTTTCTGCCTGAGACTACTTCCCATATAGGTTGTCAAATCCCAAGTGATTACAATCTGATACATGTTCATATGCACAACACTAAATGAACTCAATTGGTTGTACATTCAGGTATGTTATGAAACAATGAAAATTAAAGAAAAAGTAGTCACTAATTTGGGACAAAGTGAGGAATAAGGAAGTAGTTGGAAGAGGAAGCGGCAAAGTGATATAGATGAAGAACTCACACACACACATATATGTATTATATATGTATATATACATATCATATACGTATGTATACATGTATATATATGAAATTCTCAAGAAAGTTAAACTTAAAAATTCTAAAATGATTAATTTATTGTGTGTGTGTATGTGTGTGTGTGTTGAGAATTAGCTAAAATTTGGAATGTGGAAAAAAGTGAAATGTTCTTCTGTCACATCTAAAACAAAATATGCTATAATGTAATATTTATGCATATTAGCTGCAAGCTACAGGTTGATATCATTTGGTTTAACATGAATGAAGGTTAAAAACTTAGAAACATGTCTGCACACGGAAGCTAGGAATGGACATTTGGTGACTTTCTATATCACTCTTCACTTTCCTGTTTGAGACTGAGGCTCTCACCGAAACAAAAGTTCATTGATTCTGTGAGGGTGGCTGACCAGTGCCCAGCACTAGTGTGTAGAGTCATGCTGTAACACTCAGCCCTTTCATGTAGATCCTGACGAACCTACCTTGGGTTCTCATGCTTTGGGGATAGCATCCCACCAACTGAATCATCTCCCCATCACAACAGACTGAAAAGATTTTATGAACAGTTTAAAAGGAAGCACACATTTAGATGTTAATTACTAAAGAGGTCTTATATAATTCTATTATCCAGAGATAGGAAATGAGGTACATTTGTCTCAAACATTACTCATAGCATTTAATTGCTAAGTTCTGGAAAAAAATGTATTTAGCAATGACCTTACTTATAAAGTATCTCTAGGGCATGAACTCACAGGCAGTATTCCAGCAGGATTAATAACAAAACACCTATATTCATTTTCTTTAATAATCTATTACAGGCCTGTACAAGAAAAAAGAAGTAGCATTTCTTTTAAATTATTCTATAATTCAGATGTTGTCACTGGGAACTAACCCTGTGGTCAATTAAATATGAAGTAGTGCAGTTTTTATATGTTTTTGAATATAGTGGACCTTAAAGCAAATATTAGTTTATGATATGTTAATAACACGAGGGCTTTTACTAGTAATATTTAGTGGAGCATACAGTCACCTAAGGCTATAACTATTTGCACAGAAGCAGAGACAATCTCAAAATGATTTGAACCATAACTTTTGGTCAAAGCCATTAGCACAGTCTGTTTAGGTAGAACAGTGCACAGTAGATGACTATGAATATAAACTTCCAGCTAGAATCCTGTTTCAAAATGTCCTTCTTTGTATAGATGCCAAGTCTATACTGTGAATTAAAAACTATGATGTGTATATAACTTATTGAAATATAACCACAATATAATCCATAATAGAACCAAGATTTTCTTTTAAATCCAAATTTGAGGAACAATTAGAAAGAACCAAAACAATTTTTTTCATTACTAAAATTATTTACCATTTACGTGGTAATATATAAAAATATCATCAAATTTCAAGGCAGTATCAATATGTCAATTAGTTTAGAACTCAGGCCAAAACATGAATCATAAGATGCCAGGTGAATCAATTATTTTCATAGAATCCATGCAGCCATTGCTCTTAAGGATGACAAGACAAATAAATCAATACCAAAAAAAGAACTTATGCTTACCATTTTCTATTGGATTTACTATATAAGTCAATATGTAAGATGATTTTACTCATATGAATATGATTTCTGCAGTAACATCAGCAGTAAAACTGCCTTCTTCCCTCTAATAATAAACTCTAATAATAAACATGTTCAGTTCTTATGTTCACATTAGAAGAAAATCAACTCTTGAAAGTTGATTTGGGATATGCACATATGCATTTGTTCATAGCTGTATGTAAAAGAGTACATGCATGTACACACATGTACACTCATATGTAAATGTTCATGAACACACACAGTATCAAATTTTTCTTCTTTTATATTCTTGAATGACACTAAGCATAATAATGCTAACTAACTCTTAATTATAATGTTTTTATAGCTTAAAATTTTAAATCATTTTTCATTCTAATTTATAGCTTTTTATGAATACTCCATCTCTGGCAATCTCCTGCTCTCATGCTTATAAAGTTTAAGATATAAAACTTTTAGGAGTATCGATCAATATGTGTAATTAAAACAACTTAATATTTACTACCATAGTTTAATGTAAGTGCCATTATAGGTCTAGCAATTTAGTTTAGTTCTTTGAGTTCATAAATGAAAAAAAGTTTTGAAAAATAATATTTAAAAGAGAATGTTAAGCTTCATGAATTTTAAGATCAAATTGTACCAGAGTTTGTATATTGCTTATCCAAAACCTTGAGATTTTAAAAATGAAGGGCCTAGACCCTTACCCAGCCCCGGCTTTGCAGCCATGACAGGCTGCAAAAAGACCCAGTAACATATAAGCCCCTGACTCACCAGGATGTGCTGAGCCACCAAACTTGCCAGACCCTTCCCTAATTACTGGGAATGTAGTAGGTAGCAACCCTTGGATGGCCTCCAGACATCCAACCTTTCTTACATTGAAGCTTTTCCTTTCCCTCCTCATCCTCAACAACTTTTGTTGCTAGTTGTTTTCTTCTTCTTAACGATTCTAATGGGCTGTCATGAAATCTCAGAGTAGTTTTAACTTGCATTTCCATAATCTCTAATGATGCTAAATACTATTAGAGGTATTCTTAGTAATTTTTTTTTTGTTTTGGTGAACCAATGAGTTTTATTGAGGTTACTCTTAAGAACATGGGTGAAGAGTTACTACTTACTGGAGTGGCGGCAACTCAAAGATGGTGACAACTCAAAGACAGCTGCGTCTGTGTCTCTAAGCCAACCCCAGCATGGGTGACAGCTAAAGCAATCTGGGACCTGGAGCACAAGATGGGGATAATATTGTGATTTTCCAGGTGAAGAATTTGTTTGAAGGAGGAATTACCAAAGTCCTTTATTTAGAAAGAGGCAAAGCCAAGGCCAGGGCCCCTGTGTTATACTAAGGTGCTTCACCATTTTTCTTACCCATAACTTATTAGTTAACATCCAACTAATGGATTCTTCAAGGTATGCATGCTTCTTTTATTACACAGGTGAGCAAACATGTCACTCTGGAAGGCATTATGGTTGTTTGCCTCACACAGTGCCTTGCTAACTGAAACTTACTCATATATTTCCAGCACTGTGAAAACCAATACTTAAATACTTCAATTGTGTTTTAAAAGCCATACTTAGAAAAGAGAAATGTGACAGGCATGCTATGTAAGTATAGATTAGCTGGACCCATGTTAAGGACAGTGTAACTTTAATCTTTACAAGTCTACAGATGTGCTGGCACAATTTCTGTGATGGACATATAATAACACTATTGCTAACAACTAGGCTTTATATACAACCTAAAATGCACAGGGTATTATCCTAATCATTCATGAAAATGAATGTATTCAATCCTGTCAGAAATTCACATCTTGTAAACTGTTATTAATCCTTTATTGTGTAGGGGAATCCTGAAGTCCAACCATTTGATAGTTGACTAATATAGTAGCAAAAAAAAAAAAAAAAAAAAAAAAAAAAAATCCATTCAATTTCCTCTGAGATAAAACCTCCATCTAGAAGGAAGCTTATTGTGATACTGTATGTTCTGAGAAGAGGTAAAAACATCCCACCCTGAAGGAAAGCTCATTAGGTAAGTTTCAGGAAGCCTGAAACTGACCACATTGACAAGGACCCCTCCATCCCCAAGCCTGTATAAGCTATAATGACTGCTGAATGATTCTCCTGGGATACAAGCTGAGTTGCAAAGAGGACTCTCAGACTAGACCAACTGCACACAAGAGGTTCAGACCAACTGAGTCACTTGGAAATGGCACTCTCCAATGTGTTGAGTTGCTACATGCCATGTAGTAATTTTCTTCTTTTGAGAATTCTCTGTTTAAACCTGTAGTCCATTTCTTAATTTGTTCCTCTGTTTTCCTGATTATTTTGGTTTGATTTTGGGCTCTTTTCATATTTTGTATATAAATCCCCTAGTATATGTATACCTGGAAAAGATTATCTCCAGCTCTGAAGGGTTCCTTTTCAGCTGATTATTTCTTTTCCTGGAAGGAAGCTTTTTAGTTTTATGAGGTCCCATTTGTCAAGGATGGTTTAATACCTGTGTAAAGGTAGACCTATTCAGAAAGTCATTTCCTATGCCTATTTATTGTCTGGTACTGCTTATGTTTTCTTCTAGCAGTTTCAGCATGATTAAGCTATAATACTCATTGTCATATACACAAAGGACTTGACAACTTATTCCACAAGGAACCGCTCAGTCATGTCCATTGCCACTGACTACTCACAAGCCCAGGAAATAGAAATAACCAACAACAGATAATGAAAAGGTGACACATAAACACAAAAGGACATTGGAATTCTGAGATGTAAAGGAAATGAAACTGTTTAAGTAAAAGTACGGAACTAGAAACTGTTAGCCTGATGTAATCCAGACATGCAAAGAAAGGGGGTGATAGGACACATGTGTACTAAAGAAAAGAATGGGAAAAATATGGGAGGAATGGGAGGAGGAAAGTATGGAGAAATGAGGGAGTTGGAGTGAGAAAGGATAGGTGAGATGAAGGGTATTTGAAGGAACATAGAGAAACATAATATTTTATGTTCTTTGAAATATAAGTTACATGTATACAAGAATCTATAGGTTAAATAAATTTGTGCTACTTGAGGTGGTAATTATCACTCACAGAGACATAGAGGTCTGACAAAAACCTCAGTGTTAGGCATGGGAAACCTGCCTTGGAGTTGTTGAACTGAACGGGGAGCATTAGACTCCTCCATACAATAAAGGCTCCCACATTACCCTGCTCACTTCCTGTAACTTGACTGTAGGGTCCTACTAATAAAGAAACTACATACATCAGAGACATAATACTTAGTAGAACTGAGCTGGAGCTAACCTGAAAACTTCCTTGATGAAGACTAATTATGGTATCTTGAAGCTAGTTTGTCAGCTCCCAAGGGACCAAAGGTATCCTAGGTTTATTTAGTCACAAGGCTTATAAACTACAATAATCAGTATAACAAGATAAACCTAAAAGTGTGATAATGGCATATAATATCTTAGGAGTAACCAACAGCCATCTAATTGGATGTAAGACCAACCAATTTGAAGGGGATCCAAGCCTGATAGTCAAAACCAAGCCTTTTATGCATGGTTGGTATGGTTATGAACTCCAGGTAAGAATCTATTTGTACTGTCTTCTTAAACAGGATAATTTCCAACTACATTGTACCTAATTCTACATTATTATCCTTAAACACACATATAAGTGTAGCTCTCACTCCTTATCAAACAAACTTCTGTTTGCAATAGGTGAAGATCATTAGAGACAGCTTGTCAAAATTCAGAAAAAATTGGAGTGTTCTGAACTAATACTTCTACAACACAACCCCTACTCCTAAGGCTCATGGAAAATCGAAAACAAGGCTGAAAGATTTTAACTGCCAGATAGCCAGGCTCTCTACTGTAGGGTAGCATTTTCTATATGGCAGGGAAGCTTTATTTATGAAATCTCAACAATAGGGTCACCTAAGCAAGACCATCACAGTGATAATATGGTTGACATGTTAGTGTGGACAAGGAGAATCTCACAATGTACCAGTTTAGACAGTTTTTCTCTCTTTGGGTGCTTTGTTCATCCTGGATATGGGGGCTTTTGTCTTGTCTTAGTGTATTTTGTTTTGTCTCATTTGGCTGGTGTCTTTTCTTAGAGGCTTGCTCCATTCTAAGGAGGAAATGAAGGGGGATTGGGTCTGAGGAACAGTGATGGTTAGAAGTAGCTAGGAGGAATGGAGGGACGGGATGTATTGTATGAGAGAAGAATCTATTTTCAAAATAAAAAAGAAAGGAAAGAAAGATAAGGAAGGAAGGAAACAAGGAAGAGAGGAAGGAATGAATGAAGATAGGAAGGAAGGAAGGAAGGAAGGAAGGAAGGAAGGAGGAAAGAAAAACTATAGGCAATTAGTGGCTGCGGCCAGAGGGGCAACTGTCTTTTTCAAGGATGACCCTGTTAATAGGTTATCTACTTTCAATGTCATACCTAAACAATATACATATGAGCAACACTAAATAAACTTGATAGGTTGCATTTATGTATACCTGGGTGAGGTCATTGCTTTGATATGGACTGGGAGGGCATTTGGAAGAGGTGAAGTGAGGAAAAGGTAGGATAGAAATAATCTGAATACAATACTCATATAAGAAAGTTTCAGAAAACTTCACAGAAGATTAAGGTGACTACATAGCGGCTATGTAGTGGTTAAAAAGATTAATGGATATATGAGCTGATGGCAGTGTTGGGAGTTGTAAGTATCAGGATTTGGGACATACAGTGATGAAGTAGATCATGGGCCCTCCCTCACATCCACATTCCTTCCTTTCTTTCCATGCCTCCTCCATCAGGAGAGCACCTTCTGTATGGTACTTCTAACCTGGCATGATAGTCTCCCACACTATAGTGCAGAATCAATCTAACCAAGGGACCACAGGCTAAAACCCAAGAACCTGGGCCAAAATAGACTCTGCTTACTTTTACATTGTTTCTTTAAAATATCCTGTTGTATTGACAGCAACTGATAGAGTAATAGTAATTTAGATCATTCTACCCTTACCTTCTCCATTCCAATCCTTCTCACATCCCCCATTTGGTCTCAAATCCATGACTTCTCTTTAAATCTTTCTCTCTCTCTCTCTCTCTCTCTCTCTCTCTCTCTCTCTCTCTCTCTCTCTCTCTTTCACACACACACACACACACACACACACACACGTAGGCATGTGCGCATAAATATAGTTGTCAAACAATCAACAACAATGCTTTGTCCTACAGTAATGGACAGCAATGTAAACAAATGGGCTCTTTAAGAAAGGCAAATTGTTAGTGCTGACTCATTAAATACGGAATGTATAGATAGAAGATGTCCCCACCCCCAGAATACTGCCCCATTCCTCTGGATGAGAGTAAATCCATGGGGAGTGCATCATCAATCAGTGTCTATCATTTTGAATTTGCCATTCTTTTCTTTAAAGTCATAGTAAAGTTCTTCTTATTAATTGGTTTATCATTACATTTTTCTTAAATTCTATTGTCAGACATACATATGTGTGCAGAAGGAGACCCCCAACCCAGAGACTCACATCTTGGTAAGCTCTCCTTCTCCCTACAATACTGCCCCAGCCCCATGAAACAGACTTTTAAATTTTCCACAGTAACAAATAACCAATGGAAAGAGGAAATTTGCAAGCTCTTGTCATTTCATTTGATTCCTTTGCAACATTAGAGATGGGATTTATGAGCATTAATATGGCAATGCTGGAAAGCACCCCCCATGAAAAAAAGGATGAAAAAATTAGAGATCACAGCTATGAGGACACATGACTGACACCAAACAAGTTGTGTTAAATAAATAAAATAATATATATATGCTTGGGGAAATACTGCTTAAACCAGACTACATAACACAGTGAAGAAAATTTAAACACAGCTATTTATCCAATTTAATAAATTGTTCTTAAAACTTAAGTCTGTGCACTCAAACCTCCTGTACTTTGGGAAGATGTTGTTCCTCTAATACTGATTCATCAAAGAGTAATTGAAATGGAACAGCACTTGGTGTTCCTACAGAATGGAAACCTCCCTGTAAGTACTTTGATCTACACTGGCTTTTTTGCTCAGAGAATTGGTGAGCTTTGGGTTCACATCAGTTAAAACAAAGAGCTGTCCTGTGGTGGATGCCTCTTTGAAATGTGATTGTGCTTTTCTGTTGAAAGGACACAGATATCTTTGTCAGAATCCTGGATGATATTCTCTAAAGGTTGTTGTAAATTGGATTATATGTTTTTACATTAAAATATGGGAACCAAAAACTTGTGATCAATATTTAATAATATACATCATTAAAGTATTTTTCCAGTCCTCTAATTAACTCTATTAATGTGACTAAAAGCCATTATGAAAGTTCTCTGGTCTGTGAAGATTTAATTGTCTTTTGAAATTATATGTTCTTTATACTAGCAACCAAAGCAGACAGAGTTTTAATTTATAATTATTAATTTGATTATATTTCTTATATCAAAACAATACTGTCAATCACAGAATAAATTGCAGGGAGAGAAAAATAGGTAAAAAGTGTAACACAAACATGAAAATATTAATTGTACTGTGAAAAATTATTACAATATTAATTATGTAAATATATGTCAAATTTCCTTATGCTTTTCATTGTTTAATAGTATACTGTCAACTTCCAAATTAAAGTAAACTAAAGCAGTTCTAAAATACTAAGGGTAATAGCATTTTCTACTTAGTGTAGACACTTAGAAAAGAAAAGTGTAAGTTAATGAGATTCAGTTTCAATGTTTAAGATCATTCTGTATTTTGTATAAAATAATTATTCACATATGTAACTGTCATAATCATATTGTCAATTATTACTATGCCATGAAAAACTTTTTAGTATTTTAAAACTAAGATTAAATAAAATCATATGGCTTGTCACGTTTTGAAAAAGTAACTTCCACCTACTGACCAGAGGAAAGTCACACCATTTTCTTTCTCTCTTGCTCTCTTTCTTAAAAATCATATTCCCGAAAACTTCATTTGTTCGTGACAGCACATCCACTGTCTTCCAAGGCACACTTCTATATCAGCTATTATCCTTCATATTTTTATCCCACTACACACCTATAATATGTGAATGTTGTGAATTTCTGTTTCTTAAATGGTCACAGAAAGTCTCTCTGTCTCATTTAGCCAAGTTCAGAATGATTTACAATGCCCCAGGAAGAAAGACATCTGCCCCTGACTTGATGATGCAGGCACTTAACACATAAAGAAGCTATTTTCATGCACCTTGCAATTTTCTTTGGCCATCTCCTTCTTGTGATAAAAAGTGGACCTGCATAGTGAGAGGTACATATTTGAGATCCTTGTGAAAGAAAAATGAGCAGATCAATTAAGAATAATTATTTCAATGGCTAAAAATGAAGTAGATAAGGAGTATTTAACAGATAGCTTCATGCTTTGAATATACATGGATGGGATATTCTGGCAAGCACTAGAAATTACAAGAGAATAATGGATTCTCTGATTCTTTTTTTTTTTAATCCCAAAAATGGTAGCAAAAAGTTACAACTTTTAATTTTTTTTTCTTCTTTGACAGTTACAACAAGCCATTGTCTTCTTTACCTTAGGTATTTGGCATTTGTTGAATTGCATGACTCTCATAAAAGAAGATAAACAAAACATGCTGATAGGATTCCCCAATTCAATGTGAGTATCTGTTAAAACCTTTGCTCAAATTATTCTTGGAAGGCATAAATTTCACTTTGTGAGATGTAATACATATGTATGAGTGAAGAGTTTTCTTTCATATTTAAGCCTTTGATTTTATAACATCCTTGAAATCCTTGAAAGTACCTGTCAATAAAATGATTTTTGTGGTTCTCTTCTTTTGAGGATCTATAACTGGGAGTGAGGCCATAAGATACAAGTGAAGGAAAGGAGTAGGCAGGAGGATCTTTTCCCATGGGCATCAAATTCCTTCAGTTACAAAGCAGCAACCTAAGTTACAGACAAATGAATTCTGCACCAAACACGCTCCCCATTGGACCTTACAAGACAGACCTAGAAAGTGCTTGCTGTCTTCTTTTTATCAGTGAAAATGAAAGATTAGATTTTCAAACACCTATTCCATGCTAATGATTTTCTACATATTAAAAAATTAAATGTTCAAAGTATTCAAATACTCAACGAGATGCCTTTAATTTGAAGTTATAAATAATGCAAATATATTCTTGATCAATAGTAATTTATATTAGCAGTACCATAAATATGAACGTCTTTTCATAACAACATTTATGCATAAACCAGTAAATGTTACATACCTTAAAATGAAATAAATTAAGATCATTGTTTATAGAAACTTTTGAGTGTAACAGAAAGATAAATGTTATCTTGACTGAAGCTACCCAATCAAACAGAATTCTGATGGGTGAAACAAGGATACATATTACACAACACTCCAGATATAGGATGAGTATTTGCAAGCCAGTGTTACTACCAGAAATCAAATGAGACAAACAATAATATTTATTATTAAGATGAAAACAATTAGTGTAAACATGGTATTAGTTTTACTTCACAGTTTTCTGGCATTACAACATTTAGGGCATAGTTTTCCCATAATTGAAACTAGTCTGTCTCCGATATTTGTATACTTACTGTTATGTCTAACTTTCTATCCAAAGGGTGCATGGCTACTCTTCTTTTGGATGATGTAGAGTACAGAAAAGGAGAGCAAGAAGAGAGACAAAAACATTTGTAGCCAAATTGACTTCTAGCTTCATTTCTGAAAGCATGTTAGAATCAAAGTGCCAATAAAATACAGGAAGGTACATTTTCACCAGTTGCTTCCTGACCACTTTGAGAGCCATATGTTTTCAGAAACTTGGCTCTCTCTTTCTCTCTCTCTCTCTCTCTCTCTCTCTCTCTCTCTCTCTCTCTTTCTCTCTCTCTCTGGATGTTTAGTCTTCTTGGAAGAATTGGCTGTCAAAATGAGGCTTTGGTAGTGTTGTGATGCATGGCATAGTGCACACCATATTCACACCACTCTGAATCTGGTGCAGGAAGACTGCCAGTTCAAAGCTATTAAAAACTATGGACACAAAAAAATTTCATGGCCTGCTTGAGCTACATAGCAAGTCCCTGTCTCAATGGAAAGAAAAATATTTCTATGTTTTAGAACTTTACATCATATCTATTGTAAACTCTCTTCTCACAGGCCTAGGGATGTTTATAGTTCATTGACTATTTTACTTTAATCATGAAAGTGCTATAAAAAACAATGTCTATCAAATAATATTGTTTGTAAGTATTGAACAGTCTAAAAAATTATGGCTTTTAGATTTCCAGTTAAGCACATTTTAGAGTATGTCTACATGAAAGAATAAATTAAATGAATGAATACAAGAGAGATTAAATACTTCTCTAGATATAATTTGGAAATTTAAAAGTGGATAAATGCTATTAGGAAAATTAATAATGAGCAACTGCAAAAAATAATTAGAATTTCTCAAGTGCATTACATATCCCTTATTTAATCATCTGGGCAAGTGTCCAATGTCATTTTTCGAATGAAAATAAAATAGAGACTGTTTTTTTTTTCAAAATTTTAAGAAATAATTAGTTTCAGAACCAAATGCTGTTCCTTCAACGTGTGATGATTTAAAATTTGAGTTAAGTCCTTTAAACAAAGAAGTTACTTTGATTTTAAGAAAGAAATAATTAATGAAACAGTCATCCTACTGTGACCTAATAAGTACCAAGTTGTCATCAATAAGTTCATTCATTTCATTATTATTTTTGTCTTTTATTAGCCTGTTTTTCTTTGATATAAAAGATTTTTTACTTTTGTATTGCAATATTTATTATTTTAGAGTTTCTATATATTGGTAGTTTGGGGAACATAAATCAAAGCTTGTTTTTGTTAAAAAGAGAAAGGAGTCAAGAACTTTGATTTTTATGTGGGAAGTTAGAAAAATGATATCACAAACGGTAGCAGTATTAAGAGACTCAGGCGTTCCCAGTCCATTGGCTTTCTCAGAACATTTTATTGCTTGCTCACATTGTGCCAAGACTCTCCACCATATTCATGGAAAGACACTGACATATCACAAATGTACAAAGCTAAGCTATAAGCACCACATTGAACAATGAGGATTGGAGCTTATCATGATCAATGGAGTTTATAAACTTTTCCATAACACAAAAGCTTCTGTGCTCACTATCTCCGAAAGAATAAGGAACAATGCTGGTTCCTGTTTCACTGGGGTTTGAGTAGGGCCCTTTTTGTCCCTTAATTTCCCTAATTAGTCTCAATTGTGTTCTCCCTCAAAGTTAGCAGGCCAAGATAGTATCTGCTTTATTGCCATGGGAGGAAAACTCGGTCTTACTGTGCATTATTAGATACTCCACTCTCTCATTTAGAATCCTATTAAGTTTCCCCTTGGCGTTTTCTAAATCAATTAGTTTTAGCCTTACCCTTCTTAATATGCTCCTTTTGGAGGCTCCTAATTTTAGTCCCTAACTCTGGTATTTGTAGTTGCCTTTCTCTTTCCTTTTGGGCAAAGATTTCAATCAATTTTGCTGGCAATACTGCTTTGCTAGCATTCCACAGAGTCATATCTGTGACCTCACCATTATCACTGTCTGCTAAATATTCAGCCCATATGTCTTTGGGCTTTTCCCTAAACTATTGCTGCTGAAGGAAGTAATTATTACTTTACCATCTTAGCACTCCCTTGTTGCTTTTCAAGGGAAATAATTCCACACCCAAGTGAATCATTGTAGGGTCCTGAACGAGAATCTTGTCAATAGAACAGCAACTTTACCCTTCATATCTAATGGGAATAGAGATAAAAAATAAAACGGTTTGGGAAAAGAAGGAATGGTTTATACAACAAAAAGTGAGTTGTACTTTTATGTTTTGACAACCAATATTGGTGGTAAATAAAATTTATGGTTATAATAATTCAGAAAATAAGTTAGCACAATGAAATATATTCCACAATTAGTAGAGAATTTATTTGCAGGCATATGTAGACATTGGCTTATATATTATTTTTCCAAACACATATAATTTATACACAGAGAAATCATTTTATTTCAATGTCTCCATTGCACATTGCACCAGTGTTTACACTGGTGGAGAGATCTAGTCCAACCTACACTCTCCTTGAGGATATAAAGCATTAACAAAACACCATCTAATAAAATAATAGATAACACATTCATTTAAAATTTGGGGGATACTATACTGTGAAAACCCATAAGTAAAAGGTGCCAAAACTAGTGTCAGGAATGGTCAATACCATGGTGATGTATGAGCCTGTATTGCTGCTCAGATTCTGTTTCCTAAGAACACTGCTGTTCCCTCGCAACTCTTCTGTTGGAACCATACTAGGATCTTGATATTTTATCTAGAGAGCATTAGAACTGAGTCATAGTTTTGAGTTACAGGTCTCATACATACTGAGAACACAGTTTACTCTACTTAAATAACAAGTCTTTCTTTTCCTTTGAATTTTAAAATTGTCTGGGAAATAAAAGCAGAATGATACTAGCCTCATCAGGGTTCTTTTTTTGAAAGATTTGTTTATTACAACCTCAGTACCTCAGGTCATGGATCATTGTGGAAGAATGAGAAGAAATTCTAGAAAAGTCAGAGGAACAGGAAGTTTGCTCTTTGATTGTGTGTCCTAGAAATGTTGGAGAAGCTATACCAAAATATCAGCAACACAGCTATTTTTAACTATTTATAAAAGTGTTTTAAGTACATGTATGTATATACATCACATGTTTGCAGTGCCCTCAGGTACAGAAGAGAGAAGTGAATCTCCTGGCACTGGAATTAGAAAATTGTGAACTACCATGTGGATTTTGGGGATGCAATCTAGGTCTTACACAACAGAAACAGCTCTAAATGTTTACTTATCAATATTTTTCTGATGATGTATTAATATGTTTCTGCCCCACATATATATTCTTGCAATTAGAAAAATGTCTACTATAAATATGAAATAAAAATATGAAATCAGTGAATACCAAATACTACATATTAATTTTTAAATTATTTAAATGATAAAAGAAATACTTTGTATATAACTCTTAGTGAATGTTAAGGTAATTTTAAGGTTACTGAAAATATTCAAAGTTCAAACCAAATTTTTACAAGGTAGCCTGGCTCAACATTTAAAATATGGAAACTTGGCTGTGATTATAGTATTTTCCTTCATGATCAGAGAGAAAAAGGTTTTTTTGGTGGTGCTTCATTTGTTAAGCTGGATTAGAAACACACAAGTTTACTATTCAGAAGTATATTTATATATTACAGCTAATATTTTAATTGTACATTAGAGTTCATAATAAAAACTAAACGATATTAAGAAATCAAATAACCCTAAAGGCTGAATTGAAATGGGGAAGAGGCCATTCCAGTATGCACATGATAAGAGTGCCTGTGTATCACTTACAGGTGTCTTCAGATTTCTAACTGGAAAAGAGCACTACAGACTCCTAGACTGAAATTTCTTTTTCAAGAAGGGAGGCCATATTCAATTGTTTCATATTGACCTGGCAAGGGATACATTTAATTAGAAGGTGGAAAAAAAGATGTAGTTAGGCAGGATAAAAAAGATGCAGTTAGGCAAAGAGATGTAAAGTTCAAAAAGATTGATCACAGGAATATGTCAACTTGTGTGCCCTATAATGTCAAATTATGCAAACATATTTTCTTTGCCAGTAGGAAAATCATAGTCTAATGAGAATAACACATACCAAAGAAATCTGGACATCATCTGGAGTCAAAACAAAATAGAAGTGTACTTTTGCTAGTTATCCAAGAATAACCAGAACAATGTATTACTAATAAAACTACCCTAGGACACTGCTGGTAGGACAACAGTCTGGATGTTAGATGTTAGATGGGGATTCCAGAGAAATTGCTAAATATTGGAAATGAAAAAGTATGAGTAATGAAATCCACAAAGAATAAATTTAGCAAGAACAGAGCATTACCTAACTGGGAAAAATGGGTGGGAATATGATAGAGATTAGAAAAGTACTAGTTTGTACAACCTATCCTCGAATGGGTATTAATTTAGGACCATGTATGTGAGCTTGGATTGTCAAGAGAGTACAAAGGCCCCTAAACAGAAGCCTCTCTTTCCGTTGGCTGGAGTGTACGGAGAATGTCAACATTCTAAGCTTTTGGAAAAAAGAATGGATATTTTATATATATATATATATATATATGCCACTGTGGCATCCAATGCTGGACTCTCTAAGTTATAGAAAAGATATTAATGGTAAAAGTGATCATGGCTGCAATGAATGCTATCTACTATGACCTTGTAGTTGTTAGATGTAATTTCAAGATATCTTGGAGTCTTAATTTTTGACATCTGACCTTAGATGTCACACTCGGGTATAACAAGTTAAGTGATTTCTGTCCAATCCTTTTGTTTGTAAAGACATCTGAAAATAAGCCCTACAGGTGGGGTATTCAGAACAAAATTAATCCATCCTGCTATAGCAGTAGCAACAATTACACTGTCACAGTAACCTATAAGTCTGAAACCTCATTCCACCTCTTTCATTGAAGATTGGATTTTATACTGAGTTATGTTTCTGTAGGGGCTCCTCTGGCCAAATGGTTATAAATTATTTTCTAATGATCACTCTTCTATTATTCTTCTATCAAAATGATCAAAAACATATTAACAATGCATTGAAATTTCTTGAAAATATCTGGGACTGGAGGGGTTGCCAGGGGTTAAGAGCGCTTACTGTTTTTCCAGAAAATAAATTTCAGTTTCATGCACTCATATTGAGAGCTCACAACTACATGAAATTACAGTTACAAGGATCTGACACATGCATGCTCACACAGGCACATAAATAAAATAAAATAACAAATAAACAGTCAAGAATCTGTTTTTTCTTTCAACTATGTGCTTCCCTGGGATTCCTCACAAGTCAGTAGACTTTCTGGCCACCAGTTTATATAAGGCATCTTGGCCTCCAATAACTTACTGTTTTGTATTTAAAAACTGATAGGGAACATATGCAATACTACCACATCTAGAAATTAGAAATAAGCAAGTCCTTCTGCATTTCCTCTTACATCCTACTGTCCATTTCAGAGTCAGATGAGAGGTTTAGGTAAGAACATGTAATACTTTGGTCAGTATGACTTTCATTTACCATCAGGAAACTGATACCAAAAAATTAAGGAAGTAACGAAAAAGTTCACAGAAGACATCCACAACTATTTCTTTGTTTTTTTTCAGTTATTTACAAATGAACAACATTTAAATTACAGAAGAAACATTCTATGATTGTCCATGGAGTCTTCTCCTTTCATCTGCTTTGTAAGTCATTCAGCTTATGAATAATGCTTTCGTTACAAAACTCATACAATTATTATCATGCTATAATAGGAAGATGTATTACTACAAAATGCACACTATAAATTATCAAAATATTAGAAATGATGGAAAACAAAAGCTCTGGAGAATGTGAAAAGAAAGACAACTTTGCTTTTACAATATTTATCACTATGTAAAAATTTAAAATCAGTGCAATTTTGATAGGGATGTTTGGTTCCCTGTAATATGTGTATCTGTACATAATATTGTATCTGAGTAGGGTTAAAGAATCAATCACAAGGGTCATGAAGAAACGTGCTCTTGAGTCCCATGATGGGCAGCAGTCCTCCCCAGTGCATTAGGTACAGAGGCTCCATCACTGAAGCAAAGTTTATCACAGTCATCTCACAGCTGTTCAAACACACTGGTCTTAGATAATCCTTGGTCAGCCCAATGGACTTTGCTATTTAAACATCACATCATTCCAGTACATTAGAAAATGTCAGTCTCCTATCTGGTTGTAACTTACCAAGGGAGTAAGGTTTGAAAACAGCATATCTAGTCTTCTGTGAGTAACACAAGAATTGTCTGCATTTTCACTGGAGAAATAAAGCAACTGCAAACACTTAAGTCTTGTTGATTTCCTATGATTGAGTTAGAATGAATACATAGTTAAAATTTTGGAGACATTTTACAGTTGATATCATGACTAATTACATGACAATAATTTTAGAGGACAAGAGGCTGAGCTGAAAAGGAACAAATCCTAGTTTGTTATGAAATAGCAAGTATTCAGCCCTGAAATTATATGCATACAGGTAGCCTTATACAGACCAAGCAGGGTGTGTAGGTTTGTAGGTGTGTAGTTTTGTGTGTGTGTATGTGTAAAACAACAATTAAAGAGACAATTTGAGCCACACACACACACACACACACACACACACACACACACACACACACAGAGAGAGAGAGAGAGAGAGAGAGAGAGAGAGAGAGCAGGTAATGTACATGGAAGGAGAGTGAAAGGGAAATAATATGTGATAATTTCAAAAATTTCCTAAAAGTACTGAAAATCCATGTTAGGAGCTGGAGAGAATGCTCTTACAGAAGAGCAGAAAGTGCCTAAACACTCTGCAAAGTATTTAATTATTACCTAATTCTATTTGGTAATCAATTCTAATGTGTTGCTTTGCCTGGAACTCTATATTATTCAAGAGTATTAATACATTATTTCTTATGGCTACCTACACATTTTGTTTTCCCTCAGAATATCCTAATACTCACTTTCTGATCAATATAACTACCATTATATTTGCTTTAGATATTCCTGTGAAAAAACTGATGAGTTCATTAAAAGATACCTGCTTTCCAACCCATTTTTTTCTTTAAGAATGGCTTTCCACTAATGTTATCATTTGGGATTAATAATTTTAGTGAACATTTTGGGCAGCTAGGATTTCTTTTTTAGGTGTTCTTTGTATAAGCATAATGACATTTAATATTTGTTACTGTGTATGAAGATAAATTATGTGCTTGGTACTCTGCTGACTGTTAGAGATTCAATAGTCCATATTTAAAATCCCCATCAAGTCAGCAGAGCTTACATTTAAAGTATTGGTTATTCTCTTGTAAACCAACAAGAAAGCTTCTAGTTCTCATGACACATGATAAAGCTAAGTCAAATATTTTCTCCCTTAGCTGGACCTGTTTTATTCATTGAAAAATAGACCCCTGTTGCTTTTTTGAGCACTGTGTATATGAATATTACACCAGAACTAGTGCAGAAATCAAAACTTCAAAATATTTAACTGCTTCAGAACTATGAAATGGTGTTGGCTTTAATCTAATAAAACATAAATAAATATAAAAAGAAGCATACTGCATAGCATATGTAAAGTTGAATGGCCTCAGAGGTCAGCGAGAAATTCATGGGCTTAGAGAATAGGATGAGAATTCATTTCAACCATATTAGTAATGGAGCTATCATATAGCACAATAATAAATATTTTTATACATTCTGTCACTTTACCTAATTCTAGTTAGTGATGTTTTATCTACAATAAAATGAATATGAATGTCAAAAAGTTTTTTTTTTTGGTATCAAAAGCATCAATGACATTTTATGCTAGAGGGGATGTAGAGAAAGAACACTCCATTGATAGGGGGATTGCAAACTTGTACAGCCACTTTGGAAATCAGTACTGAGGTTTCTCAGGAAAAATGGGTATCAGTCCACCTCAAGATCCAGCAGTTCTACTCTTAGGCATATACCCAAAGGATGCACATTCCTACAATAAGGACATCTGTTCAACTATGTTCACAGCAGCATTATTTGTAATAGACAGAACCTGGAAGCAACCAACTGAAGAATGGATAAAAAATGTGATACATTTTCACAATGCAGTACTACTCAGTGGGGAAAACAAAAACAAAAACAAAAATCAATGGAATCTTGATATTCACAGGCAAATGGATGGAATTAGAAGAAACCATCATGAGTGAGGTAACCCAGTCACAGAAATACAAGCATGGTATGTACTAACTCATATGTAGATATTAGACATAGAGCAAGTGATCACCAGCCTGTAATCCACACTGCCAGAGAAGCTAGGAAAAAAGTAGGATCCCAAGAGAAACATCCATAGTCCCCTGGAGAAAGGGAAAGGGACAAGATCTCCTGAGAAAATTTAGAGCACATTGGGAGGAGGGATGGAGGAAGGAGAAAGAGAAGGGAAGAAGAGGAGGGATGAGAACATGAGGAATCAGGAAGATTGAGTCAGGTGAAGAATAAAGGAGAGCAAAAAAAGAGATATATGCCTTAATAGAGGAGACATTATAAGTTTAAAGAGAAATCAGTCACCAGGGAAATGTCAAGAGATCCACAAGGATGACACCAACTAAGAATCTAAGCAATAGTGAAGAGGCTACCTTATATGCCCTTCCCCTATGATGAGATTGATAACTACATTAAATGCCACCCTAGAGCCTTCAATCTGTAGCTGATGGAAACAGGAGAGACCCACAGCTAAACACTGCGCTAAACTCCTGAAATCTAGTTGTGGAGAGGGAGGAGTGATGGGCAAAGGAGTTAAAACCATGCTAGGGAAACCCACAGAAACAGTTGACCTGAATAAGGGGGAGCTCATGGACCCCAGACTGATAGCTAGGAAATCTGAATAGGATCAAACCAGGCTCCCTCGATGTAGGTGTTAGTTAGGAGGCCTGGATTGTCTATGGGGTTTCTGACACTGGAACCAGTATTTATGTCTATTGTACCCATGGACTTCAGAGGCCCATTTCCCATGGAGGGATACTCTCTCAGTGGGGAGGGCCTAGGCCCTGGTGCAAAGGATTTGACAAACTTTGATGATCCCTCATGGAAAGCCTCACACTGCCTGGGGTGTGGATGGGGGATAGGAGGGGAGGGGTGTCAGTCAGTGCATATGAAGATGGGAGGGAGAGGGAACTAGGATCATTATGTAAAATAAAAGTTTTCCTAATTTAAATAATAATTTACATTAAAAGGTGTTCTTTTTAAAGATAAAGACTAGTACTTACTAAGAAAGAGAAAAATGTAATTTTGTGTTTATAGAGAAAGGAGACTGGTGAGACCACATTGAAATATAAATGCAAAAGACAGATTATTGTAGTGGCTTTATTACTTAGGTATAATAAGTCAAAAGGCAATAAGAAGAGCATGTTAAATGTTGAATATTTGTGTGGTAAATGCTGATGTCATGGGGTCTTCCAGTATAGACTTCTGTATGAATTAAATTTTACTTTTTATGGTGAAATGATGTAACAGCAAACTTTCAAGCTATAAATACATAGCTTGACATCAGAATTCTGAAGCTGTATTATTTTCACGAAGAATAACGGGAGAAGCATTACTGAGAACTTTTATGATTACAGTTTTTCTCATGATAAAAAGGGAGGACATATTAAACTATCAAAAGAGGTAGAGGCACTTTTAAGCTTACAGAGTATATGTATACTTAAATTAACCAGCTCCAAATTGTCTTACCTCAAAGTACTGGCAGTCACAATGAACAAAGCCCACACTTTTCTACTATTGTTGGTCATGAAACCTGATGGATGGCTACTGTTATACTGATGTTTGCTATCACTATACAAGATTTGGAGTAGGTTTATATTCGTGAATGATTTTTTTTGTTGTTGTTGTTTGTTTTGTATTTTTTTCTTTTGAGTTATTTTTATACTATAACCCAGTGTCATCTGACCCCTGCTGTGTAGCCTAGACTGCCCTTAAAATATTGACAGTCTCCTTGCCTATGTCTCCGCTGGGTTTAGATTATATGCATGGTTCACCACACTGGGTGTGAACTGAATTCTTAAGATTACAAAAAAATAAGCTAAATTGACCATCAAGCCTATGATGTTTTCGTGTGTATTTGCTTTTATGATGTTTTCTAAAGCTTTTAATGAAATCTGATCTTATTAGTTTGCTACATTTACACATTCAAGGAGGCCTTCATCTTAAACAAGCCACCAAAGAAAATCAGTGACAGAATTTTCTGTATATTTATTTCCAAGATATTTGTAAACAGTGGGCTTACTGGTAGATTCACAATAATGCATTCTTTCACTTGCTTTTACATACATTTTTAACATAATGCATTATTTTGGCATTAGAACAGATAAGAGGATGAGTCAGCCATTGAGTATCACTGAAGATATTTTTCTTCCCATGAAAAGAAATTCCAATTCAATATTTATCCTCAATGAGGTTTTGTTATATCTTAAGAAATCTAGAAATCATGACATTATGATTGACTTAGTTACAAGAGCTCAGTCTTTTTCACTTCTCTGGACCTATAGTTCAGTTGACATTCACAATGAATAAGTGGATTTTCCCTCAAAAGTATACACTGAAACAAATCTTGCTGTACATGGAATGTTAGCTTATTTTGAATAGGGTCTTCACAGGTGTGGTCAAGCAAGGATAGGAATGTTCCAGCTGATCTTAGAAGAGGAGAGACACAAAGTTGGCTTTATGGAGACAGAGGCAGAGGGGGAACAGAAAGAACAAGAACAGATTCTCTGCTTAGACTCTACAACCATTGAAACATTTTTATAGATTCTTCTCTGGCTATGGACCATGGAAGTACAGCCAATTACTCCTAGAAGTGGCAATGGACTGATGAATAAATAATACCATGCTTTCTTTAAGTATTTCCTTGTGTGTGAGTCTGGTGAGTGGTGGTACATACTGAAGTGCACATCTAACACTTATGTAACATTCTAGGCAAGGACTCTACAAGAAAAATATATTTACAGGCTTCCTTTAGATTTACTTTGAGAAAGGATTTCCCTACATTGCCTGGACTAGCCTTGCACATGCTTTGTCCCACAGGTAGGCTTTTACCTTGGGAATCTGTCTTCATCTGTCTTCTATGTGATTAAAATTAGAAAGCTGAGCTATGTGTCCTGCTGCTACTTTTTAGAATGAAAAATCCATGGGTTTATCTTTAAATTTTATTTTTCATTTCACCAACTAAAGCTGGTGACTTAAGAGTGATGATATTTGCCAGTTTTTCTAGTATTCACTACTTGGAGTAGAATAGTTATTAATGATATTATTATAAAAATCAACTTAACACCTATTACTCCTGTATATCAAATTACAAATGGTAGAACTGAGGCAAAGCAGATGAGATTACATGATATTAAGTTGAAATATCAGGGGATTAATAATAGGAAAATCATCTGTAAATAGATTAATGTATCGGCCACACCCCTCAGTGCTGTTCTTTATATTCTGATAGCATAAAGATTTTGTAAGCCATTATTTACCATGTCATGCTTTACTTTGTCAGTCATAAAGAAAACAATAATAATGTGACTAAAGATCAACATTTTTCATTTGGTATAAAGCTTAGGAGTTCTTACAGGTTAAATACAGTTACACCTTATGTTTTGAGGACTGATGGGATAGTCTATCTTCATAAAACAAAGCTTTTATTCACAGCCACCATTTTGTTGTTTTAGAATGCAGGTGCTATGATATATTAGCTCAGGATGATATTACCAGTTTCATAAACATTATAGTTTAACAGATTTATTTCTCACGGCTGTTGAAGCTGGGATCTATGGTCAAAGTGCCAACATAGCCAGGTGTTGATAGAGATTTCTGGGATTTACACAACTGAAGTTCACTGTATTCTTACAGGTTGGAAAGGGGCATCTCTCTGAAGTTCCTTATGAAAGGTGGTAACTCTCCTTTATGAACACTCTATCATCATAGCAATTTGCTATCCAAATATCCACTGCTAATACCATTGCTTTGGTTTAGAGTTTTGACACAGAAGTGGGGGAAGCCTTCAATCTGTTGCACATGGGAAATTTTTTAAAAGTAGATTTATCAGTATTAAGGGTAAGGGACTCAGAGGTAATATGCTCCAGTAACTGTAGAATGGAATGGAAGGGGCATGCATAGCTGTAAGCAGAATATTCAAAGATTAGAGAGGTAAAATAGCATTATTCTGAGAACTAATTTACTACCATATGATGAATCTACCATGTTACGGAGGTCTTGTTCTTTCAGGAACTAGAAATTTTACAACATGTTTCCATGCTAACATTGGCTTGAGGAGATAATTTTTTCAGTGTTGTGTATACTCAAAAAATATGAGAGGATTATTTGAAGGGCTTTTTTTTTTAAAAAAAAAAACGAGAGTCAGTGAAACCTGAAAACATGCAATATTTAGATGCATGGTCTATGAGAGAAATTTCTCTTTCTTTGCTAAGTAGAAGATGGTCAATGACCTATAATGATTGGTACATAATCAAAGAATACTGGAGCTATAAAGTAGGACTTTAAAATGTCAAATATTGCTTTTACCTGGTTGGTAATAATAGACTCATATTGTCTGGTTGCTGAGAGCTATCACACACACACTTCTTCCTCAGTAGTTTTTTTTTTTTTTTAAGTGCATGCTGTCTCCCAACTCCAACCAAACTTCACCATCAGCCCTCACCACTTAGGAAGGATCTGATAGGCTTAACTATACAAAAGAATATTTGTATAGTGATGATATAGATATCATCACAATGGATGATATCATTAAGCAGTGTGTGTGAAATAAGCTTTGTCTTTATGGGATATTACATCTCTAGTAATAATTCTCTAATACATGAAGAATAGACATCAAGGAAAAGGTGGGGCCAGCTGATAAAGACTTCAGCTGCCACAGATGCCCACCCAAGCTAGTCAAACTACCATTCCTATAATTTTCAAGTGTTTGATACTATTGAAAAGTTTTGAGAAGTATGACTATTTCAGCAATAGCATAGTAAATGTGATTGTGATATAATTTCAAGCTATTTACTTTGCAAAACTCATTCAATAATCCTTACCCTAATTTTGTTTCAGATACAATCACATTTATAAAACATACATTATAATTAATAATAATTACTCCATGCAACATCATTGTTTACTAAGGGTGTGCATTAATGCTTGAGTACCATTATAAGCTTAGGCTTAAATGAATAGATTGTTTTAACCTTTATGTTTATATTTGCATAGCTGTGATAATTTTTGTAATTGGAGCATATCATTGAGGTCAGCAAATGTCTTTTTAGGTTTGTGAGTGAAAGTGGTCTGGAGAGCTGGAAAATTCACCCAGCTAAAGGAAAAGGGCCAATTCTATTTATCTGGTGTTAGAAAATTGAGCTCCACAGGTGAAAGTGGCTAGCAACATTTACAATGTTTTCATCACTATCGCTGGAAACCAAAATGTCTTAACTAAGGCCTGCAGTAATTGATAACCTTTACACACTGCATTACATTAATTAAACCATTCTGATACCAAACTCTTAGAGGGGGACATTCCAGGTCAGTGATACCTACACAAAGCAGTATGTCCATTTTGCATATTTCCTGAAAGCCTGCAGTAATTGATAACATTTATACAACCCTGGCATCGGCCAAGGCATTCAAAGCACACCAAATTGTTGCAGAGTCTATTTCTAAATTAATGACTGCACCATCATTCTGTGAAGTAGCATATCCTTATTAATATCTAAATATAAACTGACTATAGGCAAAGATTTTTTAAAATAACAGTATGTACTTCTTTGAAGAATTCATTGATTGTGCTTATCAAAAACATAAAGCACTTGAAAGTACCATTGCCAGTTTGGCTAATCTTTACTTAAACTACTTGCTTTAATTATAATGATTAAGCTTCCTACTGGGGATACAATTTTAATGACTTAATTTAAATGTGCTGTCCATTAAAGTGGCATTTAGTAAAGTTACTTTTTTCTTTTATCTCATTATCAATTTACTACTCCCCCCAAAATAAACATCATCTAATAATGGGCTAGTAAGGCAAGTTTTAACTTGGGCCTACATTTTTTGATGCATAATAGAATTTACCTTTAAGAGGTAACTTGTTGCAACCTGTCAAGAGAGAAATGCTACCAAAATTCCTAATCAGCTATGAAGCCTTTGAATCATGGTAAAGGAATGGCTGAGTAAGATATTGCCATTGGTGCAATAGTGTTACATAGGTGTTGAAGGTAATTGACAATCATCTAACTATCTAATTATATAATCACTCAATAGGAGAGATCCCTGCCTGATACTGTAAGCCCAGCCATGCTACTGTAAACCTTCTCATGAATAATCAATAGTATAGTTGCTCCATAAGACATGTGCAAAGAAACATGAGTTGACATGCCAGTGTCATGGATGAAAATAAAGCCCCACACCAGATGGACAGATGGAGAACTACAGGCAAGCAATAACCGGTGTGGGACATAAAGTTAGTTTTATCTGAGAATGAGTGCGTGAAATATTATCCAACCCAAATAGTCAGCTATGAACAAGGGTACATATGAGCAATACTAATTGTACTAAATATATATTCAATAATATATATTGCATGAATACACACCTGTATGTATAAAATAGTAATAATTATAGAAAATTATAGAAGAATACATGACTCATTCCACAGTGGAAGTACATGCAAATAATTGAAACAGAGCAGTGGAGATAAATAAATGCAGCATATTTATACATGAAATTCTACAAATATAAGATTTTATATAAATAAACTAATTTTGGAGTATGAGACTTAATTTGAGCTAATCAACAAAGGGGTAAACATATAAAGGGAGCATATCACATATCTTTACATTTCTGTTAGCATCAGCACTGAAAAAATCCTAGCCACACTTGTGGAGTCACACATTTGAACGTTAAAACTGTAAACGTGTTATGTGTTACTGTGGTCTGTGTCCTTATGTGAAGAATACTTTAATACTTTAAATCAGGACTACACTTTAATACTTTAATTCAGGACTACACTTTAATAATTTAAATCAGGACTATCTTCCTAAGCCTGGTCAACATTAAAATCAAGAAATATTTAGAAATGCCTTTCGTAGTGGTTATGGGCTGATTTACTCTTCCATTCCTCAGTTCACATGTTAAAGGTGTAATTATCAATGTTTTTATTTGGTCATAGGCCTTTAAATAAAGAAATTAAGCAGGGGGTATCTCCTAGCACTTGGTGAACTAATGTAGAATGTTCTTTAAAATTTATGTAGAAGGCCCATGATGCCAATGCTCAGCAGGCTGTGTGGACTAACTAGGGACCTTGGGAAAACTGAAGCCCTTCCCACCTTGATCTTTAACTCCTCACTCTAAGAACTCTATGAAAAATACATTTCCAAATTTTTGGCTATGTTAAACTTATTTCCTTTGTTTTTGAGATTATAAGGCAATTGCATCATTCTCCCTTCCCCCTGTCCTTTCCAAATTACTCTTCCATATACTTTCTCTCAAATTCATGGCTTTCTTTTTCACTAATTGCTATTCCATGCATATATGTATATTGATGTTTAATAAGGATCAAGAGAAACAAATAGGCCGAATAGATGTTTATTCAGGGAGAAATAACTTACAACAAAGACAGATGAACACCAGTAGGTTCCTGGTCCTCAGGATGCCTTCTGTCCCTGTCTGCAGGCAAGAGAGCTCTCCGAGCCCCATCCTCAGCTTTAGTTCCCTCAGGTCACATCTGGCCCTGTCTCAACCCACAAGGGGCATGGTCTATGCCACAGGTGCAGACAAGGTGAATATCTCACTACATATGTATGTTAATATGCCCATTTACTACTTACTATGACCTGCTCAGTCTACACAGCACTCCCCATATGAAGGTTTTCAGGGCTGACCATTTGGTATCAGAAAACCAGTTGGTGTGCTCATCCCTGGAGAAGGCTGTTTCTTCCATTCTCAGTATTTGTTAGCTGCCTGTGGTCATTTTGTAGAGTTGAGGCTTGTGGTCTTTCCCCTTTGCAAGTTAGCATGCCCATTGTTTTCTTTGTCTAGCTCATTCATGCTAGGCACTCATATTGATGAGACATTACGAGTGTAGCTTCTGGCATTATTAGGAGACACAGTCTCACTGCAAAATGACTGATGCTCTGGCTCTTGTAATCTTTCTGCCCTCTCTCCCACACTTTAAACATAATTATTATTTGTATGCGTGCATGTGATCTGTATATATAGGTCTGTACACTTGCACATGCCACAGCACATGTAAAGGTTAGAGGGCAACTTTTAGTAGACTGTTTTCTCCTTCTTTCATAGCTACTAGGAGTTAAGTTCAGGACGACAGGCTTAAACAATATGCATTTTTACTCCTGAGTCATTTATTCAGTATGAGAGAGCAATCCCATGTAGTGTTCATGCCTTAGCCACAAAGATTTGCATCCTTGTGCACCTAGATACATGCAAAGAGTGAAAAGCAAGTGTGTTTGCCTGTATCCCTGGCATGAATTACTTAGCTTCATTAAAGGAAGATGGAAAATATAGTTGGGAAAAAAGACTTCATGGAGATACATTTTCTGGCTTCTTCAAAAACAGAATTTTGGTAGATGGTAACATAAGGATGCTTAACTGCAGAGAGGTGAGAAAAATGTAATATTTTAAATATGACCAACATCTTACTTTTGTTATAATTTTGGCTCAAAATGTATAATTAAAGGTGGTGCTCTGTAAAGAACTGGAGTGTCCAAAAGGATGCCAGAGTACTATAATGTATGAAAAGATGATTTAGAGGACATGATGGAAACCATCAAACTACCAGAGCCCAGAGTTAAGTACAGGTCCTGCAGCTCCACTATTTGTATTTATAAAATGGAGAATTAAATGGTTAGTACATGAAAAACACTTAGATTTCTATTCAGAAGATGCGACATGTTATGCTTCCCAATGTAAAAATAACCTCAAAATTCTGGAGGGAGTGAAAGGATGTATTTTCGAGGGGTGGTAACTAACTTAGTTTGCCTCTGGTACCATATCAAAGAACCACAGACCCAATAGCCTAAACATTAAATTGTATTTTCACATAGTACTATAAGAGGGAGATTCAAAATCAAGTTAGTTGCTTCTGAGGCATTTTTTTATTTGCATATGACTATTATCTATCTGCATCCATGCAGTCTAATCTGTGTGCTGCTGACTATAAATTTCTTTTAAAAATAGTACCAATTATATTAGGACAAAACCCAAGTAAATTTATGTAACCACTAAGTCAAGAGTTAATTCAACAAACAGAGTCATGCTTTGACATTCTAATTATTAGTATGTCAGTATTTTGTTTGAGAGGAGAAACATCTCATGTTATAATTGTGACCAATAGATAATAGGTAATGATATATCCCTCTCTGTGTCATGATCTTGAAATTAGAGACAGTTAAGGCCACTTGGAGGTGGGCACAAGAGTAGGTCTTCTAGTAGAGTGATCTTAATCTAAATACTTTTTTACTTCCTAAGAAAAAGTATGTAGCAAATATTTGAGTTCCATATCAATTGATATTGAAGGTTTATCATACACTTCAATCATCACATAAAATCTCAGTAAACTGGCCTACAATCAATAATTGTTAAAAATTAACTTTTACTGCTACAGCAATTCAACATGAACATCTGTGAACACATCTGGAATAGTGGCATGCACAAAATAAATGTTTAGCAAACATCATTCTTCATGTAGAAGGCTTTTATTGTATTATTTTGTCAGGGAGAGAGATGCAACAGGTTAGTCCACAAGGTCCATCTCAATATTAGAATTCTGTCCTCAATATTTATCTTTGGAGGTGCTGTTTTCATATGAGTACCTTCAAAGAAAGCAATCTATGTATGAACATATTCAACTGCAAGCTCTAGAAGAACTAAAGGTCCTTTCAACAATTTTTTTTAAAAAAAAAAAAAGGTCTGCAAAACAAAATCAAAATTCAAAAAGCTTTTGCTGAGAATATGATAATAATTATGCCTTTTGAATTTCCTAAAATACATCTGCATTTATGTCACTAATAAGTCCAACTGTTTATAGTTAATCTAAGACAATATAACATTACTACTGAGACTAAATTCTGAATGAAAGTATTTAAAAATGAAATATTTGGTGTAGACAATTTTTTCAATACACTCTCTAGTTAAAATTATATTATAGAAATGTTGTGTTATATATAGACTTCAATATAGCCGGATAATTTCTCCTAAGAACTTTTTATGACTCATTTTTATATCAGTAGACTTAGAGAATATGCTCACCCAAACTTCTTTCAATAAAGAATTTTTTTAGTGTAATTTATATATTTTCACAGAATGTGACATTTGTTTTATGTTTAGGGAAAATTACTACACTTAAATGACAAAATTAAATTGCCTAGTATTTTATGTTAGTCATTAAAAACTTTCTTAACATCAGAGCTACTATCTTTCTTCAACAAGATATGTTAAAAATAATATCATATCTTTTTAGTCCTAAGAGTTAACTTTACTTAACATCAGGCTTTCCATTCTAATAAAAAAAAAATACATTCAGGATCAAGTGGACCATATAATATGCAGCTGATTATCACCTTCATCCCACAGTGTCATTGAGTTTTACACTCTATTCTCTCCTTGTGCCTGTGGATTTTGACTTTTTTTTTTTTTTTCATGTGCTTTCATTGGCACTCATCCATAAAATGTATTTCTTTCACACAGGCATTCATCTTATTTTTCTATTGTATTGTGTTCAAGAAAGGGATATTCCTTAAGCACATCACTGTGTAATATATTAATCTTCTACACATTATTTACCCTACAAGTTCAAAAACAGGATATCCCAAGATTACTATGGTATGGGTGAAAGTAAAAAGTGGCATAGGCTTTTGAAAAAATTCATATGACTTAGAAACATCATGAAATGAAAAGGTAAACTGAATTTGTATTGACTGTCAAGGGGCTTTCCTCATCAGTGACAGATAGTGCCCTTGATAAATTAAATTGCCAGATTTTATAATGTATTATGATATATTCAGGGAGTCTTCCAAACTCCATCTTTACTTAAACCAAGAAATTGTATTTATCATGTACACTGAGTACCTCCACAATACAAGAGAGGAGATGGAGCCGTTTTAGTGAATCATTAAATAGTATTATAACTGCTTCAGAACCTTCTCAAGACATTGGGCCATATTTAGATATTAGAACATGCTCGGATTAAGTGACTTTTCACCTGTTGCCATTAGATAGACCCAAAGATTCTCTAATTTGTTATGAAATGGTTTAAAAATTAGTAAGCAGGAAATGTAAATTACTCCAGCCTGAAAGTATTAAAAGCCAATTAGTTATTTATAAACCCCAAGCAAAAGCGCATGTGCTTGTGGGTGGTTTGTATGAATGGATCAGACAGCAATGGAGAATTATTATTCTATTTTTTTATTTACATCAATATATTATTGCGAATATTTTTACTGGTCTCCTATTTATGGAACATATAAAATCAATTTAGTTTTTGTGTTTTGATCTTTTTTATTTTTTATTTGAGAAGACAGAGAAAGAAAATTAATTTGGGTTAGTATGGAGGTAAGGAGGATCTGGAATAGGGAATGAAAAATAATATGATAAGTATACTCTAAAAATTAAATAAAAAATAAGTTACTTGTTTCATTTTATATTGTTAAGAGTGTTTTTGACCTCATGAGTGTATGTAACATCATATTTAGAGGCCAGGAGGGAGCCTATTTCCTGGAGCTCTAGTTACAGATGCTTGTGAGCAAACATGCGAGGGTAAAGATTGCAGCATGAGTTCTCTACAAGAGTAGAAAGTATTTTTACTTGCTGAGCTGTATCTCCATCCCTCAACTACACATTTATAGAGTACATTTTAGAGCTTCACTACATTAATACTTAATCAAGTTTTTAAGACTGAATGGTTCACTTAAACAAGATTTCCTTGTTATTGTTATGCTTACTTTTTAGAGTTGCAAATTCAAGGATCATGTTATGCTTTCAGGAGTTTGTATGTTAAATCACCAAAATCTTAGAAAATACACTGTATCACATGTTCCCCAAAACCTACATAGGTTCATCATTGCTAGCTTATAAAATAGGACATGATCCTCTGCATCTCTAACTTAGACTATGTACATTTGTTTGCTATCTACTCTCTGATGGAAGTTAAAACAGTATGCCACAGAATATTATAAAATTAAACAATCAAATAAAGCAAAGTAAAATAAAACAAAATTAGTCAGCAGTAACTGACTATTTGCTGTAAAACTGAATGCTATAGACTGAACTGTAGCCTCTTAAATTGTTTCAGTACCATTGTTCTCATATTCACAAATCAAAAGTCTAAGAATGCCAGTGAAGATGCAAATACATTCGTAGCCATGGATTTTTTTTATAAGAACTCCAAAATGTTTGATACCACTCAATATATATTTAGCTTAAAGAAGAATATCATTAGAATGTGGACAGTTCCTTGTATATTACAGAATGCATTCATATACATATATGTTCTCTATAGAAATCTGCCATGTGTCTAAAAAAATGTGAACTTATATAATTTACATCTTTTATGATATAAATTAAAACCTCACTACTATAGGAAGTGAGTTCCCCTCTGGCTTCATTATGTTCATCACTCCTAAGGAGATCTGAAGTAACTTGTCTCAGGTTACATCTCTAGCAGTGAGCCACTGAGTATGATCCTTTCACCACAGGAATGCAGGTCACCAGATTGCAAAGAAGGATTTCATAGGAAGATGTTCCTGAATGTTATGAATACACACATTTCTTTTCTTTCCCTACTCTAATGTGACTACAATATATAAAGAGTAAGATGAAAGATGCAGTAATCAATATATACAACATTGTGTCTTCTGATTTTTTTTTTTTTATGCAGAGGAAGCAGAGTGAGAAAGGAACCATGTCTTGCTCCAGAATCTTACCAGGTGAAATGCAAATTCTGATGAGCTGAAAATACAATGTTTATTACAAATATAAAAACCATCCTTGCCAGCTTCCTCCTCTAACCCCTTCTCTGATTTCCCTTATTTCACCAATGCAGTCAGTGGTATCTGTCTTCATGGCCTCCAATCAGCCTTTGAAGACAGATTCCAGGCAAATTCTCTTATAATCTGTGTTCCATAGCCTCCAGTGTTAAGCACCCTCACACTCTAAAAATACCATTGTCAATGCTTCCTTTTCCATTGTGTCAGTAGAACAACAACTTCCCCCACGTGTCCCTTTGAACAACACTCAGGCTGATCTCAAAAGTCTTTTCAGCTATCAGCTGTCAGATCTTGCTTTTCTTCAAAGCTATTCACACTGGGCACTTCTTGGAGGCTGTTTCCACTCTTGAGCCTTTGCTTCTTCATCCTTTAATTGGAGTCCTTATTTGAGCCCACATTCTTTCCTTTTCATTCTAGATAGCATAGCAGTAGGCCCTGGAGTTCTGTTTTCCCATATTTATTCATTCATCTGAAGGATGCTTTGAACTCCTCTTCTCCTCCTTTAATGCCTTACATCCCAATGTTACCCTAGTCTCTGCTTCCATGTTTATTCCCTTTTGTCCATTTTGTTTGTCACATCTGTTACAGCCACACTGAGCCTGCTGTTTTCCTTCCTCCTAGTTATTGCTTCACCTGTGTTCTCAACAACTCCCCCTCCCTTTGTCATTTGTCTCTTCTAGTTATTACATAAAACTATTTCTTTTTTATTTAAATTTGAGACAAGCTTGTTTTACATGTCAATCCCAGTTCCCTCACCTTCCCCTCCTCCCCTGTTCTCCCAACAAACTCCATCACATCCCCTTTCTGCTACCCAGGGAGGGTAAGGCCTTCCATGGAGTCTTCAAAGTTTGTCATATCATTTGGGGCAGGGCCCAAGCCCTCCCCCATATGCCTAGGCTGAGGGAGTACCCATCTATGTGGAATGGGCTCCCAAGTATATTCGTATAGTAGAGATAAATACTGATCCACTACTAGAGGTCCCATAGATTGCCAGTCCTCCTAACTAACACCACATTCAGGAAGTCTGGGTTCTTCCTATGCTGCTTTCCCAGCTGTCTCACTGGAGTTGGTGAGCTCACCCTTGTTCAGGTCAGCAGTTTCTGTGGGTTTCTCTTGCCTTGTCTTGACCCCTTGGCTCATCCCTCCTCCCTCTGTGCAACTGGATTCCAGGAGTTTGGCTCAGTGTTTAGTTGTGGGTGTCTACTTCTGCTTCCATTATCTACTGGATGAAGGTTCTAGGATGGTATATAAAATAGTAATCAATCTCTTTATTGGGGAAGGACATTTAAGGTAGCCTCTCCACTATTACTTAGGTTGTTAGTTGGGGTCATTCTTGTAAGTCTCTGAACATTTCCCTAATGCCAGATTTCTCTTAAAACCTAAAGTGGCTCCCTCTGTTATTATATCTCTTTTCTTGTTATCCTCTATTCTTTCCCTGACTCAGTCTTCCTGTCCTCTCATGCCAACTTCTATTCTCCTTTTCCTCCTAACTTCCTCCTCTGCCCTCCATGATGCTCCCAATTTCCTCAGGAGATCTTGTCCCTTTCCCCTTCCCGAGGGGACCATGGATGTCTCTCCTAGGGTCCTCCATGTTTCCTAGCTTTTCTGGTGCAATGGATTGTAGGCTGTTAATCCTTTGCTTTATGTCTAAAATCCATATATGAGTGAGCACATACCATGTTCCATGTTTGTCTTTTTGTGAATGGGTTACCTCACTCAGGATGGTTATTCTAGTTCCATTTGCCTGAGAAGTTGAAGATTACATTGTTTTTTCTGCTGAGTAGTATTCCATTGTATAAATGTATCATATTTTCTCCATTCAGTCTTCAGTTTATGAGCATTTAGATTGCTTCCAGGTTCTGGCTATTACAAATAATGCTACTATGAATATAGTTGATTAGATGTCCTTATTGTATTAACAAGTATCTTTTGGGTATATGCCTAAGAGTAGAATTGCTGGATCTTGAGGTAGACTGATTCTTATTTTCCTAAGGAACCACCACATCCTGTCCTGCTTAAACTGTCTTTGGTGTTTTCTATTCAGTCATTTTGATGGGTGTAAGATTGTATCTCAGAGTTGTTTTGATTTGCATTTCCCTGATGGCTAAGGATGTTGAACATTTTTTTTAAGTGTCTTTCTGTCATTTTAGATTCCTCTATTGAGAATTTCTATTTAGTTCTGTACCTTATTTTTTAAATTGGATTATTTGTTGTTTTGGTAACTAGTTTCTTAAGTTCTTTGTGTAGTTTGGAAATCAGCCCTCTATCAGATGTGTGGTTGTTGAATATCTTTTCCCATTATGAAGGTGCCAATTTGTTTTGTTGACTATGTCCTTTGCCTTACAGAAGCTTTTCAACTTCAGGAGGACCCATTTATTAATTGTTGATCTCAGTAACTGTGCTACTGGTGATTTATTCAGGAAGCAGTCTCCTGTACGTATTCATTCAAGGGTACCTCCCACTTTCTCTTCTAAGAGGTTCAGTGTGACTGGATTTATGTTGAGGCTTTTGACCTACTTGGACTTAATTTTTATGCATGGTGATAGATATAGATCTTTCTGCAATCTTCTTCAAGTGAGCATCCAGTTTTGCCAGCACCATTTGTTGAAGATTCTTTCTTTTTTTCCATTGTACAATTTTAGCTTCTTTGTCAAAAATCAGGCGTTGGTAGGTGTGTGGGTTAAAATCAGGGTTTTCAATTCATTTCCATTTGTCTTCCTGTCTATTTCTGGTTCAATAAAAACTGTTTTCAGGAATATAGGACTATAATAGAGCTTAAAGTCAGGGATATTGATGCCTGTTTTGGCTATCCCGGGTCTTTTGTTTTTCCATATTAAGTTGAGTATTGTTCTTTCAAGGTCTGTGAAGAATAGTGTTGGGGTTTTGGTGAGGATTGCATTGAATCTGCCTTTGGAAAGATTGCCAATTTTACTATTTTATTCTACGTATCCAAGAGCATGAGAGATCTTTCCATTTTCTGGTATCTTCTTTGACATCCTTCTTTAAAGATATTATTTTATAAGTCTTTCACTTGTTTGGTTAGTGTTACCCTAAGATGTTTTATGTTGTTTTGTGGCCATTGTAAAAGGTGATGTTTCTCTGATTTCTTTCTCAGCCCCTTTATTGTCTGTAGGGCTACTGATTTTTTTTTTTTTTTTTTAGTTAATCATGTATGTATACTTTTCTGAATGTATGTATCAGCTGTAGGAGTTCTCTGGTAGAGTTTTTTTTTTTTTTTTTTTTTTTTTTTGTAAACTATCATATCATCTGCAAATAGTGAAAGTTTAACTTCTTGCTTTCCAATGTGTATCCCCTTGATAGCCTTTTGTTTGTCTTATTGCTCTAGCTAGAATTTCAAGTACAATATTGAAGATATATGAAGAGAGTGGATAGCCTTGTCTTGTTCCTGATTTTAGAGGTATCAAATTGAGTTTCTCTCTATTTAGTTTGATGTTGCCTGTTTGTTTGTTGTTTATTGATTTTACTATGTTTAGGTATGTTCCTGTTATCCCTGATCTCTCTAATACCTTAATCCTGAAGGGGTGCTGAATTTTGTCAAAGGCTTTTTTCAGCATTAGTGAAATGATCATGTGGTTTTTCTTTTTTAGTTTGCTTATATGATGGATTAAATTGTGGATTTTCATATGTTGAACCATCCCTACTTCCCTGGGATGAAGCCTACTTGGTCATGGTGGATGGTTTCTCTGATGTGTTCTCGGATTCAATTTGCCAGTATTTTATTGAGTCTTTTTGCATCAATATTTATGAGTGATATTGGTCTGTAATTCTCTTTCTTAGTCATAAAACTATTTCTTATAAAAGAAGTTGTTACGACTTCATCTTTACCTTCCATGGTTCTATCTTTCTTTTTTCTTCTTTCCTTTCTTCTTTCCTTTTTTTCTTTCTTTCTTTCTCTTTTTTTCCTGCTGCCTTCTTCCTAAATCCTATTTACCCCAAATTTTGCCTTATCTCAACTCATCACCTCTAGAGCCCCCATAGAGATTTTTAGGCATCACTGTTGTAGATGGAAACACATTTGTTTTTTCATCTCTTTGGAACTTTGAACCCTTTAACCTATCCAACATGTCCTCTCCTCTCATCCATTACAGCCAAGTGTTTAACTGGCTTCTATGCATATGATCATTTACTCTCTAAATTGTATAAGCAATTCTTTTTTTTCCCAGAAGCAACATTATGCCCTTGTTCTTCATAGGTAAAATAATGGTCCATTCCTTGTGTTCATGTTATTTTAGGGTACAAAGCACATACACCCCCACACCCCCACACACGCACACACACACACACACACACACACACACACACACACACACACACACAGGCACGTATGCATGCACACACACACACATGAAAAAGGAGAAGGAGAAGAAGAAGAGAGAAAGAGAGAACGTTTTCTATTTAAATTAATTAATTAATTTCATTCTAACTTTGCCAATTTGACTTTAATTTTGACCTGTGCTATTTAAATGCCATAACTCATTTTCTTCAACAGGGGCTATTGCAAATTAAAAGAGCTATACACAAGGTCTTTGAATTTTCTATATCCACTACAAATTTTCGAGAGAATAAATAGCTATCTGTATCCCTAACTTGTTGAATAGAGTTTAACAGATATTTTAATCCTGATGTCTTCTTTCTTGCTGTTGCTTCTATAGCCAATTCCATCTATTGCACAAAAGTTGCATTTTAAAATTGAATTTAAATACAGTATTCTTGGTCATTACAAGCAAATGAATGATTACAAACTGTTCCTCAAACTAATGTAAGGTTGTTTTCATTCTTTCAAAATAAAGAGCATACAAATACATATTAATATAATTAATTTACCTACTCTTATTACATAGAATTATTTTTATTGGTGTGAACATGCATAATGTGTGCACATGCCATAACATTATCCAGATCAGAGATCCATTAGTACTACATGGGTACCGTGAATGGCTCTCAGGGTGTGAGGATTAGCAGCAAAGCCAAGATCCTTTGTCTGCACAGCCATCTTGTGGGTTAACAAATTCTCTTTAAGTTTAAACATTTTCTTGATACATTCTGCACATAAGTAGCACAAAAAAATCTTGAAACCTGTACAGAGATCTCTAACTCTCTTCCTTTCATGCTATACCTTGCTGCCTTACCTTACACAATTGTACTTTAAAAAAATAAGAACTGGACAATTCAACTAGTCTTCTATTTATATTTCTTCGTTTTTTTCCCCTCTCATCTCTGATTTTGATGTTTTTCTTCCTTTTGAAAATAGTCCACAAAATTTTGACTGGAAATTCATGATGAGAAAAATGAAAAAAAAATTGGGGTTATTATATCTAAATTCGATACCACATAATGTCACAGTAAATTCCAATAACTCTTCATTTACACTTGACTAGCTACAACAGCTCCTAACTCAGTTCATTGTCTCAGCTATAGTTTCCAGCAGGCTGCCTCTGGCCTTACCACAGCAGTCACCAAGTAAAGAATATAATCACTATCCATGATGAAAGTCATGTGAATACATGAAGTACTATTTATTTGTGTTCCTTGAGATTTCTATCCAACTAGATAAGACTCAAGTGCCAGAGCTAGATTTATTTTTACTTTGCACATTACTTCTGTCAGTTCAGTTCAGTAAATAATATATTATAGTTACATTGAAAATTGATGATTTAAAAACAGCAAAGTTAACTAGACTTAGTCCTCAAGAAAATTAGTGAGAATTCACGACTGAATCCTAGTTCTTTGGAAACTAGAACCACAGCTCCAGCTTCACAACACTCTGTCTTTTTGTACTCATCAAAAATTACTAAATTATAATTTTCTTTCTTTCTGTCTCTGCTTCTCCCTTCTGTATGTGAGTGCTCAGGTACATACTTGTGTGTACAAATGTGTGTTGAGGGGTAATAAATAAAGTAAGTATCAATGGAAATCTATGTAGTTACAATGACAATTTAAAGACTACCTAAAATAAGGTCAAGTTGACAGTACAAGATTTTTCATCTCTCAGTCCTAAACAGGACACTAGTACCAACTTCTTCAGGCTCTTAGAGTACTGTAGCAGAAAGGGCAGAAGAATAGTAAGAGGTAGAAGATAGATAATGATGGGGGATGTCTTTCTGCATGCTGTGAATATATGTTTCTCTTATTGTTTGGTTGATGAATAAAGCTGTTTAGCCAAAGGACAAGCAGGATTTTGCCAGGTAGGAAATCCAAATAGGAATAGAGAAAGATAGTAGGAAGAGTCAAGGAGATGCCATGCAGGTACTGGGAAGTTAGGGCATGTGGGCATTCTCCTATAAGCCAAGATCACATGGAGATAAACAGACTAATAGAAACAGGTTAATAATTAAGAGAGAGCTAGCCAATAAGAAACTTGAGCCATTAGCCAACAATTTATAATTAATATTAATGTGTGTTTATTTGGGATGAAATGATTGTGGGACCATACTGGACAGAAACTTTCATCTACAAGAGATGCTTCAAACCCAATGTTCTGGGAATTAATCAGCGTAGTGGCTGTTGTTCTTTGTACAAATTAGATTTGAAAATAGCCAGTCATGGATGTTGGAAGGGTTCATATAACCCCACAACTTTATGTTGTGTCATTGATATTTGATGTATTATGACATGAAAGGGGAGTCTTCTTCAGACATGCACCCATTGCTTAGCCCACAGGCACCACTGGATAGCTCCAAGAGAAATTGTAATATTGTTTGGGTTACTTAGTAGGGTCCATGATCTATCAAATCTCAGGTTTTTGACTGAATAACTGTGTAGATATGGGTTTCATCTTGGGGAACAGGAGTTCAATACAATCAAAAAATGGTTAGTTACTTTCATGACACTTGTGGCACCATTCAACAAATGAACAAGTTTTTCCAGATTGGTGGTTATTATATCTCACAGGCTTCATGTCCATGACATCTTGATTGTTCCATATTCTATGATGCAATATGTGGAAATTCAATAACAGAGTCTTGCTATTCAGGTCTGATGCATAAGCAAGGGCATCATTAATAAGCTTTAACATCTGGGTCTATTGCGTCTCAATAACAACTACCAAGTATTAAACATTACTGGGACTTGCTTTGTTTATTAGCATTTTGTGTCTAGCAGGGTCATAATTACCCCATTATAACACACTCAACTTTGCCTCTTTTTAAATATGACTACAACATTGAGTTATCTATTATATAATAGAGTTGCAATTTTAACCAAAATAAGTATTATTTAATGGATAACTTGATTTTATAATCACAGCAAAAATGTATTACATACTGTTTATTCAGTTTAAGGCATTTCTTTCATATTCATCCATAAAATTGTTTTTGTGGTTGTTTGTATATAACATGGTCTTTTATAATTATTCTTGTTTATTTTTACCATTTCTGGAAAGACACATGACATTCATTTAATGTTCCTATGCTTCCTGGGAATTTTTATGTGAAAATTATACTCTTTAAGGAATACTTCATATACTATCTTTTAGATATATAAAATATTCATAAGTATGTATTATTTAAAATAAATATAACTAGAAAATAACAATTTTAAAATGCAGGCTTAGCCTTCAAAAATGTTCATATTATTTAACAGGCCCATCTAAATTTCATGAAAAATGTAAAAATGTAAAGGAATAAGAATAAGATCAAAATACCTAATACAAATAAATAACCATGAAAAATGTTGCCTGATACATTTTTTATTTGATAAACTTGTACTCCTTTTACAATTGTATTATGTATTATTACATACTCAGTACATTGAGCATTATTAGGCAATGGGTTGCAAAGCCATGAAAAAGAATACACTGTTTAGATTTCCTAAGGAATATTCATAAGTCCAATTTTTAAAATGGCAAAAATTAAGTTAACAGTGTCTGCAAGAATGGACAGGAAATGAATGAAAAGAAAAAGGAAAAGAGGCAAACACAAATAATTTAAACATATCTAAAATAATTCCTATTGCAAGGGACAGAGTTCACTAAAAGAAAACATTTAGAACTACTGCCACTGTAGGGATTTATTTAAAAAGATCAAAAGATAAATGGCAGATTTCACATATATTTTCTGAACTCCATATTTAAAATTAATTTGACATTACTTTGGAATCAATATGGATTAATCAATAGAATCTCTAATTTTACAGGGTTAGTTGTTCTTAATTTATAAATTTGATGTATTCATTAATCTAACAACTATGCATTTATTGAAGTTCATTGAGTATATATATACATGTATATAGTAACATGTAAAACAATATGTTAATATCTTAAAACTAAAAGAAAATTTATGTATGGCATATATATATATATATATATATATATATATATATATATATATATATATATTTGACCCTCCCTTAAAAACAAAACAAAACAAATCTTTGTGTTACTAAGGTTGCATCTCCCTGTGCTATCACATTAATTCATTTAATTCTATGTGCTTCTTGAAAGCCAGTAATGCTGGGCTTTCCTTCTTTGCAGTGTAATGAACAGTGTAATGGTTCATTTTATTAACTTTGTCATATAGTGTAAAATATATATCAAGAGCAAATATGATACCAAAAAATTATGGCTACTATAGCTCTGCTATTGCCATCAAATCATAGACTAAATAGTATCTACAAAGCCATTAACATGATGCTGCTAACTTCAACCTTAATGAGTATATTAACCCTGGCCACATGCAGCCATACTGTGTATGACTGAATAATTTCAAATCTATTCATGATAAATCAGTTTTCCAAATCGGTGCATACTAGGTCATTTATAGTAAGTCCTTTATGGTATATGGAGCAGGCTTTTTACCTTCATAACTGTTCTGTTAATAAACACACAATCAAATGACAGTGATTTCACAGTAACTCAATGATGGTCAATTGTAGAAATAGGACAGTCCTTGAAGTGTCCACTACTTTCAGCCAACATAAAATGCTGAGTTTGTGACTGCAGCTCTGGTGGCCTAGTTTTGGAGATATCCCAGGAGCATGCAATTACTTGTGCTGCTATATGGTGTTGGAAAACAAGAGAAAGGGAAGAAAAGGATACATTCTTGAAATGTAAAAAAGACAAAAGAAGAGGAAAAAAAGACAGACTGGGTATAATTAAAGTGGGATTTCCTGTACTTTATTTGAATTCACAGTAGCACACATAATTTCACTGTTGGTAGTAAATTTAAAATCATTATGCTAACATTGACTACAATTAAGAACACTTTGATTTTCAATGAAGACAAATTTTTGTATGGAAAATTAGTTTACGTTAAGGCTTCCGTTCAATTTGTTACCAAATGTAGTATTTTTAATGCTATAAGCTATAAATCACTGTAGAGTTTCTTCCCTGTGAAGCTTGCAATGAACTCCTGTCCTAGGTCTGAATGGTTTCTTGGAGTAAATCCAGAAAATTTAGGTGATCTTCTTACTTAGGTAATTATGCTGATTTCTTTGGGAATGTATTTCTTTGGATTGTATTTAGTTTTCCTCCCAATGTTCACAAAATGTTTATGGAAATCAGTGTAATTTCTTAAGCTTTCTATTTCTTTGCCAGCAAATAATGTCTTGTGGTATTTTATACTAGTTGTTCTGTGTAAACTACGACTAAGAAATTGAACATTCAAATAACACATGATTAAATGTCAGGTTATTTCTTGTTATATTATTCTAATTGCGAACTAATAGAATACTATACCCAATTCAAATAAATATTTTTATGTGGAGTTTATCATAATTATAAAACACATACATACAACAAGCATTCACTACCTCACCTTGAAAAAAGAAAATAAATAAATAAATGAATAAATAAATACTTGTTCCCTGTTGATAATCACAGTAATTCATTCACTCCTATGGGTTTCTTGAGAACTGTTAATGTTGGGCCTTCCTTATTTAAAGTAAAAGTGAAAAACAAAATTATTTATTTTAGTAAATTTATCATACTATATATGAGCCTTTATTTCTTGCAAATACAACCTATATCATTCATTCACTAAAAGATGAGCTGATATACTTCATTATCATCATCCTTAGAGTAATAGCAACAGTTTTGTAAATATACATAAAATATGAACAGATTCTTAATTGTTGCATTTTTTCCTTTAACACCAAATTTCAGCCCAAGGGCAAGCACATGCAGACACACAGCATCTCAGCATCAGGACTTTAATTTCTGGCATTCACAGCATTTAGCTTCAGAAAGTCCCAGAGGAAACTAGCTACTTTCCTTTTTGCCTCCTGCAGCCACCCTGTCAGGGGAGAGGTCTGGGCTCAGAAAATGCAGCTCATTAAAATGAAGAATTTTCTCCGACTTTGATATTCACAGTTCACTGGGGACATACTACCTGTTCACTGAGCTATTTTGTCTGGAAGGGGGATGTAACACTGCAGACCATACCTTAATTAAACTTCTTTAATCAAATTCATTAGGTCTCTAACATTTATAAAACATGTTGAGTTGTGGCACTGATTTTTCTCAGTATATATTTTTTTAAATTGTCAGGTTTTCTCTTCCCTTATTTAATTGGGGCAGTGAATGATATTCAGAACAATACTTTCATCTAACTCATAAACATCTCACTGGCATACAAGGTATAAATTCTTTTATTTTCCTACATACAGCTACTGCTGCTCTCAAATGAGCATAGTTCTTGCACATTTAGTTTCAAAGTCCTAGTTTGAAAATCAAGGAATTGCCATTCAAAACTGAATTTCCTATAAACAACAAATAAATAAGAGTGTACATTGCATTTTACAGCTAAGTTGCAACCAGGACAGAAAGGTTCCGCAAATAACCATTGTCACAATAAATATGCCTACTGTGTGAACATACATCACATCAATGTACTAATGTGGCAGTAACTTTGCACAGTAGAGAAAAGGGATTTAAACTTTTAAATATTTCATCTAATTGCTTCTTTTGGCACACAACTAAAGTCTCCATTCTAAAACAAACAAAACCAAACAAATAAAATACAAAAAACATATTCTTGAGCTCCTGAGGAACTTCTGTTTTGTCTTTTGGCTGCGGCTGATTTGACTCTGTTGGGTTTGTTGTTGTTATTTTTGTGTTCCCCTTGGAGTTTATGATGCCTATGTTGTCACCAACAACTAAAATTTCATAGGCAAAGCTTAATGATTACCTACTTTGCCAACGCTCATTTCTAAAATAATCATTGTGGGATTGTATTCATTTGTATTATTCAAAATTTTGATAAACCTTTAATAAGTTTTACAAATGAGATAGGGACAGAAATATCTTATATTTTGGTTGATCAATCTGGCCATCAGTAGAAGAAACTTCAAGATATATCTCTTAGTTATATAAAGAATTTATTTATTTCCTGGGGGGGAAGAGGACAACTTGATCAATGTAACACTTTTTTTTTACTGTTAGTAAGTTTGCATTGAATCTATTAGATATAATTCAATATGGAGTCAATTTTTAAATAACATAATCATGAGAAGTGTTCTGAAAAATAGAGGAAAATTAATATTGGAAGAGAAATATATCAGATGAGTGACATAGATGAAGATATGATCTAAACTGTGATGATGAAGATTATACAAATTAGGTGATAGGTTAAGAATTTTGTCAGTTTGACATTTATTAAGCCAAAGAATATTTATCAATAACAGAATAGCATAGTTGAAGAAGCAGTTTAGTTACAATTATCTAGCATGGTATACAGAATAAATAAGATAATGAAAAATGTTGACGAAAGATGTAACTTGGGGAGACTAATAATTACTCTAAACTGGCCTTACTCTCTGTAAGTTCTTGTAGAAAGCATGTGTCAAGTGGGTGATGCATTGGAAGAAAGATTCTAAATCATTGGAAACACAGAAGCATACATGGACAAGAAATGATAGATATAAAAGTGTTGGAAATTATATATAAATTAGGGATGTGTATTATATAAATACTAACATGGAGAAGAAAGATTAGGGTTTGATTCTGTAAGTAAGAATCTAAGGAGTAAAGACACACATAGAGCTGGCAGTCAATGAAAATATGAGGAAAATAGGAAAGTAGAGCATTCATTCTAAAGCTATCAAAAGAACTTCAAGAGGAAGTGTCAACTATTTCATAAACAAACAAACAAACAAAAACAGTCTGTTAATATCCATGGGACTTGAACAAATGGAGGTCATACGTACCATTTGTGGGTGGCAGTCAATGAGAAGAAATAGTAGGGAGTATGGATGTATTGTGTTATAGTTTTTAAACTTAGTAAAGAGTGAGTTAGCAAGTAGCATATATCTGTAGACCCAGAGGTGAGAAGAGTCAGGATTTTATGCCAGTTGTTGGCTACATAGTGAGTTCATGAACTACAATAACAGTCTGTGATACACAACAAGGAGTAGAGGAGCAAGGAAGGGCAGATGGCCTGTGAAGTGAAATTGGAAGTTATTTTATTTTAATGCAGAAGAAATGTTCACATTATTATCATGTAGTAGAACCACACCCAAGGAAACAGATCAAAGAAACTAGTAAAACAAAATGTAACAATTAACAGGAAAATTGGGAGATAGCCATGATATATATTTTGTATTGTCTCCTCTACCTTGGGTTTGGTAGATTCAACAAGGACAGCAATGCCATAGTTATTCTTAACATTCACTCCAAGTTACCATTCTGTTGTTAGAGATGGCAGTCTAAATATATACATTGTTACTTGTTGCCTCATTTACTTATAACATTCAGTGTAGACACAGATCTCATCATTTGGATGGATAAAGAGTCAATGATATATCACCAAGATTTAAAACAAAGACAAGTAACTAAACCAATGATCAAGAGAACAGAATGCCAATGAAAAATTATTATGTTCCATAAATAATTCCCATGGATTATGAAATGGTGAGGAACCATTAATCGTTTTGTTGCAAAACTGTATCCAGAGGTTATGCTTTCCTGACACCACCTTATCTTTATATATAAACTCTATATTATAAAGCTTAAGATACTTGTTTGGATATGCAATAAACCATTCTGAATGCTATATTTAGCAATTGCTTTGAAAAAATTAAAACACAGCATCATTACACAGTATCTCTCTAAAACGACAGTGGTGTCATAATTTAAAAGACTATTATACTGGGATAAAACATTTAGTTGTAAATTTGAAAAATATAGTACATTTTCTTAGTACTGTAGTTCATTTTATTCTTGTTGTCATTAAATGCACTACCAAAAGCAACTTACATGAAAAGGATTTATTTTGGTTCACAGTTCAATGTACAGAACATCTTCCAAGAAAGTTAAGGCAGTAGGAGCTTGAAGTAGCTTGTTCTATTGCATCCACACTCAGGGAAGCAGAGGGTGATAATTGCATTATGCTGCTATACTTCATTTCACTAATGACACAGTCTACAATCTCCTTTTACAGAAGGACCTAGCTATAATTAACATGTGCCTTCCAACATCAACTAAGTTAATCACAATATGTCCCCCTCAAGTAAACCCCTGTCTCCCAGCTCATTCTAGATTCTAGAACTAGGACCAATAATAATTTACTAGATTTTAGATGGAAACAAATAGTTTTATATATTAAAATGTTTGATTAAATTAAATATGCATTCATAGTTTTTTTAAATTAAACTCACAATCTGAATTTGAAATTTAGTGTGACTTTGTCATCCTAACATTAAGGTTTAAGTAGAAGTATATAAAATATTGTTGTTTGTTGAAATATGGTCATTGTCGTTTATGTCAGATGACTGTCACCCTATCTCTTCAAAATTATACTGAAGGCATGCACATTAACAAGGCTGGATAATTTCTAGCACAAAATGTTATAACAAGAAATTTAAAAATATTATTTTTCATTGGTAAGTTTATTTCTTATATAGAAATACACGTAGATGGAAAAACACAAAGAAGAGGGTATTCTCAATACAAAATCATTTAGAAAACGATCAGCATCCCTATATAGAGAAATAATACATTTTGAAGTTTTAACATGTTATTTATTGTGTTTGTGCATGTGTGATCAGTGTGCATGTATTAGGTTACCATACATCATGGTATAGGCAGTTCTCTCTATCTTTACATGAGCTCTAGGAATTAAACTCAGGTTGCCAGATTTGGGAAGGGGGGCACCTTTACCCACTATGACACCTCACAGGGTCATGAATATATTATGTTGATTCTTCTCTATTACACTGATGGGCTTCTAGGTATCTACCAAGGTTGTGCTATCTGGTAGGTGAAATGTGAAAAGGAAGAAGCTGAATTTGAAGCAAGTGGATCATTAGGTTGCTGAGGGCAATAGTAAAGAAAAAGAGTTCATAGTAGTTAATATTGAGATGGGATGAGAGTAGATATTTTGGATAGTAATTAAGAGGAATTGTGGCCAATTAAAACAGAAGAGAAACTTTTGAAAGGATCCCTGGTCTTAATTTAAGGAGTAATACAAGGTTTGAGTACCAAGAAATACTGAAGAAGCAGGCTTCAGAATGAACTTTGAACTAGAAGTGCTTGCTATTGCTTTCAGTAAGGCCTGGTATACAAATTGGGCATTGCCATGGAGAAATAGGTAGTGCTTAAAGGATGAGTCTATTTTGAAAATATGAATTTTGAAATAAGCTTCCCATGGAAAATTTCATTCAGGGTCCTAGACACATGCTCCTAGGAAGAGAATATAAACAGGAGGCATCCAAGAGTTCTAGCAAAATTGTACATTACCAGTTAGATGCAGAGAACAAAACAGAAATAATCCAAAAGCACAAAAGTATAGAATGGAATGGAGAGGCATGAAATGAAACAGATGAGGATAGGCAGGAAGTCTGATGTCAATGACTCAGGTCAAATGATAAAACTCTTTGCAAACACTGATTTCTCAAATAACACATAAAATAACTAACAATAATAATTTCAAGCACCAGCCTTGACAAGAACTGGAATGAGGACAATGGAAGAAATTTTTAAATGTTATATAGATCAGCTTTATGCAGACAGAATTATCCTCTTCAAAGGTGATGCTAATTACTTTGGAATGAAATGACCAGAGAATACTATTTGTTCACCAATTCTGAAGAGCATGAAGATGGTATAAACATTAGTAGTTGGTCTATTTCAACACATGAAAGAGGAATATAAATAAACCCTTCTTTCTATTATATGCTATTCTGCTGCAATGTAGGACCAAAGAAGAAAGATTTTAACATACTCTGTCTACTTTAGGTAGGAAGTTAAGTATTATTCCATTGTTTTTTTTTTAATATAATCCAATTTGGTTATTTAAGTCCAATGATCTATGCTTTTCCTAAACTCAAGTATTGCAATAAACATTTATTCTCACAATGTACCATGTACACTGCTATTATCAACTGCTTCTAATTCAACCTCAAATAATATGACCATAGTCTCAACATGTGACTTATTGATAATTATTCCCTGGTCTCAGAGCTGATATAAAATATTGTGTACTGGGGAATATTTGAATGCTGAAAACACATTAATCCCTTACCTCCCTCTTCAATTTCACATTTTTCTCATTGGATGAGAATGTTTTCTGTATGCATTGGATTCAATGTGAAAATTATTTCAGATTCCTTATGATGAGGAATCATTGAATTATAAATTAAGAGAATATTTTGGGTACACGTTATAATTTCACCAATATTCCAAATGATTAGGTTTATATTTAAAATAAACATTCTTTTTATATGTTGTATTTCTGGTGCTTAAAAGGACCTTGGGGGCACTTCCCCCCATGGAGGGATACTCCCTTAACCTAGAGACAGGAGAGAAGGCCTAGTTCCTACTTCAAATAACTTGACAGATTTAGATGACCCCTCCTGGATGGCATCACCCTACATGTGGAGTGGGAGGGGGATGGGTGGGGAGGGTGGTCTGGGTGCATGTGAGGGAGGGAGAGAGGGAAAGAGGGAGAGAAGGAAGGAGGAATGAAGGGAGGGAGAGGGAAATGGGTTCTATATGTAAAATAAGAAAAATAAATAATATTTAAAAAATAAGAAGATTAGAATTGTAGCTTTTCTGGACGAATTTGAAATTTTTAACATTTGTGATTTAAAGAGATTTAGAAATATAATCCAATCCTTTATAATGGAAAATACTAAGAAATGCCCAAGATTGATTTGCAAATTCTACAGAGCTCAGTTGGTGAACAGCTTTTACATAATCCTTCATTTCTTGTTTGAGCAAGCATTTAGCCTAGCTTGTTCCAATTAGTTCACATTTTTAACTTGTTTGTTATTTATCTTCACTGAGTTTATAATTTGTCTGCACTGATGCTAACTCACTCACGTCACTGTTAAAATGATGACAAATGTCCAAATACGTTCTAAGAGTACAAACATTCTCATTGTAGTGCAGACTAAAACTTCATCTTGGCACATCCCTCTGTACTAAAAATCACTTTTTCTTTTAACAAAAGATTTTCTTTTCTTTTTAAATTTATACATGTATTTGTGCATGTGTGTATGTTTGTGCATGCATATGTGGCTGCCTGCAGAGACCATAAGAGTAGAGCGGATTACCTAGAGCTGGAGTTACAGTAATCTGTAAGCTGCCAGATATTGGTCTTGAGAACCCAACTCAGGTCATTTGAAAAACCAGCTAGTGTTCTCAACTGCTGATTCATCTCTTCAGTACCCCATCACAGAAACCACAATATTTATGAAATAACAAATCTTGATCTACTTAGAGATTGTGATCTCCCCCTTAATGTACACACTGTATATACACAGACCCACACATTTCCACTCCTCGCTCATCTCCCTCTTAATCATGCCATACATATATCCACACATTGGCCATTTACTTGGCTTAAAAATTGTGGGAGGTAATATAAGTGACCTTGCTTATACTTCAATAGACTCAGTTATATATATATTTGTTCAATTGCACACTTAAAAATATCAGTAAGTGTTTACACTTAATGAGTCTCTTCTTTTACTTGTTAATAGGATTCCAATCTTTATTTTAAGAAAGCTTGTCACTTTAAGATTGAATATCAAAATTATTCCATAAATAATATATAATAATAGTCGAATGTGAAAAAAGGTTAAGAATAAACTATATTCTTCTGTTTATCTCAATTAATATGAAATTAATCTTTACTATCAAACAAAAATACTTTAATGTGTATTTACTTCCATTTTTTCAAATTAATTTACCCAAAATTATCCTGAAGAATTTGCTGCAAACATTAAAAACAGTCAGAATTGAGGTAAGATGATAATTAATATTCCTTCAATAATACAAATATTGTGCTTTCTAAGTATTAAATATAAAGCTTCTTACCTTAATTTAAATATTTTCTCATCAATTTAACAATTTAGTATACAATTTCTAATTAATCTTTCACAAATTGATAGTACACAATATAGTAGGAGTTTAAGGAAAATAAAATTATTTAAGAGAAACGGAACAGTTGCAAACTCTTGGAAATTAACAATTAATTGGACTTAGTAATGATATCAGTGGGATATGAATAATCATAAAAATTCATGAGAATAGAAAGACGTTTTGAATTCCCATCTCTTTCGCAAGGCTTTCCTCAATCAGTGGTTGTCAAATTTACTGTTTATTTTGTCAAATGTCCTTGTGCTCACACATGATTGAGTTGCTCCTGTGTTCATATGTGTGGGTTCTTCCTTAGGTCTTTCTAAAGAATTCACATCCATGTTACTATGGATGGACAGCATAATTGCTTTCCTTAGAATAAACAACCAAAGGCAGAGGTTGAAACAAATCTAACTGCTTGTTTCCCACAAATTAATGAATATTTGAATACAAATTTTTGACCTACAGTGATTAGAAGACCCCTCTCTAAGGTTTCTGCCAGGCTTCCTGCCACCATCCTGAAGTATATTCTGAACACTGTCCTCAAATTAAAAGTTTCTGATTCAATTATCTAATTAAATGAATCATAATAGTAACTTCATTTTCAAAGTGATGCTTTTTACTAAAACTTTCTGCATGAATGGACACATTCTACATCTGTGTCATCCAACTCCATCATTCCATACCATCTCTCAGAACAGGACAAATATGGATAGTGGGTACCTGAAACAAAGATACTGTGACTCAATATTCCTGCTCCATCATTTATACAGTTTTAATTTAATTCAATTTGATTAATTATTTTTAATGGCCATATTTTGTTTATGGAGCTTTTACTATAGAAACCATCTAAAGCTGGATTTTCATATGTTCATACATTTAATCACTGCTTTGTAAAATCAGAGGTTTTGTGATAAATTGTTTTTAAATTGATGTAGAAAAATCTTAGTTCAGTAGAAGTTGAGCTTCTTCCACCGGCTATTGGCCAGGTGGAGCCAACAGTCCACCCTACTTCGGAGACTTCTCGGAGCAACTCCTAACAAAGGAGACCTGACTATCCAAGCGGGACCACCTGTAATTTCCACAGGCTTGGTCTCTGACCCGGCCTCCAGTCCTCTGCTGGAGTCCCGGCCCCTCCCAGAGATCCACCTATCTCTTCTGGTCCACTCAGAGTTCCTGCGGGCAAGATCCTTGACCCCCAAATCCGTGCCCCTGCCAAAGAATGAGGTCTCAGCAGGAGAGCGCCAGTTTCCAATGAGATCCCACTACCCTGCAAAACCTTCTCAAGTTCCAGCCCAGCCCTCGTCCTCTTCTACCAGCTATTGGCCAGAGGTGAGTGTGGGCCCAATTGGGGCTGCCTGTCCCCTACAACCTTTTCCCCCTCCTCCCCTGCCTGAACTCCCTGGATTGGCCCCTGATCCTTCTGCTCCTGTCTCCGGTCCCCATTGAGAGCACCCTTGGAGCTCTGATACACCCCCACCCATCCCCACCTCCAGCCTATCCTCCCTACCCTTTGCCCTACCCCACCTACTGTCCTGCCCCTCTGGTTGAGCACTGGGACAGAGGGTGGAGCCAACAGTCCACCCTACTTCGGAGACTTCTCGGAGCAACTCCAAGAGTCCTCTTCTGCCGACTATTGGCCAGAGCTATTGGCCAGAGCTATTGGCCAGAGGACTACTGTGAGTACCTGCTGGCATCTTCTTCTGGATCCTCATCCTTGACCCCATCCCTGGATCCCTGTCTGCGGAGAAACCTCCAGAGAGCTTGGACCACACAGAGCTACAGATATTGAATCTCAGATCCACATAAGCCCATCGGGGAAGTACCACAGAGAGAAGGGGAGACCCCCAACAACACCTACTGGAAGAAGCTATGGGAAGAAGGCAATACAAGAGAACACCTAACAACAGAAAGACAAACATGACACCACCAGAATCTAGGGAATCTACACCAACTAGAATGGAACACAACAACAAAGCAGAGGAAGCAGAAGGGTATGACTTAAAAATCACCATCATAAAAATGATAGAGGCCCTCAAAGAAGATGTGAGAAAATCCCTTAAAGAAATGGAGGAAAAAACAAACAAAAAAGTGGAAGAAATGAACAAATTCCTTAAGGAAAGTACAGAAAGCCAAGAAAAAACAATTAACCAGGTGAAGGAAACGGTTCACCTCTCAGTCCCTGCCTTCCCCTCACCCAGATAACTCCTCCTCTGCTTCCCTATCTAACAAAACCAACCAACCAAAACAAAAGGAGGTCTTCCATATCTCAGGGATACCCACTGAACATTGCCTAATGAGTTCTAGTAAGACTGGGAACAAATTCTCATATCAAGGTTGGACGTAGCAACCCATTAGGAGGTAAAATGCCCCAAGCTCAGGCAAAAGAGTCAGAGGCAGCCTCCTGGTCAACAAACCTGCAGCAACTCCCATTGTTGGGAATCTCAAAAAAAAAAAAAAAAAAAAAAAAAAAAAGAAAGAAAAAAGAAAAGAAAAAAGAAAAAATAGAAGATGACAAAGCTACCACAATCATGCAGAGGATCTAGCTCAGCAACACAGGGTCCATGTTTGTCCCTGTGAGACCTTATAAACCCCGCTTAGTTGATTCTGTAGTTTGTACTCTCATTTTATCATTGTATCCTTAACCTTTTCTATCTCTTAAAATTTTTCCTCACCATCTTCAGTTGGGTTGCCCTGGACCCACCTATTATTTGGTTGTGAATCTTTACATCTGCTCCCATAGGTAGCTGGATGACAACTGGACTGGGCACCTCAGATCCCAGATTTTAATTGTTGTGTCTATGTGGTTATGCTGTGATTCTAGAAGAAAGGCATCCAAATTGTGGGGAGAATGGATCTTAAAGGAAAACAAAACAAAACAAAACAAAACAAAAATGAGGTTAAATGGATGTTTGACATGACTGCCAAATAGAAACTATTGGAGTTGGAGGGTTCTGTTCCATAGCAGAGAAGGGGAGTGGGGGAAACATGGTGACAAGAAAGGAGGAAAACAAATATAAACTATATATGCTAATTCTGTAATGAAACCCTTTTCATTGTTAGCTCACTTAAAAAACAACTAGTACTACTAGTAATAAAGAAAGTAGGAGGAAACTCAAGGGGAAAATGTTAAAAATAATTAGAAAATCTTAAAGGGCAACATCCTTTTTAAAGTAAAACTATAAATTCAAGCAAATACTTCTCCAGTAGTTTATTCACCTAATATAAATGTTACTTATAATTTCTTATTATGAGTAAGTCATAATTCTACATCTCTTCAGTACTAATTTCTTCCCATTATAACTAAACCTCATTCACACAACCCATGAAGATTACCTCTGAAAAAGTCAGTGTTTCTCCATGTTCCCATCAAAAGGCTAATTATACTCATAAGATGATTACAGGAAGAGTGCACTTTCTGTCTTTGTTGACAACATGTTAATAGGTGACTGCAGACTCCATTGTCTCCTGGCTTTAGTAATTGCTTAGTTTGTGATATGTTTTATGTTGCCTTGTGTTTCATATGCTCATGCTCATATACAACCATATATAATATTTCTTTGTTTATTTAAAGTTCATTGGTCATTGAGTGTATGCAATAAATACCTCTACTTAGATAAGTTAATTCCATTTTTAATGTGTCACAGAACATCATTCTAAAAACTGCCTATCTTTATATCATCCCCTACATCTTCAGGTATTCTAAAGGGTTGGTTATAAAGTCACAGTCACTCACTTGTTGTTACTTTTTGATATAAAAAGATGTGAACTTAACTTTTAAAACAGTTCCTAAACTTTTCCAATTTAAAAGCTTGTTTGAATTGAGTATTTATGATGTACCAAAACTCATACTTTTATATATGATTACCTAAAATATAACTTCTGGAATATGATTAGATCATGAAAGTAGAGCTCTGGTGATTGGTTTCAGTGCCCAGAAATGAGAGATCCCCTAAAGATAGCTGTAGCCTCCAACATGTGTGGGCACAACAAAATTATTATCCTGTATGAGTCAGAAACCAGGCCTGCTACCAGAAATTGAATCCACTAGCACACTTTTCCTGAACCTACTTCTGACTTTGAGAGGTAAATGTCTCTTATAACTTACTGTGCTTTGTAGTTAGTATTCAAACAGACTGACAAAACTAATTCTAACATTTCTGCATTATTATAAAATTAGCCCTTTCTTCTTCCAGTAAATTAGTCCAAATCCTGACTAGTTCTCAAAGTCAAGCATTGGTATTTCCTGAGAATGTCTTTGAAATACATGTAAGAAAATCTTAACATGGGACACAACCTATAATAAGTAACAATACAGGAATAAATGGGGAACGGGTGTTATTCAACAATTGATAACCAAAAAATGTTTTATCTCAATGATGTTCACAACAAAATAGAATAATGATAACAATAAAGGGGACATAGGTCTTTCACTTCAACAATAATTTGGAAACAAAAGTCTAATTTAGTTTTTCAGAGCTTTAGTCTTATAGTTTTGAGGTATGCTGTTAGTACTGAATAGTTGATATTTAGAACAAAGGTGTATTGGCAGATACGGCAACAAACTGATTATGAAAAAAAAAAAAAGCCATGTGGCTAAGGAATGTAAGAGACATTAGTTATTGAAGTTCTTACAATCTTCAGTTGCAAACAGCTATATTTTCTGGCATATCTAGAAGCTGCAAAGAGATTTACAGTGAACCTAAGTGGATTACTTAGAGAGCCTACGGTGGGAAGAACACAGACAGTCGACAAATTGCAATGAATGCTTCAGTGGAATGAACTCTTACAAAATACTATAAATGCTGTGAAACAGTGCTATGATGAGATTTTGCTAAGTTTTGCAAATATTTGAAATGTAGCAGCATCTGTGATCTCAATCCTGCCACTTTGACATGAAGCATATTTGAAGTACTCAGGAAAATCTGGTAAACTGACTAGAAGTTATATGATCTAACCCCATTTGCCAGCAAGAACACGTACATCAGTCTATTTAGTGCATACCTATGCAAACTTTGTCAACAGGTGGAAGGTGTCATTTCTGCCCATGTATTGAGGCTGTCCTTCTCCAATCAAGTGGTCCCTAACCTGACATCTTTCAATATAGTATTGCCTTCACAGTCGCCAAGGCATCACTATTTTGCAATGCTGTCAGCCAGTTACAATGATAATCACCAACTCTTGACACTCTGACATTTTATGTCAGGTCCTCATAGCTTTCAAATCATCACAGCTTTACCCATTCTGCTCACCATCTCTATAAATTCTTTTCTTGTGTTCCTGATATCACCTACATCCAGTTTCCAAACTAATAAGATTAAAACAAAGTATGATCTCAGCTGGGTGGTGATGCTGGACTCCTTTAATCCCCACCCTTGGAGGCAGAGATCATAGGTCTCTATGAGTTCAAAGACAGCCTGGTCTCCTGACTGAGCTCCACGAATGCCAAGGATACACAGAGAAACCCTTCCTTGAAAATCAATCAAGCAAACAACAACAAAAATCCCTTCAGCCTTTTATTAAAACTCTTCAATGACTTTATACTTAATGGATTTGAAAATTTAAATTCTTTACCATGGAACAACATGTATTTATTTGAAATTTAATATTACTTTGTAATTTAGACCAACATTTTGAACAAAAGAAAGCAAAAATAATATTAGATGCTACCTGCCAACAAATTCCACTCAGTGAAGGAAATTATTTGGGTAAAAGAGAAAATAAATATATGTCATAGCAAATAGGATTGTTTTATGCAACATCAAAAGATCTTTAATGATTGTATGTTAAAGTAGAGAAATGATACATACATACATACATACATACATACATACATACATACATAGAATATAAATGAAGGGACAAATAACAAATTTATAATTATAAGAGTGATTTCTGAAAACCAAGAATTTTGTAAACTGCTAGAGTACATAAATCAAAGATTTTAATAAACATCAGAGTAATGTCATGTACAGATTAAGTAATGAGAACTAAATTAGAAAATATAACACTGAGTTCTGTTGTAAAACTATCTTCAGTTCACCAAGTCCCAGAGTGTCTCAATATTCTTGTGGTGTTTTTAAACAGAATGGCTCACATTGACTTACATATTTGAATCCTTAGGCACCAAGTATTGGCACTATTTGAAAAGGATTAGAAGGTATGCCTTTATTGAATAGGTTTGGCCTTGCTAGAGGAAGTGTTTCACAGGGATTTGGGCACAGGGAATTGAAATTTTAAAATCTCATGTAGGTCAGTTCTCCCTGTTTCTGTCTGTATTAGATCAGGATGAAGAACTCTGTGCTACTGGTCCAGCATCTGCATGACACCATGCTCCTTTCCATGATGATAATAGCCAAAACCTCTGAAACTGTAAACAAACTTCCAGTTAAATGCTTTCTTTTATTAGTTGCCTCAGTCATGCTGTCTCTTCACAGTAGTAGAACAGTGACTGAGACAAATATACAGTGCTCCCCAGTAACTACATGAAACTCATTGCTCTACAGTATACATAGGAACGTTATAGTGCTCAGAACAATTAAATGGATGATCTGCCAGCTCAGGGTGGAGGAAGAGCTTTCTATCTGTAACCCATACTTTTGTTCTTTCTCAGGATTGTGTGTCTTGCTCATACCCCCATTCAGATCAAACTGAGGTAGAATCATACAACCTTGATACATTTCAAAGGACTTATGAAATACACTAAATTCTAATTATACAACTATATTTTGCTTTGGATCATAAAATCCAACAAAATATCAAGTGCATGCAGATTGATTATAAAAGCAATGGTATAGATAAGTTGTGAAAGTATTTAGGCTTGTTTGCCTTCACCGCCATCTCATAAAAGCATGATATATACATCAGTTTTCACATATCTCTAAGAGAATGAGATCAGGGTGCATAAAGTCTTTACTGTAGAAGCAGAGTCTTAAGTTTGAATTCCAGCACTAATATAGAAACCTGAGATGGCAGTACACAGCTGTAACCCCAGCACTGGAAGGACAAGACAGGCAGGTACCTCATGCTCAATTGCAAATGCAAATCTAATTGAAACAGCAATCCTCCAGGTTCAGTTAGTGCCCCCTCCCAAAAATAAATAAAGCTGAGAGGCTAGGGGAACAGCTTACTGAATGAAGTTCTTACTGTGGAAGAATGAGATCCTAAATGTAGAAGCTCGGGTTGAGTAGGTAAAAACAGAGTGGGCAAACGCTGCACACATGTAGTAGGTCAACCATGATTCCAGAGCTCAGAGGACAGAATAAAGCAAGCTGACCAGCTATAGCAGTACAACATCTGAGTGCCAATTTCAGCCCAACATTCTGTTATAGAAAATAAGATGTACAATGATCAAAGATGACACCCATACATGACATTAACTTCTGACAGCTACATGCTCATAAATGTACCTATATGCATGTGAACACACTTATACATACATATACCATATACATATACTTTAAAAATAGGAGATAAAATAATGGCAGAGAACTCTAGTGGAGAAGAACATACCTGTGGCTTCCACATACAGGTAAATGAGAGTACCCATACACACTTGTGTGGTATATAGGCATATAGGCATATAGGTATATAGGCATATACCACACACACACACACACACACACACACACACACACACACACACACCACAAGTAATTTACAAAATATATTGCTTGTGTAAATCCTAGCATGGGAGTAAAAGAACTAATTCAAAGCTATCATAAGCTATATAGGAAATGCACAGCTAGCCTGGATTATATGAAAAACCTATCTGAGAAAATAAAACAGATACACAAAAAGGAATAACATTTTCTTAAGTTTAATAAGTAGATAAAATGGTTTTGTATATATGCAAATAAATGTAAATAGGTTATAAATGTATAATATCTATAAATGTGTGTATTCAAATATGTTCAATATTCTTAGGGAATTTTTCATTGACCTCTGAATCCATGCTCAAACTGGGCTAAATTTTATCTAGGTTTGACTAGGTTGATGTAATGGTTGGGTTAGGAAAGAAAAACCTTTGTATTTTCATAAGTCACTTTAAAAAATGCCATTTCTGTTAGCCCTTTGTCCTCTTCAAATGGCCTTGGTTAACAAGGTGATTTGAGAGTAAAGTTCTTACCTTTTGAACTGAAGGGGAGATTCAAAGAAAAGCTATTATAAGGTTCTTGCATTAGTACTGATAAGTGGAACAAAAAGATACTGTGGGCATGTATCAAAGCAAAAAAAGGGCAGAGGTCCTGTGCAACAAGTACAGTAATGATCTACCATTGGCAGAATGGCCTATGATCATCTAGGGACCTAAGAAAGAATTAAGTTATTTATACTATGATGACACTGTGAAAGTAAATTTAAAGCTAAAATCTCTCTGTTAGTCCTATAGCTGGTTCCAAAGACCAGGCAACATCAGAAAATTGTGCTTTTGTTAGCCAGCACCAATCAAGCTCACTGTTTTTATGATACATCATATCCCACCATGGGCTTCAACCAAATATACTCAGAACATAGGAGTCTGCTTCAGTATCCCTATGGAAATATAGTTCCACTCAAGTTTATTGGTTCCTTCTAAAACAAAAAAAAGCATATTGAGATGGTGCTTCAGGTACACATGAGTATTACCTGTTTTGAGAGATGAAATTTCAGTGTGTCCACTGAGTATTCATGCATTGGAAGCTTGGTTTCCAGTGGTAGGGTTGTTATGAAGTAGTGAGATATTTAAACAGTGCAACCTGTTAGTAGGCTCTTCAGTCACGTAGGTGCCGTCCTGGACAGTAATGCTGTTATATTTGTCTGGATCCTAGTGAAAATGATATTTAACAATGGACTGAGACTAGTCAAGGTCTTTTTTTTGTTTTTAGGATTAGTGATATGATCACTCCATCGTATACATAATCCTGCACTATTATGTACCCTAAGATAATTATGATTCTAAAAAGATGTTGGTCCCATGACCTTGAATACCCAAATTGGAGAACTAAATAATTTTTTTCAAAAGTAGCCTGTGTCATGTATTTCAGTATATAGGTGTAAAAGATACTATTCTAGTGGGATTGGGAAAAATATGTTTCAAATCATGGTATTTTGTTTTATTTTATAATGGTTTTGTGGATATTAAACCAAGAATCTTGTGCTTAGTAGGTAAGCATGCTACCTGTAAGCTCCATTTTCAACCTTTTCATTTTAGGTTTTGAGACTAAATGCTTGGTTATTCCTTGCAAACATAAACTTTTAATGTTCATACCAGGACACAGATGGGCTTAAAAACATGAGATAACAATTAGATGCAATAGGAGCATATGTGATACTCAAATAAAACCAATATAATTATCTTCTAATTATATTGATAAAATATATATTTCCAAAATGATGGCTATTCAAAATTTAATGTCTATTCTCAAGTATGGAAATAATGACTGTAATTTATAATAGTAGAGTTATAAGACAACAGGTCACTTTACCTAAAAAATATTATATAGTAATGTCTATATATTCTTATTACAACACATTGAATTTCATGCAAGAACATATATACACATACTCATAAACACATATAAAAGACATCCTAACTTTTAAAAAAATCTATTTTTGAAGTCTACATAAATTCATATAATCTAGCTTCTAAAAGACTAAAGTAACAATTATATTTTCTCTTCACTTTTATGCTATGTGCTGATGAAGGTACCTGAGTATTTGTCAAATTGGAAGATCTTCCATAAGTATTAGAGAAAAAAATTCATATTACTGTATATATATATATATATATATATATATATATAAATTAACTGCCATAATTGAATCCATTCAACCCTTAAAACAGTTTTTGATAACATTGTTAATATTCTAATTTGCCCTTTCTCTTTAAGCAGTGTAAATGCATCTTTTATTTTAAAAAGTTAAAGGTTCATATTCAAAGAAATTTAAAAGGCTTATTCTATATTGTAAGTTAACTGAGTCATTGTAACATAAAACAAATCTTTAACACTGAATTAAACCTTGGTAAATGGTCCACATGTACTTCCAAAGTAGCTCAAAATTCTCTGGCCCATGATGAATGCTATGTAGCTTGAGATTAAGATGTCTTGACAAGTTGAGGATGTAATAAATAAACCATATTTTTTTCATGAAGGGAGATCAGCCTTATGCAGTGAGAATGTGGGATATCATCGAGCTTCTTTACTGCATATAGCTTCCCATATTTGTTATGTGTTGAGTAAAGCTATAACTTACCTTCTTTTTCACAAGGTAATCTAGGTCAGTTTGAGAGTGCTATGAAATCACAATCTTGAGCAATATGTCACATGACGCAACAGTAATGCAAACTACAGGTGACTTCTATTTGAACTTGCTTTGAAGAGGTAAACAAGGCCCTTTAGAAATTACCTTAATGCATAGCTTTGGGTAAAAGATGTCAATAGTCCTGCACATCCTAACAAATTTAAAGCAATTTTACACATGGAATCTCAGTGTGTACATTGTGTGTGTGTGTGTGTGTGTGTGTGTGTGAGAGAGAGAGAGAGAGAGAGAGAGAGAGAGAGAGAGAGAGAGAGAGAGAGAGAGAAAGAGAGAGAAAGAGATGGGTGGGAAGGGAGAGATAATGAACAAGTTACATAGAAGGTATGTATAGAGGGATAAGGTGCTACAGATACATTTTTAAATAAATATTTGGAAAGACAGAAGAAGGGGTAATTTTTAAAACACACTGCAATAATAAAGGAAACAAATATTTCTATACTTTATACAAAGTAATTCTACATTTTACCAGATTAAAACTGAATACTAAACCATTGTATTTATCAAAGTGGCTACGATGCATTTGAACAAGAGGCCAAGAAGGACAAATTGTGTAAACAAGGGCTGTTTCTAGTTATAGGAGAAAAAAAAATCTACATAGTCACATCAATGAAGAGATTTGGTATGGGAATCTTGTGAGGCCTGACCTGGACAACTTCTCCAAAGCTATGTCTTTCTGGAAACATGTACATCATAGTCCTGGATTCTACTTCAAAACCAATGCTTTTATTAAACATATAACCATTAATTTTACAATAATGTACTCTGATGGATTTAGTACATTATGTCCTCCCCATCCAGTTCATTTTTCCCAGACATGACTCCCTATGTTGCTGGTCTGGGAATCAAAAGCTCACTCATTAAATGGATCATATCAACATGGGTGATTTGATGGTTTCAGACTCCTAAGTGATTTTCTGTTCTCCATTCCTTCCCGCAGATACACACAGAGAAGAACTATGAGAACATAGAAAGTTTTGCTTAAAAAGTTAGGAACAACGCTTCCCAGGTTGCTCACTAACTTTCATTTGTGCTAGACTCCCATCCCTGGAACCAAAAGAAAACTATTTCTGTTGCCTATGCCATCCATTAATTAACATGCCATTGTAGCAAAGCTGAATAGATGACACATGGGTGCTCAGCATATGGCCAGCTTACCACACTTCACAGACAGATAATCATTAATAATTAACATGGAGGAACAGAAATAATTATTCTACAACTGATAACTGAAGGGGGAAGAAGGTGAGGAAGAAGAGTAGACCATTTTCTCAGTGCCTGAGTGAGTAACAGAATGGAGATGCAGTAGGGAGGTTTGACATCAACCAGCAACAGCAAAGTCAGAGATCCTGCTTCAATTTGCCCCTTCCACCCTACTTGCTACCTAGTTCATTACCACTAGCATTTTTTGAAACTTTAAAGGGAATTGTGTAAATATGTGAGGAAATATGTCATGCACCTTATACTAAATATTTTAAAACTACCAAAAATTAGAATAAGAAATTGATCAAAGCACCTAGATAATGTATTTATTCTAAAATAAGTGCAATACCTGTCCATAAATTTGCCATGCAAATTTTCATTGTATAAGCCATTCACCAGGATGGGACTTATTCTAGGCTCTAGTACAATTCCCAACCATTTTAATAAGTTTCTGTAATTACATGCTATGGTTAATGCTATGAAAATAATGTGGTAACAGGTCAAAATGATTACAAATTCTGTCTAGCAGGTATCCAAAGAGGCAGTGACATACCCAGTTTAATTTTAAAAATGGCTTTGGCTTTTCCACAAGGAGAATGCAGTAGGAACATTCTGAGAGACTAGACTGACAGATTTACTAAGAAAAAAAAAAACAGTATGTTTGCTTAATGGAGAACGGTACAATCGGGGCAAATTGTCAAGATCATGAAATAGATAAGCAAGGGATGGGTTTAAAAGTGATTATGAGGCCCATGGAAGGATATGAATTAAAATAGAAGTCTGAACTTTTTAATTGTGTAGGATGGAGTGCAGTAAGTACCACAGATAAACATGGCCAGATGTTACTGGAATTATAGCCCTAGAAGGATAGTAAAGAACAAAGTCAGGAACAGAGACACCAACAAGTAGAGATTAACCTGAGGATTTTGGGGAAGGATGGAGGGAAGGAGACCAAATCCTGTATAAGTATAGTGAAGGAATTTACTGTTCAAACACTGAAAACATTTACACAGAGAATACTTAGCACTGATTCAAAATTTTAGGAAGTAAAATATCAAACATTTGAATTACTTTTGTACATTGGATCTATTTTAGTGAAGAAGAATGATCAGTGAGATAAAATTAGAATTTGCAATATATATGCTCAAATATGACAGGTATAGTCATTGGGCAAGCAATTTGAAGAGCAAATAATCAAATTACTCAAAATTCATCCACAATACTAAGCTCTTAACTGAAGCTATTGTTAAAGAAGGAAACATTATTACCTACCAATGAATGTCTAGAAAACATCTCTTTGTGAAGAAAATACTATTTTTTCTTATTTAAAAAGAGGTGAATTTTTGGGGAAGTATCCTTCTGCTTGGTTCCATGGAATTCTCTTCAATATGCACTTCAAATGGAGAGGAGAGTAAAAGAATCATGTAGACTACTTAGGGGGTAACCTTAATAGAAATAATTGTGTGTGTGTTTGAGTGCCTGCATACAAGGCTGTGCACCATATACATGTCTGGATCACTAGATAGCCAGAAGAGGACATCAGCTCTCCTGGCACTGGAAATACAGGTGGCTGTGAGTTACATTGTGGGTGCTAGGAAAAGAACTATCTGACCCCCTCTACTCTTAACTTCTGAGCTTAGGATCTAGTACCTGAATGGTGGTTTTATTATAAGAGTACACATTTTGAGTAAAACTTGCTTCCAGAATTCCACAAATTATGGGCCTACTTCTTTTTTTCTTCTTAGCTTGACCTTTTACTGGTAGTTAATATATATTAAGCCAAAATTATTGACTTGATAGTACTAATTTTCCCCCAATAATAGTAATAGCTAAGGCATATAGAGTGCTTGCTCTTCATCATGCAGAGTTCATAGAATATGTCTCCTTGCAATTTGTCAAGACAGCCTTATTAAGGCATTAATTTATAAGCCCATTTTTTTCTAGGCCTATTTGGATCAGGCTAAACTGGAGCACAGCAGCAACCCAGTTATAAGTGACAAGCTTAGAGCATGCCTTCCAGGATCACATTTTGTCCATTGCTTCTTCCAACACTATTTCAAGGGAGAATTCTGATCGTCATCCTCCCTTGATCTAGCATCTTCACAATTATACAACCGTGACTTGGGAAAGAAATCAAGAGTGTAGATCTTTGAAGCTATGTTTGAAGCTAACTTTGTCTGTTTTCTATAGTTCTAATGTAAATGGATAAATTTCCATTACCTCTGAACAAATGAATGAATGGTAAAGAAACCAGAATAATCTATATTATATTGTGGAGTATTTAGGCAGTTTAGTGCCTCTTATACCTCCATTTTCCCAGTTTTCCAAAGGGAATGAGGCCCAGTGAGAAAGTTGGCTATCCAAAGCTTTCAATGAGTGACATGCCTTTAGCTTATGCCCTCAACTCCAAGTCACCCCTCCTGTTTTCTTAATAACATGTTTTAATGTGAATTGCTTTGGCAAGCATACCCATTTTCTCCAAGTATCACCATGTACACTGTACTTCCTGGATGCTCAACAAACATTTGCAGTTGACAAAATGACATGAGCTCTTTGCCCAGTGTATCAGGGCAAATGCCAGCAAACTCTGCCTGGGTCTTGTTGTCTCAGAACCAGGAATGTATTATGTTAGGACTGATTGTATTTTTACTGTGTACATCAACATCAATTCCCCTGCTTCAGATTCCCAAGCACAGAGATTAAGATTGTGAACCACCAAACCCAGCTCAAGACTCTTGGAAACAAAACAAAACAAACAAACAAACAAAAAAAAAAAACAAAGGAAAAGGAAAACTATAGTCTATAGTCTCAGAATATGACTCAATTAAAAATATTCTTCAAAATATATGAATACATAATTTAGTACATACACAGCTATATACTAGGAATGAACAACTAGAGAAAAATCTATACAAAAAATTTCATCTTTTCTCTTCTGTCCTAGTGAAAACTCAAGAAAAAATAATTCCATCTATATAGCATGGGAAATCAGCTTTAAAGTAACTCTGGTGGAAAAATGCAATATGCAAAGAGGTAGAATGACAACTCTTCATCCTTGGCTGTGAAAGTAACATGATTTCCCCTGACATAAAAGAGGTGAGAAACAACATAAATAAAATAAATAATATCCAATCATTTTACCGAAGCCCCTCCATGGATATAAATTAAATTTATGAAAAATAGAATACTAGGAAATAGCTTTTCTAATTGAATATATTAATACCCAGAACTCAGAAAGGTAATTGTTGAGATAATTATTCTCTAGAGATTAGATTGATTCTTAATACAAGTATACAAAAAGTCCAGTTTTTAAAAAGAGGAGAATAGCTATAACTTGTCTTGATTATCATTTTCTTCTATTAGTCCCTACTGAAAAACAGCACATTTCCCAACCACACTGTAAATGTACACACATTTAGTTTCCTGATGAGTCCTGGCTTTTTGTCTCCTGTGAACTCTCTCTCTTTGTTTGGTGATCTATACTTAAACCTCTAGTGGAGTTGAATTTACCAATTCAGTAGGTTTTTCTTGTTTGTTTATTTGTCTTACAAAACAAAGCTGACTTATTTGGACTGAACGTTGACAGGCTTGTGCCTTTAGTTACTTATTTTTGGGCAGGGGCCATGCTAATCTTCTCTGTATCGTTCCAATTTTAGTATATGTGCTGCCGAAGCGAGCACTAGTTACTTATTCTTAGCTCTACATTTTACCTTTCTCTATCAAACAAATACTGCAGGGAAAAATGCACATACTAGTTTTATGAAATAGATATAAAAATTTCCCTTTCTCCACTGCTTGGAAGCCTTTGTTTTGTAATACTTTTATTTTTAATTTTAAAAATTCTATTTCAATTTTATAGTTATTTTTTGATTGGCTTACATTGCAATGTTTCAGTACTTCTTTGTGGCTTCTCTTTTCTCTTGCTGTTGATATATCATTGGTTGATGAGACTGACATTAAAGATCAATCATACACTATGATATTATAATTTTATATGAATTAACACATGACCTGAGGCACAGAAATTAATTATGTCTGATGTCCTAGAATATTACTAAATTTCAATAACCTCTTATGGTCAGTAGCTATAAACAACTAAGATTTCCAAAGAGAATCTCAGAAAGCTTACATTTGAGAACACCTTTGGGAAAGATGGTTATAATTGCTACTGTAATTTCATGGATGACAATTTTTCAAAACTCAAAGACTGCACCTAAGAAGTTTTAATCATCTTTATTTCACTGCCACATTATTTGTAGTCATTTCACATTCCCATGCACTATTGTTCTTCGGTAAATTACAGGGCTTGGTCTGAGTGAAGCATATGGAAACAGAATGTTTAATGCTGGATTATTTACTGACAGAAATTTTAATAAATATGTGGAAGAGGCCAAAACCATACTCTTTATATTTGAATAATTAAAAACATTAAAGTCTATCATAATACACCTTGCAAATGATATCAAAAACAACACAATTAACCATAACCAAAGTCTGTGTATCTCAGTGGACTACTATACAGTTAGATTTTCCATTTGCAATGAAAACTGTATAGCTTTGCATTGGATCTTGCAATTTCACTACCAAATATATCTTCATAGATCTATCTATCAACAAAACCTTCCCATGACAGAATTATTAGTTCAGAAAACAATTTAGCTTTACACTCTTCAAATTTCACATGACCTCAGAATTAAAACATAAACACCACATGTTTTATTTCATATGTTCAGTCTAGCTAATAATATATGTGTGTAAATAATTGTACATGTGAATACAGTACAACATCTAGAAAACAAAATAAGAAAGGCTAAATATTAGTGATGAGGCAAAACAGATTGCAGGTAATGGGCATGGGTTATGCACTCTGTTTATAAATATATTGGTTATTGTGGAGTCCCCTGTCCCCTCTCTCACCACAATTCTTGTATGATGAGATTTTTTTTCCATCATAATTTTAAATCACATCAAACTTTGTGAGTCCTTTAGAGAAACTTCCTTCTTCTCAGAACCTGACAATATGCAGAGAGTTAGAAATCTTATAAGAGAAGGCTTAAATTATATGCCTCCACTAAACTCTTTGCCTAAAGTCTCAAGGACCCATAAAGAAGAGGAGGCACAAAGAGTATAAAGGTTAGAGGAGATGGAGAACACCAAGAAATTGTGTAGTGTATCAGTCAGTCCCAGGTTCCATGATACTGTAGTCATCCTATATTTTTTGTTTCATCATTCATTTCAATAGCATCTCCTTTCTTGCTTGCTTTCCTGTCAATTTTAAATGTAATCTTTGACAACTTGGAAAGATAAAGAAACTAAGTCTTAAAAATCAACACCTTCAATATTTCCTTTTCCTTAATCTTTTCTGTTTAAGTTATCTTTAAGTAGATACAATTTTATTCTCCATTTTTGACCCATATATTTAATTACACAGTGATAATTTCACTGTTCAATTGAATTTCAAAATCTTGCTTTAATCAATGTTGGCATGTGATTTGGTCTTGATTTATGTCCTCCCTGAGATTCAGTTTTGTCTTCTTTTAATCATTATAATTAGCCATAATAATATCAACTATGAAAGATCCTGGTGAGAATTAAATGAAACACCTTTTGAAGGGATTTCAGTCAAAAAGAAAATCACTAAACCTGTTTTCCCACTTAAATTATGTTTTTTATAAGTTTTCCAGAAAACTAAAGCAATGGCTTTCTAATTAGCCTTTCTGTTTCTGTTTTCCCTTTTTAAAATCCAATTTTGGACTTATGCTTAGACATATTTGAAAACACTTTAATAACACTACTTCTATATGGTTAATCTTGACCACCAACTTGATTATATACAATTAGTGTTAGAGTTTCAATATTAAATACTCCTCAAAAGTCTCATAGATTAAAGGTCTGCTTAGCACTTGAATGGATTTATGAGAAGTGTTTGGGTAATGTCACTTCTGATTTTAACAACAGAGTTACTTACTGACAGCATCAAATTGATAGACATTATTGGTAACTAATGAAACCTCAAAGACTGGAAGAAATAGATTACTAAGTGAAAAATGCATCTAGTCATCTTTCACTTCTATATGCATTCTTCTTCCTAGCCACCATGAGTAGTAAGTTTGCCATGCCCATTTCCCATGACATACTACTAGAGTACAAAATCTAGAGTCATGGAGTGAATTTACTACCACACAAAACCCACAAACTATAAATCAAAACAGTTCTTTCTAACTTTTCAAGTGGCCATGTATATGTTCAACATAATAGATCAACACAAATTGTTTATGTTAAAAAAATTACTTCAACTGCAAAGTGTCTAATGAGTTAGGGGAATGCTTCACAGCTTGGAGCTCATGACCCCAACAAATCCTCTTGTGTAAGACATCATAAATTTTTATCAAAGTATGTCAAAAAATTTCTTTCCATCAGATTACAGTTTTGAGGGTCAGTTGCTTATTACCTCCCCAATTAGCTTCTTTTCTGTCTTCTTTGCTATCTAGATTTAGTTTGTAGGGAATGGAGAAAGCACTGAGTGAATGAGTAAAGAGAGGAAAAAGTTTTAAGGTAGTGTCTAATGTTATGAACTCGGCCATGTCAAGCTTTCCAAAGCTTTCCATTCATGACAATTGCAAAGCCTTCCTCAATCAGGCTCAGGGAAAAGGCAAATATTCCATGCATAGATGTTGGCAGTGAGATCACAAAAGGTCCTCTGTAGCTGCCTATTCCTGATTATTTTTAGCTATTGACTACTCCACCATAAAGACCCAAATTGAGACTGGCTAAACATTCTTCTTTGTTCATCTCTATATGCTAAACTCACTTCCTTGTTCAGCTGTATACAATAAACCAGGCTCCTCTATTCAGATGTATATAATTAGCTTGCTGGTGCTTTGTTCCTTAAAGAGCACGACCCAACCTATCCCAGCTTCTCTGTATGGGTATCTTTTGTTTTATCGTTTCGCCTTGCCTCAGTTGGATCAAACCTAAAGCTGTGCCAGACTCAATATATGTAGTGTCTTTTCTGAATAATCACCTGTTTAAAGTGCTTCCATCTCACTCTGTACAATTTCAGTTTCAGATTTGCTTCCTTGCAATCCATTATTTATGCACCATCTTACCTATCTTTCCAGAGACTTGTCTTATCCCGATTTGTAGTCTCATATTTAGTGAAAAAATTCGGTTAACACTTTAATTGATGAAAGAAATATTATTCCATTGAATCCCCACTAAATTGTAAGTTCCTTATATTTGCATCTTTATATTTATCTTAGCTATGCTTATAAGGTTCTCAAAATACTGATAAGTATCCCTCTTTTTCCCTCTTTCCACCTCCCCTTGGTCCAAAATGAACTTGAACTTGCTATAAAATAAGAATAGCCTAGAAATTATGACCCTCCTTCCTCCTTCCCCAGGTTCTTCAATTACGGGGAAGTGATGCCATGTCTGGTTTATGTGGTACATAACTAAGGACTACCCATATGTTATGCAAACACTCTACCCTCCCAGCTACACTCACAGTGCTCAATACTTAATGATATTGTGCAGCAGCAGCATAATTTGTATCTCTGTATAGTAGTTTCATGAGTGTTGACATCATACATCCTTGAGTATTGTTTTAGTGTTAGATTTGTATGAGTTTCTGTAACAGTATAGCTGTGTACCTCAGTTCTCATTCAAAGTGTTTGCATGTGTTTGTAAACATTTGGTCTCATAGATACTAGGTTGTTATTTTTTCAATGATTAAAATGTGTGATTTTTTTTGATATAAAGAGGATTGATGATACTCAAACACTAACAAAGGAAAATTGATAGGTTTACCTAGGTGCTGTAGGTTATATCAGATTATACTCAGTCATGTTCAGAAACTAGACTGAGGTTATATTCAATACTTTGATATTACTATGAAATTTACTTTTTTTTAAAAGTAAACATATATTTTAAAAACTAAGCATGTTTTATGTGATTTTTCTACTTCTAAATAAAACATTTCAGATTATCTCACTCTTATGTAGTGTCTCTAAGGAATCAAATGGTTGGAAACATATGAACTACATGATTTAAATTACACAGAACAGTGTAACACAAAAATGTAATTGAAAAAGTTATAAAAAAATCATGTTCTCCTCCAATAAATGTCACTACCTGGGGCAAAAATAGAGCTAGATGGTTTGTCAGAAGTACTTGTCTTTTTTCTAAATTAGTCTAAGATTTTCTGTAAATAATACATGCACTTACCATGTTCCTTTTCCATTTGCCTTTAAATTTTATACAAATAATATGAGGCATCTGATTAAATTTTTCTGGCATAATACTTTTTGTATTAAGTTTAAGAAACCTTCATCCTTTAAAAACCCTATAGGGGAATACATTTCCTTGATGCCTAGCTATATAATGCAGGAAGACCTTGTTATAATGAACTTGATTTTTGTTACCTGTGAAATCCACCTGTGTTGCAATTAGTGATAGTACCTAACTAAAATCTTATTCTGTAACTATCAAAGTATAAGTTTAATCAAAATCAACACTTAATGATATCTTATAATAATTTCAAAAGTTATGTTCATTCAATCACCAAAGGGTGGGACTAAAAAGTACATAATGTAAAATGTCTTACAATTATCATATTTCATGTATTTCTAAATTACTGCCTGAGGTGATGTCTTGCTTGTACAAAAAAAGCCTTTCTGAAAATCAGAGAGAAGGAGCAAGCCACAGCACAATTTACACTTTACACACACCTTAGCATCTCAGCAAATGAGAAATTGCTTATATCCCTGCTTATATCTTATTTCTGCCCAGCTACCTTACTTTCTGTCTGTCTATACAGACCTCTGTGGTTAGCTAGTGGCAAGTTCTTCTGACCCTCAGACAGGCTTTATTTGTACAATCAAAGTATCACCAAAACTGCCAATGATTACTTCTTCAAAGATCAACATTCCTTTCAGATCATTTGAAAGACAATACCCTTGAATGTTATTGGCCTGTTTTGCTCAGTACAAACGATGTGATCAGGCTGCCATTTCATCTTCAGCTCTACCCTTCATTGACTTAACTTCTCCTTTACCATCTTTCCCCAAAGATGTGCATTAGTTCCACCCAATATTTCATCTCAAGGTTTATTAAGATGTCCCTATTTTATTCTATTGCTTAATTTATCATTATTTGAAGTATCCTTTACTTTATGGACTCTTTCCTCTTCTACTAGAGTTCAAACATCATGAGCACAGAGGCCATCTCTCATTCACTTATTCAGCTAAGTACATAGTCAATGTCAAAGCATTTGGTTAATGATAGAAAATATAATTGAATGTATTGCAAAACAGTTCATTTTCCTACAGCATTCATTTAGAGCAGACAATACTACTACTACTACTATTGTTTTCTGTAGGAGTTTTGTTACGGTGACAAAGCCTCCGTTCTCTAGGCATAAAGTGTAGTCAGTAGACAGTATCAGCAGTAAGGAGTCCAGGTAGAGTACTGTAAAAGAATCTGTCAAGACATAATAGTAGATAAAAGAATGTACTTGGATGATGCTATTATAGACTGTTGCTCTCCAAAAACTGACAATGGGGGCCCAATTTCAAAGGGCAATACTCACACCAATCATTGAACATAAGATTGAGTTGGTGCCTGCATGGAGCCTTTACTCCTGTGTTTTAGTCTCTTTTGTGTGGGAAGGTTCTTTGCAGGCTATCTAATGTGACACCTGGACAACAACACAGCCACAAAACCTTCGACCTACAATCTGTCCTATCTGCAAGGTTTTGAGGGGAAATGGTGGTACAGAACTTACAGGAATGACCAAAGAAAGTCTGGTTTAACTTGAGACCCACACCAGGAGAGGGAGCCCATGCTCCATACTGCCTAGATGGATGGGACCTGGAGACTCAGAAGCCCAGAGACATAGGATAGAAACAAAAGTGAGTGGAAAAAAATTAAATGACTCTTGTTCCTACTGATATTCTGCTATACTCATAGATCAGTCCCTTATCCATTCATCATCAGAGAGGTTTCCTCTGGCAGCAGATAGGTAAAAATGCAGAGATCCACAGTTAGACAATGAAAAGAGAGAGTCTAGAGTCTAAATTGCAGGACTCCATTGGGCCCTGCCCTCTGTGAGGAAGAGGGGGGTTTTCTAGGAGTAAGAGAGGAAGGAAGACACTAGGAGAACACAGTTCACTGAATCAACTAAACAGGAATCATATGGACTTACAGAGACTGAATTTCCGAGCACAGAGCCTGCATGACTCTACACCCGGTCCTTTGCATATATGTTATGTGTGAACAAGTAACTGATGCATGAGAAAGTTACAGAATTATTCTAGAGTGTGTAAAGATTGCTATGTCACTCAGGGTTCTGCCACTTTAACACATACCTGTGGTAACCGACTTAAAATGAAGAAACATTTACTTTGCCATCCTGTGTTAGAGGGTGTACTCTAGGATGGACTGGCCCAATCAGTTTGGAACTTGCTATGTAGGAAAGCAAAACCACTTATGTCAGGATCAGGAAACAAAAGAATGAGGGACCAGTGTCCCCTTAGCAGGGCCAGACCTTAATAACCTAAGCAACTCTCAATTTTGACTACTCCATTACTTTTCAATAGTGCCATGCTTGGGATCAAGCTCTTAGCACATGGACCTAAGGGGAATTTTCAAAATCCACAATGCAGGAATCATCTATATGAATACTGAATTCACCAGCAATAAGTGGAGAGGCCACAGTCACAGAAAACCAGCAGGTAAATTGATCAGAGAATATGGTGAAGTAGGATTGATAATAAGTCCTAAGGATTCAGGCACTGCAGGAAGTCCCTAGTATTTGCAAATGCCCTTCATGCCTTTTATGTTGTCATGAAAAGGATGATTTCAGCTGGACTCCCTTCTCTGTTGCAGACTCCCTTCTTGTCAGACAAAGAAGAAGAGAACAGATACTACGAGGCAGTTGCTTCACAGCATGTTCTGTAATGGACAGTTATATGCTCATCAAATGGACAATTGGTGTTTTACAAACTGCATTCTAAGGAATTCTGATGCCTTAAATTACCTTAATAGGTATTCTATCAATAAAGGATTCTGTGATAACCAAGGCTCAGTGAAGCCTGAGTTAACAGATCCTGAAGTGATGTATTTATATCAGTGCTTCTTACAGTCTTTAATATTTTAATGTGCAATATGAATCACCTAAAGGGAGATTTGGTATGGAGTTCCTAAACTTTATCGACCATTTCACAGTTTCATTCAAGAACAATTATTCGCATCCGTTATATGGTAGGTTTCCTCCCAACACAGTTTGGGACAGACTGTTGAAGATAATGTCCATTGTTCACAAGGGCATATGGAATGGAGTGTGCATGTTCCTTGGTTACTGATCAGCATGGGACACCGTAAAATAATCACCAGGCTGTAAACCTTTCTTTCTTTTATGGCTTTATGCAAATACAAATACTGTCTATGAAGATCTAAGTACAAAAATGTTCATAAAAACATCTAGTAAAGAAACAAAAATAAACACACAAGTGAACTGCTGTTGAAAACTATACAGATTTCATATAAGGCGAAACTGTGAGGTACTTGATATGTTATAACAAAAGATTTATTAATTTTGGAATAAAGTATCATTACAGAGAACTGTGGAGAAAATGAGCCATCAGCTTAATTTGCAAGATAAATTCAAACACACACACACACACACACACACACACACACACACACACACACACACACAGAAGCATAGAGTACACTTAGCATATACAAAGCCCTAGATTCAATCTCCAAACCAAAAAAAGTGTATGTATGTACATGTCTTTGTGCCATTAGAATATTCCTTTAAATTTCTGCTTGTTTTGCTTTGTAGAATCTTTTCAGTATCAAAGAAAGTCAATGTTGCTTGACATATTCTGGCATGCCTATACATGCCAGTAGATTTCATGAAAGAAGCAGATAAACTGCCAATCAATAACTCCAAAATACACATTTGCTCACAAAAAGGACTCTTATCTTTGCTTCTTGTCAAATTTCAAATATCTGAGACTCTACACTAAGATTACTATATATTCATTTTTTTATAGAGCAATCACTGAAAAAAATCAAAGCACATATTTTCATGTTTTGGCATATCCTAAATCTCTGCAATTAGAATACTCAGCATACATTTGATGAATGAAGACTCACTTTTATTTTATAGATTTAAACTTGTTTCTTGGACTATACTGTTCTTGCCATCACAATGTCACAAGTTAAAAATATTCAATGATTGTCTTTCCAGTATTGAATTATTGCTCGTACACTGTGTTCATTCTGTTGCTTACTAATGTGGGAATGTGGGAACTATTTTGACAAAATGATCAAACTATGGAATTTACAAAGAACCCCATTGTTGTCTATTCTATGATCGTGTCATACAAATAACAGTGGCTTTTAGTGTTCAGATGTAATCTTCCCATCTCTTTCAGATATACAGGAAGGGAAATGTATAGAAAAAGCTGAAGCATACCAGTTTTATCTCTCTCTCTCTCTCTCTCTTTTACTTCTATGATTTCAAATTACTCAAGCTGTTCTGGTTATTAAACAGTGAATCCAGCTGACTTAAAAATATAGAACTGTGCCATGCAGGCTCTTATAGAAAGCTATTTAGAGCTTCTATTATCTACTGAAGAACTAATGCACTTCCTTAATTGTGCCTGCTGGGTGATCAGGCGAAACTGGCTGAGGAATTCAAGCCCACACAGAAATGCAAGGCTGTGAAAAGGACATTTGCTCAGCAAGAAAGGTTGCAAAAGCCCTTTGACAAATGAGACAAAGTAAGTCAAGTAATAACAGAAGGGCTTTTTGAACATTTTCAGTAATTTGGTTATAACTAACTCTGGAGTGCATTAGCAGAAGAGTCTTAATCAGACCTCATTTTTCCATTAGAGACTGATTACAGTGTGTCTCTTATTAGTAGATTTAGTTTTCCTCCATGACAACGCTAGGTAAATATAAACTAATTTGTTTGAACTTCCTTTTGTCCATGTTTCTGTGTCCTGAAAAGGCCTGATGTTTCTCAAATAAAGCCTGTGAACACAGAGGGCGCTGTTCTCTAAGTAATGCCCCTTCTGCAGGCAAATGATTAATCCACATTAACATCAGATTAACTCACATCTCTCAAATGTAGTGTTTGTGGTACTATCTTGTTTTTACAAGCCTGGTTGAATTCCACTATCTTAATTCTGTTTCGTTTATGAACGATGACTTTCAATCTGAGAGATTTATTTTCCTCTTGTGGAATACTTCTCTTGCCATCCCAGTGGTATTCTTCAGAAGAGATCTAAATTAAGGGACTCATTGGAGGGTGGGTGAGTGCTCCATACCTAAATGACTGAGATCATAGGTAATCCAATAGGTTCTTTTTTTTTTTTTTTTTTTTTTTTTTTTTTTGAGAGAGAGAGACATTCCTACTAAGAGGCAGAATAATCCCTGCTTTGCATGTATGACCTTCAAGATATTATAAGTAGAGGAAAAAATCTCTTTGGGTTGTGAATTATGATTCACTTTCACTTGCTTTGTTGAAGAATACTCTATCAGTGGCACTCTAGTTGTATATGCTTCGTTATAGGAAGAGAAAGTCTGAGATCAAGAGCTAACATCCATGCCATCAAAGAGAGACTGCTGTATAAACATAGCAATCAAAGCCATGCCATGGCATCAGGGCACATTATACTTACATTGCTTCACTATCACATTTTTTTTTTAAATTTTATATAACACTTGCTGTGCATGTTCAGGGCAAGTGGTTTCAAAACTCTTCTTCAACTCTTCTCCATTTTCTTTTAAGACAGACTGATGGGAGATGTCATTCTGCTAATATGTTTTTCTTATTGGCTAATGAATAAAAAACTGTTGGCCAATAGGAAAGCAAGATAGGCAGGACTAGGAGACAAGGAGGTTTCTGGGATGGAGTAGGAAATTCAACATGTAGAGACCCTCTATCTTGTATGATAAGACCACATGGAAATACTAAGATTAATAGAAATGGGTTAATATTTAAGACAGAGCTAGCCAATAAGAAATGTTAGTTAACAGGCCAACAGCATTATATCTAATACAGCCTCTCTTTGTGTTATTTGGGGCTGGGGCAGATGTGGGACCAGACTGGTGGGAAAACCTACTCATAACAACAGTCTCTCAGTAATCTTAAAGCCACAGAGTGATTGTCTAGGCTTGCTGGACAGTGAGCTTCAGTAATTTTCCTGTGTTTGCACAACACTGGGATTACAGATAACTGATTATGTAGTCGCTAGGGCTCTGAGCACAGGCTCCTAGGCATGTACTCCAAGATTCTTACCAACTGACATATCTTATCTTTTCATTATCCAGTACTTTAAAGCTTTTGTGTTTGATACATTTGAGAAATATTAGGAAAGAAAAATTAATATATACATACATGTACATATATATGTGTGTGTATATATGTATAATTTTAAATAACTTCCTAGGCAAATATCACTCTTGTCATTCTAAATATCTAAATAACCAAAATAGATCATTGATTGGCTCCATTCACAGAGATCTCGTTTTGATAATCTAGTTTCATTAAGTGATATATGTATAGATAATTACAATGGTGAGGTATAAAACAATATGTTGGTCTCAATCTCATATATAACTAGTAGTAGTACAGTAGAGGAAACTAATTTGGGAAGATGATAGCATATACACATTTGAAAGTTCAACCAACACAGAAGAAAGAAGAACCTGAAAAGGGAGAGTAATTGTTTCTTTGATTGATTTGTTGGCTGTTTGAGTCTACCTTCTTATTTGAGACCCTGTGTCATAGTGGTTGGGAGGACCTAGAACTCTCTAGGAATAAGTGAATGAGCTTAAACTGTTGATTCTCTTGCCACTATGTCCCAAGTGCTAAGTTTATAGATGTGCAACACTGTGTCTGGCATCCTACTGTCATATTAAAATCTTTCATTTTATTTGTAACTTAAATGCTTATTTTCTTTAATGTAGAAATAACAGTTTGGGCATAAGCAAGTTTCAGGAAAACTATGTACTTTCCTCACAAGAGGAGTACAAAACGGATAATCAGAGGGAAGTGAGAGCTTAATAAATTATTTCCTACTGGATTAGCAACTGGGAACCCCGAAGTGCTTCAGAAGTTTTACAGTTTGGGAATATCACTACCAGACTTCAGCTATTTACATTTCACTGGGTCCAAATTTATGAATGAACAGTATCTTGAAAGTTTAGACTCAACTGAAAAATCATTATAGAATCCTGTGTCCTTTTAGGCCATTTCTCAGATGGCATCTATATCAGAATTGTAATGAAGATAAATGTAACCTCTATTGCGTTCATGAACTGCCATCATTTTTCACTTTTCACTGAAAATTTCTATCATACCTGTGCACTTTACAAATGTATTCAAAACTTAACTTCAGTATGTAGCTCTTTAGAAGAAAATAAATCATTTTTAGAACCTATATTTTCAATCATAGCATTCTGAATTGTCCCTTTCTCATTTTTACTGTAAAAACTATCTTCCTTGAAGCCTAGTTTAAATACCATCATCTCAATGAGATTGTTGTTACCACATTCCATCCTCCTCATCCTTATGCTTCAAGTTTCTGAGAACCACCAGCCAGTTCTCTGCCTCTGTGAGGATGAGATCTTGGGTCCTATCTTTGTCTTTCAGTCCTTATTTTAAAATGTTAAATAGTTACATTTTTTTCCTCCACAAAAATTAGTTGACGGTCAAATGCTTTGATCATGACTTAACGTTTTTGCTTATATAAAGAGGTTAGAATGTATCTATACCTTGGTTGAGTGATTAGAAATATATACGTAAGGATTTCACTAACCTTTCTAAAGAACTTCCAAACATACAATCACAACTGAGAAATATAGGACACAAGAGGTTGGTGATGCCATCCTAGCATCTGGGATGTGACAGAGATTCTACCCAAGCAGAAATAATGTTTAAAGTTAAGAGTTAAGAGGATACTTCATGCCCAATAGAAAGGCTTGATTGTATCCTAAGTAGAAATGGTACTGCATGGAATAATCTTGAATGCATGTATAATTTATACATGGTATTTTAAGTTTTTATGTCAACATGCAAAATCTTTTAATATGACTTTGGTCATCCTTATTTTACTTGCCTAAGGCAGTTTTGCTCTATGACTTTTAAAGGTTTTGGCTGTTCTCCATTTACAGATAATATCTGATTTAGAATAAATATTACCTATTTCCCCCTATAATTGGATATGTCTGAAGAAAATCAAGAGGGAAGAAGCCATGGAGGCTTGTAAGAGGTCAGCTATATTACCTCAGCCTGGAGAAGGCGGCTGCTAATGTTCATAGTGGCCAAAGAGTTTTGGTAAGACACTAAATCATTTTGTTTTAACACTGCCAATTAGTTGAATATTGATTTATGATTTAATGAATTTTATTTTTTATGTGTGTTCAATATTTATATGCTTATTGCTCCCAACCAATAATAGATGCCTTGAAGACAAGGATTGCATCTTCAAGTCCTGTGTTTCTTCGGAGTAATTTCTGAATGGGTGTCTGGAAACAACTATTTATTAAATAAGTAAACACTTATCTGGATTAACCAGTTCAATTTTGTTGTTGTTGTTGAGTAGTTATTAAAGGCCTCTGTTGTATTCCTAACATTCTTAAATAAAGGGAATGATCCAAATAAGGTACTAATTAAATCTTTTTGGAAGAATTTATCATACAGTGGTTTTAAGTGAGTCACATATTAATTAAAAGTCATATAGAGTCTTGATATCCAAAGCTGATTCTACAAGCACTTAATGAAAGGCATATGTTCAGCTTGTAAAACTGTAAGGTTTCTTGAAAATTCAATACATGACTAAAAACATTTGTGTTCTTTTACACTCACATGTTTCTGTTGCTTTTTATTATTTTTCTATTATTGTGGATATTATTTTCTAGTAAAAAAATATTTTATTTCCCAATTTGTTGAGTTCTTCAGACTAAAGACTGAAGTTTGTGAACTGTTGATTTCCATTTTTTAGAATGATTTTTTTTTTGGTACCCACCCAGATGTTTAATTTGGAGTTATTTGTTTCCTGTGTGTACCTTATTTGAATTACCTAAATAGTATTCCTTTAAATATTGTCAAAGTCAATGGTAAAATATTTAGAATAATGAATATATTATTCAACATAAATATGTAAGCCTGCGATCACCTGATGTTACAGTAAACACATATGATAAATTCCAATATTCAAAGTAACTTTTTCCTCAAATAAAATTGTTTCTGGTTTCCTCAAAATTTTCAAAAATTCATTAATAGCAAAATAATTATGTAAGACAAAATATTTCATTAGATAGATGACCTTCTATTTTAGAATTCAAAAGATTTGCTTCATTCACTTCTGAAGTTTTTCTAAGTCAGGAAGGTACACAACTCATCAGCGGATTTGGTGGTTCCTAACTTAAGGAACAAATAAAGGACAATTGCTTGACATACATTCTGGGTGTGAAACATCCTTTGCATTTATAACATATTCTTCCCATTACTTTCCCCAGAACTCAATAAAAATTATTTATGCTCAAAACTTCATGATGGATCTTACTGCTCCCTCATATTTTGACCTAGTTTTCCCCAACAACCCCAAAAGGTCCTGACCTCTATTATCAAAATCTCGATGCAGATGGAAGCTCTGATGAGATTCTAATTAAGTGAAAACCTTTCTGTAATTATACATGTTCACCATTTAATGAGAATTGTTCTATAATTAGAAATTTATTTGGACACTTTAAGATTTCACAGACTGTAGCTATAGTGTCCTGTTTCAAACATTTTTCATTCATGAGGGGGCAAAGTTGCTTTCCAGACAATGTGTCACTGCCAAGGGAAATGTCTCCTTTAATTAAGTGTATAATCCTGTGGAATGATAACTCACAAAACTTATTTTCACTATTCCTTTACTTGTCTTGAACACAGGTTGAAAATGAACACTACCAGAGATACAAGCTTTCAGTGTTTTTGTTAATAGTGTTTGGTATTTTCCCAATAAATTTCCAGTCATCATTTAAAACTAGTCACTGACAAATTGTGCTTTCCAAAGAACACAGAAGCTTTTCAGTCCATTTCTGTCTTAAAGAGAAAAGAAAAGAAAAAAAAAAAATGCAAGGAATATGTGGCTCAAGACCATTAACTGGGGAATGTCTGTAACTGGGGAAGGAGAAGGAAATCCTCAGAAAAATCTTACAGTGGTACTTTTTCTCTAGAACTTTTTCCCTTTTAAAACTCTGTCTATATCTTATGTCATTTCACATCTAATCATTGTAGTTAAATTGCATGGCCTTCTCTCTCTTTGTCAGTACACTAGAGATAGCACTACTAAGCAGAACTGCAGGTGCAGGGTAAACCACATCTGAACCACATCAGTATCAGAAGTTTCCATCCTATTTACTGGAGAAGAAAACCTGAAGCAAAATATTAGTCTGGTTAAGTGATGCATATTGAACAAGAAGGGAGTGGCTGATGGCTTTCAATATCTTCTTAAAATATAATAAGACTTACACTAGGTTGAATGTATCATAATGTGTTATAGCATGTTCTTAGCATAAATCAGGTCCTGGGTTTTCAAGAATAGGGAAAAAGAAGAAAAGGGTAGGGAAAAAAAGCACAGAGATGATAAGACAGGCTGCTGGCAGTAGAACCATTATGTATCCCTAGTGCATGAACTGGCTATTTGGAGCCCATTTCCTATGGAGGGATACCTTGTCAGCATAGATACAGGGGTGGGGGGCTTGGTCCTGCCACAAATGCTGTGAGAGACTTTGACAATTCCCAATGGGAGACCATACAATAGTAGAGGAGTGAATGGTGTGTGTGGGGTGGGGTGGGGGGGTAGGATGAGGAGATAGTGGGAGGGAATGAGAGGACTGGGGTAGAGGAAACTGGGATTGGTATGTAAAATAAGACTGTTTTGAAAATAAAAATTTAAAAAGGATAAAGAAATAACCAAAATGAAAGAGAGACAAAAAGGAATTATGATGAGGGAAGGAAAGGCTAAGGGAATTGACAGGGGTCTGGTAGGGGAGAGACAGAGAGGAAAGGCTGGAGGTAAGGAAGAAAAGGAAAGAGGCAATACAAGCATGAGTTCAGAAACCAGAACTCTTTTTGTTCTGGTGTTGTGAAATTTTTGTATTCACATAATTTTGAACAACTGTTTACAATTTAATTAAATCATACCAGTAAAGATACAACATATATTTCTAAATATCAAACCAACCTCTTATTAAAAATAGACATTCCTGGACATTTCCCTAGTGCCAGATTTCTCTTTAAACCTATGATGACTCCCTCTATTATCATATCTCTTTTCTTGCTCTCTTCTAATTTTTTCTCTGACTAAATCTTCCTGTTCCCTCATGTCCAGAGATCTACAAGGGTGATCCCAACTAACAATCTAAGCAATAGTGTAGAGGCTATCTTAAATGCCCTTCCCTGATAATGACAACTACCTTATATGCCATCCTAGAGCCTTCATCTAGTAGCTGATGGAAGCAGAAGAAGACACCATAGTGAAGCCAATCTCCTGGAATCCAGTTGTAGAGAAGGAGGAGTGACAAGGTAAGGGGTCAAAACCATGCTGGGAAAACCCATAGAAACAGCTGACCTGAGCAAGTAGGAGATCATGGACCCCAGAAAATAGCTGGAAACCAGCATAGGATCAACCCAGACTCCCTGAATGTGGGTGTCAGTAGTCCCAGGCATGCTATGGGGCCTCTGGTAGTGGATTGGTATTTATCCCTAGTATACAAATGGATGTTGGTAGCCCATCCCACATAGAGGGATACTCCCTCAGCCTATATACATGGGGGAGGGCCTGGGCCCTGCTCCAAATGATATGAAAGACTTTGAAGACTTCACATGGAAGGCCTTACCCTCCCTGGGGAGCAGAAAGGGGATGGAATGGCGATTGGTAGGGGGAACAGGAGAGGAATGGAGGTGAGGGAACTGGTATTGACATGTAAAACAAGCTTGTTTCAAATTTAAATTTTAAAAAATTATCACACAAATAAAATAGACATTCCTGACTGTTGCCCAGGCTGTGCTGAGCCATCTCTGTGGCATTAGAAATACCTCAGCACAGAGAAACTGGTGTCCTAATGCCAGATATTTCCTTGGAATGTGTCAATAGAATGTCTCTATGTGTGTGTGCTATGTGTGTGTGAGGAAGAAAATTGTAGTGTAGCGATTAGATGAAGAAATATTTGCATTTGACTATAAATCAAAGTAGTCACCCAAACTACTTGAAGACTTAAATATTGACATGATGTTGCTACAGTAAGAGTTCAATACTGTCTACTGAAACTTAATGTCTGATAGAAGTTTTATTCTTATCACTACATTTTATATCTATAATTTAATTGATGTTTGTAAATGAATGTATAAATGTCATTTTATGACACTGACAGCAGTAAATTAATGTAGAATTGTATGTGATGTATCTAGTATTGATATTTAAGGCAAGGCTTATGAACTTGACTCCTAGATGTTTTCTGGACATTAGTCTGTACTGATTTATTTGAATACACTGTAAGCTATTTGTTTCATGTGTATCATTACAACTACGTTTCTAAGTATTTAATTGATTAGATTTGTACTCTTAGTTCCATCTTATACCTCTAGTGGAGGCAAGGGCAGTGTGGAGGGAAGAAGGAGGTTTTCCTCCATGCTGTATGTCACTGCACTGATTTAAAGGATCTTTTTCTCACTGTCATTTCACTACCAGCTATGTGAGAAGGACAATATATTTCCTGTGAAAGCTAGTGTTTTATTCCCATATTTTCCAATCCATGTGAGGTCTTGTACATCTAAAAGGTGTGTAGATAATTTGATTATTCTGAAAAGAAAGAAATAGTAGAACTGAAAAACAAACAAACAAACAGCAACAACAACAACAACCCCCCAAAAAACCTTAAGTCCTATACTTTTCCTATTATCAACCCCAGAACATTTGAAGGGTAGTTTAAATTCTTCAATGTTCAATTTATTTTCTTCAGTGACTATAATTTACTCCAAGAGAAAGTTCAAGTTTATGGATAACATCATTTATTTATGATAGAATAAATCTTTTAAATCTGATAAAATTACAAGGTTATAAAGTATATTAAGTTTCTCCAGTAGATGACTTAACTTCTATAGTTTCTGACATTTTCTCCAATAACATTTTATTTTAAATGTCAACCATACATAAATTCAATCTCGTCATAGACACTGGGATGTTCAAAAGTTCTCAATTTTAGACAGAGGGATGGGGTAAAAGAGGTAGCCGGCCAGAGAGAGAGAGGGGGGGGCAGAAAGGAAGGGAGGGAGAGAGAGACAGAGAGAGAAAAAGAGAGATTTCTTTAAAAGCCCATAACTGAAAATGCTTCAAAATTTTCATCCCTTCTGTAAGTTCAAATTTTTAAAAAAAAAAAAGAATCCAGGAAGAAACATGACAATAAATTATGTAGTGCATCATAAATTTTGAATTGCCCATTGTAATTGTGACATAATGTCTCAGAACAATGTTCTGAAGAAGAACATCAAATATCACTTCTTCCTTTGTTTGTAATATCATTCCCTTATGTAGTAAAAAAGGCCACTACAGGTTTTAATATACCTATCAATATTTCCAGAAATGAGATGATTCTTCAAATATTCAAATGAGCACTGATTTCATAAGCTCTGTAGGCAAAAAGCTACATATCAAATCCAAAAGAGCTTCTGTTTTGTTCTGATGTCCAAGAGAAAAAGAACAAGTGTATATTGTTTTGCTTATTGTAAATAACCAATGATATGCTTAGCTATAAATATTAAAATGTACCTACCATTTTGTTTTAATTTTCAGTATTATTTATATAAAATTAATAAAAGGTTTAGCTTTTAAAGAATGTACATGACAAAAAATAGAAATACCTCCTATACTGGTGATATTATGCTAGTTTCTCAGATTTCCAGGTATTGCTGAGAATATTTTCTCATGTCAATGATTATATTGATTACACTTAGACACTCTGTGAACATGATCTCTACTTCTATTCTATGTTTTTCCCTGTTTGGGGCAATGTCCCTCCATTAATATTTAGGAAATGACTATAAATTATTCTTATGTTGGAGAATAGATATTCTCTTAAGAAACAATTCATTCCTAAAGTTAACCAGTGGCAGCATGCCAAACACATGTCCCACAAAGCACTGGAAAAATTGTAAATGTGTGAAGTTTAGAGTTTATTTTTACAATCTGCATAGTAATGTTTTTCTTTAAAATGATTCCACAATGAATAGAAATAAACTCTTTTGTCCCACCTGTGTAATGATTTTATATGGAAAGTGTTTATTACTATAATCCTTATACTTCCTTTAACCTAGCTATATATTTCTCCTAGGTATTGGTCATATGCATTTGCAGAAAATGGAAGAGATGACACAAGGAATGCCCAATGGGTCAAAAGGAGAAATATTTTTGTGATAAAAATTATTTTGATCTATTAGTCACTTTCTTATATTTAATACATCAAATTATGGTTACACAATTGAGAACAATCAAATGGATTTAAAATTCTTTTTGAAATGCTATTTCTCAGAGTCAAAGTGTAGTGATAAGCATCATCTAATTACTATACTACACAGTGATGAAACATTCCTAAATTGGCACAGTGAAACACACACAGAAAGTTGGATCGGGAGTTGGAAAGGCAAAGTTGAAGATAGGAAGGGAAACAGGGAGGAGTAGCAAAAAATAGTTGTAGAATTTGCAATTGTCTGCTTGTTAGGCACATTTACATAAAAAAAAAAAAAAAAAAAAAAAAAAAACAGGTGTCAAACCAGGTACCAGTAAGAATCTCTTCCTACAGTTCTTAATCACTCACATTATGAATGAGATTGCAGTTGCATGACTGGAATAATCTAGACTGTTCCTTCAAGAAATCTGATTATTCTGCACAAAAGATGATTTTTGAGAGTGAAAATGAAGCTAGGAAGTTAATGGGTGACAATTCTATGATTTATGGCATCTGCAAATTTTGTCTGTCTACTGACTCTCTAGGATGACATTGTCCTAATGAATCATCTTGAGCCTGTGGGATACTATAATCAGCATATTGTGCTAAAGAAAGTGTAATTACAAAATTTAGATTGTGCAATTGACCTTGTTATTTTAACACTGTGTATAGCAAGTAATCTTTTACTTTAAAAAGAAAATATCTGTTGGGCAGTGGTGTACATGCCTTTAATCGCAGCACTGTAGAGACAGAAGCAGACAGATCTCTATGTGTTCATGTTCAGCCTGATGTAAAGAGCAAGTTCCAGGACAGCCTCCAAAGCTACACAGAGAATTCCTGTCTTGAAAATCCAAAATGGAAAAATCCATTGATTTATTACTTCTGTAGGGAAAATGCTTAGTATTTATATAGAGAGGAGCAATTTGGTATGTAAGACTTTGGTCAGATAGAGTTGATAATTGTTATTCTGATTTATATACTAGTTTACTATATACCTTAAATAAAGAAACTCCACCATACTATAGTGGTACTTGGTGTCAATCTACATTCAAAATTAAGGATGTGATACCCTAAAACTAGGTAAATATTATCTTGTAAAATGTATTTAATTTGAAATCTCTAGCCAATCAAGTTATATATAAAAGAGAAGAGCTGTATTCCACATTATTTTATGCTAGTTTCTCTGATCCAATTCTAATTGTTTATTTCAACTTTCTTGTAAGATCCGTAGGCCTTTTCATCAGCAGTTTTATTTTGTAATGTGGAAAAAAAGCCCATTTATTAAATTTGAATGCTGAACCTGCAGTTGTTCATTAAATATCATACTTGCTAGTTAGTGGGGTTTTCCAAAATCACTCATCCTTTACCATTTCCTCAACAGATCGCGGCTTTCTGTGAGACACATGGATCCACTGACCAGAAATAGTGTATTTCATTATTTTTGTGGCTTCAGTTTTCTTGCATATAAAATGGAATAATATCACAGAACCCCTGACACCTCTATGAGGGGAAGTCCATAGCATCTGCTGGCTCAGACAAACAGTTCAAAGAAATTGGGGATATGTTATAATATTGATATAACTGAGAGGTAGTTAACTATTTTAAAATAATAAATTGTTAAAATTTGTGTATAGCTGTTGCATTACTTTTTCTCCTCATTGGTGTGACAAAATACCAAAATGAAACAAAGGAAGGAAGGAAAGAGGGAGGAAGAGTGGGATGGAGGACAGAAGAATCAGTGAATTTACTTTTTATTCACTTTTTGAAGGTACAGTTCATCATTGTGATAAAGGCATGGTGACAGTGATATGAAGTAACTGGTCACTTTGTTTCAGCAGCTAGGAAGCAGATAGAGTTGGAGGCTACTACTCAGATCACCCCTCCTTTTACATTCCGTCTAGAGCCCCAGTCCATGTAAGAGCATGCTGCACATTGAGGCTGATTCTTCCTTCTTCAGTTAGATATTCTGGAGATACCTTATTAGAACACACCTAAAGATGTGTTTCTATGCTGACCATGAATCTAGTCATGCTGCCCTCTTATTAAAATGGTTTTTATACAGTATATTTTGCTTATATTTCCCCTTCCTTTATTCCTTCAAGTTCCTCCTTTCCTCCCCTCCCATCTGTATCCACATCCTCTCTGTCCTCCATATTCTTTGGCACTTACACAATTTCTGCCTCCTCTACCTACCAAGAATGCCACCAGAGCCCTGACTATCATCCATTACCCTTCCTTCCTTCCTTTCTTTCCTTCCTTCTTCTTCCTTCCTTCCTTCCTCCCTCCCTTCCTCATCCTTCTTTCCTTCCTCCTTTTTCCCCTTCCTTCCTTTCTTCCTTTCTGTCTGTCTGTCTCCTTCTTTCTTTCTATTATTTTACTTCTTTTAAGGTGGTAGAAGTTTAAAGGGTTCTTATGTGATTCTATCTCAGATTCTTACTTCTGTCTGTAGAATTATGGTCAGTTTTCTCAAAATGTCAGTGGCTATAGGAAGTAACTTTAGTCAATGATGGGTTTTCTAAGTGTTAAACACTTATTATGGTGGTTTTGACTATCCTAGGAAGAAATCCTTAGTAAGTTTTCTCTCCAAGAATTTCCCATGTATCCCATGCGTATAGAACAATGGTTGTATACATCATCAACCTGATCTATAACAAATTCCTATAGAGCTAATTTGGGAATCAAATATCAGGTTTAAATAAAGTTGTCATCAAAGTTTAACTCTGGGTATTATTTATTTAAAAAGGCAATCAAGGCTGGGCATATTAATATCTCCCCATAATTTCCTCACTGAAGAAGAGGTATAAGGAATTCTAGACCAATCTGGGCTACATGTCAGCATAACAAGTTCAAGGCTAGTCTAAGCTACCTGGAGAGACTCGGTTCAACAAACAAATAAACAAACAAAGACAACAAAAATAAAAAACCTACCAAGATATGGGATTAAGCTCAGTGGTACAATATGGACACGATTCAAGCACTCTTTATTTTGGGTAGTGGTGCTTATATCAAACCTAGTAATTGGCTACATCAGGCTCCATCCCTCAAAAGTCTCTTTTCTGATGTTATAGATTTATCTCAAAATATGAGGTAAAATATTTTCATAATTTATTTAATTTTAGTATGTGTCCATTGGTATGAGAGTGTCAGATTCCTCAGCACTGATTTACAATCAGGTTTGAGCTGACATATGGGTGCTAGGAATTTATCTCTAGACTTCTGGAGTGTTATTAATCACTGAGATTACTCTATTCTAAAATGTTAATGTAAATATCATTTGGATATGTTCATTAACTCAGCAGAGGCCTATAGTTTGTTCTTTCCTTGACATATATTGCCAACCACATAGATTAGATCACTATATACCATTGCAATCTATAAATGGCAAATGTTGTTTTTGTTAGCTCATAAGTATAATTTCATGACAAAGCATATGAAACTTAGGTACACATAGATTTAGGTAAAATCCTGAAATATTACTAAAACAGTTACATAATATTTATCAGTCTTGACACTAGGAGTAGGATGAATAACAGGAAAAGTTTATGCCTTGATCATTTGTTAAAGAAATAGCAGGCAGGGATTTACTATTTCTCAGAACAGTAATTGCAAATGGTTTATAAATGGTCTGATTCTGTATTAAGTATTAGTGCTAAAAGCTGTCTGCAACACTTGATAGGAGATATGACATAAAACTTTCAAAAGCAGTGCTCAAATATCATGTGCATAGTATATTCTTATTGATTTCCTCGTGATTACTGTCTTAGTTACAGTTACTATTGCTGTAATAAAACACCATAGTGTGAGCAATTTGGGGAGGAGAGAGTTTATCCAGCTTACTCTTCCACATCACTGTGTATCATTGATGAAATCAGGATATGAAATCAACCAGGGAATACTCATGGAGGCAGGAATTGATGTGGAGGCCATGCAGGAATGCTGCTTACTTACTTGCCCATCAGGGCTTGATCAGCCTGCTTTCTTATAGAACCAAGGACCACAAGCCCAGGGATGGCATCACTCACAATGGGCTGGGTAGCTCCCACATCAATCACTAATTAAGATTTTACAGAGGCATTTGTTTTCAAGTTGAGGTTTCTTCCTTTCAGATAATTCTAGCTGTGTCAACTTGACATAAAACTAGCCAGCACAATTAACATGTATTTGTAATTTCAAGCACTTTTCCAGTTTACATTAAATTAATGTTTAATAATTTAGATAGCTACAGATACTTAAAACAAAGTATCTATTCTCTCTCTTCTGCCAAAGATGCGCTAATCTATTAAAGAAAATGCTTATATTTTAACACTCCCTGATTTTATTCACCATTTTTTAAACTAGAAATTTTACAATGTATATAATACAGCTATCAGGCTCTAAGCCTTCAAAATGGTACTTGCTTAACTTAAACTCACTGAAATTCAGAAATAATATCTTTATTTTCCAATAGGTGGTTTTTTAACAAATTGCCATATAGTATTCTAAGTTAGGAAACTCTAAATCTTTCCTTTCAATCCATTAACACAGGAAATAAACATAAATTACATGTATGAATTTCAATTTAAGCTTATTTAACCAACTTTATTATTAAAGATCTGAACTACCAGCATTACAAACTGAGGTATCAAATTTTAAAAAAAGTTTTCGAAGTTAAATACAAATATCTAAGAAAAACGTTCAACATTGTTAGCCATTCTGAGAATGCAAATAAATCGCTTTCACATTTTATCTTACTCACGTCAGAATGACTGAGATCAATGTGAGGAAAGGGGAAATTTTATCCGCATTTTGTGAGAGTAAAATCTGGTACATCCACTGTGGAAATAAGTGTGGGCTTCCTCAGAAACCTAGATCTAGAGTTAGTAGAACTCCAGACATACCAATCAGGGCAAATTCGCAAAGGACTCTATATCCTACTATAGTAATACTTGTTCACCCATGTCCAGTGCTGCTCCATTTACATCAGCCAAGTAATGGAAACCAGCTAAATGTCTATCAAAGAATGAATGAATATATAACATGTAGGTGAGCCTTATATATTAATATTATTAAACTGTAAATATTATGCCTTTTGTACTATAAATAATCATTCTGATAAAGCTAACTCAGAAAGAAAATTACTATGTATTTTCTCTCATATACATATTCGATTTTTGAATACATATGAATGTGTGTGTAATTTTGAATAATCAAGGAATAAAAATGGATCAGGAACCATTAAGAAGAGTTGGAGTGGGAAGACATGGTAGAGGGGGAGTATAGAGACATATAACTATCATTAGAGAACTCCACAAAATCCACATGGAAACCACCTACTATATGAGTTCCCAAGAACCCAGTCACAAAAAGAAGAACATGGTATGTACTCACTCATATATGGATTTTAGATCTAGAGCAAAGGATCACGAGTCTATAATTCATACCACCAGAGGAATTATGATAAGTCCCTCACAGAAGGGGGAATGGACAAGTTCTCCAGAGTACATAGGGAGTGTGTGTGTGGGGGGTAGTGAGGGGAGAAGGAACTAAGAGAAAGAGAAGGGGAGAAGAGGAAAGCATCTGAAACTATGAAGTTTGAGTCGGGGAGGAATAGAAGAGAGAAAAGAGAGCAAGAGGGAGAGAGAGAAAGAGAGAGAGAGAGGGGGGGAGAGACCATAAAAGAGAGAAAACTGAACCTAAAAAAATGTCTAGAGACCTACTGACTCCAAGTAACAATTTGAGCAACAGTGGAAAGGCTACCATAAATGCCCTTCCCTAATAATGAGAGCAACAACTAACTTATCCATCATCATGGATGTCCTCATCTAGTACCTGTTGGAAACAGAAGCAAACACCCACAACTAAACATTGAGTCAAACTAGAATCCAGATGCAGAGAGGTAGAATAAGACCACATTGCAGAAACACATAGAGACAGTGGACCTGAACAAGGAGGAGCTAACGGGTCCCTAGACTGATAGCTGGGAATCCAGTATGGGACACACTCAGACCCCCTAAACATGGGTCTCAGCTAGAAGGCCTAAGCAGTCTAAGGGACAGTGGAACCAGGATGTATTCCTGCTGGCCAAAGGGACCTGGCAGGCACAACCCCCATGGAGGGATACGCCCTTAACATACAGACAGGAAAGAAGTCCTAGTCCCTACTTCAAATGACTTGACAGATTTACATGAACCCTCCTGGATGGCATCACCCTACATGTGGATTGAGGGGGATGGGAAGGGAGGGTAGTCAGGATGCATGAGAGGGTGGGAGAGAGGGAATGAGGGAGGTAGAAAGGGAGGGAGAGGAAACTGGGATCACAATGTAAAAAAAAAATAAATAAATAAAAGGGTTTAAAAAAAAGAATACAGATACTTAAAAAGGGGGCTGAATGGAATACTCTATAATGGAGGGACAATGTCTCACAGACATTATATGCTATCAAATTAAAAGTTCATTACCAGGTATAGGTCTTCTTCTTTTTATCTATTGCACAGCAATGTTCTGCAGATTTTACCATAAAGATATAGAGCCTATTGATACTAATTGTTTATCATGAAAAGGATTATGGTAAAACCTTACTTTTAAAAGTGCAACATAACTTGATTTTAAAACTTGGAGAATTTGAGAGGTTACTGACATTCATCTCTACAGATGCTTTCATATTGCTAGAAAGTTCTACTGGAGAAGAAATATCATCAACTGTATTACCCAAATATCAATGCTGGGAGCTACAGAAAATACTGTCTTGATAAGACATTGCCACTATTGCAGTAGTGACAGGGATGTTATAATAATAACCTATCATCTCTTCTTGGGTTTAAAGTCTTCTCAACAAGATAGAATGCAAGCTTTGTACCATTAACTGGGCCAAGAAATCTGACCCTGGCCTGGCCATTGATCCTAGAGGAGAACCTAGTAACATTATTTTGCTAAATAAACATAGCAATGAGGACCTATGGGTAAATTTATTATAATGTCCATATACTTCATTTTTGACTTTTGTTTTGTTTTTATGATTTACCATTCCAGACTTGCTCAAACTAGATAACACTTAGTCAAACTTAATTGGGATGACTCAAACTGGAGCTTATTTGAAAACATCAATAGTTCCAGAAATATACTAAGCAAGCTGCCAAGGAGTAGATCAATACAACAGTGACTAGAATGGCAAGAAATGAACAAAGGTGCAGTAAGTGACAGTTACATTTTGGTAGCAACCAATAGCAGTCTAAATGGACGTAAACCCCAATCAACAGGAAGGGAAATATGCCTGGTACTAGAAAGGCAGACAGCCTCCCAGAGCTGGAGAGGTCATGAGCCTTAGAAAATAATCTACCATTGCCAATTTGCTTGACCAGCACAATTCCTTATTACACTCTAAATTTTATCTTACACCCACAGGTAAGTGTAGTTAGTAGCCTCATTAAAGAAGGTTCTCTTTACTGCAAAAGGAGGCCATCAAAGCAAACACAATGAGGTACCAAGCAGAGATTGAGGAGAGACCCTGCTTCAATAAACACATCAACATTAAAGCTCTTTCCTGAATCTGTGGCTCAGGGAATAGCACAGAAGAGGGGCTGGAAAGATAGTTAAGAAACAGATTTTAGGAGGTCTGCTGTGAAACAATATGCCCTAGAAATGGCTGCACAAAAAAAAAAAAAAAAAAAAAAACCAGGACAGTTGCATTATCAATGGACACGTTAATATGTAAAGGGGAAATTTTTCTGTTGTCTCACCCCCCAGATAAAGAACTATAGGCACTAATGATGACTAACAAAAGGAGAATTAGCCTCCCCCAGGGATATGCCTTCTTATTCATTGTGCAATACATAGTAGTCATCCCTGAGACCATCCACATACAACAACCAAAATGGTTGTGTGCACACACACATCCCAAATATGATTAAAGCAAAAGATGCTATCAAGAATTTTACTTGAGGGTGACCATGGAAGGGCTTAAAGGGAAGGTAATTTGGGAGGACTGGACAGATATCTCAGTGATGAAGAACATTAGCTGCTCTCTGGTGGATTCAGGTTTGATTCCCAGTTCCCATATAGTTCCAGAGAATTTTACTCACCCTTCTCTACCCATGTGGTATACAGATACATGCAGACAAAACACTCATGAACATAAAATTAAAAACAACAATAAAACTCCAACAACAACAAAGCACTTTTGTTAGATATATTGTGAAGGAAGAATGAACTCAACGTGGGTAACAGCACGTAAGATGTTGCCATAAATAAAAATGTTTCAATATATTTTATCTAGTGAGGAGTACATGTTATATTCTGATAAGAGAAAGTCAAGCAATGAATATGGTTTTCACTTGTCTATTTGTAAAGTGGCCTTAGACATCTCTTATGATCCAATAGTCTTTGCATACTTGGTAATTTAGTAGGTCGAATATTGCAGATTTGTTAAAAAAAAAAAAAAAAAAGAAATCTTTTGTTTAAATGGTGAATATTCACCTTGCATTAACTTGGTCGAGGGAAAAACAAAAGGCCTGAAAAAGGAAGTTCACCACAACAGCTCTGCATGTAATGAAGGGAAAAGGGAAACAAACACAGTAAGAGAACAGGGTTTGATTGATACCGACTGCTAGCCTATGGGATGTGCAGCAACCTTCTGAATGTTTAGTCCAGTAACTAAATAGGAACTGGAAAAAACACTTCTTACTACTGGGTAAGATAGATATATATGTGGTTTTAGATGTGAAATGGGCTCAGAGAGAATATAAGCATCGTGCTGACTCTTATAAAGCAAGTGATTATCTGAGACAGGACTCTGAATTCACTTTTTTCCTTCAGATCCTCTCCTGCAGCTTTTCAATAAAGTAGTTCCACACTTAGAAATATAAACAGTTGTTTTGTGTGTGAGAGAGTATATGAACCAGACTATGGGTTTGTGCATGCAAAAGGGTAAATCACAAATTTTGTTGTGACAAAGCTAACACCCCTAAGTTTTACATTGTCCCAGGGATGCACAAGAAAGATTAGGAGGTTTAGATGAACAGACTCACCATAATGAAGAACTGAACAGAGAGCAGCCACCTGAATAAATTTGGCAGATCCTTAATTCTAAGAAATGTACTACAATAGAACTGATGAGGCAGCCATCTGTACCATTTATATCTGACAAATTTTTCATTGTTTTTATCTTTTAATGATAATATTTTTAATTTAAATTTGACACAAGCTTGTTTATAATATGTCAGTCCCAGTTCCCTCACCCTCTTGTCTTCCATTGCACCCACCAGCTCCCATCCTCATCCCCTTTCTGCTTGCCAAGGAGGGTAAGGCTATCCATGGGGAGTTTTCAAAATCTGTCATATCATTTGGAGCAGTATCCCTCTATGTGAAATGGGATCCCAAAGTCCATTCCTATACTAGGGATAAATACTAATCCACTACCGGAGGCCCCATAGACTGTCCAGGCCTCCTAACTGAGACCCACGTTCAGGGGGTCTGGATCAGTCCTATTCTGGTTTTCCAGCTATCAGACTGGGGTCCATGAGCTCCCCCTTATTCAGATCAGCAGTTTCTGTGGGTTTCTCCAGCATGGTCTTGACAACTTTGCTCATCATTCCTCCCTCTCTGCAACTGGATTCTAGGAGTTCTGCTCATTGTTTAGGTATGGATGTCTGCTTCTCCTTCCACCAGCTACTGGATGGAGGCTCTAGGATGGCATATAAGGTAGTCATCAATCTCATTATCAGGGAAGGGCACTTAAAGTAGCCTTTCCATTATTGCTTAGATTGTTAGTTGAGGTCATCCTTGTAGATCTCTGGACACTTCCCTAGTGCCAGATTTCTCTTTAAACCTAAAATGGCTCCCTCTATAATGGTATCTGTTTTCTTGCTCTCCTCTATTCTCCTTGACTCAATCTTCCTGCTCCTTTTTGTCCTCCTCTCCCCTCCCCTTCTCCCATTCCCTTTCCACTGACTCCTCTCCTCCCAATTTGCTCAGGAGTTCTTGTTCCTTTCCCATTCTCATAGGGAACAGGGACCATAGATGTCTGTCTTAGAGTCCTCGTTTCCTAACTCTTTTTTTTTCTTTTTCTTTCTTTGTTTCTTTTTTTTTTTTTTTAAATGTGGGCCTTTCTACTATTGACTCAAAATAGATTTTAAAAGATTTATTGTCTGTTTTGTTCTCCATTCTCAAACTTTCTTTATGCCAATTTAGCTCTTTTTAATGATTTATTTTTTGAATCTTAAGATTTTTATATATGTATATTAAGTATAACCTGTTTATACTTAACCCCTATTTCCAAGTCCATATAAACCCATATTCTCTACAACCTCTTCCCTTCCTACTACACTATCTTTTTATAACCCACTCATTCCAGTTAATGGTTCTCCACAGGGGAGTGAGCACAGGAGAATCTACTGCAAGCATGAAAATACTACAAACAGACTCATAATAAAGAATCATTTTCCATTCCCCAGCAACTCAACTGCCAATTGCTCCTCAGTAAGATGCAGATCCTGGAGACCTTCTACCCCATATATGCTCGATATTTTGTTAGCTTCTATTTCATATATATTGTGTAAGTAATCACACTTGCTGTGAGATTATGATTGTGGTAGTGATGTTATGTTCAGAAGAAGACATTACATAGCAGTCCTCCTCATTCTAGGGCCTTTATAAATTTTCAGCCTCCTTTACATTCTGGTGGAAGCTTGGGCTTGATATTAATGTCCTTAGCCCCTTATTCTCAGCACTTTGATCCATCATGAGTCTCTAAATTAGCCAGTGCTCACTGGAAAATGTAGCTTCTCTTACCAAGGTTGAAAGAAGCCATGTCTATGGGTATAAGCATAAATATTTAGAAGATACTTTGAAAGCATGACCACAGTACAACAAAATTATAACAATTCTAATAATCTATACCAAATACAGGCACACTTAATTTCTGAATAAACAATTTACTAAATATAAAGCAATATATTAATTACAGTGTTTGAGTCACACTCTGTTTTCACATCATGAGATAAATGAATATGTATAAAGCATTGCATCCAAATGGTACTGTGGCCAGGGGGTTTAAAGCCCTAGATTAAAAAAAATCCACCCAAAACATTCTTCTCAGTAATCAATAGAACATTCTCCAAAACTGATCACCTATTAGGGAACAAATTATGCCTTGTTAAATATAGGAACTTTAAAATCACATCCTGTATTCTGATTGCCAATAATTAAAGGTGGATATCAATACAAATAGAAACTACAAAAACTACTGGTTGATCACTGAAGATTTAAAGAAGGAAATAAAATGTATAGAATTGAATAAAATGAGTCAATCCTAATGTGATTTTTTTAAATGCTAAATTTAGTGCCCATGTTAAGAAAGAAGAAGAAGAAGAAGAAGAAGAAGAAGAAGAAGAAGAAGAAGAAGAAGAAGAAGAAGAAGAAGAAGAAGAAGAAGAAGAAGAAAGATTACAACAAAGTTACCATTCAGGCTCTAGAAAATGAATGCCCATGTAATCTTATCAATGGTTACATCAACAAGACATGCACTGAGCACACCAATTGAGATGCCAACCTGGATGAGAAGAATCTTACAAGATCCCAAAACTATGTGAAGAGCTATGGGCAATAACTGGTTACTAAGAAAGGGAGAACCTGTCATCACCAACAATGAGTACCTGGTAGGTTATTGAATCCCAAGTAATTTCTAAATGCACATGTGCGTATACACCCTCTCCAGTAAATGAGCTCAAAAGTTCATATTTATAAACCCATACATATATGTGTATGCTTGAAAATATACATGTATATGTAACAAATTAAAGAAAAGAAGGTCCCAGATTGAGAGTCCTAGGAGAAGTTTGAGAGGAATAAATGAAAATAAACAATGTAAATACATTATTTAAATGAAAATATAAAGAAAGTAAAAAAACAAAAATCTTAAATAATCAGATGTCTTGAGGAAATGGAGGATATGTTACTATGCTCTTTTTATGAAGCTATTACCATTCTGATATCAAATTCAGATAAATATATCATTTAATAAAGAAAATTACAGAATAATTTTTTTCTGATGAAATAGATCCAAAAGTTCACAACAAAAACAAATTCACCATCACAAAATATGGTGATCATTCATCACAACCATATTCATTTTATTCCAGCAATAAAGGGATAATTCATCATATACAAATAGTATCCTATAAAGTAACTTTGGTTTTATAGAGTATTTTTGGACTAGCAAGTACCTCTGACCATCAACAGAAAATCTTATGCATGCAGGTACTCAGTACACACACACACACACACACACACACACACACACACACACACACACACACAGTGACTAATCAGTGACTTTTCCTTGTATTCCAAACACAGTTCTGGATAACAACCTCACAATAATCATTTTCATTACTCTTTCTAAATATGTTTTCAGTCAACCAGAGGAAACTTTTGTGATTTTTTTTCTACCAACATTTGTCAGTGATTGCTCTTGATTTTATTTTAACATTTCCCTAATAATTTGTAATGATATTAATTTTTATAACTAATTTATTTTTTACACTCCAATCCCACTTCCCCCTCCACTCTCTCCTCCTCCCATCTGCTCCTCAGAGAGGTTAAGGTCTCCCCTAGGAAGTCTACAAATTATGTCCCTTTATTTCATTGAAGTGGGACCAAGGCACACCACCACACCCCCATGTCTAGGGTGGGCAAGGTATCTCTCCGTATAGAATGGGCTCCACCAGACATTGTTTTATATATAGAACTAAAATATGTGTTTAATTTCTCTATTCCTTCTATTGGTTGACATTTTTCTGAACAGAAGTTTAGCATTTTGTAAAAAGGTATTTTATGCTCTATAAGTGATTATTAAATTACTCACTCCATCTATACACACATACACATACATATATATTAATTACATTATATTAATCATATATTTCTAATTATATTGTGTATTTCCATTTTGATTGATATTTGAAGTTATGCTTCACATAATATTTTTCATTCTGTATATATCTAACCCATTTCTAATAATTGCTTTATTTTTTTAGAATTGTTTCATATGGATAGTTGACCTACTGTATATTTTTATAAGTGTCCTATGAGTAGACAGAATATCATGTACTTAAATTATATGCCCATAACACCAAGACCACAACATCTATTTATTTATTTTTTGTGTATATGCCACTAACCACTTACTGTGGGAACATCTAAGATGCTAATTAATTTTTATATCATAAACTTTACTACAGACTACTCAGAAATGAAGAGCTTAGAATTCCTCCAAGAAAGTTTACATCATTCTAATGAACAATAGGGTGTGTGAGCAGTGAAAATTAATGATCAGGCTGGGCAGTGGGGGCACGCACCTTTAATCTTAGCAGTCAGGAAGCAGAGCAAGCAGGTCGCTATGAGTTTGAGGCCAGCCTGGGCTACAGAGCAAGTTCCAGGACAGCCTCTAAAACTACACAGAGAAACCCTGTCTCAAAGAAAAAAAATTAAATCAGTGATCAGGAAGTAGACCAGCTTTTTCTCAGAGATTTTCTTCATTGCTCACAGAATCACATTTAACTCCTTATGTTTATTAACCTGACAGTTTTTCTGGTGTTGCTAAGCCATTTGGTGTTAACCATGAGAACTTCCTGTCAAATACCCAAAGGCAGCCTGATTTGGCAGATAATAGACACCAATTTTCAAATTGCTACATAACTTTGAGGAGCTGACTTCTTCACAGTATTTCTGTACATATTCATATGAAAATATATAAAATATAAAAATTTAATATTTATTTATTCAAATAATTTGATTATCTTATTATGTTATACCAACTTTTGTAATTAACTCTTCAGAATATCGTCATCTAGTATGTTTTGATCATTATTTTCTGAATGACTATTGGCATTCTACCCTTCCCTGGACATGTATCACAGGCTTCAATGTAACATTATTTGTGACATTAATTCTTCTAAGAGGAGATAACTATAATTTCACACCTGAACAACTTCTCTACGACTAGTCTGTGCAGTTTCAGTTCTGTTTCTGTGATTTAAAACCACAATGTAAAAAGCAATGTAGACATAAGTGTTTAGTTCCACTTACACTTTGAAGTTACCATTGATTACTTAGAGAAAGGCACCACAGACATCAGACAGCTAGCAATTTCACAACTGCAGTCAAGAGCAGACAGAAATCAATTCATGGGTGCTTACTTGCACTGAGTTTTCCCTCTACATGTATATATTCCAGGACCAACATGCAGGGGATGGTGCTACCTGCAGTGGGCAGACAAACCCACCTCAATTAACGTAGCCAAGATATGCCTAGGAACCTACATGAATGAATAATTTGTCCTTAAATCTTTCCCCAGGTGGTATTAGATGTTGGCAAGTTAAGGAGTAAAATGACAATAATAGTGTTCATTACACACACACACACACACACACACACACACACACACATGTGCTTGTGTGTGTGTGTGTGTGTATGTATGTATGTATGTATGTATGTATTAGTGTGGATGCTTTAAAAATAAAATGACATTAGGGGTACTTCAGAGTTCCCATACTTTTCTCCATATTAACCTGGAGGAGATATATTGCCTCAAAGGAAATGCTGAAGAAAGTGTATCTCAGATATTTAATGAAATAAAGAAAAGTTTGCTTGCAAGCTTTGAAGACAGCTTCATAGTCTGCCCTGGAATTGGACCTTGCAACTTGCTTTCAATGCTCACAGGGATGGAGGATATACCTGTTTCTTCTCCCATGACATATTTATTATGAGGCAAGGCCTAGGGTTATGTTTATCTTCCAGAAAGAAATGCTTGTAAGAAACATGGATGGGCACTTTCTAGTTCTTGGTTTCAGATATTGAGGTGCTATTATTGCTACACAGCCAAAGGAACAGCCTCGGGGAAGCAGCTCAGGGCTAAATGTCACAGTGTCATAGTCTCCTTTTTAAGTTAATAAAACTTACACTTCATGGAGCTTCTTCTAGGATGTCTCCAGAGTCCTTGTTGCCATGGACTCTGTGTATCAGTATTGTCTACAGCATTTCATTTGCAATAAAAATAATGGCACAACTTAGTTTAGAATTAGAAAACTTTTCTTTCACATTATATAATGTGAAATAAATGATAATGGCATTTATTGTGATTCTTGTTTAGAAAGAATAAATCAAGAAGCTAAGAATGTTATATTATTTTTTTACATTCTTACTATAAATCACCTTTGGTGATATCATAAGGAAAATACAGCCCAAATTGTTTGCCCAATTTTCCTAAACTTTTATTTGTTTTCACAAAAGAAAGAATATGATGAATAAATTTGCAAAATATAGAATAAAAATTTTATAATACTTATAATACTTAAATACCTGAAATTGAATGGTTGGTGTTACTTATGTAAATCATAGTAACTATTCAAAATATTTCTTTGCAGTCTTTAGTCTTTTGCCAGTTTAAGAAATATAATGAAGAAATGTATTAGGGCAAATTTCATGGGTGATGCATTTGATTAATGATAAATTGGAGAGTAATCAATTCATCATGCATTGGTAATACTTTACTGTGTACTGGATAGTTAAGTTTGAGAACAACATCATAGACAATATGATAAAGATAATATTGCACATGAAATAAACATCCATTAAAGCATTTCTCACAGTGCTTAACATCAACCAGAGACATGAAAATTCAGATTGACTGATGTACCTGTTACACATTTCCTCATTTGATCAATCAAGAACTGGTAAATTCATTATAGGATTGCATAATGGAGAGCTATGGCTTATTTCAGGTTTTTGTATTTAAATTTCATTAACTGGAAAGTAAGTCAGTGGTCAATTTATGGGAAGAAATCATTTGTTCAGAAGAGGAAAAGAATTAAATAAAGTTAATATGTTATTGGGAATAATACTACAAACATAAATAGCATATACATGCCAACTGGCAAGAGTCTGACACGTGCTTGGTGATAGGTTAGTGTGTGACAGGTTAGTGGATGTTGGCAGAGGACAGCTGGCTTCTACTAGGTCTTAAGTAAAAGATAGTATATTATACAAGAACAACAGTAGTTTATATAAAAGGAATTCACTTGGTTACTTAGGTGCTGTCCCTAACAGTGGGTTATGGAAAGAATACCAGGTAACATTTTCTCTGATTAAGAGGAACCCTGAACTTAAGAAGCCAGACATTTCTCTAGTGACAATAAGCAAATCTTCATTTTCATCTACCTAGGGTCTTATTTCCACTTTCTAAATCAATCAAACACCATTTACAAGATGATATTGCTGAAGTCTCCATGCACAGATTACACAGAAATATAATAAATTCACGAATAAACTCAAATTAAAAATTATGGTTGAGGTTGCCTTAAATATATTTTGTAAGTATTAATGGAAGATGAAAAACTGTATGAATTCCTTAAGATATTCCATATTGAAAGCTATTTGTAATTATATCCATATATGAGGAGGACCTTGGATAAAGAATATAAAATTATAATCTTCATTATTCATAGATTGTTTAAAATGGAAGGAAATGAAGCAGAATGATGCAGTCAGGGAGAAAGCAACGTTAAGAGTTACCCTAGTTCACTTCTTAGTACCCACATAAAAGCTAACAGTCTCCCAAAATTCCAATTCTAAAGGCTACCATGCCCTCCTCTGCCTTTGCAAACAAAATACTCATACACTCAAAATAAAAGAGAATATGTTTCAAAGCAGAAACGTAATATCAGAGATCCATGACAAGAAAGAGAAGTATGAAACATTAATTTCATAGCTGACCATGTTAAGATACTAAAAACTACCCTAGTGGGGATGACAATAGATAAAGTACATGTGTGGATCTACCAGGTAGGAGTAAGTTGTTAAAGATTTACTTAGGAAAAATAATAGAATTAAAATTAAGAAAGGGATCAAATATATACTGCAAAAGTTTTAAAGGGATATTTGAGGAAGAAAGAAGTACTGTTTATCTACAGTATAATAAGATGATGTCCTGGACCTAAGACTTTCTTTAGAAGTCTCTATTAATATTAGAATTCACATATAATCACATTTTAAAATGTATAAAACTTGTCAACCAGAACTCTGTGCAATGTCAGATATTTTGTGATCACAGAAAATAATAATAACAACAAAGTATAACTAACCTGTGCAAAAGAGTGATTTAATGGTTTTATTGAAATAAATTCAGAGTGAGTATATTTCAATATGAAACATGGCATTTATCTTTAAAAAGCATTTATCTCAAAAGCTTTGCCATCTTCATCAGGATTAACTGTTAAGTTGTTCTCTTTCTTTCCTGAACAGTACTAGCTGTTACTTACATTCCAGGAAGACAGAAAAAGTGACCAAATTGCAGTACTCACTCAGTGGTATGAGTTATAGTCTCTGGTTCTGTTACTAACTTATATCATTTTGGAAAACATATCTACCCAGGACCAATACTGACAACTTGAAAAATCCAGGAAATAGTAGACACAATTCACATTCTAGTGGTTTCAGTGGACTGTTGATGAAAATGAATATTTCCAGATAAAAACAAATGTATGTGTAGGAATGCATATGCTTTATATTTAACACGTATTTAAGGTCCATGGGGAGGAGATACACTCTGGAGTGGAAGTCATATACCATTTTTATATAACAATGTGCCTCCATTCTTCCTCCTGTTGGTCTGTGATACTTGAACATATTCTTATCTGAACATTTTCCCAAGTAGACAACAGCGTGAAAAAGACAGGGAAGGAGAGAAGAAAGAGTATGACCAATAAAATAAAGCCTCAGAAATGGTAAGAATGAATTACAATGTGGTGGTGCACAGGTCACATGTGATGGGGAATTGGTAAGCATGGAGATGTTTATAGTTTTGGGACATGCTAGAAAGGGGCTTGAGAAGTCTTTGCTTCAGATGATTGTTTCTATGTTTTCCTGAAAACTTGGAAAAAGCAGATGGTATTTGTTAAGAGCAATGGGCATGTGGACACTACTCACGAGTTTTAAAAATAAATTCCTCTTTGTGTGCCTGCCTGTAATCCTTTTTCCTTTTTTAAACCTGCACAGGAGGTGCTGCCCTGGACCCTTCTGGACCATCTCAAGATGCTCTTTGGCCTAGCATGCCTCAAAATTGCACTCTGGGCCAGCGCTGGTGCTATCAGCTTTAATCTCATGCCCCTCTCTGTCTGATCCAGTGCCTCTCAACACCCTAATTTCCTGCCCTCTGTCCCTCATGTTTTTTCTCTGGTGAGTTCTGCTGACATCCATATTTCTCCTCTGTCTTTTGCCCTGACCTTCAACCCTATTGTCTGAAAGAATGCCAAAGATTCTATTTGAAGAGGTAGAGAATAATCTTGTTTTATCCAAAACAGCTTAAAGAATACAAAGACAGCAGAGAGACTTACATTAAAACAGTGTAAGATAAAATGACACAAGCAGAAATTATCTGCATAATTTTGGCAACTATTATGTGATTATTTAGAGTATGATGAATGTGTTAATAGGGAAATATGCTACAATTTAAAATAAAATTTCAATTCAATATAATATATTTAGTGACTATAGTGTTAGCTTTATTTCTGAATTCTCTAACTTTGAACTTGACCCAAATTAAGCATAATCACCTACCATAATCTCCTTTACCTACACTGGGGCCAAGGCAGCGAAATAATTATTTTCCATTGATTTATATTTTATTATGCATCATAAAATCTGCCTGGCTTTCAGTTAGTTGAGATGATGGTTTGTAATGAACAGAGAACTAAATTTTGGAGTGGGACAATCTTGCTTTTTTCATACAGGAAATGGACATATTCTTATCCTCCATTCAGGAGAAATGTGACCAACATACACTGCATGTGGCTGTGATTTTCTCATTTTCCTTGGTGAGAGGGAGAACTATCCCCTCCCCTATCATCCTCAAGCTGATCTACAATGGAAAAAAAATGATCACAGGAGCTTTGAATATAATTTTTGTTGAGCTTCTTTTTTCTTTCTTTTTTCTTTTTCTTGCACCTTAGGTGACCAGATCGATAGATAGTCCAGCAGCTTGGAAAAAGAAAAAGTCACATGGCTAGAATGTAGCCAGAGGCAGTTTATCTGGTGGAGGAAGAGTCATTCTTTTATTATAAAACTGAAAATAAATGTTATGTAAGAAGACACTCCTATGTTAATATATTTAAAAAGAAAGTGTACATGCTAAAATAACTCATGGTAATATCTGATCCGGTCTTCCACACACAAAAGTTTATCAACAATGAAACACAGTTTCCAAGGCTCCTGATATTTAAAGGTTATTTGTGTTTATGGACATGAATTCATATAAGCTAATTGCCATGGCAAAACCTGGCACTGTATTAGCCAGTGATGTAAAATGGCTGTTTCAGGACCACTTATGAGGAAAATGCATCTAGAAAGTATAAATGATGTTCAGATTAAAGGCCAACTGTGTGGCTCCTCTTAGAAATTGTTGATGGGATGGCATTCTGTATATATGTTTCTCATACTGATTAAAGAATAAAGCACTGTTGGCCAATAGGAAAGCAAGATAGGAGGGACTAGGAGAAGGAGGAAAGAGGAAGTAGTAAGAGGGATCAGCATGGAGAGAGTGGGGAGACCAGATGTAGGCCCCATTCCCCAGGAAGATGAAAGCACGTGGAAATACATAGATTAACAAAAATGGGTTAATACTTAAGACTGCTAACTGATAAGAAACTAGTACCTGGCCCACAGCATTATATCAAACACACACAGTGTCTTGGTGTGTTAATTGGGGCTGGTGCAGTAGTGGGACAAGACCAGCAGCGGGCAGAGAAAACCTTACTCCTTACAAGTTATAGATTGACAAATTTTAAAAACAAATGAAAAGAAATCAGTGACAAGTCGGTTGTACCTCTCTTTGACCAGAACATTTATGGGAAGAATCTAAACAGAAGAAAACTTACATATTCAGCCCAGGAAGTAGGTAAATTAAGTTGAGAATGACCAGAGTGCTGCTTCTGTCATGGCTGGCTTGTCCCTCAGTACTGTATAAGTGACCTCATATCCCTATTTTCATCACTTGATTTATGCACTTAGGAAAAATCTTGCATGCATTGAATGCCTAAATACTTACTGTTTTGTTATGACTCATTTCCTGTCTGGGAAATAAATGCTAAGAAGAACAAGAGGTATAGTGGTAGGAGATAGACTCTTTCAGAATGCACAACAGCAAATTGGGCAGGGCAATACCTTCTGATTCCCAGCCCTCATCACTTTAAATTATCCTCCTTGAAAAATGAAGTACACCTGTGTGACTACAAGATGTTTCTGATACCTACCTCATAGGATAAAAATATTATTTTGGAGGCAGACAAGTTCAGTGACTTTAATGTGTAGGTTAGAATGATTATGTCAAGCTGTTTAGATACAGGGCCCCTTTATGTGCAGCAGTGATTTTCCTGTGTGTTACATAGATTCACTTGGTGCCAATATCTAGGGATGTTTGTCATGATGGTCCACCTCTGGAATCCTAGCAACCAGGAGTCTAAGGAAGAACAGAAACAAGTTGGGTGCTCCATTGGCCACAATAATTTATAGGCCACTGTAAGCTATAATGAAACTCTGTTTAAAACAAACAACTGCAAAAACAAAAATAAAACAAGAAAAATGGTATTCTTCTAAAAAAGCTAACTACCCTAGAATTCCTCCAGATGTCACTGAAAGTCTGACTTAGATATTGAAATTTGACAGCAAATGAGCATCTGGTTAGAACAAGTAGGACTCTAAATTCAAAAATTCCACATTAAGGCCTAACTTCATAGGCCAAGACAGTGATTTACTTGTTTTTCTTTTCATTGCATAAAGGTATTGCAAACCAACTTGCATAGGAAATGCACCCACAATACCTAACTAGCCATGACTTTCAGTATAAAAGAAAATTATTTAATACCAAAAGTTCTATATTGTATATAGGTATATTATGATTATGAATTAAACTATACAGAGATGTGTGTGTGTGTGTGTGTGTGTATGTGTGAGTGTGTTTGTGTAAGTTTGTGTGTGTAAGAGAGAGTATACATACCAATGAAATGGACAATAAAACTTTCATCTAATGCTTTTTAAGTTATCTCAAGTGGACAGTTATAGCAATATTCTGTTGGTTTCAAAATGATTTTAACAATGTACATTCATCAGACAGGTTAAAATGTTATTAATAAGCAATTAAATGACTTTGAAATTTTGGATGCTGGAATCATTTGCTGAAGACACGTCTGTGTTAATACATCTGTTTCAGAGTGTGCATTTATCTTCCTCATTCTGATTCCAGGAACTATGCCAAAATTATCTCAACACAGAAAAAAATAAAAGTCATAAATATTGTCAGGAGACATGATAAAATGAAAAATGTTTGCTGAGGCTAAAAAAAAGGGACAGTTTAGTAAAAACTAATGTTAAATATGTTAGAAAAACCTATAATGTATATATAACTCTATTTTCATTGTCTGATAATTTGAAAAAGGAACCTATGTTCATAGAAAACCTTTCAAACTAAATGTTATTCTCAATTGGATATTATAAAATTATCCTGTAATTGGAGCATTTCTAGTGTTAGCACTTTAAAGGTTGAAAAACAATCCATGTGTGAATGATTTAAATAATAGTGCTAAATATTCATTCAGTTTATTTCTACCATGAAAACTTCAGACCCAGTGTAATGAACTACTAGTATTTATTTATTTCAAATGTAAGTTATTAAAAAAATGTACTCATTATATGAAGATCATTGGGAACATACTTATAATAGACAAACATAGATGAATTAAGTTGAATATATTAATAGTGTGATGCCTTATTAAAGAGACTAGCAGTTTGAAACTATAACACTCTAAGAAGATATATTTTGTATATCCCTATGTATTCAACTCTGATAACTTGCTCACTATCTATTCTCTACTGAGATTGATGTAGTGGTTTCATTTGGTATCATCATGTGGGTAGAAGTCTGCAAGTGGTAAGTAAGGATTTTATCCAAATAATGGTATAGCTATTGGTTAATGTTCAACATAAAAATGAATGCATAGCTGTTTTCCTGGCAATTAGAAATATCTGTTGTAATCTCAAACTGACACTGTGTTCTGAGCACAATTTTCTTTGAACATGAAGTACAACATTTTTCCTTCCTGCCCACCATCTGGCATTGAGGTCATTGCAGATTCTATTAACACTGAAACTTGGAAAACCTCATAGAATAGAACAAATCTGCCAGTAGAACATACAGATGGAGACCATTTTCTGTGTTTACTTCATAGATCTTGTCTAACCTACATATCTCATCTGGTGATACTTGAATTTACCTACATCAGGCTAAAACAAAAATGGTCTAAAGTGAGTAAGTTTGAATCCAAAATTTTGCTCAGGAAAGGTAGAGATATGTTTAGGAAGCTTGTTTCATGGGCAAAAAATGTATAGGGTAACTATCACATAGTGTAGTTTTCACAATGAAAAGCAAGATTGGTATTTCTAGAGAACTGAACTCATAAATCTTGATAGTAGTGTGATAAGATGCTTCCTTTAGCACTTTGCTACAGTCTTCTAATACAGACCATGGAGAAAAGGATGTATTGGATGGGAAAAGAGTCAAGTAAATCTCTTCCTTTTAAATTTCACTTCATGCTATCCATTATCTAATTCATTGATATTATTTATTATTTTCTATTTAAAACTTTCTTAAATTAAGAAAATCCATACATTCACATTAAAATACAATTTGCATGGTACTCTGAGATCTAGGAGTATTACAATAACTTATCCATATGTCTTAGCATACTCAGATAAATGGCTGTGTCTAATAGAGGATGGTCCACCTACTTAAGAATATCAAATGAACTCTAATATTTCCTCAAATGTGGTCTATGGCACAGGGATCATAAACTAAGTTTGATGTATGTGCTAAAGCCATATATTCCCAGAGTTTTAGAAAGGACTTGAAATATTAGGCTCTGAAAATCTGATGTTTCCCTGCCTTATGTACTAGCTCTGATTTTGTCAACAAGCACATTCTTGAATGTTTTGACAACTGGAGATACCATACAGTTGAACATTTATCATTGATTAGGCTCTAAGCTGCCCTCTATTTTTTTTTCTGCTATTTCCTTTTGTCTCATACTAACATGTAACACCCACATGTATCAGACTGTATCAGACTGGGCAAGTCTCAGACATTTGTACTAGCTTGTAGAAGAAAGTTTCTGGTCAGCTTTGTCCTGCAGTCAATTAGCCCCAAATAAACACAAAAAGGCTTATAGTAATTTGTAAACTGTTTGTCTGATGGCTTGGGTTTCTACTGGCTAGCTATCTCTTAATCATTAAGCTATTTCTATTAATCTAAATATTCCCAAGTGCTCATGACTTACTCAGTAATGCCTCAGCATAATTCTCCTGCCTTTACATGGCTTCTCTCTGGCAGCTTCACTCTGCCTTCCTCTCCACTGCCTTCTCCTGGTCTGGTAGCCCTGCCTATGCTTCCTGCCTGTCTACTGACCAATCAGTCTTTAATTCATCACAAATAAGAGAAACATGTATACAGAATAACATTCCTCATCAGTAGCTTGCTGCCTAGACTCTCAAGTCTCTGGTAATTGTACTTTATTTCCCCCATTTTACTTCAGATTACAATTATTATAGATATCCTTTGTATATACTCAAACAATCTCTTCCTGCCCATCTTGTTTGATTTTCTTCTAAGGTAAATATTTCTGCACTACCATATATTTTGTGTTTTAATTTCATTACATTAATAATGTGCACATTGTTTAGTAAATATATTCATACAATTGAGGAAATGGGTAGTTGACAAAATTTGTTAAGAGATTTTTTTGAACCAAAGAACAGCAGATATTACTACTAAGACACACAAAGCAAAATGAAAATGTACTTTATCTCATTTTCTCCTTAAGCACCCACATTAGATCAATTAAAAAATATCCCTCCCCAATTAAAGCTCTAAGAGTGTAATCTACATCTTTATTCCAAGATCAAAGCCTTGTCAACAGCTGCCTGGATTAACACAGCTACTAACTCCCTACTTCAGGTCTTCCTTTAGTACATTTGTTTTTAATGTTGTGTCTGGAAGATATTTGAAAATCCACTAGCTCTCATCTCCTTCCATGCTTAACATGTTAAATAATTCTTATTTTCATTAGAAAGCTTTCAAATTCTTTAGTTTGTTTTATTATTTTTTTAGTCTTTGACCTCATTTTTACAACGAGCCTATGATTTTGGAGACTTTCTCCAAAAAGTCTCTATCAATTTCTTTGCACTATATTACATATTTGAGCAGGGATACACACTAATTTCATTGATGTTAACATTTTATAGTGCTTACACCTACTTCATTGCTTACTTTTTTTTCACTGCTAATTTGAGATGGTAAGAACGCAAAATTCAGAAGAATGTATCTATTTGCTAATGCACAGTTCCACCTGAATCAGCTTAAGGCACATATTGCTGAAAAAGGAAAGAATTCACCTCTTAATTTTGGATTGGACATTTTTTTCCCAACATAATATTTTTTATCATTTATTTGGGAATTTCATTCAAGGAACCTAATCACACTTGCTTCCCATTCTTCCAAGGTCTCCCCTACCATACATGATGTCAACCACTAAAAAATCACCAAGAACAATCTGTACTGCCTGCATACTACTCATCAGTGTATGGAAAACTCCCAGTGGCAAGCCCTTCAACGATAACTTAGTATTTGCAATGCCTCTGCCAGAAACTAACAACTGTGAAGAACTATACTTTAACATCTCTATCACAATCTTTAAGGAGCCTCTCCAAAAGCACCACATCTAGACCATTTCCCTTTTCTTTGGGGGGAGAGGATGTTGCCCTCAATGTCTTTCATTCTCAACTAGAGAATGAAATCCTCAACAGTAATACCTTAGATACTTCACTGCCCATAACACCTAGCTGCAGTATGAATCATGGACCTCCACATGGCCTCACATGGCTGCACAGACCACCACAGTCATTACACAGACCCACCATGGATCATGGACATCAACATGGTTTTCAGTGGCAGCATGGACCACAGACATCATCATGTCATGGAGGAGCTGCACAGATCTCAGACTTCAAGACAGTCCACAGATTGAAGCACATATCACAAACATCAGTCTGGTCCCTAGTGGCATCAAAGACCACAAATATAAGCAGGAGATCATGGACACCAACGTGGCCCTCAAAATCAGAACATATCATAGACATGAACATGTGCTCAGGTGGCAGCAGAGACAGCAGTCATCCACATGGCCTCCAATAGTAATTATGGACCACAGACATAAACATGGCCCCCGGGAGGTACATGTTCCATGGACACCAATCTGATTGTCAGCTACCACACTGACTGTAGACATCAACATTGCCTGAGATGTCATATGCCATGCACATCTACATCACTCCAGGCAGCAGGATGCACCATGAACATCCACATGGTCATAGGGCATAACACAGACTATAGACATTTACATGGCCTCTGTCTGTAACATGGACCACAAGAATCAACAGACCTTTAATAGTAATATTGACCATATATATGAACATAGTCTTAGTCAGCAGCTTAGACCACAGATACCAACATGTCCTTCATGGATAATGTGGACCATGAATATCAACATGGCTTCATATGGTAGTATGAACCATACAAAGAAATCAATATAGTCTCAGGCAACAGCCTAGGCCATGTACATACATATGTCCTCTGGTGGCAGTATGAGCCAGAACCTCAGGCTTTTTTATGGTCCCTAGTGGCACCATGGACACTTTCAGGAATGCCAATATGGTCTCAGGTGGCAGCATAGACTTAGGGATTCAACATGAGTTTCAGAAATAATATTGAGTTGTATAAGCTCTCTTGTATTTGTCATAAGTGGCATATATATATATATATGCATATATATGTATGTGTGTGTGTGTGTGTGTGTGTGTGAGAGAGAGAGAGAGAGAGAGAGAGAGAGAGATATTTATAGAATATAAATTTATGTGGTTAAACAGACTGAACAAGACTTTGCACTCTTGACATTTCTCTGTTGAATACCAACTATTCTTCTAGGCACTAGAGAGATAAATAAAAAAAAAAAAGACTGATAATGTCTTTATATTTAACCTAAGTGTATGCAATAGTAAGGGAGATAGATAACAAAAAATATATAATATTAAGTGACTCATAGGACATGTATATATGTGAATGGTAAAATACTTGCATGAAGAAACTGCCACTGGGAGGAACATACTTTTAGATGGGATAGTTAGAGTAGATAGTTAGACCTTCCCAAACATAAACTAAGCGTTGATCTGAATGACAGAATGATCCAGATATGTAATTTCAGGCAAGAATTCTAGAATATGTTTATCATGCTCATGAGGTTATTATGTTCTATATACTGAAAAGGTAGTACAGTTAAGATTTTGAGAGAAATGAGACTGACCAATTTTATGCAGCTACGCAGTTATATTGCCTTTTATTTTAAGTTAAAAAAAAAAAAAAAAAAAAAAGGCCATGGGCATGGTGCTATCACTTATATGACCAAAGTTCATTTGTGTGGAGTCTGATATATTTCAAAACTTATGTTAGGATGCAAGCAACAACATATTTGATACTATTGTGTAGTAACTCACAAATCATTATAATTAGGACACAAGTAAAAATAATGTGTTTTCCTCCTTTCTTTTTCTTCTTTTTTTTTTTCTTTTATTCACTGAGCTCCTAAGTAACTAGCCCTTGGGGAAGATAAAGTGATGAATACCCTCATTTAGTTCAAAGAAACAACAACAAAAAATCCCCAGTTGTATGGTTCATTGCAAATGGCAAAATGGTCATTGTTTAGTGGATGAGGTTTCCTCTATTTAGTACCCAGGCAATGACTAATGGTTTTCCTCCAAACCTCCCACTCTTAAAAGAATGAATAAGCCCTGAAGGCCTCAGAGAGATAAGTATTACTTTTCTCTGGGTAGCTTAGCTAGTGAGTGAAAGGGAAAAAATAAACTGGATGATATTTCCAAGCCAAGAATTATAAATATCATGGTGGATGTTGAACTTTTCTTTTCCTAATTGTTTGGTACCGAAATGGTCTCCATGCCCTCCCGTGTATTTTCTGCCTGATCCATATATTTACTCATCTGAAAGGAGATTGTGTAGAATATGCTTCTTGTTATCTCATCATTACAATTACACACACTGCATTTCCCAAAGAAAAATAACCCCCCATGTCCTCAGCCACTTCTTAAAAAGAATTGTGGAATTAGATGGTCAGTGACCAGTTTGCACAAAGAGCATTTCTCCCAACTTACATATTTATCTGTGTCAATATTTTCCAAGGGACAACATTTTAAAAAATATATGAAACAGAAAACTACAAAATAAGTAATTTTAGAAATATACACATACATTGAATGCAAATGTCAGTCCAGAGTATTGTCTTCATTCGCTCATCTCTATTAGCGAAAGTATAATGGGTTGATATATTTTGTGCCTCACTGACAAATAAAGGGGAGACAAAAACTTAGTGTTGGTAATGAGGTCTAATATTAACAGAAGGAGGTCATGTAGATAACATATAATAGATAAGGTTACATGTATGATTTACCATATTTGCCAATGGGGCAGTCAACTTTGTGGGTGGTGTTCTGAGGAATGTTTATTTTGTTGTGAAAATGGATAGTACTAAAGTTCTCTGGATGATAGAAACCATAGGAATTTTTCCACAAAGGATGAGATGGAAAGATGTGCTTTACAAGTTCTATCAGCTCTAAGTTCAAGGACTGTGGGAAGAGATAGCAGTATAGTGTATTGGCAGTAGTCTATGTTTGTGTAGCCTTTATGTGATCAAATTGACTCTCAGTCTTAGTAGACATAATCACATAAAATAAAACAAATGTTGCCACTGTAGGTAGGCATAATAATAAGGGAAGAAAGGGGAAAAATGTGCAGAATGAAAAATAAACATATACTTGAATTTATCAGTTAAAAATTGAGATTGATAGTCTCTGAAATGGATCTCTGAAAAACTTGTTTTGTGAGTGATGCCAATTCAATTTTCAGAAAATTAACTTTGTTTGCTTTTTTACTTTAGGATGACATTTGTAAATAACCATTATTAATAAATATTTATGATAAAAACGAAGCATACTTAAAATATAATAAACATCTATGAAATTAATAAAATCATTAAGCAGTATTACATACATTATAGAAAACGAACTCTAGAGAAATGTCCAGATAACTACAAGACTGACCCCCAACTAACGATTTGAGCAACAGTGGAAGGGCTACCATAAATGCCCTTTCCTCATAATGAGACTGATGACTAACTTAACCACCATCATAGAGCCCTCATCTAGTAGCTGACGGAAACAGAAGCAGACTCCCACAACTAAACACTGAGCCAAACTGGAATCCAGATGCAGAGAGGGAGGAAAAGATCAGGCTAAAGAAACCCACAGAGACAGCTGAACTGAACAAGGAGAAGCCAATGGCCCCCAGACTAATAGCTGGGAATTGAGCACTGGACTGACTCAGAAGCCCTAAACATGAGTCTCAGTTAGAAGGCCTGGGTAGTCTAAGGGACTTCTGACAGTGGAACCAGGATGTATCTCTGGTGCACAAAATAACATTGGGAGGACATTCCCCATGGAGGGATATTCCCTTAACCTAGAGACAGGAGTGAAGGTCTAGTCCCTACTCCAAATGACTTGGTAGATTTAGATGATCCCTCCTGGAAGACATAACCCTACATGTGGAGTGTGGGGGTCAGATGGGAGGGTGGTTTGTGGCATGGGATGGTGGGAGGAAAAGAGGTAGTGAGAGAGGAAGAGGAAACTGGAGTCAATATGTAGAATAAAAATAAAAAAGAAAAAAAGTTTTGTTATATATTATATAATGTAATGCAAATTTCAGAAAATAATTATTATTTAAAGAAAAAATATGTGTAATCAGAAAAAAAAGGAACATTCACAAAAGAAGACAAAGAAATGAAAATCAAATTCTAAAAACATACTCTCAACATCAATGACAGAAATTAGCATCTGGACATTTAAAAATTTAAATTTAGAAAGATTAAGAAAGATGAAATAAAGGTGTGCTAAGGGGATAGGAATTGAAAAATCCCTTTAGGTATGACAACTCAAAGTATTAAAATGCCCATTCCCTTTTTAGGGAGAATTTTACTAATAAATATTTACAATTTAATATCTATTTAAAAAACCTTAAAAGTGAGTTATTAAAAATGGAAAAATCATAAGATAGGTTATATGTATCTGTAACCTATTGGTAATAGTGATTATTTAGAACAATTGAAGTGTCCAATGAGAAAGAATAAATATGATAGGTATTTTTGTTTACAAGTGAATCTTTTATGGTCATATAAAGCAATGCTGTATTTTGGTTGAGTTATTTGGTAGAGATATTATAGCTGTGGTTCCTGAAATTTCATTGCAGGTAAGTCAAGTACTTCATGTTACTCCATTTCTTAATTAGGGAGAAAGGATTCATTTTGTGTTGGAACTTAGAAAAAGGTAGAAGAGGCTAGGCATGGTGGCCTTTAATCCTAGCACTCCAGTGGCAGAGGCATTTGCATCTCTGTGAGTTCCATGCCAACCTGGTTTACAAAGTGAATTCAAGGATATCTAGGACTGTTACACAGAGAAACTTGTCTTGAAAAAAAAAAAAAAACAAAACAAAACAAAAAAAAACAAACAAATAACTAAATAAATAAGTAGAGGAGACTGTCATCCTTACCAACCTTATTTCCTTAGATTTTAGAATGAGTCCTTGTATAGACAGTGTTAGATTTCTCTTAGTTCATGGTATTCAAAATGCCTTGAGAGAAGTCTTGTAGAAACAAAACAAAACAAAAGAAACAAACAAAAACAACAACAACAACAACAAAAAACCTATCAGCATGTGTGATCATATTTATCCCATGGGTATACTGTATAATTTGTGATTCATTATTTAAAAGTCATACAGGTAGTGGTATTGTTGTGGTATTTTATGTTACTGTCACAAACATCTAAGTGAAACAACTCTAATAAGAGTGGGGTTGGTTTTGGTTTATGGTTTCAGATGTTTCCATCCATGGTTGCTTGTTTCTATGGTCCTATGGCTGTTCTGAACCAGGACTTTCATGGGAAAAGTAAACTTTACACCCAATGGCAACCAGGAAAAGAGGAAAAAAGGAAGGAATCAATGTTACAAGCAATTTTCTGTCAGCCTGATCCCATACCTGTGTCAGTCCCAATTAACACACAGAGACACTATATTAGATATAAAGCTGTTAGCCTGTTACTAGCATTTCTTATCGGCTAGCTCTGTCCTAAATATTAACCCATTTCTATTCACCTAACTGTTTCCATATGGTCTTGCCTTACTGAAGAGAGGGTCCGGACCTCTTCTACCATATCCCTACATCTTGACTCTCCTCTACTATATCTCCCAGAATCCTCCTTGTCTCCTACTCCAGCCTATCTTGCCTTCCTATTTGACAACAGTACTTTATTCATTAACCAGTAAGAAAAACATATTCATAGAATGACGGCATATACCATCAAGTCAGGGGCAATATAGGATTAGGATATGAGATCCTGTTTCATATCTTAATAATGCCATTACTATGAATAATCCATCAAAGGATTAATTCATAGATTAGGAGCAGCTGATAAGCAAGTTCATAGTACATGAGGATTTTCAGATACATTTTATATCCTAACCATCACAGCTTCCTTATTTGCTTACATCACCTTTATATATGTGTGTGTGTGTGTGTGTGTGTGTGTTGACATTTTTGTCTCCATCTGCTATTGTTTTTGACATGTCTTGCCAGAGTATAAAAGTTGTATTGAGAGATGCATGTCTCTGCCTTGTCAGAACATCAGCTTAATAGAAGAACGTTTAACATCATAGTTCAGAATACATTTATAAATCAAAACAATACATTTTGGGGACACCACAGATTAACATTTATATAAAATATTCCAACATATTTACACTTACTTATAGGTTAGTCAATGATTCATATTCAGTTTTTGGTATTTTATTTGTATTTTTTAATATTTTGTTATTACTTATTTTACCAGTTTAATATGACTTTAAAATGCTACTTTGATGAATAATTAAAGAATTATTGAATATTCCCAAGTTATTTCTGCATACAGAAAAAATGAACCTGGATGAAATGACAGCTCTAGATACATGAAGATGATGATGAAATAAGTTGAATGAACTTAAATCTCTCCTGGAACTATAACAGGCACTATGTATTGATGAATCATTGCTGAGAACATCACTACTATACTTGATCATTGCCTTCTGTGACGATTTTATCAAAGAATGAGGGATATTGAACTTCCTAATGGGTTCATTATCTGGCCAGAGCTGTGAAATATAATAGCTTTGTAGTCAGATTTACCCAAGGACTCTGCTCTTGGCATATTTGAATATTCAGAGCTCTGGTGGAATGTTTCAGATAGGCATTAAAAGGTAGACATTTCCATTCAAAAAGCCATTCTTTTGAGATACATTTTTTTTTCACTAACTACTTCAAATGACTGTGAATGTTAGCATTTTTCTTACATAGATGTAGGTGTTGAATTTTACAATGTGGCCATAACTCTAATCTGAAAATTTTTAGTAAGTTCCAAGGAAGACCAACTCTCTTAATTCTGTTCAACCTAGCTTAGCTCAGTCTGGTAATAAATGCTCAGAAATACACAATCATAATGTGCACTGAACATATTAAAATTTCAAGAAATCTGAGTATGTACATGTCAAAAAAATCATGAGGACATAAGAACACAATTAGCAAAGTTTGAAAACAGAGCATATAAAAAGCTTTAAATGCCTACATAGCTTTCAGATGTTTTATGAAATCGTCAATCCAATCTCCAACTTATTGATAAATCTTATTGGTTACCACTGCATAGTTTCAGAAAGTACATCTATAATCCCAGTCTTGTGGTTGCATAGTATGGCTAGCTCTGAGGAATAAAAAGGAATTTAATATTTTTTTCAAAATATTACTATTCACATCAGTCACAATGTAAACTTTATCATAACAGAATTTGAATGCTAATAATAGCCATTTTCTGTAGAGAACTGAAGGAAATTATATTATATGAAGTTTCATATCTCTATCTCTATATCTATATCTATATCTATTTGGGGATTGATATCTGAGATCCTATTCTAATCCCTTCAGAAGGAGAGAGATCTGATAGCTTCATAAATGCTTACTGTATATGAATGCTAACAATACGCCAGTACCCAAATTTATCTTCCATTAGAATGACCCTCACCTGGCACAGCATGGTTTTCTGTGCTAAATCCTACAGTTGTGTAGTTTACATAGAGAGCAGCCTCAGGGTCAGTGCTTATCTATACTATGCAATCCAAGAAATCTTTAACAGGTTTCTCTGCTTCCTGTGAACACAAGGGCCCAAATTCAGATCCTTAGCAACCACCTATGAAATTGACATGGGAGACTGATGCATGTTGTGTTCCAGGCACTGGAGAATAAGTGGTGGAAAGATTCATCTCTCTAGCTCAATGGCCAGCCAGCCTAATTGAAACCATGAACTCCTGGTTCACTGAGAAATTATGTCTCCAAAAAGAAGTAGAAAAAAAAAGAGAGTAGACTCAGTAGAGTCTACTCAGTAGAGAGTATGACTGACCTCCAAATGCATACATGCACCCATATATACCCATATATATATAAGCACATGTATAACATGTGTAGACATGGGCATGTACATCTACATGTACCATTTACACACACACTCATGAGGAGAGAGAGAGAGAACTGACATTCTCTCAGCAAGTCTAATATCTGGTGTCTATCTTTGTAGAGTCAAATTCTTCAGCTACATTTTCATAGTGACACAAAGTTAACACATTTCTCAAACTACTCTTTGGCTTTTGAACTTCATGATATAGTTTAAAAAACAAAGCAAAACAGGATACATACAACTTTGAAAGCACTGAATTACTATGATCAGATGTCCATATTTTCTTTCATCTGAATAAAATTATATTAAAGCATATTGCATCAGAAAAAAATTTGAAGTATTTTATGCTCAAAAAAGCAGGAAACAGCTGTTTACTTCTTCCTGGAAGAGGCATGGGGGATGGACATGAGACAGCATCAGGGCTGTCATGAGGAAGAAAGGAGAACCATGGGCTTTTCTCAGGGTTTCAACAGGAAAGCAAGCAGGGAGTAATATAAATAGGCTGACAGATGTGTTTGAAGGCTTGGTCAAGGAGGGCCAGGATTCCTAGGAATTATTGCTTTCTTTAAAATCAAAATGAATTACAGAAACATGGCTGTTATTGTAATGTAGATCACCGCTGCATAGGGGCCAAAACCACTCATACTCTCCTGTATATATACAGGAGCCTACCTTTAACTTCAAAATGAGCTGGATCTAAATTCAAAATGGCTGACTTCAGCGGCAGAGGGTAGTCACATATACTTGGGAAAACCTTGGAAAATGAAACTATGATTGAGATTCCTTTATCAATACTCTTATATAGTAATGTATTGTTCTCAAGGTCAGATTAAGCAGGCACCCAAAGACAAAAGGGGAGGACATGAACTGAATGTTGCTATGTTTAATCATTTTATTAGACTCAATACATTTGTATCCATAGTGACCTATGCCACTTTACTGAAATTAATTTAAATAAACCATGTTTCTGGGTTAGATAGTGGTGGAGAAATTGAAATTATTATAGTAGATAAATATCAGAGAGGAATGGCCATCAACTACAGATAGCTTTCTCTCTTCAAGGCATCTGGTATTTCTGAGGCCTGCCAGCACTAACAGGTGTCCTTAGTGGTCTAACTGATGTGTCCCTTTATGACTTTATTCCAATGAATTTCAGCAACCTTCAAAATTCAAATGTCCTCAAAATGATCTCCTTGCCACTGATGGGGATATGCCACTTGATTCATTTTCTTTTGTTGAAATAGTCTTAGATGAGTATTTTAATATGCAATTAAGACCAGCTAGCAGAGACGAAACCATCATTTTCACTTCATATTTTTATTCGATTTTGCTAAGAGGCCTGATGTTTGAGGTTAAGAGAGTCATAGAAACATAAGAACCATTCTCCAATCCTGCTGAAATTCACCACTAATCAGGGACCAAAGCCTATAAAAGGAAAAAGACTGCCTGATTAATTAACATAGTCTTTGTCTATTCCAAAGGGCATTCAAACGCAAAGCACCTGCATAGTATCTTTCTTTTTATATCTAAATCCATTCAGTTAGATTATTCTTAAGAAATTGTAGTTAGTCATGAAATAGATGAGGCTAGTGTAATTCCTTCTATCGGTATCTTCCCTCAGGTTCTTAATGACAAATGCATTACAGTTATTTATTACAAGTAGATTAAAGTGTCAGTATGGTTCAATTCATAGCAATCTTATACTTTTAAAATGTATGGGGAATTGGGTTTCTTCCCAGTGCTGACAATGCACAGCAATGCTTTCCAGGGGACTAGATTCCTCAGGAGTCCATTTCTTTATGTTTATTACTTTAAGAACTGAAGGTACCATCTGCTCTTGCCTCAGAGTTGTTTAAATTGTTTAGAACCTCAGGTCATAATGAGAGAAAATATGGTGTAATTCCACATAGTTGATTTCCTTAGCAAATAATTAGCTACACAGTCCTTTCTTTTGCCCTGCAATGAATTACTCTGAGTATAAAGAAATCGATACCAGCAACCTGTTCCCAGGACTAACACACTACAGACTTCTCTAAGTGATCTTAGGAAGCAACAAAATCTAGAATCTAGACCTCATAATATTAGGTAAGAATATTCTTTTGAAATAATTTGGAAGAGGAAACAGCAGGTCAGGTGTTAAAATATACAGACAATAACGTAACAACTCTTTGGCTGCAAATTCACATTAATAGAAAAATTATAGTAAAGATTCATAGGATTTATGTAAGAATAGAACAATTGAACACTTAATGAATTATAATTTCTTTTAAATCATAAATCTGAGATTATCCTGAAATTACATATAGTATTTGGGGTATTGATGAGTGAGTATATTCTCCTGAGGTGGATCCAACTAATTCATTTACTATTTGACTATTTAAAAGTTTATTTACCGTAATGTACTGTCTAAATACTCTAGGTACAGGGAAACAGGGCCCAAAGATATTTGTCTTTTTTAAAAGGGATGCTAAGCTACAGAACATAAGGGGTTTAATAAAGAAACATCACTGTGTTTTCAAACTGTAAGGGAAATAAGCCAAATAAACTCAAGCCTGAGCATTTGTTACATGAATTCTTCTCAGCAAGAGATCTTCATCCCACTCATAACTATGGTGTAATAGATACACACATTTAAAATAACAATGAGAGAGGGAATAAGGAGGAGAGAGGGAGAGAAATAGGAGAAGAGGGGAAAACAGAGACAGAGAGACAGAAAGACATGGAGACAAAGACAGAGACCCAAATACACAGAGGAGAGAGAGACAGAGAGACAAAAATACACAGAGGCAGAGAATATATTAGGGACTCAAATTAGTTAAACATTTATCCATTCAGCTTAAGCCACTCACTATTTTCTCCTGTCCAATTTATGTACAGAGTGTCCTGTGCACTTTCGTACACATCTGACATATTTTGTTGTTACTATGCAAGTTTTTTGTTTCTCCTCTAATATTGTAGGAACTAGTAAATGTTGTTGAGAAACAGACGTTGACCTCTGAACAGCTGGCTCCCATATGTACTCTGAAGTACATGATTCCATGAAATTTAGTCACAATTACCTGGAGAAACCTTACAAACTATAATGAATGCATTCTGAAACTCCAAAATTGAAAGAGGATGCTTTCCAACAGGGCTGTAAATAGACATCCGCACCACAAATTGTTTCTAAATACTTTAGCAGATATTAATGTATTAGGGTATTTATAGATTATCTATGGTCTACAGTTCTATTTTCTTACATTTTAGAGACCAGTGATCCTTGAAACATCTGTAATACAGGAACTTCCCAGTCATATTTCATCTAAAAAGTTTATAAAAATTCTTCTTAGGGTTAGGATGAATATTAAGAGTGTGGAAGAGAAGAAGGAAAAGAAGGATGATGAGGAGAAAGCTTTCATGATGATGCATTCAAGGAAAAAGAATAAGGTTCTAATTTTAGGTATCACATTTTCCCATGTATTTTCTGTTCTTCTAGTGTTTTTGTGAACCGCCTCCATTTTCAAAGAACTGTTCTGATACATCCCCTATATATAAAAATACACGGTAGTCAAAATGCTTGAGTCACACACTTAAAAATTTTCTTCTCCAATCCAAACAACACTGGATCCAGAGTCCTTATTTTTCACCATACTATAAGGCGATTAACAAAAAAAAAAAAAAAAAAAAAAAAAAAAACCCACAGTATATTAAGTACTTAAAAAACACTTAAATCGAGTTAAAATGTTGGACAATTATCACCCCTACCCACTTTCAGAACATTTTTATTTTCTCAGAAGGAAAGTCTTCACTTTAAAGAATAATTCCCAGGAGTTCCGCTCAGTATTTTTAGCTGTGGGTATCTGCCTTTGTTTCCATCAACTACCAACTGAGGGCTCTATGATGGCATATAAGTTAGTTACCAATCTCATTATCAGTGGAAACATGTATCCCTGGTGCACAAAAGGACTTTGGGAACATATTCCCCATGGAGGAATACTCCCTTAACCTCCAGGCAGTAGGGAACGCCTAGTCCCTACTCCAAATGACTTGACAGATTTTGATGATTCCTCCTGGAAGGTATCACCCTCCCTGTGGAGTTGGGGAGGGAAGGGGATGGAAGGGGTGTTGGGGGCCATTGGAGAGAGAGAGGGAAATTAAAATAAGTATATATATATATATATATATATATATATATATATATATATATATAATGAATAATTCCCATTTTCCCTTTCCTCTGACTTTTGTTTGTTCTACTCTTTAATATGCACGAATGTGTTTATTCGTATTATATGTAAATGTGGTCCTTTTTTTTCTCTTGTTAAGTTTATTGTGGAGAAATTAAAATAATACAGAGGAGAATGGTGCAACGAGCTTCCGTGTACTTAGCACACAATAGTTGACTTGAGGCCATTCTTGTTTCATCACTACTTCCTCTCTTCCACACCGTCCTGAAACAAATCCCAGACATCATATTGCTCTATTCACTATTGTTTTAGCCTTCATCTCTAAAATATGAACCCTTTCCTTTAACATTATAATACCAGCATTCTGATTAAAAGTATTCATACTTATTTCTACATACGGTCACACATCTAAATCTATCAAGTTTGTAATTGTCTTGGAAATGTTGTAAGCTTTTCGTTTGAACCAGGATCCAAATACGGCTCACACATTCTCTCAGATGAGAACATTGTTGAAAATAACACTGTTTCATGAAGAAGACATCATTTGTGACCTCTCCATAGGCACCTGTGTTATTTGATGATGGGATACCTCTTCCTAAGAGGCATGGGTTCAGAAAAGTGTTATCTGGTGGGAAGTAGTCTGGCCCACACTTCCAGGCTGGGTGGACACATGCTTTAACCCGGGGAACTTGGTATAGTGACTTGAATGTGAAATATGTATGGTGGACCGCACAGTTTTGGAAGGATGCGGTCGTACCACGGTGGTAGAGCCCCTCTGGGGGAAGTGGGTCACTAGAGCAGGCCCTGAGGTGGTATAGTCCAGCCTCCCGTCTTGTCTGTTGTCTGATTCATGACCATGGATGCAGTGTGGCCAGCTGTCATGCCTTCCCCACAGAATGGATATGTAGTCCTTCTTGCCAGGCATTTCATTGCAGGAAAAGTAACTACAGTGACACGGTCTTCCACACCTCAGCCTGCAAGGGGCATCTCTAACACTCCAGTCATTCTAAGTTGTCCTTGTGGACCCTCTCTTACAGCGAAGACATGCAGTACACATTAAAAGGACTTAGATCAGAGCAGCTTGGATATCAGTGTGGTCTTAAGAAGAAAATACAATTTAAAAAATATATTTTCTTTGTATGAATGAGAGTTTGTCTGCATGTGTACAGCCAGTTGCCATGGCAATGCCCTTTCGGCAGCGAGGATCTGTTTGAGGTTCTTCCAGGTTCTATTCTTCTTGCCAGCTACTGCACCACCTTGGTCAGAGTGCACGAAGTTGGGATCCTTAAATGGCAATTGTTTGGCAGCTTTTTCCACAGGCCCCGAACTAAACTCAGAGGATGCCATTTTATTCTCACTCATAGCTTCAATGCTGACACCCTGAGGAAAGCTGAAGGCAGACAGCTTTTTCTTCTTACTGGCACCGTATCCCCCTCCGCTGCCGTTGTGAGATGGGCTGGCTGGCCTCTTCTTGCTGGTCCTGGCTATGGTGGGGGTAGAAGTGGCAGCCACGATTGGAATTTGAGCCGCCATCCTACCAGCAGTGTGTGTGCCTGCAGCTCCCCGCCCCCACCCAGCCTTGGACCAGCCCTGGAACTTCGTAAATGTGGTCCTTTATACTGTGTTCTTTTGTGTCTGCATTTTGGTTATCATGTAGCTTTTACTTTTCATTCATAATGTAGTGGCCACTTTGAACCCTAACCATGTTCCATTCTGTGTAAGAAGCACATTTTGTTTGTTCTGTTATTGTTCGGTAGACATATTTGTATCGAAAGAAGACTTTGATTATTTTGGGGGCACAAAACTATAATCAAATTGTTTGTTACCTGTTTTGTAATTAAATGTTTAATATTTATATCTTCCTTATATTTTCTTATTCTTCTCTCAATGACCTGTTGATTGCCAAAGAATTTCTTATTCTTCTTTAAAAGGTCTGTTAATTGCCTCAACCCCTTCAACCACCAAGTTCTACTCTCCTTCTCAGTATCAATAATAATCAGTGATGTTTATCTCCTTAGAACAAATTGACTATGCCATCTTACCAAATTTCAAGCACCATTCTACTCTCCAAATTTCTTTCATTAAATCCATACAAGAAGCAAATGCATAATACATGATTTTTCTATTATTTCTTCTATGTCTTTATCTATTTATTTAAGGTATGGAATTTTCTAAATTATTATTTCCCCTTTCAATAACAAGAGCCTAATCCAAAAGGTACTAATCCAGCAGAATCATAATTTCCCTGTTACTGTCAATACAACATATTGTAATACCATAACTAGTGGAATGAAGGTAGAGAGTTATCACTTTATTTTACCACCATGCAATGTGGATTGAAAATTTACTTTTCCATAGTATGTCCTAAAATTACAATATTTTATTAATTATGAAATCCTCAATAATATTACATGACACAAATGATTTAATGCACTAATTATTTATATCAACGTCATAGTATCAAAGCTATAGCAAGAGAATCCTGAAGGAAATATCTATGTCAATCATTCTATCTATGATTAAATGGAATAACCAAATGTGCTAAAGAATATGAGAATTAGAATTTGAACAGCACTTCCTCTCACACACTATAGGTATCATATTAGGTGACAGATGTTTAATATACCATTGATTCTTACCATCATATATTGTGAGGGGGACAGTACTTATGTCACAATTGTAAAAGGAGGCATCAAAAGGCTGGTAGGAGGCCTACTTCAAAATATGCAGTAGAGACACATGACTCTTGAGCCTCATCTTTTGTCTTAATCATATTTCAAGTTCACATGCTTAAACAAAGCAACATTTGATATACCAACAAAAAGAATTTACTTTTGTAAACACTAATCCTTCATTTATGTTAAAAAATTTAACTATTATACTGTCATATATCTAACAATTGCAAGTCCCTCTTATTCTTTTTAAGTGTTGTGGCAGAGATCCAAGCCCATGCCCAGGATCTTATGTTTGTTTAAAAGTCCTCTACCACTTAGCTAAGTGTGTATTTTAGGAGTTTTATTTGGAATCTCAGGTGACCAGTCAGAGCAATAAGACTACAATCTCTAATTACTCTTAACTAATTAACTGATTAGAAGTTAATAAGCCAAGTCAGTGTTATTCTTTTCATTAACAGCATATTAACATGTCAACCAATTAGCTTTTAAAATATATGTGCTAAAGTTAATAACAACTTTAATTAATTAATTTGTTTCAGAGGGAGAAGTACTTTCATTCTAGATCACATCTAGAGGTTATCTGAAGTTTAGTAAATAATATCTAACATGACCTTCGATGATATTTGGGAATATATACTCCTAAATATGAATTAATGCCCATTTCCTAGTAATGCATTTTATGCTTTATTCTCAATTGAAAATAAATTTAAAAGATTTTTATTCAGACACTTGGATTTTAAACAAAGGATAAACCTTACATTTTCTTTGACAGAAATTCAAGTGAAGGGAATAGTTAAATGAAAGTAACTGGTTTGGGGATCACCTTTCAAGAAAAATTTAATAATTTATAGCAGTGAATTTAACTTAAATCAGAGTAGAAATTTATTAGGCTACAAAATTACATTAATAAGAAAACACCAGAAATTGCAAAGAATCACTATGATATTGGTTTGCTATTTATATTCCAATTTATAAATTTATGAGTTGTTATTTGTGTATTTTATGTAATGTAGGTTAATGTTATATTCAAGTTCTTATAATGTTTACTCTATAATTCAGGATATTTATAATTATTGACATAGGTTTACTGTGCCAGCAAACATATTAGAGGCCGTGGCTTTAATGAATTAAATTGACATATTTATAAAAATATTTATGGAGGAGTAGTAACAACTCTAAAATATACATTCTGGCTCTCCTTCACATATGTACACACACATATTTTTAAAGATTTACTTATTATGTATATAGTGTTCTGGCACGAAGGCCTAGATGCCAGAAGAGGGCACCAGATCACATTATAAATGGTTGTGAGCCACCATGTAGTTGCTGGGAATTGAACTCAGGATCTCTGGAAGAGCAGCCAGTGTTCTTAACCTCTGAGCCATCTCTCCAGCCATGTACACACACTTTTAAATACACAGACTGCTCTCCTTTCTAGTAACCTATCATTCCTGTTTGTCAGACATTGAGCAATTCTGTCTCTGAAAATTCCATCTCCACGTCCCTCACACTTTAATAATGTGCTTTTCTCTGATCTTTCAGACAGTTGCCCACACAATATTCCTATTTAAATGAAAATTTGCAGGTATAAAGTATTTCACATGGTCACTAAATACCACAATCTATATATACATATATTGTCTAGGACTTGATAATTGTTGTCTTTTGAGTTAGTTTCCCCTTATCTGTTGTAAATATAGCATTATGATTTTCCTGCTTTCAGTTTTCTTCAGTGGTTCCTATGCTAAAGTTTTTGAGACACTAAAAGTGTTGGAAATAATTGACTTTGGTACTTAGAAGTGACTGCATGTGTCAAATATTTACACATGCATGCACATTAGAACAAACTGGCACATGCATGCACACTCACACACAGATATACACACTCCCTAGGCATCCTGTAATATGATTGTTGTGTATCTTAGGACTCAGCATGCAGGAAGCTGTCAAAAGGGTGTAGATATTCACCATTGTATCACAACTATAACTACAACAACATAAATTTTCCTTTTAAAAAATATAACTTCTATAGTTTGTGTCTCTGTAGTATCATAGGGGAAAGAAACAGAATAAAATCTGTCTTTTTTACTTTTGTCCTTCTTCCCCAGAGACAAATGTACTCTAATGCTGGAACATCATTCTCAGATATGTAGTTTCTATAAAGAATACTATTTATGATTTTTAAAAAGTGTTATGTGGTTGTTAACATGAATTATGTGTTGCTGTACCACATTATAGAAATTTTCACTTTATTTGAAATAACCTTGAAATCATATACTTTGCTTGAGGACATATTTGATTAATTTGACCAGAATACAAAGTTTTAGAGGAGGTGAACATACTTATTTTATTCATCAATTACTTCATGAAAGATTTTTTGAAGAAAAAGAAGGACACAGCAGGATGAAGATGAAGGGAATCTTCAGATCACTGATATTGGATCTTTGAATACATACTTAGATAAAGTAAGCCCAGTGGGAATGTTTAGCAGTATTGTTTGCCAAAGTTTATGACATTCCTATTTCATTAGGCTTCAAACAGTTACTACCTGCTTCCTGATATAATCAAAGCTGGAAGATGTTCATGTCAGAGGCATTTCCTTTCCTTAAAATAAAAAAAAATATTTTATCAAAAGATGCTCTTTTATGAAACCATCAAATTTTGTATATTTTATTTTAAAAACTACCATCCTCCTCACTACCATTAAGTTGGTAATAATGATGTGTGTGCATTAAACCAGGTTTTTAAAAAGCAATTCCTAGTAATACATAATAAGTCTTAGTAACTTCAGAAGTAAGCCTGCAGAAATATTCACCCCATTATCTGTCTTTGTTTTCAAATATCTGGGTGAGTGAATATCAAGTTTAATTTTATGTCCATTAGCCTGTAAGTGACAGAAAGCCTTCCAAATACAATGATAATCCATATTCCCTAAAGCAGAAATGCAATGGGAGAAAATGGCCTGTATAGATGTGAAATTGGACACATATGCATAATGGCAAGAAATCAAAGATAAATTAATGAGAATGCTTATAATTACATTTATGTGTTTTCCCTATAATAAACTTTTGAAATGAAAATGCACATTTGATTTATCCATAAGTGTAATGAAGGGGAAAATTCAATCTAATTACATTCCACTTGAATCTTTACTTCTAATGCAAATTCTTTTGGTTTTTCAATACTTTATTCTAAACGATGGCTCCAATAAATGTAGTATATCAAACCAGAAAAAGTATCTTTCTCCAAAGCATCTTTTTTTATTACATTATACATTAAAACTCACTATACATATACACATTATAAACCTAAGGCTGGGTTATACAGAGCGAAGAGGATATATTTCAACTTCTTATGGATTCTTTAATAGAGTATTCCTAAAATTATTATTAAGAAACAAGTTATTCTCTTTAAAATCACATAAAATGTCAGAATATTAAAAGAACATTATTAATAAAATACTGTTCAATTAGACTTTATCTTTCTTATATTAATTTTGATGGTTATTTAAAGAGCAATAAACATTTTTATTTTTAGTGTTTGTTAAATTACAAGGTATATTCTGAAAACTCTTAGTGTAAGGATTCTAATAACTAATCTTATTAATTTTATTTTCATTTTAAGTTAAACTCACTTCTGCAGACTTTTTAATAAATTAGTCTTTAAACCCTACCTCCTACTAAGAAAAGTATTGTATATATTTTCAGATGCAAAATAGATATTGTATGCATCTGGAACATAGGTAAACATATTTTTCTGTAAAGTTGAAATCTGACCAAGGATTTATTTTTAACTATATATGAAAACAAATGGTACATACACAGCTGGACTGCATATAAATTCTGATTCATTTTTCTCTCTGCCATATGTTATCTTCCAAGTAATATTGATGTGGTAATAGGAAGGGATGCAATAGTCAAAAAGTTCCACTTGTAACACACAACTGCTGTTTAAAATCACTTTGTCAATAATGTTCTCTTTTCACATTTAATACTGAAAATAAGAACAATGAGGCCATAGAGGGCCATACATTAGATTTTAAGAGGCACTTGGCTATGTTGAAGTCTACCTTCTTTCCACATATGAAGATGTCAGTGAAAATTTTCATTTACTATAAGATTTTTGTGAATATACAGCATAGATGCAATGTTAATGTTATGATATGAGTATGTTAACCCTATCATCTTTGAACTGTCTTATCTCCTTCTATGATAGTACTCAGAAGGGAATTAGTAATTGCTAGAAGCCAAGTGATTCCTTCAGGGGACAAGGCCTAAGAAATTACAGAAAAGTTCTCCTATTGGCAAGGCCTGGAAGCATTTACCCCATTCTTGGCAAGACCAATGGATAGTTTGCTGTATAATTCTGGGCATGACCTCAGGAGTATGTGTGCTATCTGCTCTCCTTGCTTTCCCCACACAAGACATATTGCTGGCTGACTCTAGTTTCACTTTTTTAGAGCCATACATGAAATAGCTATTGCATTAGGAAAACTTTCCTCTGATGTCTCTCTTCTGGGAAAGCCAAAGGGGATGTTTTTAGAAGAATATAGTGGATCTGATTCATCCTCTAAAGCCTTTGATGTTTCAGGTGTGACCATGAATTCAGGCTTCTCAAGGACAGGAAATGCCTTCCAATGTACTGTGTGACCAGCCTGAAAGAATCACAGAAGCTCATTAGGATATTACAAATTTGGATAATTGCCTTGGAGAAAATGATTTTAACCACCAAGAGTCTTAAAGTAATGCAAATAAGTAGATGATGTCAAGAGTTAATGGGAACAGTCTAAGAACAGGGGAATGAAGCAGAAACATAGAAACATACAATTCCCTCATTTCTATAACTATGCCAATACTGCAGGAATAAACCCAGTAGGAAGCTGATTGGAAGGGGTCATGAGAACAAGAGATAAAGAGCGCCAACTACTGAGAGTTAGCTTTTAAGTTATGTAGTTTTACAGGATGGTAGGACAAAATCTGGTATATTCATTATAGGAGATAGAGTAGTAAAGCCTTGGCTGATAAATTGATTATACCCGTTTAGATTTGACTAGAGATAAACATTAACCCTTACAGTCAAAATTCTCTTTCATCTTGCCTGATTCAATAATCACAAATGCTGGCAACTAGGCACACTGTTCTATCTGTAGCTGTGCCTAGTTAGAAAACTTCTTTTGTTGCTTGCAATACTGCTTATGCTCTTAACATTAGAGCAATGAATGAAGTAGGTAATGGTTACCAGTGGGAAAATAGGGGAAAGAAGGAGAATGAGGTAAGGAAACAAACTAACAATTATTGTATTTATTATTGGAAACTTAAGGAAGAAAATGTGATTGTAAAACTGCTTATTAAAACCATTGAATCTGTATAAATCAAAGCAGCTCAGGCTATCCTGGGCAATTTGTCTGAAGCAGGTGGTCAGAGTGTTCTTCCTTGTACCAACTTCACACAACCATCCCAGGTTATTGGACAAGGAGGAAAGAAGAAGTAGTGAGGAGGAGTCAGCATGGAGAGACCAGGAGACCAGACGCCTGCCCCACTCCCCGGTAGGTGAAACCACATGGAAATACATAGAAATGGGTTAATACTTAAGACAGAGCTGGGCAATAAGAAACAAGTAACTGGCCAACAGCATTTATATCAAATAGAGTCTCTGTGTATTATTTGGGGCAGGCACAGCGGGGTGGGACCAGACACTGGTGGGAGGAAAAACCTTACTCCTTACAGACATGACTGCTTAAACATGAATTAAACAAGGATGACTCCAATAGACATGCAAAAGTGGATGGGTCTCAATTAATCCTATATTAAACCACACACTATTATCACCTGATTTTTAACAAAACAGCTAAAAGTATACAATGAGAGGAAGAAAGCATCTTCAACAAATGGTGCTGGCACAACTGGATGATGGTGTGTAGAAGACTGCAGATAGACCAATGTCTATTGCCATGCACAACACTCAAGTCCAAATGGATCGTAGACCTCAACATAAATCCAGCCACACTGAACATATTGGAATAGGACACCTCTTCCTGAACATAACTCCATTAGCACAGACATTGAGATCGACAATTAATAAATGGGACATCCTCAAGCTTAGAAGCTTGGGCACAGTTGCAAAGGACACAGTTGACAAGACTGGGAAAAGAATTTCACCAATCCTACAGCTAATAGAGGGCTGATCTCCAAAATATACAAAGAACTCAAGAAAATAGTTAATAAAACACCAAATAACTCTATTAAAAATGGGGTATAGAACTGAAGAGTGGATTCTCAATAGAGGAAATCAAAAAGGTTTAAAGACACATCAGAAAGTGCTCAACATCCTTAACTATCAGAGAAATGGAAATCAAAACAGCTCTTGAGATACCATCTTACTCCTGTCAGAATGGCTAAACATATAAACACCAATGACAACTCATGCTAGAGAGGATGTGGAGAAAGGGAATTCCTCCACGCCTGGTGGAAGTACAAACTTGTATAGCCATTTTGAAGATCAGTATGGCGGTTCCTCAGGAAAATTGGAATCAGTCTACCACTGGACCCAGCAATCCCCTTTTTAGGCATATACCCAAATACATACACATCCATGCAACAAAGACATGTTCTTATCAGCATTATTTGTAATAGCAAGAACATGGAAGCAACCTAGATGACCTCAACTGAAGAATGGATGAAGAAGTGTGGCATATCTACACAATGGAATACTACCATGTGGAAAGAAAATGATGGAATCTTGAAATTCACAGGCAAGTGGATGTAACTTGAAGAAACCATCCTGAATGAGGTAACCCAGTCAAAAAAGAGGAACATGGTATATACTCGCTCATATATGGATTTTAAACATAGAACAAAAGATCTCCAGTCCATAATTCACACTACCTGAGGAACTAGGATAGGATACAAGGAGGATTCTAAGAGATTCATATAAGGTCCCTCACAGAAGGGGAAAGGGACAATTTCTCCAGAGCACATGGGGATTGAGGTGGCAGTGACTGCAGAGGAAACTAGGAGAAAGAGAAGGGGAGGAGAGGAAAACACATGGAACTAGGAAGTTTGAATCAGGGGAGGAATAGAGGAGAAGAGAGAGAGAGAGAGAGAGAGAGAGAGAGAGAGAGAGAGAGAGAGAGAGAGAGAAAGACCATAAAGAGGGAGCCATTATAGGTTTGAAGAGAAAACTGAGCCTAAAAAAATGTTCCGAGACCTACAAGACTGCTGCCAACTAACAATCTGAGCAACAGTGAAGAGGCTACCATAAATGCCCTTCCCTGATAATGACATCAATGACTACCTTATTCACCATCATGGAGCCTTCATGTAGTAGCTGATGGAAACAGGAGCAAACACCCACAACTAAACAATGAGCAAAACTGGAATCCAGATGCAGAGAAGGAGGACAAGACCATGCTGCAGAAACACATAGAGACAGCTGACGTGAACAAGGAGGAGCTAATGGGCCCCCAGACTGATAGCTGGGAATCCAGCATGGGACTGACTCAGACCCCCTTAAATGGGTCTCAGCTAGAAGGCCTAAGCAGTCTAAGGGACCTCAGACAGTGGAACCAGTATGTATTCCTGGTGCACAAAAGGACCTTGCAGGCACATCCCTCATGGAGGGATATTCCCTTAACCTAGAGACAGGAGAGAAGTCCTAGGCCCTCTTCAAATGAATTGACAGGTTTAGATGATCCCTCCTGAAGGACATCACTGTAGATGTGGAGTGGGGGAGGGATGGGAAGAGAGGGTGGTCGGGTGCATGTGAGTGTGGGAGAGAGAGAAATAGGGAGGGAAGGAGGCAGAGAGGGGAACTGGAATCGATGTGTAAAATGAAAAGAAAATATAAATTAAAAATAGAAAGAGAAATGAACACATGTTAAAAGAAATATCAAAAACACAGTTACATTTAGGGTTTCAAATTATTTTCAAATAGAGAAATAAGAAAGCTCTAATTTCCAGAAAGGAAACAGTAAATTGTAGTTGGTTGCATTTTCTTCCTTTTCCCTGAGTTCTAGTGACTGTATCAGCTTATTTTCAAATAATGGAAATGGATTTCTAAAATTTGAGCCAAACATTTACTTAAAATGTGGCAAATAGTGTGTTATTTTTGTTTGTTTGTTTCTATTTTTTGGACCTAATTTCTGACATCCAAAGGAAGTGAACTCATGCTTTAATTTCAATGAACAAGAAGTTGGGAATTGGTTACCTATACAAAAGTATATGTTAATGAACTAATACATTTTTTTTGTTTTTAAAATGATTAGCACACACCATTTACTCTATTTTTTGTCTTTCATTTATGTCTATACTAAAGGTTTCTAGATGAATTTCATGAAATAGTTAAATTACAACTAAAAATAAACTATGAATAATGTTTATAAGCATGCATTACAATGATAGTTATGTATATTTTCAGAATATGGCAATATTATCTACCTACAGTGCATTATTTTAGATTTTATACATGATGCATGATCTTTTCTACTTCCTGATTAGTGTCTTAGGACACATTCGGAAAAGCATAATTTTTTAATAACTCACAATGGTTAAGATAAACAAGACTGACAGCATATGTTGATAAGGTTTTGGTCTAAGGATAGCACTCTCTGTCGGTGGGAGTACAAATTTGTGTAGCCATTCTCGAAATTGGTGTGTAGAATATTCAAAAAAATTTTTTTTCTATTTTTACCAGATGACATAACTGTACTACTCTTGACATATTCCCAAAGGACATCACATCTTACTCCATCCAAACTTGTTTATTGCTGCCTTATTCAAATAGTTAGGAAATGGAAAGAACCTAACTATCCTTGAATGGATTCATAGGTAATGAAAATGTGATACATATGCACAATTTACTATTTAACTGTAAAGAAAATTAAATCATGAATTTTTCAGGTAGATGGATGGACATTGAAAAGATTGCACTCAGTGAGATTAGCCAGACCCAGAGAGACACACACTGCCTTTTTTTTTTTTTTTTTTTTTTTGGCTTGTCTCTTGTTCTTACCTCCAAAACTTCATATGTAAGTACATAACATAGAGTAAACACAAAAAGCAGGAAAGTATAAAAGGGCCTTTGGGCACAACAATAGAATAGCATAATGCAGTTGATATGAAAGGTGATATAGAAACACGGTAAGGGGCCTACAACAATAGAAGGGCAAAGCAAAGGGGGAAACATGGACAAATAACACCAAGGTTGTAGACTGTTTGATAAAGCCTTAAGGAATAACATTTATACTTATTTAAAATTATATAACAAGTACACAAGTATACATACATGCGGTTATGCCACTTGGGCTCACAATGTTCCCCATAAGAAATATACTAACAAAAACCATAGTGCCAGGCCTGAGAAACTTCTTTTCACAGGTCAGGGTAGTTCAAGTGACTCCTGAAACAATGCAGGCTACAGCTATTAGTTAGCCTTGGTTTCCTCTCAGAGGACGAAGGTAAGCACAAAATGTTGAAAGCATTGCCCAGTTAAGATATTTGACTCAGATGATTTCAATTAAGTTTGACTTCAAGGCATCATCCCAATGGTCTAGTCCCCAGAGTATCAGAAAGTATTATGAAAGTTTCTGAGTAAGGGAAACGATTCATACTGCTATCCATCTGTTTTATGCTGAACCACAAGAAATATGGCCATTACAAGGTAACTCTAAAGATGTAGTAAGTGGCAAGTACATGTTGATGGCAACTAACACCTGTGCAATTGGATTTAAAGCCCTCTCAGCAAGAGGAAAATCATGACTGGTCATAGACACTTAGCCAACTAACTGAGATAGTGAGGCCATCCATCTTAGAAGAAGACCTATTACCAACATTTTATTAGAACAGAGTAATTCCAATTACATTTAAAATCTTATCTTTACACCCACAAACAAATGCAGCCCCCATGCCTAAGCAAAGAAGCTTTTCTTCTCATCAAATGGAGTCCATTACTGAAAACCACATCTGGACACAATGCAGGGATCAACAGATCATGGCCAGTCCAGTACCAATGGAAACAGTTGAGCTCAGCTCCTGCATCACTGGATCATGGCACATGCATAAGTGGAAGAGGGGGCAGGGAAACCATTATAGACAGAATGCCAAGAAGTCTACTGTGAGATTATCTCTCCTAGAGATGTCTCCATAAACAAGATCTGAACAATGACTTTATCAGTAGATGTGCTATCACAGAAGGGGTGAAAGACATCATCTGTTGTCGCACTACTACACAAAGAGTTACAGGCAACTCATGACTGCCTGAGAGAGAATGTTAACCTCTCATAGGGATAAGGTTACTCATTACAAAGTGGTCAACCCTTAAACTGAGCCTGTTGTGTTTATATATTCCTGTATGTGTGTAACAATAATGCAAGAAAACAATGCTACTAATTTGAAGTGAAAAGGAGACATGGGGGATGTTAAAGGCAGGAGACATGGGGCTAGATGGAGAAAAGGGAAAGGACAAAGTGATGCAATTACGCTTTAATTAAGATATATTAAAATAATGATGATGATAATAATAGCTGGTTCCAAACCTTCAAAATTTTTAAATAGAGCTTCAAGTTAAGATATAATAAAATCTCTAAACCACTCTTATGTTTACAAAGAATGTAATATAACAATTAGACAAAACCAAAACCATTTGTTCAGTTTTTCACATTCTATGAATTCTAGGATAGATATCAGAAATAGGTGAAATCAAATGTGTAAAGGAATTGAAACTGTTAAAGGGGCCTAAAAATGATTGTGGATCTCTGGGAATGTACACTGTCTCTCCTTTCCATTCTGCACAAACTAACCAACTGATGCTTTTAATCTGTAACTACCCTTGTCCCTCAGCTTTGTAGACAACTCCTACTCTAGCTGTTACAAAACAGACAACCCATTTTCACAGAGTGATTTGCTGCTGTGAAGAAATCAGCATTTTCCCAAACAAAGTGCTGCACTTATAATCCCAGAACTCGGAAAACTGATAAGAGAATTTGGGTTTGTAGTCAATCTGTGCTACACAGAGTTTGAGGCAAGTCTGAACTATACTAAAAGACCCTATCTCAACATTGAAAAGAAAACTGTTTAGAGTTCAATGATGTGATGACATGTTGAATACTTTTAACACAGGAAGATATGCCTGAAGCTTTCTCCATGAGTAACTGAAATAATATAATAAATATAATACCTTATAATGCATTTATATTTATGGCAATTATTGTATTTGAATTTCTAGAAATGTATAACATACAGATAGATTAACCACTGAAGACACAAACTTCAGAAACTTATTGTTCATTGAGACATGTTTCATGTTTTCCTACATGTTTTATGAGACATAAATATGTACAGAAAACTTAGATGTAATACTATATTATCTTTTCTGCATTAAGCATACATATTCCAGAGATATCAAATTTAAGGACAATTAGAGCTTTCTGAATTTATTAACACAGGTGTTAATTCATGGATCCTGACACAGGAGTTATACTGTTTCTGGGGCCCATAAGTTCTGATGTAAAGTTCAAGATGATTGCCTAATTAAATATATTTTATTTATAGTTCAAATGAAGTTGGCCACTTTTTATGTGTTTTATGGTTATTCAGTGTATTTTTAAAATTTACTAGCATGTAGTATTGTTTTCAGCACATAGTATACTAATATATGTCTATTTAGGTAATGAGTAAATAAATTAATAAATGAATAAGCATGTTAAAAGCCTTCCATCCACATTGAACATTAAAACTTCATAATCTTGTGAAAAATATGAATATTTTACTGGATAAGTAACAAAGGTTTTGTTGGCTATTTCCAAAGCTAAATGTGAGGGTGTCATAGGAATAATTAGCCAGAACTACTAGGATGATATGACTTCTGGTTTCTGCCAACCCAACAGAGGAGATTGGGAGGGTACATTATCTGGGCTTTAGGGCTGATAGCCACAAGTGTTTCAGTGAGATACAAAAGAATATGCTGAAATCAAGATACCTGTGAAACTATAAATGAAATCATCATGTTCCTAATTCTGCCATTTACTTCCCAAAAGCTATTTGTTGTTGAGACAGCACATTTTGGATGTTAATAAAGCAGGTAGAGTATCCATGTAATAAGCAATATTAATTAAAACACCAAAGGTTAGAGGGTGACTTAATACAGATATCCAGGGAGACCCAAACTTGTCAAAAATAGGCTTTTAAATTACTAATGCTCCAAGAAGAATCCATATTATTCTAGTCTCTCTTGCTCATCGGTGTATGAAACTTATTAACTTTGCCCTTAGGCTCTGTCAGGATTATGGAAGAATACAGAAGTCTAATCAAGAGTCAACACTGGAATCAAGCATTGGTAATTCTTACAAAACTCACTTAGTATGATACTCTTTCAACTCAGGGTGCTCTTTCTAATTCTGAAAAAAAAAAAAAAAAAACACTGACTTCCTAACTAGGCAAGAGGTAAAATGGCTTCTTTACCAATTTGTTCTTGATGTTTAAAATGCTAGATTATCAATCAGAATGATTTTAATGAATACAAATTACTGCAATGCAAAATAGAGCTCTTACTTATGTTCCCATTTTTATTGAATTGCCAATTCCAGTTACAATCTCATGTTGGGCTTTTCTCTGAATGTTAAAGAATATTGACAAGTAATCTAATTTACTCATTGGTTATGTTACAAATTGAAAAGAAAAATCTCCATAGATGAATTTATCATTGGCCTAATATGTTATGTGTAAACATCACTAACTCTAGCTTTTTTTGAATAATATAGTTTATAAGATTTTTAAACATGCCTGGTGATTTTATAACAAATATTATGTTTTAGAGTGGGTTCATCTGTTCTATGATTTCTCTCAAATTTTACAATTAAATGACTTATCCATTTAAGACAGGTTTGAATGTCTCATGCGTATCAGATATGGGCAAGATACACTTTTTTCAAATAGGATACATCACTCCACAAAGACAAAGGGTCAAGATACTAGTACCTCAATAACTGTAAAGTTATATTATTTTCTTTAGAGTTGAATTACTTGTCTACTTGATAATAATATAAAGAATATCTATAAAGCCCGAGAACATAATTTTTTGGAAGCATATAATTTTGTTTTGTCTCTGCTTCTGTTAATGGATTTGTCAATGTAAAGTATGATGTAGAAAAATCTATATTGAATTCACAAGGTTTATTTTTACAAATTCAAGGAAGTCTAGTAATTCACAGAAAGGAAAAGAGGTGTTAATATTAAGGGTGACGTGTTAAGTAGTATCTAGGGGAGGATATTATCACCTGGGCATAATATTTCCAAATCTTTGCTATTCTCTCTCTCTCTCTCTCTCTCTCTCTCTCTCTCTCTCTCTCTCTCTCTCTCTCTCTCACACACACACACACACACACATCTCATCTCAAAGGTAGTACAAAATATGAGACAATAGGAGGAGAGACTCCATCTTTTTAGCAACTCTACATCAAATTGCTCACTCAGACATCGGACAAGAATGTCAGAACTTAATCAAAATCTGATCAGTTTTCTAGAACTGAAAAGACTTCTAACAACTTTCCCAGTAGCTAGTGATTCTGCTCTACCATAAGTCTATAGGATGTTCAAGATTTAATTTTTCTTCAATTGTCTTATGTAAGTTCAATTTAATTTTAGACCTGGGTTTCCACACCATTGGTAAAAACCCTAATTTGTCTTTCCTATTCTCCTCAGTCCTTTTTCCATACATAGACATATCTTTAATATTATAGTTCAAGAAATTCTTCCACTGTATATAAATATAGCTACTTATTAAAATTATAATTATAAGAAATACAACTCTCAAGATTACTTACAAAACAAAATTAACTTTATATTTTATTATCATTTTCATATTGGCACAGATAATAAAATATAAGATTTAGGGAAAAATATAAAGTCTGTACTCAGATCAAATATATTTTACTCATTAAAAAATAAGTATGAGTCTAGAAACACAAATCACTGTGATATTACGTAATTCTCCTACAAATACATTAATTAAATATATATTTGTTTATTTAGTTATATGCTGTTTACTTGAAAAACTGAACCAAAATTATGAAAATATATACACTGTGCTTAAATATAACATAAAATAACAATGTGATCTTTGGCATTTATATGTCACATTATTAAAAGGTATTCATAGTCAAATGCATATTCTGAAACATTATTTGCCTAAGTAATATATAATCTGTATAGTATTTTTTCTATTTCTTTGTTATTTGCTATCACTTTATATTTCTTTTTTATTTTGTTTTAATTTTTTTATTATTTAATATTTGTTTCTTAGTTCACATATCAATTCCGGTTCCTGCTCCTTCCCATCCTCCTATACCCTACCACAGACACCCCCCACATCCATTTCCCATCCACTCCCCAGGGAGGGTAAAGCTTTCCATCAAAATCTGTCAAATTATTTGGTGTAGGGACTAGCCCTTCCCCTGTGTCTCATGCATTCATACATGGGGAATAGGCACCTGAAGTTCATTTGTGCACAAGGGATACATCCTGATTCCACTGCCAGAGGACCCATAGATTGCCCAGGCCTCCTAACTGAGACCCACATTCAGGGAGTCTGAGTTGGTCCTATAATGGTTTCCCAGCCATCAGTCTGGTGTCCATGAGCTCCCCTTTGTGGGTTTCTCCTGCCTGGTCTTGAAACCTTTGCTCATCACTACCCTGTCTCTGCAACTGGATTCCAGGAGTTCAGCTAAGTGTTTAGCTTTGGGCATCTGCTTCTGCTTCCATCAGCTACTGGACGAGGGCTCTAGGATGGCATATAAGGTAGTCATCAATCTCATTATCAGTGAAGGGAATTTATGGTAGTCTCTCCACTATTGCTTAGATTATTTGTTGGGGTCATTCTTGTAGCTCTCTGGACACTTCCCTACTTCAAGAGTTCTCTTTAAATCTTCAATGGCTCCCGCTATTCTGGTATCTCTTCTCTATTCTCCTGACTCAATCTTTCTGTTCCCCCATGTTCTTCCCATCCCTCTGCTTCTCCCCTTCTCTTTCTCCTAAGTCCCTCTCCCCTCCCCACTACTTCCAATTTGCTCAGGAGATCTTGTCTCTTTCTCCTTCTAAGGGAGACCTTGTATGTCTCTTTTAGGGTTCTTCTTGTTTTCTAGCTTCTCTGGTAGTATGGATTGTAGGCTGGTGATCCTTTGCTTTATGTCTAAAATTCATATATGAGTGAATACATACCATGTTTATCTTTTTGTGACTGGGTTACCTCACTCAGGATGATTTCTTTTAGCTCCATCCACTTGCCTAGGAATTTTAGGATTCCATTGATTTTTACCCCCCACACTTTCTTTATCCATTCTTCAGCTGAGAGGCATTTGGATTGCTTTTTGTTTTGGCTATTACATATAATGCTTCTATGAACATAGTTGAACATATGTCCTTGTAGAATGAATGTACATCTTTTGGGTATATGCCTAAGAGTGAGTGGAATTGCTGGATCCTATGCTAGATTGATTTCCATTTTCCTGAGGACATTCCATACTGATTCCATACTTATAGCCAAAGTGGCTATAAGAGTTTGCACTCCCACCAACAGTGGAGGAATGTTCCCCTTTCTCCACATCCTCTCCAGCATAAACTGCCTTTGGTTTTTTGGTTTTAGCCATTCTGACAGGATGGTATCTCAGAGATATTTTGATTTGCATTTCCCTGATGGCTAAGAATGCTGAAGACTTTCTTAAGTGTCCTTCAGCCATTTTAGATTCCGCAATTGAGAATTCATTCTGTACCCCATTTTTTTATTGGATTATTTGGTATTTTGGTGATTAGCTTCTTGAGTTCTTTGTATATTTTGGAGATCAGCCATCTTTCACTATATATTTCTATATTTTTAGAAACTAGTTTTCATACATTATCTTATTAACTATTACAGCACAGTGACCAATATCAGACGTTTATCTCTTACTTCATCTGATTCATTTCAGTATAGTGGGGAGGACTGTGAAATCCCATCTGTCTGTTATCTGCAATGCTTTTTGGCTTTTCCAGTTAACCAGTTTGTGACTCAGCAGAGGGGTGTATGCATTTGCTCACTGGGGTTCCATCATCTGTATTTTTAGTTCCAGCTTGGAGGGAGGCTCCAAGCTCTTTCTCCTTAGTTATTTTCTATTCATTTCTCCAAGTAGAGAATTTGTAGCTCCTGATTTTTGGTTTTGCTAATTTGCTTTTCATTTCTTCTTTTGTCTATGTGACGAATTAGACAGGAACTTATGCCAAATTCATGCAAATGTAAGCACTGTGGCCCCAGACAAAATAAGGAGTATGTTAGCAGTCTACCTTTAAATACTTTAACAAAGAGAAGTGAATAGTCTCACTGAATGAAACACATTCATTATACTATCCTTTTTTAAAATGCTTATAAAAACTACATATTAGCATGCAAATTCCATTCATGTTTGTATATTTTCAGAATAATGTAACCTAAAAAGCAATGCTGATCACCTGTCCTTCAATTCTAATTTGTGTGTTGGCAACAGTGTCACACTAATCAAGTAATAGAAAGTTAGGAGGACACAGGAAGATAAGGAAAATAGGGATGGATAGGCTTCCCAAGAGTACTTCTCCCTTCTCTTTGGAAAGGTAGTACGGGCAAAAGAGTTGCTTACTGATAAACACCCATAGGAATGAAGATGGGAGACAGACTTAGGAACCTTATACAGTGCCTAACTCAGAGCACCCCAGACACCTGCAGACTTGAAATATGAGTGTTCCTTCACATTCAGACACATCTAGAAGGGATGTCTCAATTTAAATTCAATAATGATTATTTCTACTGTATGTCTACCTTTTGGACTTTTGCCTTTTCTGGACAGTTAATTCTTTATTTAGCCCATCAACTGTGGTCTGTATGAGAGCACAGTAGACTTACTAGGTTCTCAGAGTGAAATTTGGACCAATTGCACTTTGATCTCATGCAGAATTCATGGAGAGTGGCAGACATTGCTTAGCCTACCCCAGCAAGGTAAGTCTTACAACATGATAAATGTATTTGTTAACGCTGCTAAAATTCATAATATTTGGAAGTGAGGCAGTAAATTGAAATCATATATTTAAAAATTATAGTAAATAGAAATATTTTAACAGAAAACCATCTGCATATAAAGATTTAGATGACTGAATTTTCAGAATGTGAAGAAAAACTGAGCAACAAAAGTTACAGTAATTTGAGCAAGTTACACAGACTATGTATTGAAAACTATTTAGATAAAACATATATGTATCTACACATACATCCCCCAGAAAAGAATCTTGATGTTTTCAACATCGAAGTTCGATATTACTGATGTCAGACCTCTGCTAAGATCAAAGGTCTGTTCTTCATAAATATACAAAGACTAATCTAAAATTAAAAACAGGTGCCTAACCAAAGTATATTTAAATTCCTGTTACTTGCACAAACATTTTCTAAAGATTAAACTTAAAAGTTATTATTTTGATGACATGTATGAACTTTTGCACCCAGAAGACTAGTATAAACAAAGGTTGAAATGATTGTATGAATCTTTAACAGTCTAAGGGACGGCACTTTGGATATTTGGCTTAAACTTGTGAGATGCTACCAAGACAACTTTCTGTCACTGATTTTCTTCTTAATAACAATGCTGTCTGGGAATAGGGATACCAGGACCTTGACTCGTCAATACTCTAGTGCCTTCTTGGTGCCAACAATGAAATAAAAACCAGAAAATATAGATATATCTTCTTAAATGCCAAGGGCAAATATAGTTGGTACAAACATATTTACCAACTGTGATCAATTAAAATGTTCTCTCTGTGAAGATTACTTCTCACAACTGTTACATGTTGTTCTGAGGAAAGGGCACACAGAATACCATATTGTCAAACTCACAGCTTTGGGGAAATTGTTCCTGATAACAGAATGGAGCTCGTGAGCAATCACTGGGATCATAAAAGGAAAACATAATGGGAATCGATTTCTTTCTTAAACTGACAGAGGTTAATATTTGGGTATATTTTGCATGAAAATGGAACCCAGGTTTCAGCCAGGTTTGATCCATAATGTCTACCATCACTTGATGTTACACCTAATACATGGACAAGGGAGGCTGCTGCTGCTGCTGCTGTTTTTCAAGACAGGGTTTCTTTGTGTAGCTTTGGAGCCTGTCCTGGAACTCCCTCTGTAGACCCGGCTGGCCTTGAACTCAGAGAGCTGCTTGTCTCTGCCTACTGAGTTCTTGGATTAAAAGTGTGCACAACCATATCTGGCTACTTACCTAATATCTTGATAAGTGGGGGCTAAATATGCTACACCGCCTTTATAAATTGGATCTACTTTGTAAATCAAAGGTTGTCCTACCTACTGCAAATCTATGGGGTGAAGCCATAAGCCAGCCATCTCAATGGCCTCATATTTAAATGTACTTCTTCATGGTTTTATTTATGCATACTTGGAGAAAGTATTCTGCTTTGATATCAGTAGGACATATGAAGTAGATGAATCATCTGCCAACTTTCATTTCTGCTTCAGCGTAAGCAATAAAGACTAAAAGTGTTCTACGACCCCTACCTCACTAAAAAGCTCCAACTGGGATATCCAGAGCTGGACTCCTCTTCATAAGCTAGCTACTGTCCTGTCCTCTGTCATAAGACTTGGCCTAATAAGCTACCTTCAATTCTGCAGGTTAATTTCATCATATCATCCCTGACTCAAGTCTACTCACATATAGAACCTAGGGAACCTGTGTAAATTCCCTTCAGTCAAATGCATCTCCTTCTTCCAGATACTACAAATCATACCCATATATGTCCTGGAATTCAGGGATAATGGTTGTTGCAATGCTTCTTATGGCATCATCTTCTCTGACAAAGCTATTAATTCTTTTGTTTATTCCTCTTTCCTGTAGAATCTACTACCCTAATATAGTTCTTTAGTTGCCATGTGAGTTGTCCCTGACATGGGTCTTCTGCCACTTTCATTATCAAATTGCCTGGCATTATTCTTGTTATTTTGACAGTTATAAATTTTTTCTTTTTTCTTTTTTGTCTTATTAACTTTGAATCTTCAGTTATTAGACAATTCTGTCTCTGTCCTTTGTTTATGTAAAATTATGCATCAGCTGTTGGATTGTTCTAATCCATTCCATGAATTTTGGGGTTTCCCATTACTCTGACTTCTTTTAACTTGTGTCTTTCTGAAACACTCATATTTGGCTATATTTGATGAATTGCTATATGTCTCCCACCTCTGTTCCTCTCTTTACATCTGGGTCTTTGATGTTACATTGTCTCAGTTTAAGATTTTTCTAGTAATTAATTCTCACTATTTCTTCAGCATCAGTAGTTATCCTTTTATTCTTTACTAGACCATTTTTATCATCGATATAAATATCTTCACAATGTTTTCTTCAGTCACTATAATATTTTTCTTATTCCTCTATACAACATAGACCCAATTGTCCAAAACTGATTGGAGATGTCATTCTGTAAATATGTTTCTTGTATTGGTTAATGAATAAAGCACTGTTGGCCAATAGGAAAGCAAGACGTGTGGGTCTAGGAGACAAGGAGGATTCAAGGAAGTAGTAAAGAGGAGTCAAGATGTAAAGTCTGGAGAGAGCAGAACACCAGCTGGCTCTCCGGTAAGATGAAACCACGTGGAAATACTTAGATTAACAGAAATGGGTGAATAATTAAGACAGAGCTAGCCGATAAGAGACTAGTACCTGATATTGATATAACAGCATTATATCAAATACAGAGTCTCGGCGTGTTAATTGGGGCTAGTGAGGTGGCAGGACAAGACCAGCAGCAGGAGGAAAAACCTTACTCCTTACACAAAACTTCCTTCTTTATTATCTTTCTGTATCTTAAGATTTAGTGTTTGAGGCAAGAGCATTGGAAAAACAAATGCACTTTAAATGCAAGACCATTGATAAAATTCTATTGTTTATCAGGATGTTAATCATATGTATGTTTCACATACATATGTTTCACAAAGGCTTTCACAAAGACTTTCTCTGAGTTACCGTGAGTCACCGATCAAATAGTTCTACAGAAAATTCTCTGAGTTACTGTTATAACACATATAATCTAATATTCATGTTATTCCTCACCTTCAGCTAAAGAGGCCACTGTGTTTACCCTTCTAGAATTTGATAATTCTTGCTTTTTCCTCTTCTTCAAAATAAATATTTAGAATTGGTAAAAGATTTTTCTATAAAGCTTCTCTTTGCCCTTGAATATTGGGAGAATAAAGAAGAAAAACAGTTTGTCCAAAAACAATGAATTTTCAACCTCTTCATTATGTTGGTGGTCCTCAACCCTCTGAACTTTGATGAAGTGAGCCACAGGCCGTGGAACTCATGAGTAGTGATTCACTTACATGATGGATTAAACACAGGACACAATGAACAATTTAAGTCTGCAGTATTACTGGATTAGCTAAGGATATGCCAGGAATAAACCAATTTGTGATTATTTCTTAACTTGGAATGGCTGAATCTGGATATAAGGAACCAACAAAACATTTCTGTGGCTGTGATAACTGAGTCAGTATTCATGAAATCCTCTCTTAGTTAATTTACAGGATTCATAGCTTTCATTGGAAATGCACTACAGATTATTCTATTGTACCAAAAAGTATCCCACTTTTTAAATAAATTTTACACAAGCAGTAATGAAAATAGTCACATATTTCATGACTTCAAATTAAGATATATGTATTTTCTTCCATTTCATGGGGACAGAAATTTGAAATATTATTTAGTGGGCTGTTATCAGTACTATAGTCCCTTCTGATATCATAAGGGAAAATCATTCAATATTTATACAGCTTTCAGTAGCTGGGGGTATTATTCAGGTTATAGTTATAACATGTTGTTAAGTACCTCTGTGATCATGCTACCTTTGTCTTCTGACTGTTTGCCCCTACTTCTGTTTCCTGTAAGAAGGTTAATAAGATTCCATGTAGGATTTACCTCATAAATCTATGCTATGCTCTTCAGCAAACATGAGCATCTTTTTTGTTTGTTTTTCAAGACAGGGTTTCTCTGAGTTGGTTTGGAGCATGTTCTGGAACTAGGTCTGTGGAGCAGATTGACCAGAAACTTGCAGAGATCTGTCTGTCTTTGCCTCTCAAGGGTTTGGATAAAAGGTGTGCACCATCACTGTCCAGCAACATCAGGATCTTTACATTAGCCTCATCAGCATGAATTTCTGTGTCACATAAAATAATACTCACATAAACATTTCAGGTATAAGGATATTTAAAGCCTTTCAGAAACATTATTCAACTTACTCATATACCTCCATCTTTTACCATCTATGCCAGTAGTATCTACATTCATACCATATACTTTGACTTAAATAAAAATATAATAATAAGTTATCAGTAAATTTTTATTTGACCATTTATTTCAATCAAATTTATTATATGTCTCTGACTCATTACACATATATCTCTTTTTTGGGATTATGAATAATTCATTGATGGGTAGACAGGGAAATGAATAAAAGTCTGCATATATATATATATATATGACTATATGTATATATTTATATAAAAACACACAAATGTGCCTACTTTGCATGCATTGTTTCTTTTTCATAATCATTAAAGAAAAATTCTAAAAGTTTAATGAAAATGAAAAACACAATTAGGCAGTTTCAACAGTACAGTCCTCTTTAAAAATAATTTGCACAGTATCAGTATTTCTATCCTATTATTGCATTTTTTTTTGTGACCAGAATGAGATGCCAGATTTTTATTGTCTGATATATATATTGGAAATCAGAATTGCATGCCCTACCAGAGTGACCTTTATACATATTAGGCATTTGTGTAGGATAACCTTTCTAATTTTTCTTTCTATTTATACCTTTTCCAAACTAATATAAAGAGATGAAATGTCCAGAGAGTAAATATACAGAGTAGCAGAAGCCCAAGATGAGAGAGGGTAATGACCAAATTTCACATAGGACAAAAAATATCCTAATGGCATAACCCCCTACTTATGTTTAACTTAATATAACCAAATCTATCCTATAAAAATGAGTAAAAAATTGTGCCATACTCATTCCACATGAGGTTACAATTCCCCAGTCTTTCAAGGAACCATAATTGAAAGTCTGTAAGGTCACAAAGTCAGTTTTCATTACTATTAAAGTGATGAATATATATATGTATATATATATATGTATGTATGTATGTATGTATGCATGCATGCATGCATGCATGCGTGCATGTATGTTAAGTTCTGTGCAAAGAAATCTATTTCAGATCTGCCATCGTGTGTGTGTGTGTGTGTGTGATGAGAAACCACAGATTGATCAAGACATTTTTTAGCTCCTTTTTGACAGTATGAACTAAAGAACCACTAGTAAATACACTTATACCTATGAAGGACAGAACAGTTGTACTCCAGATACAATAATCATCACATCAACTTTTTTCTCAAACTTTCTTTCAAGTTCTGCCCTTATCTTACAGGAATATATGCATGCACGGTAATTTGATCTATTACTTTGTCATATTCTGAGTACATTGTAGTTAGCTCAAATTTTCAATTATCTCTCACAAATCACTACCTTAGACAATATTGAAGTATTTAACTAAAAATACATTTCCTTACAAGTAATGTCAGCAGAATGTATGTATATTTTCAAACAATGATATAATCCAACATCTAAAAAACCAAAATTAAGTCCTGAATTCTAAGCAAATAATCAACTACAATTTACTTTCTATCATAACTTAAGATATATGGCATTCATATTCCAGAAAAGATAACTAAGTATGAGCTGTATATAAATGTAAGTTGTCCAGTATCAGCAAACACTTGATAAGAGTTCTTAATGTCAAAAGTATGCTCTTGGACAATGTTGTCCAAGAGTATGTGTCAAGAATGAGCCAGACCTTAGATTCAAGTGTCTGTATCCAAAATAAAAATTTATATTACTAAGCATTTTAAAGAATAACTACACCTTTTACCTATACAATGAAAACCATATTTACATGTCTTTATTTTAGTAATTTTTAAATCAACTTGCCAAAGTCAACTGACAGCTTTCACAAGGAAAGACATTTTATTTGGGGGAAGTGTCATACAACAAGATAAAAATTTCCCAGAGTTTAAAAGGGAAAAATAGCCGCATATCCTCAAGACTTTACAGTTGTTCTTTCTGGAATTTATGTTCTATTTTAAGAAATATTTTATTTGTATTATAGAAGGTTGGGATTTTCCAACATTTAAGTTATTTACACACACACACACACACACACACCCTGTAGTTAAAATGAAAGTATAGAAACAGATCGAAGTAAAGTAAATGCCCCCTGAATATGGGTCTCAGCCAGAAGGACTGAGCAGTCTAAGGGGCCTGAAACAGTGGAACCAGGATGTATCCCTGGTGTACAAAAGGACCTTACAAACACATCCCCCATGGAGGGATAACTGCCTTAACCTAGAGACAGGAGAGAAGCCCTAGTCCCTACTTCACATGACCTGTCAGATCTACATGACCCCACTTGGATGGCATTGCCCTACATGTGGAATTGGGGTGGGGGGATGGGAGGGGGGGTAGTCAGGGTGCATGTGAGGGGGCAGAGAGGGTAAAAGGGAGGGAGGGAGAGGGAACTGGGATCAACATGTAAAATAATAAATTAAATAAAAAAATAAATTAAAAGAGTAAAGTAAATGGAAAGTTATGAGTTATGAGGAATGGAAAGGTGGGAAAACATTAGCACTAATAATTTTTCATACAGACATGCATGCACATGTATACAAACACGTATATCCATAAGTACATGATCTCAATCTTTAAAACTTTTACATAGCTCCTGAATTCTCTGATTAATATCATCTACATGATGGTTGCCTGACATGATTGTTACACTGAGTTATCATCCTTTGACAGCTGACAGGTGTAGCTTGTGTTAGAATAACCTGTGCTAAATACGCTTTTAGCCCACACCCTATTAAGAAGTATGGTAAAGAAATACAGCGTGGCTCTGATTATGTTTATGTGTTTCAACCATCACACATATAACAGGACCTGAAAGGAATATTAAGAAACTCACCATTTATGGACAAAAAATAATAAAAAAACAGAATGATAAGGAAAATTTATTTAAACATATTGAGTTCATAAATAAAATAACAGGTCTATGCAGATTATAACATTCTCTGGTGACAAATTGACCACTGAGACACCCTCCTCTTAAGATTTATTATTCTATACATTTGTGTTAGTTATATTTTCTTTTCTATTTCAAGCCTCATACTCTGCATAAGTCTGTGACTGGCCACATGTACAGTATCCTTAGTTACCTGAATTTAAATTCTCAATCAATAGATACAGGTGCATTATCACTAATGTAATCTTGTAATTCTTACATGGTCACTGCCCTCAAGCAAGCTAAAGGCCATAGGACTAAAAGTTACATTAACCCTGGTCATTAATTAAATTTAATTTAAGTACAGTCATCCTGGAAGAATAGAGGTTTCAAATTATTAAATTCCATACTGAGAAAGTAATAATGGGTAAGGGGCTAATGCAACCAGAAAAGATAATTTGAAAGAATAAAAGTCTGTACGTCCATAAACCAGATGGGCTCCACAAAGATATGTGTATGGTAAAAAAAAAAAAACATGTATTAAGTGAAGGGAAGTTGCAAATTGTGGATCAAAAGGCAAGATGTAAGTTATTAGGGATCAGGGAAGGTGAGAAGGACTTTGGATAAAAGTTAAGGAGCATATTCCTCCTGTTGAATAAATTGCCTCAAGTACTTTACAGATAAAAAACTTATATGTTATGTTGAAAACAATGATACTTGGATAAAGAAAGTGTGTAAACACAGAGACAGACCAGGAAGCTGGGTTTCACGGAAGAGCCTTGCAATTCATTTTTTAATATTGAGGTTGAATTACATTCAAAGAAACAGCTAAATTCTCATCACATGGAATCATATAGTTAATTTGATCTAAAAGCTGATGTGCACAAATATGTATTTATAATATGCATGACAGTGAGACAAGCACTAAATTCAAATAGCTTATATTTAGTAGATAATACCATGAGAAGACTGTTCTTTTCATTTCTTAATATTTTTATTAGAGGCACCTGTGTGTGTGTGTGTGTGTGTGTGTGTGTGTGTGTGTGTGTGTGTGTGTGAAGAGAGAGAGGGAGAGAGAGAGAGAGGGAGGGAGGGAGAGAGAGAGAATGATAGTCAAGAGTTTCACACATGTTAAAGGGTCAGAGATAGTGTACTACAATTTTAATATTGAGCACTCAAATTTGCACTCTAATGAAATTTTGTTGTTTCAACTATTATCTTTTTAGTGAGAGCTAGTATCAATGAACTTCAGTAAGGAAAAGCTAAATTTGTGGTTCTTAATAAGTGAAAAGAACATGAAATGTTTTTGGAGAATGGTCTTGTTTTGAAGGTTGAACCTTCTCTAGGTTAGTTTGGCATTTTCTAGTTTGCCAAGAAGGTCCAGATCAGCTTTAGTTATTCCCTTTTCTGAGGAAAAAGAAAACTCTTGAATTGATAAACCTGGAAACATAAAATATTGTCATTCATAGAAAATTTAGATATTATTTGAAGTACTAATACTGGAATAGTATAGAACTATTAATCCCATCTCCTTTTAAAATTGTTAAACATGTATATGTCACAATATTGTTAATTGAGTTAAATTTCACAAATCAAAATTATATTTAAAGACCATTTACCAAATATAGATAGAACTAAAGTATGACTCTTGGCACTATCTGTGCTACCCAGTCAGTAGTTACCACTCACCACACTTGCCTCTCCAGCATCCCACACACAATTAATGCAGCTGGGGAACTCAATGTACAAATTCACTTAATTTTAATTAATTACAATTTTCTAGTCATATGGAGACAAGCATTACTCAGATCATCCAGTGGTGGGGCAAAGCATCACAGACAGTACAGTCCACTGGTTCAGAACTGGAGTCCACAATCACACCCATACCCACTTAAGAAGGGGAGAATGTACCCTGTATTGTCTTAGCACCTTCTGTTCTTTCTACTACTCATTCTTAAATTAGCCGCTTTTCTCCTTCCCTCCTCTTCTGTAATACTAAGATCAAAGACTATCCTAAAGTTTGCTACTTTGAGAAGGAGAGCTAACCTCACATAAACAACCTTATCTCCATGGGTCAAGGCTACAGTATTTGTACCCTCTTTCATCCCTGTTGGTTCTACCTTTGAGTAACTTGTCATTTTCCCCTTCTGGTGAGTATTATGGTTGTTTCCTGAGTGTTTTCTTGCTACTGCAAATCTGCAGCCTTTCATTGTTTTGTTTCCATAGCCTTTCTTCATAGATGCTGAAAAGTTTTGGTCCTAGAGAGTTTGGAAATTTCCCATACACAATTCTAATGTTCCCCACTTTTCTAAAATAAGCCAGCATCATGAAGAGAAGAAATGAAATCAACTGAAGACTCTTCCGTGAAGATGTAACTACAAAGTAATACCCATGGAGATGACCCTGATTCCATACTCTCTGATCAGGGCTGATCTCCTACACTCTTGCTCTTGCTATTTAATAGAGAGGTTTAAAACATCCTTTCCCTCTGCAGCTGGATGTTGGCCATGGATTTCTATCCAATCCTTGATGATTACTGTTCATCTCCACCTTCAAACAAACACTCATTGTATCAACATCACTACCATTTCTGTTGTTGTCCAAGTAAAAGCCTCACCAGAAAGCATTGCCTTCCCTCTCAAGAAAGAGCTAAATACCCACATCTCAGCCACCTGATTTCTGTTGTAACACCCTGAAAATGTTGCTCTTGAATCCTATGAGCATCCAGAAGGCAAGAAAGTGATATTTTCTCAGAATTTGTTATTTGATATTGTGCACTACATTGCCCAAGAGACTTTAAATCCACATAGATAACAGATAAGATTCCAATAAGGATTTAGAGATTAAATGGAATTATATAATTCATGGATGAAATAAAATTGTTTGAAATCTAAGCTTTCTCTTTTGAATCTAAAGAAAGTATTTTGTGTAATCCACATATGTATGTGTGTGTTTATATATACATGTGTTTATATATACAGATGTCATCACACATGTGCATTATTTATATGTATTTCTATACAAATGTATTTAATTCTGCACATTACATTATATAATGTATATATTATATGTTATAAACATATGTTGATGCTTTGTTTATTCTTAAAAATAAGTAGACATGATTTGATAAATACAAACACATTAGAAACATATACTAAATCACAGAGAATCTGACCTAAATAGGTTTAAATTTTATTTATACAACATGCATTTCTGTTACTAGTGACCTCAATTTGGACACTGTGTTAGAAAGTAAACCCTGCCTTGTTTCTTTTTTGTGAAGTCATATTTGCTGCCCTTACTGAAATTCTCTATATACAGTAAAGACAGAGACATAGTTTCTGTTATTTACCAATAATTCCTCACCAAATTAATGCTAGCTTCATATCTCCTAAAATAGGAATAAATGTATTTACTAAATTATTGTATTAAATTATATATATATATATATATATATCAAGCAATTTGGAATTCTTAATATAGAGCAATTTCTTTTTTAATCAAATATAACTCTGAATGTGCTATATAAACATTAAATAATTATGACACTGTTATATCCTTGATAACATAACGATTGTGAATTTATTACACTCTAGAAAGTCACTATAATTGCCTGTGGAGGTCATGCCAAATTGAAAATCAGTGGCCAGGAAGAATGCCAAATAGTTCAACTGTTGAGTCAGTATGATATGCAGGAAATAGCATCAGTGAGGAGAGAAACCAGAGCACATGTTCCATTGTGTAACACACCAGAAATCGATTTGAGTAGGAAAACTACCATGAAGATGAACTATTTAGAAAATCCAGAATTCAGAATTGACTGAGCACTGTTGTATCTCTGTAAGTTTTGGTGGTATCGAAAACTACATGTGCAATGCTGCTTGATTTTCATTAAAATGGCATTTCCATTTAGAGACTCGCATCATAAATTGCTTTAATTCCTGAGTGAGCATAGAGCCTGCAGCATACTGATATTTCCCTACTCCATTTAGAATTGAGATAATTGCCAAGTAATTACATTAATGTAAAGAGAGGGACAAAGATAACAGGAGATGTCTGGGAAGAAAAAGACAAAAAAGAAGTTACATATGTTCACAGCTGAAACAAATAGGTTTAAACCATCACGAAAATTACATAGCAGAATGGCAAACAAGTGACTGCATCTTATTTTACCATCTAACTTCAGTTGGAAGAAAGCCCTCTTCTTATCTGGTGTGAGATGAACATAACGTTTCTTATGAAACTTGTAACATGCAACATCATCAGCCATTTGGATAGTTGTAAAAGAAACTGCAGATAGGTGTTCTATGAGCCAAAACATGATCAATTGTATAATACTTACATTTAGAAAAGCCAGAATGTGCAATTAGCTAATCAAAAAGGAAATCGATGCTTAAAAAAATCCACATAGCAAAGCTGGTGGAAACAGATTTGATACATATTGCTTCAAGATTAAAATGACTAGATTTTAACTGATTAAACTTTTACAGTAACTAAAATGAGAATGAAAAGGAATTAATATAATTAAATTACTTTAAGGTTAAGGAATAACTTTCATGTATTTTAAGTAATTTGAGCCAGAATGAAGTGCTAAACATTAAAGAGTCTTAGTATTTTCAATTTTTCATATATATATATATATATATATATGTAACTATATATATATATATATATATATATATATATATATATAAAGACTTACTGTTGTTTTCTTGAGTAAATTCTATATCCACCACAGGAGTTTGAAGTTATTGCCTATAGAAAAGTCACAAAAATGAATGTATTAATTTAAAACACAATAAATGAAATAGCTAAAAAGATTCCTTTATGTTCATAAATAAAAGCTTTATAAATGTAATATCTTTATTCTAATTTATGTATTAAATGAAAAACTAGAAAACCCAACTAAAAATTATTTCTTAATGTTCACTGCATGTTACAAAATACTACTTTTAGGAAAATTAAATTTTGATTGTTGGAAAAAAATATGAAAACTTCTAGTAGGAACAGACAATGTATTCATTTTCACTGTGTTTATAAGAAACATAATACTTGGTTTATATTGAATGAATAAAGAATCATTTGCATTTCATTCTTAGAAACTTGCTCTTCCATGGTTTTCCAAAGTTCTTTTTGATGCAACATACCTGTCCTAATACATCAAATACATTTGAAAATAACAAGAAGGAAAAAAAAGGTCTAATCAAGTTTGAGACACAATCTGAGCAACAACAAAAAAAAAAAATAATATCCACAGATTAAATACAGTGTTTCCCTGGATTGTAGATTCATCTGTGGCAGAAAACAGTGTTTATTATATGTTTGAGGTAGAGTTGTATCATATGATTTGACCAGAAATAGGGAACTTTGTTAATTATCTCAGTTATTCATTCCCAAGGTCTAATATTTAAAACAAAATTACCCAGATCACTGGGGCAAAAGGATTATTTTTCTTATTTCTCAAAGGTTAATTTTAATTGTTGGAATATGCCTAACAAACAAAAATGGAGATGATACAGTTTAATTAAGAATCTACAATCACAGATAAAATTATCTGAAGATATTTAACACAACAAATTCCAAGAGGAAGTCTTATTATTACATTTCTATAAAAATACAAGAAAATTGGGAGCTATAGGCTCAGCTCTAATATCCACGACTTCACTTGTCCTTGGTGGTTGGCTAGATTTTCCATCACCATGAATTTTTTCTTTTTTGAGACAGGGTTTTTCTGCATTGCTTTGGTGCCTGGGTGCCTGTCCTGCCCTGGAACTAGCTCCCAGGTGCTTGGATTAAAGGCATGTGCCACCAATGCCTGTCAATTTCCCTTTTTTTTTTTTTTTTTTTTTTTTTTTTTTTTTTTTTTTTGAGTAGGTTTCAAACCCAAGCACTGAATTACTGGTTACCAGAAATGTATACATGCAGCTACTGTATTCTTAGGGTTATCATATCATGCTGCTCCTCTTGGTTAATAGGCATCGTTGGTGGGTAGAGCACAGGGTTGCTTTCCTCTTATTGGAGATTATAGGGCATCTTCTGATATCATAAAAGGTAGTCCTCAGAGAGGAGGCTTTCAGGTCAATTCAGCTCACAGACCTCTGTACCCTGTGCCTGAATTAGGTGGTATCTTTAGCAGTATCAACCCACCTTCCAACTCTTGGAGGGTAACCAAAGGCAATAGCAATAGCCTTGATGTTTGGGTAGTCTCTTGAACAACCCTGACCAACAGATTAATACAGGGCTTCTCATGCATGGTGTTGGGTTTTTGTTAGACAATCTTTGGATCTTAGAAGGAGCATTGATCACTTATATGAAAACTTTTCATGTAAGCTATATAAGTATAGCTATATACATACTTAAGTGCATTATAGATTTTTTCTTTCAGGGAGATAGCTAATAGTATGATTCCAGTCTTACTACTATTTTACTCTTTTGTGCCTTCTGTATTTATCTGGATCCCTTGTCACTAATTAGAGCACCTGCCCAGTTTTCCATGTCTCCCATCACATCATTTGGACCCTGTTATTTCATTTTCTGTTGCTCCCCTTCACCCTGGCAACGTTTCCTTTTTTAACTTTCCTGGTTTGAGTAGTTACTTTAGGACATGTGCTAACATCTGAAGATTTGAAGAATAGGAGCCTCAGATGAGTGAATATGCTCTCTGCTGAACATGACTTGGACATAAGTAATCTTTTATCATGATTATACATTTCTGTTTTATTATCTCATTAGTTCTATTTCTCTAATGAACTTTAAAAGTACATGCGAGGTTAATTTTGAAATATTTCTAATAATTATGTCCAATGTCATCTTTTTTTAAAAAATGTATTCCAAAATATTTCCACCTGTAGAAAGATGGCATTTAATATTAAATTAGAAGTGTGCCATTTTCGTGCATGGGAAATCTGGTCTCTCCCTTCATCTGCTATAGTGGAGTAGGTGAGGGAGAGATGCTCTTTCCCCTCCCCCAAGGCTTGCCACCTGAGACTGGTGGGAGAGCTAGCCCTGAAGTTACAAGAATAGGACTAGTTGGCCCTGCCCTCCACCCGCTGCAACACTCAGGAGACCTGGCCATGCAACTCTCCAGGGGCAAAATTTAGGGCACTGGTGAGCTGGCTTTGAGGGTGTGAGAGGAAGAGATCTGGTGCAGGCTACCCTCATCTGCTGAGGGCTGGCATGAGTGAATGAGGGAAAGATATGTTTGCCCCACCCTCACCCCTGCCAGCCCTTTGCAACTGCAGCTAGAGGGAGAGTTAACCATGACTCTACGACAGTACTCAGTAAAGCTGGCTTGCTGTGGTGGGTGTAGGTGAGCTGGACTCAAGGACATGAAAGCAGAAGTGGCTGTGGTCCTTGCTTCCTGCCTTATTTGGGTAAGCTAGCTGGGGCAGTGTTGGAGAGCACCCCCTCGTGGCGATTATGGGGGAAAGCTGGTTGACTGACTAATCCATCGATCACCCAGGCCCAAACATTCACTGTACAGCCCCATAACATGCATAACACTTCTATGTGTTATAACAATTTTTCTCAGTGAAATATGCAATGTATACACACTCTACAATGAGCCCTTTGGGTTATGTTAGTGATATGCTATGGGATCTACAAAAATCTGTCTTTAAATAAAGCATCACTGGGGACAGCTACCATGGCGCTAGAATATAGCTTCCAGAGTGTTGTCCTTTGATGTGCTTCTACCTTTTAAACCCTCTCTGGGTCTCAGAATTCAGCTCCTAGAAAACTCTAGGTTTCTGGCTAGTGAAATCTGACATGTGCATTCCGTATTTTATTTTGGTTGGTTGGTTTTGATTTCTTCTGTTGGTTTATGGTTGTGTCTACATGGGTGTGTTTTGCAATGCATACAATTTTAATGGCATGAATGTCCATATGTAGGGCAGAAGTAGACTTAATGTATCTACTTTGGTGGTTTTCTGTTTCATAGTTGTTGCAGGTCTCTCCATGAATACTAACTTGCCTGCCTGTTCAGTTAATGTAGCTAGCAGCTCTTCTATGGATTCCCTGTGTTTAGGCATAGTAGACCTACCCAGTATCCTCAAGGGTTCTGGAACCCTGAACTCCAGTTCCTCATGCTGATATAGCAAGTGCTCTGCACAATGAACCATTTCTCCTGCCATTGCAATCCTTACTCTTGCCTTTCAAGAACAGTAACTGAAGACAATTCAAAAAGTCTAAGTTTCCTGAGAAAGAGAAAAAAAATGCTCAGCTGGGAAGCACAAGTCCAACATCTTGCTAAGGAAAAAAAGCAGAGAAGCATGGCCTTGGTAGAGTCTGTATGATACTCAGCAAAGTCTTAGCAAGTTGATGGGAAGCACATAGTTCTCAGGAGGGGTGCTTGTAGGAGTCATTCAGTAATCAGTGAACTTCACCAATACTTGTGTATTTCACTCAGCCAGGGGCAAGTGTACTTAAATTTCTGCTGTTTGGAGACTTACTTGATCCTTGCAGTTCAATCAGAGAAAATATTTTGCAGCTATCTTCCAAAAGCAAAAGCACAAAATACAGGTTCCTTCCCCAAGCCTACAAGGACTTTGGTCACCCTTGCATTATACTAATTGCCCTAACATCCCAACACATCATAAATTACAGAGTTTCATATGATATAAGCAACATATATAATAAAACTCGCCTTCCTAAGATGTGATTGTGATATTCAATATAACCATTACCCTTCTGGCATGCCTTTTATTGTTAAATCAACTAGCATCTAACAACATTTTGGGGGAAAATCTGATAAAAGTGAAGAGAAATAAAATAAAGGAGCAGGAAGACCCTGCTTTCACACAGCTGATCTGGGATTTACATTAAAATTCCTGGAGAGTTCACACCAGGAATTTGCCTTATTCCTCTGTCATTTCTTCCCTTTCAAATGTCTTGAGTTCAACACCAGACTCTAGTTCCTAACCTGCCAAGGTACATGATGGCTTCTAGGTATGGTTTTCTAGCTCGTTTGCTATTAGCCCATATTTGGACAGTATGCTGCATGGTAACAGGATTCATTAAGGGGATTCAGCTTTGTTCTGCCAATGAGGATTTTGGCTGCATGTTCTGCTGTCCCCAGAAGATTGAGCCATAGCATTTGTCTTGTAAATCCCTGTCATCTCATAAGATGACTGATGATACAGTACGCTCCATAATGAGCCAGGTCCCCCAATCATGATCTACTCCCAAAATATATGTTCAATGTTCTCCAAAACTATATTTTCAACATCATCATCAGAGCTGGGTGCTTAAAGTAGGTTGAAAACAAGTCATATGTATGCAACCTCATCATTCTTAGGTTGAAGAATGGATTATGAATGCAATGTGTAATGTATACTGTTTAATCCCAATATGGAAAGACAAATTCCAGATGTTGAAAATTTAGTTTGTAGAGTCATCTTTGGAAGCAAGGTTTTCTGGAAATAACTGACATATTGATTCAGTGTAGGAAAAAATGTCTGATGACAGACTTAATTTAAGAGAGAAAGGTATCATTTCAGCTCACAGTTCAAGAACAGTGTATATGAAAGGAGAAATTAGACAGCAGGGACTTGAAGCACCTAGTCACGATATATGTGTACCCAACTCCATTTCTTTACTTTTCTTCTTCACCATTCCTAACTCCTGCCTGTAGTTATGATAGATCTTCTGATACCAGTGAGCATAATCAAGACAATGACTCAGAGTTATTCCCAGAATCCTGACATCATGATTTTAGATGCTCAAAAATTGACAATTGACACTATCCATAAACATAACCACAAGCTTCCATGAGGTGTCACCCCCCAAAAATCTGAATGTACTTTCTTTTCACTTCAGCTAAATTTTAGTGTCATATTGCCAAGAATTATATGATGTATATAACAGCTTCAACAATTTAATTATACAATTAAAGAATTATGGTCCAAAGTGTCAGCAATGTGGAGCGTAGGATATTATGGATTAAGGTATAAGTGAGTTAACCACAATCCATGCTTGCTTACAGTCCAGTTAATCTATTTCAAGGGCTAAAGAGAGCCCAATCTTGGTAAAGAGAAACAAATGTGAATTCAGAGGCTCATGAGAGGTATCCTTTGATTTCTTCTGTAAAGGAAAACAAACAAAACCAGCAAAATTAACAAAGCAAACCATGTGACAAGGTGCTACCTATGGAAAAAAATTAGAGAGGAACTCAGGAAGGAGGAGGGCTCACACATCTCTATACCAAGGAATAGTATAAGAATAAACAGAATCAATTCTCAGTAACCTCTCTCCAGTAGCCATTTAATTCACTACTACTGATTTCTTAGGCTATGACTTATAATCACCTTAGTATCTTTTAATAAATTACAACCTTATTTTCCCAGCCTTTGCCTGACTTCTTCATTTGAATCTACAGAAATGGTTCAGATCCTGCAAGTTTTCAACTTGTTTTGGCCTCAGAAATTTCAGTTTTAGTTCTCATCAAGTTTTGCTTTTCTTTTTCATTTAGTTGTTTTTCTTTGCCATTTTAAATGTGTATTTAAAAACCATACAGATTTCAGAGAATAAGACTTCTTTGTGGCTAATTACAATATTTCCACATGAATATGCAATAAAATCATGGCATGATGAAAAAGACCTGAACCTTGAACATCAGCAAGTGGAGTAGGAGGATCAGATATTCAAAGTCATTCTTAGCAATGTAGCAAACTTGAAATCAGACTGGGCAACATGAGACCCTATCTCAGAGAGAGAGAGAGAGAGAGAGAGAGAGAGAGAGAGAGAGTGAGAGAGAGAGGAGAGAGAGAGAGAGTATCCATTATTTAGCTGTCATTACTAGTACTTTGCCAATGCTGCTACATGTCCTAATTTGCTTTCTCTCACTATAAAAAAATATCATGAAATGAAGCAACCTGAGAAAGGAAATGGTTTATTGGAGTTTAAACTTCTACATCACAGTGCATCTTCCAGGGAAATCAAGGCAGGACCCCAAAGTGGAGCTTGAAGGCAGGAACTGAAGTGTAGATCACAGAAGAATGCTTCTTGCTGACTTGTTCTTCAGGCACATGTATAAATATCTTTCTTTCTTTTTCAAGGATTGCCTGCCCAGGTGTTGTGGAGTCCACAGTGGGACTGACCTCCCACATCAAATATTAATCCAGGAAGTGCCCCCAAATTATTGCCTACAATCTGAGGCATTTTCTAAGGTGAATCCCTTCCTCCTAGGTAACCAAGTTTCATGAAAACAAACAAACAAACAAACAAACAAAAAAACTAGAACACTCCACTCACTTTACTTCTTGTAACATTCTTTACAAACTCCTGGACATTTACTTAGTAGTTGCCTTGTAGTTAGTTAGTTTTTATAGCATGAATGTAAAATATGATCCCTGTTCTACCAGGAAAAAGCCAGGAACAGATATACATGTATATACATGTAGTGAACTCAACAAAGGAAACTGGTACTTAAGTCTGCAAATAAACATGACAAGAGAAAACTACATCTTTCTTTAAAGTGTGTCCAGTGAAAACTTCTGTGTTTGATCCTGGAATTTTTTAGATTGCTTCATTTTGTAGAAATTAATTCTTAATAAATTTCAGCTATGTGGGAAAAAAGCAGTGTATGCGGAAAATCTCATCTTTATAAATTATGCTGTATATCAAGGATCACATAAACAAGAGGGGTTCAACTGTGAAAAGACTCTTTCACTCTGAAGGAACAAAGATACAGTTTTGTGTAAGAGACCCAGCTCTCCTCTGATGATCATCTGAAGTCAAGGGAGGAACAAACACAGCAAGTCTATGGTAGAAACTGCTTTTAAAAAATACTCAATAAAATACTGGCAAACCGAAATCAAGAATACATCAGAGAAATCATGCAACACAACCAAGTAGGCTTCATCCCTGGATTGCAAGGATAGTGTAACATACGAAAATTTATCAACATGATTCATCATATAAACAAACAGAAAAAGAAAAACCATATCATCATCTCCCTAGATGCTGAGAAAGCCTTTGCCAAAATTCAACACGCTTTCATGATAAAGGTCTTGGAGAGATCAGGGATAACAGGAATATACCTAAACATAATAAGAGCAATATACAGCAAACCAACTGCCAACATCAAACTAAATGGAGAGAAACTTAAGCTAATTCCTCTAAAATCAAGAACAAGACAAGGCTGCTCTCTCTCCATATCTCTTCAATATCGTACTGTAAGTTCTAACTAAAGCTATAAGACAACAAAAGGAGATCAAGGGGCTCCATATTGGAAAGGAAGAAGTCAAACTGTCTCTATTTGCAGATGATATGATAGTTTACATAAGGGACCCAATAAAATCTACCAGGGAACTCCTACAGCTGATAAACACCTTCAGCAAACTAGCAGGATACAAGATAAACTCTTAGCCCTACTTTTTTTCAGACGACAAAGAGACAGAGAAAGAAATCAGAGAAACATCACCCTTTACAATAGCCACAAGCAACATAAAGTATCTTGGGGTAACTCTTACCAAACAAGTGAAAGACCTATATAATAAGAACTTTGTGGCTCTAAAGAAAGAAATTAAAGAAGACACCAGAAAATGGAAAGATCTCCCATGCTCTTGGATAGGTAGGATCAATATAGTAAAAATGGCAATCTTGCCAAAAGCAATTTATAGATTCAATGATATCCCCATTAAAATTCCACCACAATTATTTACTGACCTTGAAAGGATAATAATCAACTTTATATTGAAAAACGAAAGACCCAGGATAGCCAAAACAACCCTTTACAATAACAGAATTTCAGGAGGCATCATCATCCATGATTTTAAGCTCTACTACAGAGCTATAGTTCTGAAAACAGCCTGGTATTAGCACAAAAATAGACAGGTAGACCAATGGAATCAAATTGAAAATCCTGATATTACCCCACACACTTATGAACACCTGATTTTTGACAAAACAGCTAAAAGAATACAATGGGGCAAGGACAACATCTTCAACAAGCCTATGATTCACACCAACAGAGGAACTAAGATACAAAGTGTATTCTAAGAGATTCATATAAAGTCCCTCACAGAAGCAGGAAAGGATAAGTCCCCCAGAGCACAGGGGAAGTGGGGGGGGCAGTGAATGGAGAGAGAAGTAGGAGAAAAAGTGGGGGAAGAGAGGATAGCATGTGTGGCTAGGAAGATTGAGTCAGGGTAGGAATAGAAGACAGGAGAGAGAGAGAGAGAGAGAGAGAGAGAGAGAGAGAGAGAGAGAAAGAAAGAGAGAGAGAGAGAGAAAGAGAGAGAGAGGACATAAAAGAGGGAGCCATTATTGGTTTGAAAAGAAAACTGAACCTAAAGAAAAGTCTAGAGACCTACAAAACTGCTGTCAACTAACAATTTGAGCATCCCTGGAAAGGCTACCATAAATGCCCTTCCCTGATAGTGAGATCAACAACTAACTTATGCCATGGAGCCCTCATCAAATACCTGTTGGAAACAGAAGCAAATACCTATACATAAACACTGAGTTGAACTAGAATCCAGATGAAGAGGGAAAGGACAAGACCAGGTTGCTGAAACACATAGAGACAACTGACCTGAACAAGGAGGAGCTAACGTGCTCCCAGACTGATAGCTGGGAATCCAGCATGGGACTGACTCAGGCCCCCCTGAATATGAGTCTCAGCCAGAAGGATTGAGCAGTCTAAGGGACCTCAGACAATGGAACCATGATGTACCTACCCCTGGTGCACAAAAGGACTGTAGGAACACATTCCCCATGGAGGGATACTGCCTTAACCCAGAGACAGGAGAGAAGTCCTAGTCACTACTTCAAATGACTTGACAGATCCACATGACCACACATGGATGACATTGCCCTACATGTGGAATTGGGGCGGGGGGATGGAAGGGGAGGGTGGTCAGGGTGCATGTGAGGGGGCAGAGAGTGTAAGAGGGAGGGAAGGAATTAGGGAGGTAGGGAGGGAGAGGGAATTGTGATCGACATGTAAAATAATAAATAAAAAAATGCTACTTCTACTTTTAACAGTGCTGTAACTAGACATATTTTTGTTTTGAAGTTCAAATAAAACAATCGAACAAAAGGTTAAGTAACCCTTTTTGTGCAACTAAAGGCAATGAACCTTTGTTTATGAAACATTTGTAGTATGGAATAGTGATAATTTTAAGTCCTATGAAGTCTTTTCAAGCTAATGAAGCTAAAGTAATTGGATCAATCTCCATGGTGGTTAGTTGACTCCAGCATAAACATCTAAACTGCCCTGCATGTCTTTCTTTTTATTCTTGTATTTCTTTTGAGTAAATGAGATTGAATATTTAAAGAATGTCTTCATTCTGCAAACTTGCTAAAATACAATGAACAAGATATGAGTTCTATCTTTCAAACATGCAAAACAAGTATAAACAGAATATCTTGACAACTGCAAGTGAAGTAATCAATTCTGTCAAACACATTTAACAAAGGAAAGCTGTAATTTGAATAAGAATTAATTTGGGGAGTGATAAGTGATATTTACAAGCACTCCAAATTTTGATCTAATAAGTACAAAATAAATATTGTTACCTTCTGCTTTTACAGAAAATGATTTAAGTGACTCAGAGTCATAATAAGATTCTAACAAATCCTGAAAATTGTGTATGGCTATAAATTCATCATTATCAACAGAAAATAATTACCATCAATCCCTAGAATTATTTTAAATAGTATAAAGTAAAAATAGGTTCATTATTAAGGTAATTTTAGAGCTTTTATGGGATATTTTAGAATGCATACCTCATACTAAAACTGAAAAATAAAAGTAAAGTCATAAAAATGAAAAAGCAATAGGAATATTGGAATACATATTGTAGCATGCTCAAAGGCTTAAATTTCTCAACTGACCTAAATGTGGAGATTTATCACAACAAAGAAACATAAACATAATATAGAAAAGTAAAGACAGAGAAATGACAAGATGACTTTATTACTTACCATAGAGATACAGCAGTCAAAGCAGTACAACATGGTGGAGAATAGACTAATATCAATGGCACAGGACAGAGCCTGGAAATAGACTCACACAAAGAGAGTCAACTGATAATTGACAAAGGTACAGAGACAATGTAATGGAGCAAAGAAAGGCTTCTCAGTGAGAGTGCTTTAACAATTGGACATTCGTATGAAAAAGATCTCAACAAAGACTTTATAAAATTATCTTAAATGGATTAACTCAATGTCAAATGTAAAGGCAACTAGCAAAACTATTAACCCTTACAGAATAACAGTGGAGAAGAATTTGCTGTCCCTGCATTTGGAAGTACCATTTTAGATACAACCAAAGACATGACCCACTAGTGAAATAATTGCAAACTCTGCTGGACAAAATTTACTAGCAAATGAATGAAAATAAAAGCCATATATTCAATGTCCCTATTTACACATCTCTGACAAAAGATATGCAATTCTCTGAAGCATCTTTTCCTGCCATCTGGTTGCTTCTGGACCATGTGTTTGATCTCCATGCCAGCACAAATGACAATGGCATAGCCCTTTCTCTACTCCATTCTCTGATCCAGGGTAACAAATGAGCTTTCATAACTTGCATGCCCTGCAGTTATTCTTTGAAACTTTAAAATGAAAACATGTGTTCATGTTGGTAAAAAATGATTGATATCCAAAACGTACAAAATTAACTCTGAACATTTTAACAATAAGAAATAAAATGAGGTGGGTACATGTCAATGCATGATGAATCATGCTTGAAATTTCAGAATTTGTGAAGTTAAGACAGGAGTAGCATTGCAAATTTGAGGCCAATCTGCATTACATAGTGACTTCAAGGGTACTTTCAGTTGTATAAAGATTTCCTGTCTCAAAAATCGACAAAAAATCAATAGATGAATCTGATTAGAACTTTCCTACTGACCTTGATAGACTACCTTACCAAAAAGATATAGCAATAACAAATAATCCTGGGAAAAATGGCTCCATGGTATTAAGATGTCAGTATGTTAAAGGTCACTTAAAATATCAAATACTGATGAAGATATGGCATAAGGTCAATTCTCTGGGTAGAAGGAATGCAGAAAGGCCCAGGCCCTGCAAAACACATTATACTAGTTTATTATGGAATCAAATATACTTTCTCCACATGATCCAATAATCATACTACTTTATTTGTTCAAAGAATGTAAAAAATTATACCCTTACAAAAATATACACACTGCTATTCATAGGATCTTTAAAATTGCTGAAAGTTGTGAGACACTCTATGCCTTTCAAATACATTTGATGAATGAAAGCAAAGTAATATTTTTCAACATTGAAAAGAATGAGCAATCAAAATCAAGAAAAGACATGAAGAAATAGTGAGGACCTATTACTAGTTAAAAAAAAAAAAACAGTCTGGAATGTTTACACAATGTGAATTCCATCTTAAGAGAGTCTGCAAAAGTCAAAACTGTATGGGTTGTGAAAGATTGAAGATTTGATAGTGCTTGGGTGGGGAAAGAAGGAAACAAGGACAATGGACCTTCAGTTAACTCTTACTGTGTATAATTGTTCAAATACTTTGAGTTTACAATTTTATCAATGAAAACTTATAACCTTATGTGGAGTTTTGTAGGCTGACTCATTGGATTGATGTTTTTTTTAGGCTTTTGATTATAAGTGAAGCCTCAAAATAAAAATGAATGAATACTAACATATGATAATAGAATTCTCTGGTTATAAATTTAAAGAAAACAACATACCATAAGGCTTTGACCCAGTAGTTTTTATCAGTTGTTACTATTAGAAAAATTTAGTTTATTTACTTTTAAATTTTATTTATTACCTTGATGTATCTTTGTCTTCAGGTATGCCACACTGCCCTTGAACCCATAATCTATAAATGTTTGGATTATAGGCATGTACTTCCATGTTTGGCTTTTTTATGATTATTTCATATTGTCTATAACCTCATTAAATGAGGTGCCCCTGGATGGTGATATTTGATAAAAAGAAATAAGTATGAAGTTTAAATTATTATATGCTAGCCACTCAGTGTTCTAGATACATGAGTAAGAAAGTTATTTTGCTATAATAAAGGACCAGCAATAGGCTGAAATTAGGGCCACACACACACATTCAATTTACATAATTTGTTACTATGAAATTGAGCTTTATTTCTTGATTATTTTCGATATTTTCTTTTTGTAACCAAATTCTCTCAATGATGTTAGGCATGAATTTTATAAAATCTCTAGTTTGAGTCTGCATTTTAAAATAGTTTGAAGTAACACTAAGAAAATGTATTTAATATATTGTGCTATTATTAATAGCAAATGTACAACTAAATAGGCAGCAAAATAACTTCTTAAAGTAAAAACTGAAATAAAAAATCTTCATGCTCTTTCACTTGCAATATAACCTAATAATATATAATGGTCATAAAAAATCAACTTAATAATTTCTATCCAAGTAGGTTTAGATTAAAAAAAAAAAAGTAAGCCAATAATATATGAAATTCAGAAAAATATAAATTATCAGGTTAAATATATAAAAAGAATGGGAACTATTAATGAGCCTATTTTTTATATGTCAGAAAGCCACCTCAAAACAGAGAGAAGACTGCATGAAAAATGAAGGTATTAATGTATAATGCTAAAATCAATAGACATACGATTTTCATAATAGTATCAGGTTCAAAAATGCATACCGGCTCTTGAAAAGCTTTTATTAGGATTGTCCTGATGCTAGTAAAACCATTTTTAGGAGTTCTGGTTCTTATATGTTATTGTAAAAATAAAAAAGAAGAAACAAAATGTCTGCCACTGAAGCTGTTTTAAGACGTGATGTCTAAAGGGTACTGTCATTTCTGCAAGCCAACATGTCTGTTTGAAAAGGAAAGCTCCCCTGCATTGGAGAGAATGTTTATGGTGATAGAGATACACTGTTGAGTTAGATATGCCCTGATGTGAAATATCCTAAGCCCTTGAAGAGAAAACTTATGAGAGAGAGGAAGTTGTCTCAGGTGTAGAAGGCCAAGCATTAGTCTATCTTGGAGTGCTTCTATTATGTTTGACTCTTATACAATCATCCCTTTCAATAGAATTCTCTCTTTCTGGTGAGTTCAAATTTGAATTCCTCAGCTGCTGTCTTGATCATAGTTGTGGAACAAATCAAACTTACTCTATCACATAGCATCAATCCTACACAAAGGAAAGTGGGGCAGAATTTCTTGGGGAAAAGAAGAAAGGCTAAAACATTGAATTCTCATTCTCTTGCCAGTTTTGCCTTAACCCCAACCCACAGTGGAAGATTTTCTTTTAAGAGCCTAGTGAAATATTACATAAACTCTAATAGTAATCAGTGACAAATGGGTTTTTAATGGCCAAACCTGTGCATATATCTTCCTTAATGGTCTTTTTTTTTTCTCTCTCTTATAGTCACTTTTGTCACTGTGAAGCCATTGCAGCTGGCTGACTGGGTTATAATGTAGAAGATGATCATGTCCCTAATTAAAAGATGCAGTGCCACACAGAAAAATAAGAAATGCTAGGATCTAGTCTCAACTTTGACACTGATGAGAAGATTCACAACCAGCTCTTCAATGCTATTAATTTTCATGGTCCATGCTTTCAAAATACATATTAGTAAACACTTTCCTCTTTGTCGTAAGTTCAAGAGATAAAATATATAAGGTCAAGTGGTAACCAAAGTAATTGTAAAATAATTTAGAATTGACATTACAATCAATAAAAGCTCTAATTATATGTTAGGGTAAACAGAAGACCTAAAACATCTAGGAAAAATGGCCCCAGTCTTTTAAATGGAATGCAGGCATACTAGTGAAGGAATATGAACATAGGGGATAGTTACTGAGAAGGTTAATAGTATGCATTAGGGAAGCTGGTCCTCCATGCCCAGATGCTTGCTCAGGCATTATGAAGGATGTGTTTGTGAAGGTATCCTATGGTGGGGTTAATAAAACATGATTGTTCTGCTTTCGTTGACCTGAATAACTCATTTTATAATCATACTTGTGCAAATATGATCATTACAATAGCACAGCCACCTGGCTGAATTCCTCTTTCCCTCCATTATTTTTCTTTAAATTTCATGATCCCTGTGAAATGCAAGGAGTAGTCTTGCCTATGCCTGTGACCTCAGTGCTTGGGCTGAGGAGAGATGGGAGTAAATGAGACTTTCAGGCTTCCAGCCTAGTTCCAGGCTCAAGAGAGACCATGTCTCAAGGAACTAAGATGGAGAGTGATGGAGTAAGACACACTATTCTCTGTTATCCGTCTCCATACATTTAAATTCACTTGCATACATGTAGGTTCATATAACACAAGGACACACACATACAGACACACACACATACACAGAGATACACACACACACACACACACACACACACACACACACACACACACACCTTACTCACATACACATATAAATGAGTATATAAATAAAAAGTAGGTAAAACATAAACTTAACCTATCATTCTATAAAATTTTGCATGTAAACTTAGAATCATTGTATTACTACTTGTAAACCAATTATTGCTCCAATTCAATAGTAAAAAAGTAAAAATAAGTAAGTTTATCTTCTCTGAGTAAGTAACATCAGGTTTGGTTTTTAGTTTTCTTTTCTTTTCTTTTTTTTTTTAACTACATTTCCCCTGAGGAAACAAAATTGTCTTATAGTCTAAAATAAATTTTAATTAAAAATTACAATAAGTGGAAAGGTTTCGTACTTTGAAGTACTTATAATACTGCTTTTGCAAACAACATGTTGTAATAAATGGGGACTTTGACTGCCTTAGGATTATTTTTTATCTGCCACTGCACAAATATGCTGCCAAGTAGGAACTACACAGGGTCGGCACAAAATTAAAGACCTCCAATTGCCATCAGCAATTATGAAAAATTATTAGTCTGTCTGGAGGAAACTAATAGACAGATTAGAGAAATCAAGTCTTTATCCTATGGAAATCAACAGCCTGGATGTATCTCCAACAGATAATGAATTAAGGAAACACAAGCAGCAGATTAAATAGCCCTGCTATGTGTTTTGCCTACACCCATCACTTCAATGATGCCTGGTCTCAGTCTGCTTCAACCAATACTTTGTCATACCTAACTATGTCTATAGTTTCAAAAAGTATGGTTATTTCAAAATTATATAAATGCATAGGAACATTGTCAGTCTTTGAGTTTATAGGATGAGGTTTTATAAACTGTAGAATAACAGAAGAGTTAGAGTAAATTTATAAATATTTGCAGTACATATATGTGTTGTAATATATGTTTAAAGAAAAAGTTTTATCATTAAGGTACATTGTAGGGGATCCCAGGCACATAAAACAAAATATGACCATAGTGTTTCAGGAAGACTTATGAATATCTGCAGCTTCATGATATCACAAAGCAGATGGGCTGGTACAAATCCCATTTCTACACAAAGATCTAACAAACCCAATAGGAATCTATTAAAATTTTATGCAACTGTCCTATATGATTAATACATATATGGTCTAGTATATTTAATTCAGATTGGATTTAATTGAAAATCTTTTATGGTATGCATATTTTATATCACACAAGACATATGCCAAAACGTCACTATAAAACAGTTCACATTATGAGCAGAATTTCTGGGAGAGAATGGGAAAAGAACACACCTTGCACCCTATTCAAAGATTTCCATCTACAGAAGATTGATATTGCAAGGAACTGCATGGTGCCATTTTTTAAGGAGATTTCCAAGGTGGGGGGGTTCCAGTAAGCTTCTTAGGACAGTACGCCCACCCTAGTTCCTCCATTCCGACAAAGTTTCACAATGAGCCAGCTAAGGACTATTTCTCAGATAATGCGAGTCAGTGGATTTAATAGGATAAAACCTCTGCATCAAATTTTAACTTTTATTTCTTTTATTGTGGGGGGGGTTGGCTTTTCAAGACAGGTTCTCTGTGTAGCTTTGGAGACTGTCCTGGAACTTGCTTTGTAGACCAGGGTATCCTGGAACTCACGAAGATTCACCTGCCTCTGCCTTCAGAGTGCTGGGATTAAAGGAATGCACAATCACCACCCAGCTTCAACTTATAACTCTTAAATAAGAATACATTTGCACTAAAATCCAAGCACTAAGGGTAGTATATGCAAAGGAAGGAAATAAATTAAAGCTGTATTTTTCAGTTCAGAGTATACTGTTTGGCAGCCTGACACTAGCTACACAAATTTGTATTTTTGTGATACAGTGATGTGTGGGTCTCTCCAGAGCAAAGGGACTTGGAGGGGATAAATATTTTCCAAAGGCCTCAGCTAACTTCCATAGTTACCTGTGAAGATATGTTGCATGTCTGTGAGAGGAGTAGGGAAGTAAGTCTGAATCAATATTAAGTTTCAAGTTATTTGTGACCCCAGGGACAGTTCTCTAACCTGCTGCAGGTTTCAAAGGGAAAGGGAGAAGGGCATCTTTCCTTCACCAATGTTACCACACCCACACCCACAGGGCAGAAGATGGTCTTCCACCTAGGCCCAGAAACAGGGTTATGAGTTGTCCCATCCTATCTACTATTGAAGAATATAAAGGGGATAAACCTATAGATCCATGACACAGGACAACAAATGGATATCCAAATGGAGCCCCAGTGAAAGCACATTATGAGTGTTATAGCAGAAATCAGAGGTCTCGTGCCAGACCAGTGACTTATGGCAATGAACACTTGCAAATAAAGATGAATGGACTAAAGGGTAAACTGTGTGTCTCAATGGACCACACTACAGCTCCCAGGACAAGATTGTTCTTTACTTTCTTTTTGCTTCTTTCTTTCTTTCTTTCTTTTTTTTTTTTTTTTTGTTTGTTTGTTTTAAATTTGTTTTTGCTTTGGAGAGGTAGGTTGCAAAGGCAGAAGGCAGATGTGTGGAGATGGGGAAATAAGTATGATAAGAATGCATGCTGTGAAATCTACAAAAAATAACATAAGTTAAAAGTAATATATAGCAGTTCCATAATTTTATCGCAGTCCCCTGCTGAGCACAATGGGGAAGGAGCTGTTTGCTTTCCCCATTTAGTATTGTTTGAATATCAGAAGCAGAAATGCCTTTGATTGGTTCAATGAATACTCAGAAGCAGAAATGCCTTTGATTGGTTCAATGAATACAATGTAATAAACAAATGTAAAAAAAAGCAGAATAGAGGCCTGAGCACAGAAGAATGGCAGACACTGTCACCCTATACAAATGTTATATACTACTTTGAAGATATCGAAACTCCAGAGGACCTCACTGTCACAAAGTCTTGTTTGCTACAGTGATGAATTAGTCTTTCCTGAGTCAGTAGTGGAGAGTCATTTACCTCCACAATGGGAAATGATCTGACCCTAATGGGAGGTAGCAACAACTGTCAGTAACTACCACACAAGGACCAACCTCATCATAAAAACTCTCTATAAACATCATGCTGAGAAACTAATGGTGTGTGTAGGGAAACATTTTACATCTCATGAGCACTGGAGGTGTTATTTTCAATGCCACTGGCCTGTGTTTTCTAGAATGATGGCTGTCTATCATCTCCAATCATTTGAAATGTTGATCCAAGACATAGTTGGAAAATGTTATTCACATGTGGCCTCTGGCAAACTTTCTAAAAATTTTATTCAGTAGAACAAAGCTGAGAGGAAAGATTATGAACATCTCTATGTCCCACAGCCCTCAGGTACAAATATAATTTTGTCCTTCCTAATATTTAGCAAAGTATTTCAAGGTGAATGGTTAACTAGAAGATCGGAACATAATTCAATATGGTTTTCCATGGCTGTCTTCAATAATATAAATTAACAAGGTCTATCATGCTGCTTTGAATCACAATGACCCTTATAGACTCATAGGACTTGGTACTTAGAAGGTAGAAGACTTGGGAGCTGTGGCTTTGTTAGAGGAGTTGTGTCACTGGGGAGTGGGCCTTTAAAGTTCCTGCAATTTGTGGAAAGAAAAAGCTTAAGAAATTATCTTTGTTTTCAAAGAGTAATAGCAAATCAAAGGTTATAAAATTGTAAGTGAAGGAGGAGGCACATGCTATCCTTATCAGGCAAAAGAACTTTGAAGCATCAGCCAAGTGGTTTTGACGTTAGAGTCATGAAGGATACAGGAGTAAAGGGGTGTGGATTCTTCCTCTGATGTTAAGGAAAGCCTCTGAGTCATGGCATGTGACAGTAGTGTTCCTACATGGAGGTCATAATTCTTAACTTTATTTTTAAATATAGACTAATACCTAAAGACAAGTACAGTTATCATTCCTTATCAAAGAAATTCTCTGTACAGTAAACAGAGATGATTACAGACAACAATAACTGGTCACAACACAAGGATCAATAGATCTTGTGGAAGTAAAACCCTGGCAGACATATCCTTCAATTGTTCAATTGAAGTTCAGGGAATATTGAACAAGAGGAGACAGAAAGATTGCAAAAGCCAGAGGATCAGGAAATTTATTGTGAGATTGTGTCAAAAAACAAAAAACAAAAAACAAAAACAAAAAAAAAAAAAAAAAAAAAAAAAAAAAAAAAACAAGAAAACTACATCCAGGATACCTCAGCAGTATGGTGGCCCAAACAAACAAGATATGACCAATAATAATATCAAATTAAATGACACACAAGGGTGGAAATCTCCCATCTCCAGACAAAGGACTAATGGCAACTAATTACTGCTAAGAGAGGGAGAATGTGACTCTTACAGGGGCAAGCTGCAAATTTTTTATCTAACACAAAGTGGTTAGTCCTGAAATTATATAAGCATAAGGCTCAGTAAATAGACTCATCAGGTTGTACATCTATATTTATGAATATATATATATATATGTATAATTATAAAGAAGCCATCAATTTGAGAGGAATGGGAACACGGGGGGGGGGGTAGTAGAGAATAAACAGGAGAGTTTTTGGAGAAAAACAGGAAATCTGGGAAATGCTGTAAGTATACTTTAAATTTTTTTCATAAATTTCCATATTCAAATTAATATATAGGAAAATCCCACAAAATAGTTGCACTTCTCAGACTGGGAGATGGCTCAGTCACTAAAGTCCCTCACGTGCAAGCATTAGAACATGAGTTTGTTTCCTTAGAACCTGCATAACAACTTTGTGTGGCAGTGTATGCCTGCAACGCTGTAATTTGGGAGGTAAAGTGACAGAGCCAGACAGATCCCCAGGAATCACTGACATGCCCAAATTTCTAATTGCTGAGCTTTGAGCTCAGAGAAGGACATTGCTACATAAAACAAGGTAGGGAGCAATAGAAGGAAACAACTGCCTTCAACTTCTGCCCTATAAATGTAGCGCAGCAGCTCTCCTACACACATATATGCCTGTCCAATAACCACATGTGCACAACATAAATATATAAACACAATTTTCTTGAAATAGTAGTATTATTTAAAGAACAGAAATAAAGTATTAGGACTTTTACAGCATGAAGACAATTTTCTTTGTTGGTATCCACCCTATCCACCCCCCCACACACATATATCAAAGAGATGATGCCTTTATTCCCTTCTTTAGGAGAAGAAAAGGAATCACTTTAATGTAGACATGCCTTTCTAAGAGCCTCCAGATGCCCTTAAGACATTCCTCTTGAAGTTACTTGACTTACCAAAATTCATCCTCAAAAAGCTTATTGAGCTATTTAAGTGCTCCCAGAGCTCTGGTATGTAGATGATGCCAAAGAATCAGTACCCAAATTCACCTAGTACTTAATCAGCATTTTACTGCTTCTATTTGTTCACACACAATGCTTTTAAGTCACTATGGACTATTTAGTTATATAAGGAGACATATTTTGTGTTCACAGAGTCAACATAGCCAGTTTGATCACTAACTTTCAGAGAAATAAATTTATTTTCTACTCCTATTAGGTCTGCTTCATGATGTTAGTGATGGGTAGTACTGTCCACCAGGAACTGAACACCACAACTAGTTGCGTTTGCTGAACACGAAAGGTAGAGAAGGGAGGGAGGGATAAAGAAAGAAGGTTGAAAGAAAGGCAGAGAGCAAAGAAGGAAAGGAAAGGAATCATACAGGTCTATTTAGGTCAAATACAAATAACTAAGCAGCTGTAAAATCTTGGATGTTTATACATAAAGAAGAAATATGTATGTCAATTTCAAGAACACTGAAGAAAGAGCAACAGCTTTGAAAAAATGTCATTACTTGCCAGGGTCAAAATTGCATGAATGTCCCTTAATCAGGGAAGCCTGGGAAAGTATGTCTTGGTTCCATGGTTCCTCATTTCTAAGTTTTGACGTTTCTTAACATTTAATTGGAAACATCAGTTAACCCAGTGTACAAGTATATATAAGCACTCAACAAATGGCAGTAGAAGTGTAGGTAATGACCAATGCTCAAATATCACTAGAACCCAAACGTGACTGAATTGCTTCAATTCTTATTTACTTGAGTATGCTTTCATTACCAGTAATTTTGAGAATCCTCTTCTCAGAGAGAACATTGGACATATTAGTACCCATCTGTAAACTTTCGTGACAGAGGACTCAGGGTCTTACAATTCATAGGTTTGATGGGACTCAACCCTGTGTATCAGTATAGGGACTTACTGAAAATTTCTTTGTGAAATTTGCTACAGTTGACAATGTAATTTGAAATAGTTACCTTGAATCTAGTACTTGAAGTTGGTATAAACAAGTTTAAGCTAACTATATCCAGAAGGTACTGTTTTAAACATTTCTCTGAATTTTTAACCTCTGACAAAATACTAATCATATTTATATATATGTGTGTGTGTGGGTGTGTGTGTGTGTAATTTGTACATATGAATATATAAATCTTATAACCTTAAATTAATCCTAATCTCTTATATTTAATATATAATATTTATAAATGAATTGTTAGAAAGACGTGTAATAATTATAATTACTGTATTAAGAATGCTACATACATATAGCTACATAGTACACTATCTGTAATGAATCATTAATCATATTGATGTTGCATAACAAACTTCATTTAATCTTTCTGCTTGAAGCATAACTTTCGTCTTCAAGGACAAGACTCTCAGATCCCTTTTCTCTCATGCTGTGCTGTAAAAAGCACAGAGGCAACAATCACTGGGTTCTTGTCTTGAAGTTTGCCTCTCTCGTTTACTGTCTGTCTGATGTTAGCAAGTTGCTGGAAGTCTGTGAAGTACAGCTTCCTACTTGAAGAACCTTATGAAGATCAAAGGGGGAAACACATCCTCAGAGCCAGGAATATTCCCTGCTCTTAATCTATGGTGGTTATTGCTGTTTTTTTTTTTTTTTTTGCTTAATCTGTATGCTATTGTCCATGTTAATACTTTGACTTTGGGGAAAGCTTGTCCACTGACAAGGAATCATAAAATAAGCAGAAAGTGACCTTGATGGTAGATGTTCTGTGATGAGGCAGAGTTCTTCAAATCACGATTATTTAATGAAACTACAACCTACAGACTGCACAAAAAGTTTTCCATATTAATTAAAGTTCTCAGTCTTACTGCTTACATGATGCCCACATTCTGAGTGCATGTTGTTTCCTTAAAAAGGAAGACAAGGAATGAACAGTAGGAAGTTGGGTAGATTCAAAATATAAGCAGGAATTTTGCTATTATTGTTTTGAGAATTGGGGAACCACAGAAGAAATGCTGTAAGTCAACAAAAACCCACAGTGATGCATCAGCAAGAAAACAGTGGCTCAGTCCTACAATTGAATATGCTAGATTTTCTTAGGTGCCAGAATGGACAATTGCTTGCCAGGACACTAGAGATCAGTCAGGCTAGTCAAAACTTTAAGTGTGAGCAAGTGTAGTAGTAAATATTTGCAATTGTAAATCTAGGAGACAAAAGCTGGAGGAACTTGAGTTTAAGGCAAATCTGGGTTCTAGAAAGAGTCTTTAAATCAGAAAACAAAGAAAGAACATATAGTTACTATGGACATGTAAGGCCCTATGAAGGGGATCTTGGAGTTTTGATCAATAGAACTTATTATTGTTAAAACAGTAGTTCACACGAGCCTGGAATTGTTTGGACTGGTTAGGTTGAACTCAGACTTGTAGCAATCCTTCTGCCTTAGCTTCTCAAGTGTTGTAATTAAAGATGTGAACAACTTAATCCAGCTAATCAATATAATTTTAACCTAAGAAATAAACAGGATACTTAAAATTGTTCAGTGTGTAATGTATCCTACTGTAATAGAAAGCTAACACAGTACTGTCCATAATTCTGGTGTGTTCCGTGTGATAGAGCCTATTTTTGAAGTGTTCCATAAATGTCTGCCCATAAAATCTCACTCTCTTACTAGATATCTTCTATGTTTTATGACAAGCTTCCTTTATGCTTGTCATATGTGGTGGTTTTCACTCATAAAAATGAAGAGAAGCAGATATATTACATTTCTTCCTGGGGATGACTAATGTATGCTTTATCTGGATTTTCATATTTTAAATAACCAGATTTAAAGACATACTTTAACTCTCCTGGTGTGATTTACATTCTCTTCCTAATATATTGGGTTAGATTCAAGTAAATTTCAAATTTCAAATTTCAAATTATTTTTATGATATAATATTAAAAACTATGATTTTCATGTCATCAAATTAAAAAAAAATTCCTCAAATTTATGTAACAAATTTATTGAGGGTTTGTTCACAGTAATATTTAAGAAGTAATTAATTTAAAATGGTGGATGAGCTTCTTAATTTGAAATATTTCATATCTTATACCTGCATGACACCAAAGAAATACAAAGCTATCTGATGTTATTGTTTACCTGCATGACACTAAAGGAGTATAAAACTGTCTGATGTTGTTTACTTTTACATTATTATCTTTGCAAAAGCTAGATAACATTTTTTCAGGATGTAATCAGTTAAACAAGTCCCTTTGGGTAGTCAAATCTTCTACTATTTCCCTCCTAATGGTAATGCAATCACTTTTAATGATATCTTTAATATTCTGGTGTGCAAGGGATTTCAAATTTCCAAAGATAATTTTTAAAATACTTAAAAGAAACTTCTTCCTATTGCCATATTAGAAAAATGCTTTTTAAAAAACAAAAGTTCTAAGACAAAAAATTTGGCGTCCCAGGCCAATCTCCAGCAGGTCAGTGGAAGAGGAAACTCTTGACAAACTCTTTGGATGATAGCCCTTCAACACTCATCGGCAGCCTTGTTTACATCACAACAGAAATTCACAGCTGCTGAACACGTACTTATTCCACCACTGAACTGGAGAATGGAGAAGATTCTGCATTTACTTTTGTGATTGAAAGGATAATACAGCAGTGCCACCTAGTTGTCCAAATATAATGTGCTGCTTATTTATTCTTAGGAGGAGTCACATTACTCTGATAAAGTGGAATGCAAAGTTTTAATTGTATGTGCTATTGACACTATCCCTAAATTTATTGCAACAAATACTCCTGTTAGGCAAATGATGCAGACAATGGATTCACTGCCTCCTGTTTACATTCATTCTCTCTCCAAGAGTGCTAGCAAAATTTGTATACCAATTGTCAATACTTTAATTTTGTTAGTGTCTGAGTTATGAATCACATCTGCCCTATCAACATGTATTAGTTACATATTACTGAATGCCCCAGAAATTTAGTACAAAGAAAGACATGCTTTCTATTAAATTCAAGTCTGTAGGATCTTCAGCAGTTAAAAAAAAATACTTAGCACATTTGCCTCCCACTGTGTGAGACTTAAATGCTAGTTGTATAAAAAGGGACATACTATTTAATGGTCTACATGTTTCATGGAGCCTAAGGACTGGGAGAAGGTGGAAGAAGTTGAATACCCTTCAGCATTCTACCTATGAGATAGTGCCTGAAGCCAGAAAGACCTCAAGTTCTGTCAAGTCTGTGTGGGTTGTACAGCCCTACAGAAAAATCCTGGGAGTTACTCTCAAGCCCACTAAAGAGAATGATTCAGGCTTCAGTGCAATAATGATACTACTCTCAGCAAAGCTCATGATGATGGAGGACTCTAGTGTTTACAAATGTCATAAGGATGGGTTAAAATGCAAAAGTAATAGTTTATTAATAATTCCCCATCTGTGTGGTCATATGTATCCCAACTTATCTAATTTTAGGATTCAGAGACAAAGAATACAGCTAATTTATCCTAGTCTTGAAGATTCACATTGGCAGAGTCCTCCTGAGTAGAGATGTTTCTTTTCAGCCCTCCAGTTTCTCTTTCTATCCTGGATGGATTGGAGAGGGATCTTGTGATCTGGGCCTAGTCACTAGCCCACAGTGCTGATTGATGTGTGAGTGGTTGTGGTTGCAGTTGGCAGTATTGGACAAAGCTCTCAAGAAGAGTCACTTCAACAAAAAGGATGAGGTTGACTTCCTCTTCTCTAGGGAATCAGAGGAAGGGTATTTCCCCATTCAAAGTAATGGTTATCCATATCTGAGCCACCATACTGTGAAAACCCCTCCATCGTTCCTTTTGTTTCTTTTTCTTATGAAACACTGAGTCTGCTCTAAGCACTTGGGTGACACAATTTAGGTTATTAGATCTCTCTAATTATTAGATCTAATTATTATATATTATTAGATTATTAGATATCGTTGCTTCCCACATAATCAGTCTCGTAATAAAAAAATCTCTTTTTCTCTTTTTCTGATATCTAAGGATGGGTCTTTTCGACTGGCTTTCTAGGATGCATAGATGAGAGTAGTGTACTATGGTTCCTATAATGGGCTATGCAAAGATCAGTGTTCACTCCAGCCTGCTCCTTCAAAACAGTCACATTACCAAAGCAATCCCATGTGCACAAATAAATATTGCAATTACTTCTGTTGAAAATTTTCAGTGATAGAAAAATGTAGAATATCCATATACAGATAGATATGTATTCGAAACAAAATTGTATTTCTCCAATTATTAAGTCACTCAGTTCTGTTTTGAAAAGGGGTATCACTCAGTTTTTAGATTAAATGTGCACTATGTTCAAAGTAAAATTGTGCTTAATCTTAAGCAAGGTAAGGATTTGAAGGATAGTATGAAAATTAATGAGTTAAGCTCAACGACCTCTCAGACTCTTGTTTACTATGAGTCAGGATCCCACTGACTATTGATTAACAGCTCAAAGAAAGAGTGCTATAGTGTAAGGAGGATACTCAAAATATTTCCCCTCAGCCAAGTCAGGCTTATGGTTAAACAAAGAGTAGCATTAGTTTTCAATCCATTCTTTGTTTTCTTTTGTCCTTAAGTCCTTTCTTCATCTCTTCTTTATTTTCTCTCAAATCCACTTATTTATCTAAATGGGATTGCAAATCCATGACATTCAAATCTCCCTTAAATGCTAAGTAATAAAAATTAAATACTTAGAAAACAGTTAAAAATCATGAACACTTTAAATCCTATCACATATTACATTCAAAATACGAAAAGAACATAAAGAGAGTAGAGAATTCAAACTTCTAAAATCAAAGGCAATATAAGCAAGGAAGGCAAAGAATAATTTTTGCAATTGCAAGGGCCAAAGCTTATGTAATTTGTTATCAGCATATTTATAAATCATTATAACTTAATATACTCTTTGAATCCTACTTGATATTTCACTCAGGTGCTTTTACAGCTGTATTTGAAATTATGCCTTCTAGATTCAGGATAGATTCCTTCATATGATGAAACCAAAATAACTCCCTTTCATGTTGCTGCTGCCATGTTTTCAACAGTTGAAGTCCTCTGCAACTGCAGGAGTGCAAACTTGTACAGCCATTTGGCGATCAATATGGCAGTTCCTCAAGAAAATGGGAATCAGTATATCACAGGACACTGAAATTCCACTCTTAGGCATAATGATCCACATCCTTACAACAAAGACATCTGTTCAACTATGTTCTTAGCAGCATTATTTGTAATACCAAGAAACTGGAAGCAATCTAGATGTCTCTCAACTGAAGAATGGATAAGGAAGATGTGGCACATCTATACAATGGAATACTACTCTGCAGAAAAAAAACAATGGAATCTTGAAATTTGCAGACAAATGCATGGAACTTGAATCCTGAATGGAATCCTGAATGAGGTATCCCAGTCACAAAAAGAGGAACATGGTATGGATTCACTCATATATGTATTTTAGACATAGAGCAAAGGCTCATCAGCCAGAGAAATTAGGGTACAAGGAGGAATATAAGAGATTCATACGAGGTCCCTCACAGAAGGGGAAAGGAACAAGATCTCCTGAGCATATTGGGAGTGGGGAAGGGGAGTAAGTGGAGAGGGAGCTGGGAGAAAGAGAAGGGGAGGAGAGGAAAGCATCTAGGACTAGTAAGATTGAGTCAGTGGAGGCAGAGGGAGAGGGAGAGGGAGAGGGAGAGGGAGAGGGAGAGAGAGCATAAAAGAGGAAGCCATTTTAGGTTTGAAGAGAAAACTGACTCTAGCAAAATGTCCAGAGACCTATAAGACTGACCCCAACTAACAATTTGAGCAACAGTGGAAAAGCTACCATAAATGCCCTTCCCTGATAATGAGAAATGCCTGACTTATCCACCGTCATAAAGCCCTCATCTAGTAGCTGATAGAAAGAGAAGCAGACACCCACAGTTAATCACTGAGCCGAACTGGAACCCAGATGCAGAGAGGGAGGACAAAACTAGGCTACAGAAATTCATAGAGACAGCTGACCTGAAAAAGGAGGAGCCAGTGGGCCCCCAGACTGATAGCTGGGAAACCAGCATTCAACCCACTCAGACTGCCTGAACATGGGTCTAAGTTGGAAGTCCTGGGCAGTCTAAGGGACCTCTGACAGTAGAACAAGGATGTATCCCTAGTCACATAAGGACTTTGGGAGCACATCCCCCATGGAGATTAACCTAGAGGTAGGAGGAGGGAGGACCTAATACCTTCTCCAAATGCATTGCCAGATTTTGTTGACCCCTCCTGGAAGGCACCACACTCCTAGTGGAGTGCGGGGGAGGAATGGGAATGGAGGGTGGTCTGGGGCATTAGGAAGGGAAAGGGAACTGGGATCAATATGTAAAATAAGAAAATTAATAAATAAAATTTAAAATTTAAAAAAAGAACAAAGAGCCTATTTTTGTTTTGTTTTGTCTCGTTTATTCATTTTGAGACAATGTTTCTCTATGTAGTCTAGGGTGTCCTGGGACTCACTTTGTAGACCAGGTTGGTCTCAAATTCATAGAGATCCACTTGCCTCTGCTTCCAATAGTGTTGGGATCAAAGGCATAAGTCACCACCTTTTGGCTCAATGAGTCTATTTAAATGAATTGATTCATTGTGATAATATTAAAAAGAAATCTTTTGAGAATGATTAAGTAACCACACCTCCCCTCTCTGAAAGCATTATATTTCACTATGCAGACAGAGGTTAAAGGGTCACCCTTGTGCCTTTTGTTCTTTTTGTCTTCTCTCATGCAAGAACACATTTTTCACATCTTGAAAAGATGAATCCATGGGTTCTCTCTATGAGATAGGAAGAGAGCTCTCACTCGGCTTAGAACTGTGAGAGATATATCTATTAGGAATAAATCGTCCAGGCTAGAGTATTGTTATTACAGTAAAAAACAGACTGAGACATAGGGTCTGTGGTAGAGGTTGCTGACTGATCAACGAACATGCTATCTGTTCTTCCCGACTTGAATTTCTCTTGATCTTTCACACTAAGGTGTCAAATGGAGTATAAACTGAAGTGAAAATTAACCCTTATAATATTGACTAATTTAAATAAAATCCTATATGATATTCTCTACCTTTATCATATGAAAGTATGAGGAATCTTGAAAATCAAATGTTGAACATAATTGAATAGCAATATGGAAGAATCTTGGGTCCCAATGTCAAAATGTAGAGAAAATCCCTTCCCCAGTCAGGAAGAGTGAGGGGGAAGATTTGTAGAGATTGTGAGAGGTATTTTGTGAAGCATTGGAATTTGCAAATTTATCTTTTCTGGAAGTTATTGATAACTTAAGCAATGTAGATATCAGTAACCTAAAGTGCCAAGGAGAATAAAGTTTTAATGTTATCTTAGCAAGAGATTAAACGAGAAGATGGAAAAGATATAAAATCAAGCTTCAGAATGCCAAATGTGTGACAAGTTTATGGCATGGTCACATGGAAGGAATAATAAAGGCAGCTCCAGCTGGTATAAATAGAAAAAGCCTGTGATTGTGTGTAGGGACTCTTTTCATTTCCTAGCATGGTATTACAAGGAAAAGACAGATTAGGACAAGGATCTAAGGAGAATGGTTAAAGATTCCAGAGAGCCTAAAAAAAAGAGGAGGCTAGAAAACTCAATTGTTTTTCCATAGGAATTTAAGATTTTTTTTCAATTTCTATGAAGAATTGCATCAGAATTTTGATGGGGATTGTTTTGAGCCTGTAAATTGATTTCGGTAGAATGGCTGCTTTCACAACATTAATCCAATCAGCCCATGAGCATGGGAGATGCATCTGGCATTTCCTTCAATTTCTTTGTCTAGTATCTTGAATTTTTTATTGTAAAAGTCTTTCACTTCCTTTGTTAACTTTATTCCAAGATTCTAAGGCTCTTTTGAATAGGATTGCTTCCCTGATTTCTTTCTTGGTATGTTTATCATTTGCATATGAAGGCTACTGATTTTTGCATGGTAACTTTGTATCCTGATATTTTGCAGAATGTGTTAATCATCTCTAGGAGTTTTCCATCTAGTGGACTAGTTAGGGATTTTTATGCAGAATCATAACCTGAAAATAAAGATAGTTGACTTTGTCATTTCTTATTTGTATCTCTATTATTGCCCTCAATTGTCACAGTACTCTAAGACCTCACACATTATATTGAAGATATATGGAAAGTGTGGATATCCTTGTCTTTCTTCTGATTTTAATGGAAATGCTTTTAATTCTTCTCTGTTTAACATCTTCTTGACTGTGGGTTTGTCATATAGAGCCTTTGTTCAGTTGAAATATGACCACTCTCCAGTATACTTCAAATAACCCTGAACAAAAAACTTCCAGCGGTATCTATTATTCTATAAAGCAAACATAAAAGCAGACATATTGATCAATTTAATACATGTGAGGACAAGATATAATTTCATGTACCTATGTTCTCCCCCTAATACTTGACAAAAAATATACACTATAGAAAATATAGCCTTTTCTACAAATAGTGCTGGTCAAACTGGATAGCTGCAGTTAGTAGAATATAACTGTAACTCACCTGTAGACAACTCAGCTCCAAAAGGTTCAAAGACCTGATATAAATAAATGGTATTGTTTTGTTAACCCTATGACAGCAAATATTAAGAAATGGTTGCTGAAGACACCATATACTTGAGCTATAAAACATGGAGAAATCAAGTATGTACTGACCTGAAAGCACCATCTCTACTGGGTAACTTTCAATTGTCTTGGATGGTGCTATGGATTCTAACAGAAAAGAAAAAAAACATCTTGTTTCTCATATTTCTCTAAACCCCATAAGCTACAGATAGCAACCTGCCTGTCTAGATATGCCCACTAATAGTATGCATGTTATGGCCTTAATCAAACACTTTATTGGAGCTCTGAAGCTAATTCCATGAAATGGAACTCATACCTAGAGATAGAACCTGGAGATAGACAATCCTCAGGTACTAGGGGAAAATTTACACTTACCTGCTAAGTAGAACTGAAGTAAAGTGACTACTAATACCTTTTGCTATACATAGAGATCTATACATCTCTCAACATTTGTTTAGAGAAACTTCTTGTCATAGATAATGCTTACACTAAGATCCATGAGTGGAGACCTTTGTGCAGAAAAAAATTAAACTGAAGCATTCAGTCCTAAAGGGGACATCCATTTCATACCTTTCCACCAAATGCTCAGGAAACTTCATAGAAGAGGATTTAGAATGATTATAAAAACCAGAGGTGGGGACCATTGGTGCAATGTGGTTCAAATGAGTTTAACTAACCCCCCTTTTATATACAATGAGGAAGTTTCACATATAAATTCACAGTGAATGTGACATAATGCATAAGACTTATGCAAGCTAAATCCAAACAAAAATCCCAGCATGGAGCAGGGGTGATACATAAGGAGTCTTATGAAAAGTTTAGAAGCTAATAGCATTTGAATGCTGCTGAGAGAGGGAGAGTAAATTTCCTTTAATAATGAACCCTGGAAGGCCAGCCACATTATGAAAGGCCCCACACTCAACTGTAGTTGGGCACTACAAGCTTGACTTGATGGACAAGAAAAAGGAGAATGGTAAGAGAAGATCTCCAAGTTGGATGGCTATGGATAGAACTCAAAGGAGATGTGGGTAGGGAGTAACTATGATCTAAATAAAATATATTGTAGAAAATTATCAAAGAATTAATGAGAATAGTATTTTTAAAAGAAGAGTTAACTTTTAGAATGCAAACTAGGAGGTATTTCCAAACCTTTGAGAAATAAATTATATTAAGATCATGAGAAGAGTGGCGATGACAATAAGAACATATAGTCTCACCAAGTCTATTATTTCCAATGACGTTGCCTTGGTTTCTAAATGAAATAACACATTGAGAAAGGCATGTATGGCAGAGAAGTGGTTAGTATACTTGAGGATGTTCTAAGGGAGGACCCTTTTTTACTAAGAACTTGTTTACTAATACATAGAATCTACACATGATAAATCATGCATAGTAGATTAATCCTACAACCCCAGTACTTGGGAAATTAAGACAAAAGGATTGCCAAAAATTTAATGTCACCCAGAGCTATGCAGTGATTTTGAGGCTAGCATGGGCTATAATATGAGACCTTATCTAGAAAAATAATAAAAAAATAAAACAGAAACTTTAATGTTAACACAAAGAAATTTGTTTGTTTTCCAAAAAAAAGTCCATCTACAAATAAACCATGAGCTTATATCATAAACACTTTGAGTTTAAACTGAATGTTAGGCCATTTGGAATGAGGACAAAATGAGTAATGAGTACTGGAAGTCTTAGAGGAGGGATAATACAAGCAGTGATTGTAGCCAAAGTAGGCACACTCACACCACAAGGACATTTGCTCAACTATATTCATAGCAGCACTATTCATAATTACCAGAACCTGGAATCAACCTAGATGCCCCTTAACAAAAGAATGGATAGTAGTACATTTACACAATGGAGTACTACACTGCAGTAAGAAATAATTACATCTTGAAATTTACAGGCAAATGGACAGAACTAGAAAAAAAAAAAACATTCTGAGTGAAGTAACCTAGATCCAGAAAGACAAATATAGTGTGTATTCACTCATAAATGAATATCAGGCATAAAGCAAAATGTAACTAGCCTACAATCCCGAACCATAGGGAAGCTAGATCCCACTTTTGGAAACAGATGGAAGCAGATTCAGAGCCCAATAACCGAACATTGAGTTGACCTCCTAGAGTACAATAGCAGTGAGGGAGGAGTGATAATATGAATGAAGGTGTCATGATGGGGAAACCCACAGAATCAGCTGACTCAAGTTAATAAGATATCACTGAATCTGCATTGATAACAGGGCCACCTGAATAGGACTAAATTAGGACCCCTGAATACAGATGCCAGTGTGTTTCTGTTTATGAGGTCATTGGCAGTGGGACCAAAATCTAACTATAATGCATAAACTGATTTGAGGAGCCCATTTACTATGGAGAGATACCTTGCTCATCCTAAATATCGGGGGGGGGGCAAACTTAATAGATATGCTAGGGGAGACCTTACCGTCTCTGAGGAGTAGATAGGAGGTGGGATGTGGGAAAGAGGAGAGAGTGTGAAGAGGGGGAGGAGGAACTGGGATTAGACTTTAAAAAATCAATTTTAAAAAAAAAAGCAATGATGAACTCCCATGAATTATAAAGATGACTTCTGAGAATGTAGCATTAGGGTATAAACAAGACCTTCACTCACAGAAGACAGAAAAATCACTGTGACATTCGGGATTTCATTACTGCCTTGGGTGAGGAACTGTTCTTTGTCTCCACCACTGTTTTGTTTTCTTTGTTTTTGGAAGAGAACTATGTGTGCACTTAATCATTTTTCTTTGTCTGCCAGTATGCCCAACCAGAAGATACTGCTCACGAGTCTCACTCCTTCACAGGTGTCTGAAATTTAAGTTGGTAGAAATGTAAGCTCAGCATTGAAGGTAGAGAAATTCAGTATCTGTAGAAACTTGTTCCAGGATCTCCAATGAATTGTAAATAGGAGATGCTCATGTTTCCTATATAATATGTCAGAGTTTGGGACTAAAACTAGGTGTTTCGTCTTATCATCCAGATTACTTAAAATGCCTAGTAAATGCTAAGCTGTATAAACAGGTATTAGTTTAACATTAGATGAAACGAAATCTGTATGTAGTGAGTTCAAATTCAAATCTGTATCTTAGTAAAATGACAGATAGCTAGTTGACCCAGAAATATGCAATATCTAACAATATGAAGACCCAGAAAGATAAATGCTACATGTTCTTTCTCATTCAAGGTTCTCAGCCCCAGGTCTTCAGATCTAAGTGGAGTATTCACCTCTCAGCAAGAACACGCCCCTTTGCCACAGGTGGCAATGATTACAGAATAACACAACCAGTCAAACACACCCAAGATGCAAGGGATACATCTACAAAAACAATCTGAAGGCTTAGGGAATAAAGAGGGCTAGAAAGAGTGGAAGGACCACAGAATCTGGGGATTTGCTGTGAAGTTGTCTCCTAGTGATATCATAATGCCCTTAATGTCTTATTAACATGACTACCCAAACTAAACTAGGACAAACCCATGGACATGACAAAGTAAGTAGGAAAAAGCCCATGAGGCCTCAAGTTTACGTACAGAAAAACAGGGAACTGAGCAAAGTTGGAAGCAGCAAAAGTGGATAGAACACAAGGCCTAGCTATCCAGTACCAAATAGTCAGTCTTGATACATGCAAGTAACATTACAATATACATACAAGTAAAATACATACCAGCAACATTACAGACTCAACAGGTTAGTACCAAATAGTCAGTCTGGACACATGCAAGTAACATTACAATATACATACAAGTAAAATACATACCAGCAACATTACAGACTCAACAGGTTATATTTAGGAATATATGTGAATTACACACATATAACAATTAGTGGAAAAAGAAGTCATGATTTTGAAAAAGAATAGGGAAGAGTAAATGTGTAGGCATGGAACGCAGGGAAGAGAGAAATGTTATAATTATTATAATCTCAAAATATTATAATATTGTAATAATAATGTTCACGAAGCTAATATTACCATGAATTATTGTTCTGAAGCCTTAAATTTTATTTTCTGAAATTATTGGCAAAATAAAAGACAATCTCATGAGCAACAACAATGAAATATGTGGGAACTGCATTGGACCAGAAAGTAAGCATGTAAAGTCTCCCTAGTTTCTGAAGACTGCTTTTGCCCATCTATTAATACTGATTTCTGTATTACAAATGGAAGACAAGAATTCAAGTTTTTATACAATGTTGGATCAAATATGAAAAAGCAATTGTATTGGCTAATAGAAAAAAATAATTAAGTGACCTTTTCCCTGGCTATTTGCTGCCTTTAATATGTAGGGAGTGTTCTTTTATTTTGTTTGCTTTGTTTTTGGTTTTGTTTTTAACTAATGAAGCATAGTGGCATAACAAAATGACCATAATTAACTGATTATTCATTAGGAAAGTCCCAGAAGAATATTGACCTCACTAAGTGACTTAAATTCTGAGTCCTTACTCAAATGTATTAAAAGTACATATCTGCCAATGAGAAAACCTTATTAATTTTCAGTATCATCTGTGCAATTCTGTTGCTTGTGTGTGTGTGTGTGTGTGTGTGTGTGTGTGTGTGTGTGTGTGTGTGTGGTGTAAGAGGAGGGGCGTAGGGAGACATGAGGGAGGTGCACATGTGGCAAAAATCACACATGGTGGTCAGAGCACAGTTTCATTGAACCAGTAATCTCCTTCCACTCAGGTCCTCAGGCTTCCACATCAAAAGGCCTTACCCACTGACCCTTTTATTATTAATCTATACATGTATACTTTTTTCCTGTATGCTTATGTATGCTTCAATGGAAAACAGCACTAACAGGAGATGTTCAGATTGAGGGTTATAAATCCCTCTTGTACATTGTACCATGGACTTAAACGCAAGATTTTTTTTTATTCTAGAAAACAATTTCTTGATAAGCCATTAGAACAGGTCTACAACAGCATGTCAATTCTCTTTACTTATTACTTCTCATGATCATATTTTTTCATTTTTTCAAATAAATATGAAACCTGTGTCTTTATCATAATAGTGGAAAGCAAATAAAATCTCTGACATTAATATTTTATTTACTATTTCCTCCATTGTGGCTTTTTAAAAATATAATATTTAAAAATTATAATGTTTCTAAACACTAGCTAAAGTTAAATTCTTATTTTCTTACCAATACAAGTGCCAACTAAAATCGCTTGAAATCATGGTATATATGAAACATTTAAATACTTGTTATCTAAATCAGTAAAATTCCACATCTAAAATGAAATAATAATGATTGCATGTTCTTAAATCTATTATTAACTCACAGTTTTTAAATGTGAAATTATTAAAATAATGTAGATATACATTTTTCAAAAGTATCTCATGAGTCCAGACTAGTGTTATACTAAGTTATATATATCTTATGTATCCATGGATAACCTTGGATTCCTTATTCTCTTGCCTCAATATTTTGAGTATGTGAGAGTACTCTGCTTGAGCTTCAGGGAAACCCTATCAGCTACCCAATTGTGATGACTTGAATATGAAAATGCAATCAAAGATTTCCAAACATGTGTACAACTAACATCAGAACAAAGGAAAGATAATGGGAGGTGGGACATTGTTGACTAAAGCTGCTACTGTACAAAATGGGTAGATTTCCTTAATGCTTAAGAACTCATTTGTTGGTAAAGCACTGATCCCTGGCTCTGTTATGGAGGTGCTCAGCTGGAGGCCTGAATCATTCTTTCTTCTCTCCGTTCTCATTCAGTCATGGGAGCCTGTGGCATGTGCATACTGATGACCCTCAGTTGTTTTTCTCTACCATCTATTCTTCTAACCACCTGCCTACATAAATCTCCAAGTCTCATCAGAATCCAAAGTTGGTTTTCTAAGCCAGGGTATATACTATTAGTATATACCCTGGACTCTTTCACCAAGCAAAACAATGTCCCATTTGATCTTTGATATTACCTTCCATATTGTACTCACATCAAAAAATCTTCCCAGAGACAAGGGTTCTCTCCTTTCGTGAGCTACCTCTGTTAAGGTCCTTGGTATAACCTTGGAGTTCCTTCTCTTTCTCTTGGAATTCAGTTTGATGAAGAACTAATGTGGTTAGCACATTAAAAATCCTTCAGTTATGGCACAACTTGTAAGGATGAAAAACTCACTAGAACTTGCTTTTGAGAAGTAACATAGGAGGAAAAATGAAAAATAATATACCCTGTGTTAATTCTTCATACTTTTATTTTTCTACTTGCTTCAGCAATGATACCAGCAACTCAGTTGGCCAGAAATCCCTTGTTCTCAATGTGCTTTGCAGAACTAGAATGTAGCTTTAAAATTTTAAAGTATATTAACATGTATAATGGAAACTAATCAGAATAATAATATAAGGATCAAATATTGGAAAGAGCAAATAATGAAGATTAATTGAATAATCATATTAAGGCTATTATTATGAAAATAACTTATGTAATTTTTAGAAATCGAATTACAGAAACAGAGATTCCCAGGAAAATTTATAGAGTGAAACTGGACAAAAGAAAAGCAAAAATATCACTAGCTTTTGCCTCTTGAAAGTTTGGTAAGACTGCAGTTGATGTACTTTAGTTGAACTAAATAATACAAATTATTGACATTATCTCACTTAATTTCCATTCTTCAATAAATTGGTTCTACAAGGCATCTTTATTTATTAAACATCCTGTGCTCAGAGGTCTCTTAGCAACTGAATTTTCTCACCTTACTGAACAGAGAAAGCTCTGAGCTAATGATTTGCTTGTCCACCATAGATAGTATGCAGACATTCCCTCTAACCTTCTATACTCCCTTTGTGGGACTATTAGAATCTTCTTTTCAGCATTAGACACAGAAGTTAAGTCATTGTAACCGTGACCAGTGTGTAGCTTGCATTGACCACTTGTCTGGCTTGACTCTCCCCAGTCACTCTGTTTTATAACAAATGTAAGGAGGATTTCACTGTCACCACACCTGGTGAAATGACCACAGTAGGTCCTATTGCTTAATTCACGTTGTTTCCAACCTTCCCTTTTCAGAGGGAAAACATCAAGTTCTCAGAGACCCTATTCTTAATCCTTCTTAATGCCTGGGTTATATGTTAAGGATGGACAAGCCCTAGACATTGCTGAGCCTAAGTGGTGTGATTCTAAAGAGCAGCTTGTGGATGGATAAATGACAATGCTCTAACAGGGAAGACAGTGACAGAGTGCACAGAGAGAAAGCAGCTTCATAAGTAGAGCCTTGCCATTTTCTTGTCAATGTACAAGGAAGAATGTACAGACAAAAGACAAGATGAGCCCTCTACCACCTTCCTGCTTCTGTGTGACCATGCCTCAGAAGAGTTTGAGGATGGGGGTGCAGTGTCTCAAGTCCTGGAAAGCAATGGCCCTAATGGACCACAGCCGATTTAAAACAGAGAATAACATTTCTCTATTGTATCCAGATTGTCCATTTTATTGTTTTTATTTAATGCATAAAATTCCACTCAGGCCATCAATCCATGTTATTCAATTAGATGCTTCCTCTGATTAGAGAAAATGACAGGTTGTCAGGGACATCGGGAGATGGGAATGCAGCAGCTTTCACTGTACTGCTTTCCTGTGTTCTCAGCAGCCTGAAACATGATGCCTGCCTGGTACAAAACCTGCTAAGTCTGCAATCAGAGGCGCCATTTTCCTACTCTCCTTTGTATCTTGTAGCATCCATTAATGTCAAAATCAAAAGAGCTGGAGAAACTATGTTAGCATGTCATAAAAAGAAAAATTTAAGCAAATGGATGTGTGGAACTTGTAGCAAATAAGCTTATTTACAAAAAAAGAATGAAAATGTGTAAAAGATGGTTTGTGAATGATTTGGTCTCTCCTGTTTATGTCTTCTTTGTTGATCAGCTCAAACAACATACTTGTATACCATTAAAATTTTACTGATACCTAACAGCTTATGTAGCAATTTCAAAGTCCAAGTTAGATAATAATTAACTGTGCAGAGCCAATAATTAATTCAGTAATGACATGAAACAACAGTTATGGTGGGATACATCATTTTCGTTATTGCTGGAATTAATGTACAACTTTCCTAAAACTCTTAGAAGTTCAATAATTAGTGTGAGAGAAACTTTTCGTATTGTAATCCCTGGTTTCAATCCCAGTATCCGAAATAAGAAGAGAATGATAATCTCAGGAATGATAGTGATTGGTGGCTGAGGCTTCAGATTGGGGACTGAAATATGTTCAAAGTCACAGTTTCCCAATTTCTAACAGGAGCAGAGTTCTGGTGAATAAGTTAAGAAGTGATGATCAATTATTGTAATCAATCATGACATATAATCAATCTGCATAACAGAAGGGACGTAAAAATCCTAAGTGAGAGGGTTCATAGATCATTTCAATTGGCAGAGGCATATGTAGATGAGTTAGAGTGGTGTGGCATGAATGGCCTGGGGACTTTGCACCGTTTGTGCAAATTTGTCTTGTGTGCATCTTTATTTTGCTCTTCATTATCATCCTTTATGAGATGGCCAATTCAAATAAAGTGTTTCCTTAAGTTCTATGAGTTAGTGTTGCCAAAAGGTAAAATCAAACTTGTGGGCATCGTTCAGCATTCAGGATTGGAAACTGGAGTTAAAGTAGATAGAGGATGGAAGTCTTTAGAAGAAAATGTGGTATATTCACACAATGGAGAACTACTCAGTGGACAAAACAAAGCAAAACAAACAAAAAAAACCCAAACAAACCAAAAAAAAAAAAAATGAAATCTTAAAATTCACAGGAAAATGGAAGGGAGAGGGAACTGCGATCTACATGTAAAACAAAATAAATATTAAATAAACAAAAAGGAAAAGTTGGCCACTCCAGCACAGGAACTACTGAACTGTGTGACTACAGTCAGGTCAGAGATCAAACTACTCCCCTTCCTCTTCATTGTCAGCATCAAACTGAGGACGAAAAGGAAAATTTGCTTAGGCAGATTATAGGCACTAGTGTTTTCCATGTTGGAAATAAAACTTGGAAGTTTTTAAGATTTACATATAGTTTAAAATATTATTAAAATCATCTCATGTTAATCTTAAAGTATATTTTATGAAAAAAAGTCTATTTTCTAAAACGTTTACTGAAGAGAGTCCATTTTCTTATGGATTACAAATCTCTTTAATGTCTGAATTAATGAAAATTATCTGAATTTTGCATCTCTGCTTTACATCCCCTATAATACTGAGATTAGAAATTTCCCATACACAGATAGTTGAAAGGGGGTATTTTAATGGTTCCTTCTATTTGCAACTTTTAGATCATGTACAGACATATGATTCTGATATTCTACCAATACTCAATGGATGATAGTGTCTTAGTGATCATTTGCTGTGTGGAATCTGAGACTTTATCAGGGAACTTTACATTCTGTCAGTAGTCTGACCAATAGATTTGTTTTGAAATTTGAATGGATCTTCTATTCACATAACACCTTTTGACTATAGGTATTGATCAGTTGAAAATGATGCTTTATTAACTTACAGGTAAATATTTCAAATGTCTACATGCATTTTACATAATAAAAACATATTTGCTAAAATTGCCATTTATTTAATCAGGAAACTCAAAGAGTAAACAAGAAAAGCTCTTTCAAATTCTTGAAGCCTCAATTTTTGTAAACATATAGTTTCAGTTGTTTTCTCAGAGATCATAAGGTCACTTCTGAGGAAATCTCACCCTGACTGGTCATTGTTTATGTGTTTGTGTTCTTTTTTATAAAGATACCCTTTCTTAAAAACTGGCTAGCACAGTTGGCAGTTTGAACAATTCCATAACTGCTTGTCTCATGATAAGCATTATATTATAGTATATAGCATGTTTTATACAATAAAAACAATACATTTTAAAACAAAAAAAGTTAAAAAAATCCTTCATATTTCATCTCAAAATGTTAATTCAATACTTACTAATAAGCTCTAAGTAGTATGCAATCTGCCTATTCACAAGGCACAAGAGGATTGTTGATTTTCAAATAAAAAATCTAGCAAAATTATATATTATTTCCTCTTTAACTGAATTTAGAAACACTAAATAGCTCATCTTGGGCATTGCACACATACAATTACTGGAAAATAAATCACTAACAAAATCATATTAAATAAATTTTATAAAATTTAGACACATACTAATATTTCATATGAATACAATATTTTTCCTAGCATTCCTCTACTAATTTGAAAATTAAAATAATTATTGGCAATTTTTTTGTCTGTATCTCTGGATATGAAAAAGTAAAATGACAAAAATCTATTTCCTTCCCTTTATTATATTACCACACATAGAAACAACTATAGTTTATGCTCCCATAAACTATAACACTTCATTCTGCTACAAAATTTTACATTGACACTGAAGAGCATAAGCTGTAGAAGAATTCCTTTCCAATGAGTGTTTCTTTTTGTATGTGTGGGTTGTAAGAAAACCAGAGTCTGAATCAAAAGTGTCTAACTATAGATCTGTTTAGACCTATATTGTCAGTTTCCCATCTGCACAGAAGCCATCTAATCAGGCAAACTGTCAGTGTATTTCACAAGCATTCCAGCACAGATAATTAATAAGAGAAGGTGGCTAAGGGCACAAGAACTCAAAGATTTCTTTGACCATCTCAAAACTTTTAGTATGCTAGGAAAACAAAGTATTTTATTTATTAAATGTGTTAATAAACATTGTAAACATTGCCTCCAAAACACTGCTCTATCTGACATATAAAGCCACATGACAATGGGAAAGTATTATTTAGAATGCTATAAATGAACCATTAATCGGCAAATTGCATAGTACAACACAATAGATAATGGAGATAAAATAGCCTTATTCTACACTTAAGAAAAGGCATTTAAATTTTGAGAGTTTTATTTTTTTAAGTTAAGTAAGTGTTTTTCCAGATCTCTTAACACTTATGAAGAAAATACCCTTAGCTGTTTTAATTGTAGCTATTTTATATTTCATATTTAGATGCTTAATGTAATTGATTTTTCAATTTGCACTCCCTCCACTCCTCCAAGTCCTTCCTCCGGCCTCCCCTCTCCTCAGATCAACTTATCCTCTGTGCTCTGTTTCCCTTCAAAATAAAAAATAAAATAAAATAAAATAAAAAAGAATAAATCTCCCAAGAATATTAAGAAAACATGGCCTAACAAGATACAGTAAGGCTGGGTACAAGTACTCATGGCAAGATGAGGGTCCCAAGTTCAGGCAAAGGAGTCAGACACCCCACTCACATTTTGGGGAGTCCCACTAGAATACTAAGCTATACAACCTTATGGTATAAGGACAGGACCTGGTTCACACCCATACTGGGTCTGTCTTCCCTGCTTCAGTCTCTGTGAGCCCCTATGAACCTTGCTGAGTTGATTCTGTAGCCCCTAATCTTGTGGTATCTTCAACCCTCTGGCTCCTACAATCCTTCCTTCCTGTTTTGAAACCAAACATGACTGGGAGAAAAGAAAAAGAAAATAAAACAACACCACCAAAGAGAGAGAGAGAGAGAGAGAGAGAGAGAGAGAGAGAGAGAGAGAGAGAGAGAAAGAGAGAGAAATAAAAGAAACAAAAACCTCAATGAAATGATCCATAATGATATTCTGCTATACACCTATATATCTTAAACAAAAGAAAATGACAAGTATTTTGAAGGTTTCTGGGTGTGTTTCTCAATCAACATTCTTTCTTTTCTTTGGGGACAGCTCTGTTATTAATTATAAATTATGAATGGCTCGTTACCTAGCTTTTCATTATTATATGGGCTTCTCTATAATTGATAAAACAATTTAGATGGCTTATTTCATGTTATATATAGGAAAAAGTAGTGTATGCTATTTTCTTCCTTCTGAATGTTTTAGCCAAAGTGGTGTGAATGAAAATTCCTGGAAGAAAAAGCTGTCTAAGAATTACTGACTGATTAAAACTAGAGTGATGTTGTTGTCAGTTAGGAGGCCTGGGCAGTCTATGGGACCTCTGGTAGTGAAACAGTATTTATCCTTAGTATATGAATGGACTTTGAGAGCCCATTCCCTATAAAGGGTTACACTTTCAGACACACACACACACACACACACACACACTGCCCTAAGTGATGTGACAGATTTTGATGATCCCCCATAGAAGGTCTCACTTCTCCCTATGGAGAAGGAGGGGGATGGGATGGGTGTTGTTTAGGGGTTGTGGGAGGATGGGAGGGAGAGGCAACTAGGATTGATATGGAAAATAAGACTGTTTATAATTTAAATTAAAAAATATATTAATTTAGGGGTTGGAATGTTGTAGGTTTAAAGACTAATTATCTTATTTTGGGCACCTGTAGTCCCCAGAATAGCATTTTTTGCTCACATTTATGTCAGAACTAACATTCTGAGACTAACAGGTAACAACCTTTTAATATCTAGTACCTCAGGAGAATACTAGATTCATTTAACTAAAAAGCTTAGAAAATCATCAGATAATACCTGAAGCCAATGGAAATATTCCTCCCATATTGATTGTGGCTACCTCTCTGATGATCCACCAAAGTATTTTAAACTTGCCTGGATTTATGGGTTCTGTAAATAAGATGACTAAATATTTAAATTTCTGGGATAGTAATCTTGTCATAATTGTGTGAAACATACCTCCATTCATTTACAGACTTGCTTTTAAAATTTTTGTATTTTGTAACGATCTTTAAAGAGCCATCACTTAATCTCTATCATGTATAAAATTTTAATTGAATCCTTTAGTTGTCACCAGTATATTTTGGATTACAAACAAATAAATCACCAGAATAAAATTTGGTATTTTTGTTTGGTTTTCTCTGCATGCTAAGTAGCACTATTTTGTAACTTTAGACCAGGATTTGATTAGAACATTTTATGAGTATACTGCCTAAGATAGCTGGACAATATATACTCATAAAATACTTCTGTTTCTTCTATCATTATTCACATGAGTTCTTTATTTGCATTCTCAGCTTAGGCTAGATACTAACATGGTAGATTCAACCCTGTGCCCATTAGAAAGCTGTGAAGATTCAGAATTTTTCTGGGTAAAACACAAGATATTTTTACCCCTAATTAGAATCGAGGAAGACATGTTTCTTTGACATTTCTTTTTTGTAGGCCAGTGTGTTATTTTTCACTGGTTACTGTCTTTGAGAATGTGCATTGCAAGATCCGTTGATGTACATTTGAAGTTCTCTGTCCCTCCCTTCTACCTTGCAAGGGTTCGAGGCCTTTGTTTTTCCTACATAGTCCTAAAATACATGTCTCTTGTTAAGGAGACTGAAATGCCCCTCAGAGCAGACAATTCAACACCTGCTTTTCTGCTTTTCAACTATCCTTGACATTTGGGGTTTGGAGAAATTTCTTCTCTTTCTTGAAACCCAGTTACATCATTAAAACAATTTCATTACAACACATCCTGTATTTCTATGGCTTGTTTAAAGAGGTTTCTCAGACCATTTTATCTGTATTTCTGAAAGATGTAGGTTGTTGTGTATCAGTTTAGTAAATACAGTTCCTATTTCTACCTGTATCCAGATGTAAAAACAGAGTAATGAGTCAAAAAAAAGTTAACCACCAAATCAAAAATATATACATAAATTTGAATACAAAATCTAAGTGGGAAGGATGAAGAAAGGAAGGGAGTTAGGGGAAGAGAAAAGAATAGAGGGACTGGAGAGAGGGACAAAGGAAGGAAGGAAATAATTCTAGAGAACTAATTTGGAAAAATGGATCATATCCAAGAGTTGTCTAAAGCTAGCTTCTCAGTTCCTCATAACATACAGTAGATATTGTACACATTAGTATTTAGTCTTCTGGAGCCACACACTATGGAATTGGAAAATGTATTCACTGGGCTCTTTACTTTGGTGTACATATAAAATCTGTCAACAGATTTCTTTTGAACAATCCTATTCTTCCATTTCTGAATGGCAGAAACATTATTAGGTCTTTTACCCATTTCTTGTTTAGTGGTACTATTTCAAGGTCTCTAAGTTTCTACCATACTTTTCAACTTCTAAATAAGTGATTTTTTTTTTTTTTTGGCTATACTCTCACCTATATAGGCTAATCCAGCTAGCCCCAATGAAAGAATTACATTGAGGGAACTGAAAATGTTCTCTGGTTAAATATTGTTTAGTTTCCCAAAGAACAACATTCACTTATATATCTGAAAGAGTATATCTCCCACAGTAGTTCTCTACCTGTCTAACCATTTAGTACAGTTCCTCATGTTGTGGTGATTCCCAACCATAAAATTAATTTGGTTTTTACTTCTCAACTATAATATCTATCTATCTATCATCTATTTATTTATTTGGTTTGTAGAGATGGGGTTTCTTCGTGAAGCTCTGGTTGTCCAGGAACATATTATGTGGTCCACACCAGCCTTGAATTAATATTTACCTGTGTCTGAATCCTAAGTGCTGGGACTAAAGGTGTATGTGTCACCAAAGCCCTAGAAGCAACTGTAATTTTGCTTCTTTTCTGATTTATAATATGAATATCTGTGCTTTACAATGGTATCAGGTAACCCCTGTGAAAGTGTCATTGGAGCCACAAAGGGGTCATGAACCAAAGGTTGAAGACCACTGCTCTACCATTATGAATCGGCTAAGATACACAGATGTGACCTTTCACATCCTTGCTTGACATAGATCCTCAAATACACTCCAGAGTTTTTGACCAGCGGCAACTTCTTGCTAGAAACTAGTGTTTCTTCAAGATAGGTAGCATACCTAGAGGGCACAAATCTACAGTGTACTTTTCTCCTTTAAGACAACATTAAGTTGATAGCTATACCTACACAGGTAGTTGGACTGTAATATATGGTGGAGTCTTTTTTATGTTAACTGGCATCAAAATTTGCAAGTAGATTGTAATTCGAGATAATATTGTCATATTATCTATGCTAAAATTAAGACTAGTACCTTGGTAATATGTAAGTATCACCAAATATTCGCCTTTGTAGACTTTCAATATTTCTTTGAGAGTTCTGTTCAGTATTTTGGTCATGTTTATTCAGCTCACTCAAATCTTCCCAGATTCATCTCTACTTCCTTATCCAACCAAGCATCTTTTAAAAAAAGGGTAGTTTAGTGGTGATGCATGACTTTAATTCTAACACTTGGAATGCAGAGGCAGGTTTATGTCTGTGTGTCCAGGCCAGCCTGGTTTGAAGAAAAAAGGACAGTCAAGGTGACAACAAGAAACCCTGTCTTGAGGAAACAAACAGCAAGAAGAAATTTATTAAGATTGTACTGTCTATATATACTTGGATGTACAGTCTTCTACTGGATCATGGTGGATTTGGCAGGGGCTATAATCTTACAGAAAATTGTCTGTCCAGCTCCAAGTAGCGAATAATGGCCAATAGCATCATAGTTAGGGCTGGGATTTCAGGTCCAACTCTCTGTTTTCATTCTGGGATTTGGTCTGACATAACCTAGTTCAGGTTTAGTTCATACGTCCCCACATACATGAATTCATATGTTCAATTGCCCAGCTGTGCCTGAGTCACATAGTTTCCTTGTCATTATCTACTGTTTCTAGCTCCTACACTCTTCCTTCCCCATCTTTCTCATGATTTGTAAGCCTTGGGAGGCATAAACACAGTATATGTATTCCATTTAGGGCTGAGAATTCCACAATTCTATTTTATACACCTTTGGACAGTTATGAGTATCTGTGTTAATTGCATGTGCTGAAATAATTTTTTTCCAGAATGGGACTGTGAGATGCACTGGTCTATAAGAATAGTGATGCCATTAGAAGCATATCCATTAGGCAGAAGATTACTAATTCCTTCTCCTCTAGGGCTAGTGATCTGTCTATCTATAGGTCCTGGGCTTGGAAATGGTACCAGGTATGGAAAGGTTTTATCTTGTGACCAGGAAATGGTTGATTACTCTGATGAGGTTCATTGTACCTCTACAATGTCTTATAAAACTATTCATTATTACAGCTCATGGGGTTCAGAAATGGTTGTGACAGATGTTTATTTCTCTCCTCCAGCACCTTGCATAGCACCTTTAAGCACTATCAAAACTAGTCAGTAGGTATGAAACTTCTGGGTCATTTTCAGCTGGATTTCTCTGTGTTCTATGACTCAAGTATGTGGTGTCTTAACATTAAGTTCTGGATTATAACCAAGACCAATGGCAATGGCTTATAAAGTTTTGGGGACCTATGGAAACTTTGCTGGCACATCTACTTGCCACTCTCACTTAGACAACTTTCACTTTGTGGCTAATCCTTAGACTATCCATTGAATCCCAACCTTTTGTTTCCTGATTCATGTTCTACTTTGTTTGTTGGAATTTCATCTGGAGACTTGTATATCTCTATCACAAAGCTATATCCCCACACATTGATTTGTTGACACCCAGCCTCTCACTCTGTAGCTTAGACTAGACAGAATTTCTGGTCTTCTTGCCCTGCTGTTTTGTTAGTCCTCAGATTGTAGTCATCTGCCTCCATATATATCTATCTACATTTTTAAATTTATTTATATGTTCTATAATAGTGAAAGTCACAGTATGAGGTTCTCACTTCCTCCTAAACAACTATATTATATATATATATATATATATATTATATTATATTATATTTTGTGTATGTGCAAATATATATATGTGTATATATATATATATATTTATATTGTTCTAATGTATTGGAATAAGATTGTCTAAAACTTGTAGAGTTTTCCCAGAAGAAATAAGATGTCAAAACAATGCAGAATCCATGGCTGTTTTTCATAGTCAGTTTGTTCTACTATCACAGAATACATAATAATAGGAAGATTATAGACAATTCAAGTTTATTTAGGCCATGTCTTTGAAAGCTGGAGAATTAAGATACCATATCTATGAAGGTCTTTGTGCTAATACATAACAGGACAGGATTGTGTGTAAGCCCAGTAAGACAGATAGGAAATATAAGGGTCAGACATAAATTGTATTAGGAAGTTGCCCAAGAAAATTAACATATTTTGGATTTAAAAAATTCATGAAGACATGGGCCTCATTGCCTAATCACCTCTTAACAGTCATGTCTTACAAAACCCTTACAATCACAAGGAAATTTGAACATGAATGGAGAAGGGCATAAACTAGAGCAACTGTTAATCAAATGTTAGATAAGCTATAATAAATTTTTACATTTGTCACCCTTAAATAGACAATTCAGTGTGATTAACAGAGCTTAAAATGTTCATGAAAAAAGTTAGATTTTTTTTTCTCCAGCAATGATGACCTTATCTGCCACTACACTATACTATATAGAATGTGTTGCAGACATTTTATTTCCACAGAAATGAATATTTGGTTGTTCCAATATTGTAATGAGATAACTAAGTTCTATTTTTAATTTATGTGCATTAGTAATATGAAAAGGAATTAGATTAATACAACTCAAATACCCTCTCTGTACTCTTTGCACTGTATCACATTTAGATGTATCTCAAGCCACGTTTGCTCCTTTTGAAAATTTATCTTTCTGTCCCCTCCCACTAGCAGCAACTTGAATTTATTATTATACTTTATAAATCATTAATGTCCTTCTACCACAACAACATTGGAAACACTTGATAGCCAAAGGGCAACTGTATGATCTTGACTTGAATCAAATCTGTTAAAGAACATTCTTGAAATCACAAGGTGATTACAATAAATAAAGACATAAGAGAGTTAGCCTTTCTTCTCTAGCACTTGTTCTCTTTTCATTCAATGATAAAGGTTTATTTGTTTGCTCTCTTTTATTTCTCTATCACCAAAGCACTGCTGTGTAACAAATTATCCCCAGGGTGATATCTCAATATATTATTTATATAGGAGATCAAGAGGACTATATCATTTGCTGATACACAACACATGGAAAAGTCTGAATAAATGCTGTGGTTTATAAATGTGGACCCTTCCAGAGAAGATATGAAGCTCACTATGGTGTCTTTCTGTCCAGCTCTCTCTACTTACTTTCTTGTAATCAGTAATGAAAGAGGAATGTAAATGCCCCTGTAAGCTTGCACTGGCTAATCTTTGACATTTCCAAGAATGACATATTCACTTCCTATTTGCTGTGCCTGTGGAATCTCTGCTAAGAGAAGCCAGAGATTTGTGCTTCTCTACAAACAACATCTTATAACTTTAAAAAACAAATGAAATCTGTCTGGTAGTTCACCATGTGGGATGATTAATGTCATAGCTTTGGCAAACAAGGGACTGATTCATCCTTTTCCATCTTCCTAAGGACTCTTGGGTGATGGCACGGTGGGACTTTCATCTGCTCTATGTCATAGAATCAGGCATGCTTATAATGATGCTATTGAATGTACATTTGGACTTGTCCACTGGGCATTCACCTTTAGCTCTATAGTCTGGTTACACACAAATACCAGTGAATAAAGTTCTGAGCAATAAGCTGAAAGCCCTATCTAGAAACTGCCTCAAACTGTAGAAACTAATTGAAAGAGTTTCCTTTCTTCTTCTTCTTCTTCTTCTTCTTCTTTGGCCAGTAAATAATTACTGTAAGCCAATATAAACACAAATTAATAAATAGGTGCATAAAACGTTAACTGCAATACTTGACCATGTCTAATTTACAGGGCAAAAGAAAATATCGTATGGAGGAAAGACTATACCAAATCATGACTATATATACTCGAAGTTAATATTTAAAATGTTCTCTGGCTCTTTCAATTTAAGTTGCTGTGTATATCAGATTAAAATTCCATTTCTAAAGTAAAGAATAAGATATTTTAATACAAGGATTTCATCTAAAGTTAGAAAACCAAACACTCCATACATTTTTTTTAAATGCAATTTATCTTATTGGCATACTATTCTCTTAGACACCATTATTAGTCATTAACAATGCAGGCTCTGGAATTCCGAGTGGGATGAAAGTAACAGTTTGATGACTTCTGGCTGAACTAAACAAGAAAAAAAATAAGCTTTGCCTGCCATCTCTCAATTATTAAATGAAGATGATAGAAATGTATGCCATAGAGAATTTTTAAAGATTAAAGGCATCACTAATAACAATGCCAAGAACATAACATGGCCAATAAATATAAATACTAATTTCTAGTACTCTTTTTTCTGATAGTATGGTCTCTCAGGATTTAAAATATGTGGGTTTAAGAACACATAACAAAGGAAAACATTTAGTAACTTGTCTTTAATAACACAAAAAGGTCAACAGAACTATTTTTTACAAGGACAAAAGTACATTCCACATAGGAATCTAAACTCACTTTATGTCATATGAAATACTTATATAGTCACTAAAATTTGAAAAGCCAGACAATCATTCATTTAATATTGTTTCTTACATGTGTGTCTTTCTTAGGAAGAGGTACATACAGAAAGATTCAGATTCATGGAAATGATTATATTTTTCTTCTGCATGTGATATCTAATTTAGTGGGGCTAACAGAAAGATAAGACTTCTGATGTCAGGCATTGGTGGTATATGCCTTTAGTCCCAGCACTCAGGAGGCAGAGGTAGGTGGATCTCTGTGAGTTCTAGGCCAGCCTGATCTAAAGTGCTTGCTCCAGAAAACCAAAACCAAAACCAAAAAAAAAAAAAAAAAAAAAAAAAAAAAAAAAAGAAGAAGAAGACTTCTCATGCCACTTCTATGTGATAAAACATAATACTGTGCTATAGCCAGAAGTTTCTATAGTGCAGAAGGTAGGTTGATTTGAATTATTGAGTGACTTGGTGGTAAATTTTTGGATGAAGTTTCTGCTCTCTGGGGGGGAGCTTACAATATGAACAGAGCAGGAAAGAGGAAGTGAGTGTTGAAGCAGTATATTATTGTTCAAACAAAAGGAAGACATTGAAGAATATGTACTCAGAAAGGAAGATAGGAAGATAAATGTTTCAAAATTTAGAGGGTAACACTGCTGTTAATTTGAAAATGAAGGTAAGCCTTTCTGTGCTTAATTTGTTAGGAAGCTACAGCTATTGGGTCTCCCAAGAGGACAGTGGCTTTTGGATACAGATGTATCAGTAGAGATGGATAGAGATTTAAAATATGCATTTAAAATAATTATTAACATTGAATCAAGAAATGAAGTAGAAGTGTTATTTAGCTATTTCCTCAACTATTTCCTCAAATTTGCAAGTGCCCTCTTTGATGGAGAAGAGAAATGTGAAAGCCAGAATAAGATGATCATACAAACAAGTCTCAGGATGTTCTTGAATTCTATAAGGCTCTGGAAGATCATAAAGCTATAGTATCACAAGACTCTTCTCAGAAGATCTATAATCTTTAATTTTTATTCTGAGTAGAAGTGATTCTTTTCTATGAAGTACTATAATCCTGTAGATGAAGATTTTGTGCTGTTCACAGCAACTTGATGACATAGGCCTCTTTGTATTAGCCATGGTCCTGTATATACTCCTAATACACTCATTGATTCACCAAGATAGACTCAGGGAAAATAATTTTGCTGATTTATCATCAGTGTCATCTCGGGTAAATACATGTTTTCTCACATTTCCCTAGGAAACATTAAGAAACCTATTGCTGTTGTAGTTGGAAGAACAGAATTATTATGATACCAAGATTACCAGCTTGAAAAATATCCCTGATGCTAATGAGCTTGCAGGAGTGAGAACAAGTTTGTAAGATCTGGAAGATATTCAAATAGATTTAAGAAGCAAACAAAGATGGTACTCTTTAACTTGAGTGTGTATGGAATTCAATGCTTTCTCTGCCCCACAGACAAAAATTATTTAAAAGTGAATTGAAAAGCAATGATCACCTGGAGAGAGAAGGTAATTATATATAGACTATACTGCAGGTAATTCACTGACAAAGAGGACCATGGTGAACTCATCTGCTAGCTGTTTGCTAGCTTCCCCAATTGCAATTTTACATAGATAATAGAAATGCATCAATATTATAAAAAATCTATTCTGATGCTTATTTCTTTCTATGTGACATAAGTTCAGTTTTATTTTTTCACAAAAAATGTTTAAAAAAAAGATCCTGTTGTTATGACATACTTTAAAGATATGTAGTTACAAAGCTCTGATATACATATTAGTATATTTTAAAAATATGAATACAGTTTGGCTTTAATAATTAAAGTAGAAGGATTTTTATTCTTTAATTATTGGCATTTGCCATATATATTGAAAATATATTATTATTATTCCTCAATACCTAGTTTTTATCCTTGAAATTCTAAGCTTAAAATCTTATCCATATTTATCTTGCTTGTAAAAGCTGAGTGAGAAAAATATGGAAATTTAAAAAGAAAATATCTCCATGGCATTTGTAAATGTAAAAACAAAACAAAAAAAAAAAAAAATAGCAGTGAGGCTGAACCATCACATGGCATGAAAGTGCTTAATAAGCTTATTTTGGAAACATTTGCATAATGGAATACAATCAATAGAATCAAATAATTACAGCAAAATCACACAATTCCCATCAGCACACATGTGCTGTACATGTTACACAAATTACTCCCCTGTAAAATGCTTAATTGCAATATCATGTAAGGCAATTCATCAGAAAATAAGACTATCTCATTTTACTCTTGAGAGCATTTTAGAATTTATCTTACAGCAGCAGCAATAAAGAGTGAAATCTCAATTTCGTTCAAGACCAAGAACTGGCGCATGGAATATTTAATGTGTCACCACCTTACAACTCATATACAGTGTAATTTCAAAGCTTTAGGGAAAGGCTTAAAGGGCAACAAATATGAGGAAATTTTCAAATGAGAAATTGAGGAGTAAATACCAAAAAGAGAAAATGACATTGAAGTGATCATTTACTTGTTTTTAAAACTATTAGTGTGTGTTTATATAACTGTTAAATTAAAACAAATGAATTGTTTCATAGTAAATATTTTGGAAGATCCATAAACACCTCAGAAATGTTTTTATTTTTTAGCATCAACTAAATCCATACAATTCATGTGTCTATTCTGAAGTTGCTAGTTTATCAGTCTCCTTCTCTCATCCCAGAAGATTATATCTGCAGGTACTAGTGAAGGTATTTCTTATGAGCTGGAGAACCTATTTACTTTCCTCAACACCTACCAGAATAGAAATATTTATGAAAAAAGGTATTGCTGTTATTACTAGATTGATTCCAAAGTCAAAGAATAGAAGGTTTATTTTGTGAATTCCTCTAATGGCAAACTTGCTTTTTCCTTCTGTCCCCATCAAATCTATTTTATCTATAAGTTAACAGAATGTTTAGTGAATAGCACTCTCTTCATAGGTTCATTTTTCTAAGTACAATAACTATTAACCACAGCTTCAAAATGTCATCAAATAAAGCTAATTTAGTTACTTTTAGCAATGGCCACTAGACTCATTAAAATGTTAATAGAGTTTATAATTATTAAATTGCTTAATGATTGCTAATAAGGACAAATGAAAAAATAAATTTTAAGTATAAAACAAAATGCCCTCAGGTAATTTTTCTCATTTCAGTTGTGTTGGCTATTGTTAGGGTGATATCCACACATGCATGGCAGAACTGAGATTCCTAATCATAAGGGCAAAACATCCAGGAATATTTCAAACAAATGCCTTTATGCCTACCGTAGCCAACCACTTGCTTCTGAGGAAATTTAGGTAATTATTTCAATACACTAGGAAATTAATTAAAATCAGCAATATTAGCAAAGATGAAATCCTGATTTTTGTTAGCCATATTTTTCTCAGCAAATGAATATAAAGTATTGTATTTTTATCACAACAAAGCGAGTTCCAGTGCATTGGAAAATCTACAGTTGCCCTTTATTTTTTTGTTTTCATTTTCTGATTTGCCAAAATAAAATCCTAAAGCAAATTATATATGCTTTTTAGCCATTACATGAATTGAAATTCATATTTTATATAGTAGGCACATTTAGAGCTATTTTATACCTTAGCTGAATGGTTAATCCATTGGAGGATGACTCTTCAGAATATTGGGAGTAAGTAAATATATAAATGGCATAACTTTATTGACCTTTAAACAGTATTAGATACTTAGTATTCATTTGGTAATAAACTCCTCTGTTGAACACATAAACATAAACAAATGTGGTACTTATCACTCCCTTTGGAAAGCTCATAAAATGAGAGGTCCTTTTTGTATGCCTCTGTTTGTCTGCTTGAGCAATAATACAGGAAGGCTTATATTCCAAATTTCTCTTTCTCAAAACACAGGAACAGCCAAACATTGTGTTGCATGTCAAGGAAGCTAGCACTCAGGAAGATGAGGCAGAAAGATTATGAGTTCAAGGCCCGGCTGGGATAGATAGTAAGACAGAATATCTAAAACAGAAAAGAGAAAATTTTGATGACATTCAAAATAGGTAACTTTTTAATGTAATGATTTTAGTCACCATTTATATAATGTTTTATATTAAAATCATTTGTCTAGAATAGTTAATGGTTTTCCTAGCAGTACTATGCTTTCTTATGTTTTGTTTTGTTTTGATTTGGTTTTTTGCTTTTTTTTTTTTTGCTTTGTACTTCAAATCCACTATACAAACACTGCAGTCTTACTCCTTACTACCCAGGACTGCCAAACTTGTTTCTCTAACACTGGCTGTAATAGCTATCATTGTTACAAAGTTGAACATTTCCCAAATTCTGGTATGGTAAAGCTTTTAGTTAGATTGTCATATTTATGATGTCATAAAATGATTAATATATGTGGCCTTAGATGATATTTTGAACTATGATCTCAAAAGGTATTGAAGGACCCTGATGTTTTGCTTTTGTTGTGTGTTTGTTTTTTTGTTTTTTGTTTTTTGTTTTTTTGGTTTTTTTTTGTTTTTTTTTTTTTTTGTTTTGTTTTGTTTTTTTACTTGTGTGTTTTGCTTTTGCTGTATTTTGCTACCTACTCAGAGCTGAATGGATGGCTGGTTCTGACAAAAGCTCTTACATGATGTTGACTTAAAACAGTCAAGAAAAATCAGATCAAATAACTATAGAATCAAACTTTCACAAATGTACAGCAAGGTAAATCGTGTGACTTTATAAACTGATTGTCTCAGTCATTTCCCAGAGTGATTGAAAGCTGAGTCACAACATTTTCTCCCAACATTTCACTGAGTGGCCTCATCAGTCAGGTGGAATTTATAAGATTTCTTTCAGGTAATTCTAGATGAAGAAGCCAATGACCCTATCCCTCAGACAATGGAATGTATTAGCCAAATCTCTTTTATTCCTATCACTTGTCATTGTCTTCAAATATTTTACATATTTACATGCATGTTTAATATGTTTCCATCCAGCATGTTAGATCCTCAAAGGCAGAAGCTATTTCTGTCTTGTGTGCTGCTTCAGGCCCTAACCTAAAAGTACATGTGCAATGTAGGGTAGCCATGTATGTCTGAAGCCCTACTGAGAAGATGTGAAGAGTTTGGGAAATAGAGAAACATTTTATTTTCACTGTGTTATCTTAGACTATTGTAGCTACCTTTAAAAACACATTTTAATGTGTTTTGTACATGCTCTATGATAGCTTTCATTGTTTATGAAATTGTCAGTTTTAGTCCATTTGTCTTCACCTGAAGAGAATTTTAATAACTTCAATTGTCCTAAGACCCCTGCCCCTGGAAGAAAATGTTTTCACAACAGCTGCACAAAACTGTTGAGACGAAAACATCAGATCACATACTTAAAAATATATTCAAAAGGTCCTTGCCAACTACTGTCTATTAACAAATCTACAAATCATAGGAATTGTGACTGCTACAAATATTTCAGAAGATAAACTTAAAAAATCTCTTTAGTTATATTAGAAAGGTAACCCAAAACTTGTGTAATTGACCTTAAGTGTACATTTTATTTGTGATATGGTCATATCATTATGTAGTAGAGCTCTTGAGTTATGATTAATAGATTTTTTAAATAAAGAGATTAGTCATATACTTTTATCACCCCTCTACTTACAGATATTGGGCAGAGAAAGTGCAAGGACATATAACTATAAAATGTAAGAAAAGTGATGTTTACATCACTAATTCATAAACAAATATGTGGCTAAAATTGAAAATTAAAAACACTGGAATGTATGAACATAGAAATAATATAATAAGCCTTTTTCTAGACACACTAAAGAGGCAGTGAAATTGTAAACTCCATCATGCTTGCCCTACAAGGTGGGCCTTTGAATATATGGGTAGTTAAATCTCCATGGACCATTAACCACTAGCCCCCTGTCTGGCTTTGTCAGCAAGGATGCCGCATATAATCATTCCCATCATTCATGAGTCACACACATGGCTTCTATGAACTGCAATAATGTTTCAATAACTCACTTCATTTTGTCTCACTGGTCAACCTACATCTAGGAGTTTTTTGTTTTTGTTTTTTTCATGGCCCTGTTTGAAATTAGAGCCAAAGAATAATGAGATATGAACCCTAGTCATGATCAGCAATCATTCTCCTAAGCTCCTAAATAGCACAACATACGGCTGTTGCTAGCTGATTGGAATATATGTAACTCAGAAGTGAAATCAACATACAAAGAAAATTTGACTTTTACATTTGGTTTGTTACTCTAAGACTATTTTTTCTTCCTAATAAACTAATAGAAAGCTAACAAAATATCAATAGGAACCTCTGTTTGCTTTCTTGTTAAAAGAAGTTTGAAACATGAAATAGGTGAAGTCCAAATACATGGACCTTTAAGGTATATCTTTTAAACTCTCAAATAATAATATCATTTTCAAAAAAAAGACCATTCTCAATGAATGGGGTCATGAGCAGATCAAAGATGTTCAGCTTAGAACACTAAATGTAAACTAACAGATGCATAAATTACTTGTGTACACTCAGTAAACAACTAATCCTGCTGATACACATGAGATATAAAGTTTCATTTTTTTCATCCATGGATCACCTAAAACATCCTGTATGTACTTGTATGTTCAACATATATTAGAGGCAAATTTTACCTATGCCCTCTGAGAGTGAGTTTTCTTTGTTCTATTTTTAAGTCTAGATCTGACAACTAAATTTTCAAAAGCAGAAATACATACAAATACATTTTTTGAATGGCTTATATAGTTTGAACCTTTTTAAAGGTAATGAACACCCAAATATATCAGTATTTGAGAATTGCCATGCTTTGATTGAAAATGAACCCCAGAGATTCTTAAGGAATGACATTATTGGAGGTGTGGCCTTGTTGGAGTAGTTATATCACTGGAGGGATGCTTTGAGGTTTCAGAAGCTCATGTCAGGAACAGTGTTACTGTCTTTTATTATTATTATTATATTTATTATATTTATTTATTTATTTTTGCCTTCAGATCCAGTTGCAGAACTCTCAGCTACCTCTCTAGCACCAGGTCTGCCTGAATGCTGCCATGCTTCCTGCCGTGACAATAATGGACTAAACCTCAGAACTCTAAGTCAGTCTCACTTAAATATTTTTCTTTATAAATGTAATTGTCTAGGTGTCTTTTCAAAGCAAAAGAAAACCTAAGACCAGCATGTATACACTGAAATTGGCAAAAGGTAGTGTTGCATTGTGAACATTTGACAAATTGAAGGGTGACATCCTGGGTGTGCAAACCTGGTTAACTAAGTGTGTCCAAAGAGAGACAAGGGATAGTTAACAAATGTTTGCACAGATATTTTTGAGTCTCAACATGTTATACTGGATTGAAAAATAATAATTATATTTTCCTTCCGACATAAAAGAAGCATCTTTCCAATAAGCATTTCCTCATCTGACTTTTTACAAATAGAATGTGAGGATGACCTGTATCGACCTACCATTTTTCAAGTACTTTTTAATTCAAAATGTGCATGGGTAACATATTTTTTGTGGTTGAAAATTCTTAGCTGATCCCTCATAAAGATTTGCTAATTTTTCTTAAAACAACAATGAGTAGGGGTAGTCCATGCAATTTTTGAGAATTCTAATTCAAACCCAGGGCTGATATATTTGTATACAATGAGGTGTGTTGTCATTTAAAACTCATTCTTTTAAAAAATTTCTCAGTTTCCTTTTGAAGTAGATTTCTCTTATTGTGACTTCACTAAGTGAAAAATTAGAGTAACTGCTTGTCCCCTGTACTTTATAATTCAAGTGATTCTTTCTAGAAGTGCAAAAATTAAGGTCATTAGCAAAAGGGCAAATGCAAGAGAGATACAAATGAAATGCAAGCTTCTCTGTTTGTGTGTTGTGTTATCAAATGTCAGCAAGGTACTTAAACTAATAAAGGGAGCCAAAGGCAATGTGGGTCTTATCTTGATGCTGATTTTAGTTTTTTTTTTTCCTAATTTAAAGAAAGGAAAAGAAAATAACACCACACAAAAATATGCATCAGATGGGGAGGCCTGTGGTTCCCTTGGGCATCTGAAGTATTTGCCTTACCTGATTGTATTTCAGGCATAGGTGGAGAGAGATTCACAGATAAATTTCAAAGTTAGAGAAAGAAACTTGACATCTAAGAGATGAAGAGAGCTGACTTTTTCTAAAAGAAAAAGAAAATGTCTACACAGGCACAAAGTAAACTTAGCTTTAATATTTGAATATAAACAATAATAATTATTAAAATAAAGGGATAGGTATTTTGAGTTTGAAGTATTCCACAATCTGGGAGGAGACTAAATGCAGAGCAATAACTACATGAAGAGGACAGAGCAGTTGGCAAAGACACATAACTACCTAAATACATCACCTTGCACATCTTAAGTCATATAAAAATTCTCTTAGTTACCAACATTTAAATGCAAAGCAATCTAATTTAGCAAACACAGACACATACTCCTGCAAGGGAAAACATCCTGAATGATTTGAATAGGACCTTTACTCAGAAACCACTTTGTTTGTATTACCAGAAAAATGACTTTAATTTGTTTCCAGCTGTGAGTGGGTACAGCACCCCATAATGGAATCGAAGAGAAGACGCATTTGATTTTGAGTCTCTATTTCTATAGTGCATGTCAGAGTACAACTGATGAAGCACTCTCCATCTACCCTGGATTACAGCAGGGAAGCAGCAGTCTTCTTGGTTAAAATATATTTTGTAGCAGCATTGGGAACAGCTGCAACCACTCCAGAAATGAAAACGTTCAGGCAAAGAGTGCACATGTATATCAAGTTCAGATCTGTTTACACAAGCCACAAGCAGAAGAGCAATGCTATACAGTCAGGCTGCCTTGGCACTCCTGGAAGAAACCCAAAGGAAATGAGAAGACCATTTAATGACACACCATAGTGCTTCTACTACTCAAGGCCAGATGAGGCAGGTCGCCAATATTCCCAGAATCCCTGTTATCATCTCTCATTGTTGCCTGAGCATCCTGCGCATGCTTGGCTGACAGGAGAAGATGACAGTTTCAAGATCCCTGCCTATTGCTAGAAATGTGAAATGCCTCACTGGCTAAGCCCAAATCTAAGGTAGAAAATAATCAATCCCCCTAGTTTTCATCTTCTACAAAAAAAATTGATCAAGTTTGTTTGTATTGTAGCAACATATAGAAAGCAGATCCAAACAAGATCTTCCTGCTCCTCTCTGACATCCAACTCTGTGTCTGCAATGAAAGTCAATCCACTAAGGACCTGGGGTAATTATGGCTGAGAGTAAAAGGGTCAAAGGGACAGGTCCCAAGGTATTCATCATTTCTTTTGCAGATAATTCACAACCCAGACGTCAGCCATTTAAATTAAAAAAAACCTTCCAGTGGGCTGGTGAGACAGATGGAATTGTACCATCCCCATGAAAGGAAGTTGTAAAGCTGCACAGACAGATTTCCAGAAATAAGGAGTGAATGTTACAGTATGTTGGAGTAGTCCCTTAGAATAGGGCCTGTATCTGATCAGTGCTGCTGTTATAAAAGGGCTGATTTAACAAGCTTCTTTAATTACTTCCCAGATTCAAAGTTAGCCGACTAAGAGACTCTCCATGATTGTCTCGATTGTTTTAACCTCTCTACAGGTTTAAAGTTACTTAGTATCCAGGAAATTCCCTGAAGGTTCCTTGGAATAGTACTCCTTAGAAATTACCCTGATGCACCCAAGAAGTCCATTGCAAACAATGCAATGGCTAGGTGTCTCCTGGTTTGAATTCAATTCGTTATTTCTCTTCACACACACACACGTGTGTGTGTGTGTGTGTGTGTGTGTGTGTGTGTACATATTTGGATACCTGTGTGTACACATATAGAGACCAGAGGGCTTTGCTGTTTTCCCCCTCACCCTTTATCTTACTGTTTGAAATAGGGGTCTCTCACTGAACTTGCAGTTCACTGTTTTTAGCCACATTTGGTGGCCAGCAATTCCTTGCATTCCTGCTCTGTATGCCATTCTCCCCAGTGCTTGCAGGTACATACCATGCCCAGTAGGACACAGATACATATGCAAGCAATTTAACTTATGAACTCATCATGAAATCAGGGAACGGATCCAAACACTGAAATTCCTAACAGCTGAATTGTACATGGCAACTTAGAAGAGTTGTCTCCTAACACCTATAATTTGAAAATATCAAAAGTAAAATATGCTGGAGTGCCTCAAATGGAGAAACAGAGGAAAACACTGGAGCCTTTCATCACCAAGACAAAAACATATAGTTAAACGTTTAGAAAAGTTGATTGCAGTAACAAGTGCTACTCTTCAATACCTTTCATTTTATAAAAGCATATGTGTTTTTCTCAGGTATAAATCGTCTCATTTATAAGAAGAAACATGGGAGTAACCACAGGATAAAATCACTTCAACTCAATGAGGGGCTGTGAAGAACAAATGACTGAGACATGCTAATTTTCCCCAACTAGATGCATTTCCTAGTGAGAATGCTAACCAAATTGTGTAAATAGTATACAAGGAACTGGGGGGAAATCAAACTTGTTTTTCCCTGCCAGCTCAAATTTATTGAGGATGCTACTGTTATTTTTGCAGGTGAAACACATTAGCTAAGAAAGGTGCCATTCCTTTCTCTTAATGCACTTGGAATAATTTACAAGCTAACAGCATATTCCCCACTGACAGTTCTCCACCAGCATCAGTGTACCCTCCCCTCAAGCAGTGCATCTGTTGAGAGATTTCAGGGATACACTCCTCTATTGTTGCCCAGAAGTTATCAACCTGGTAAAGACGTTAGGGGTCACAATCCCACAGGCAAATATATAGAAATAATTTGTCCTGTCTATGTGTAGCAGTTTGTTTCATCAAAAATTAAAGTTAGAAGAGGATTTTTTTTTAAAAAAAAAGATGTGCTTTAACAACATTACTACTGCCTAGTAATGAAGGACAGAACCATGTCATTATTCTGTCCACAAACTACATACAAATGATAGGATTTCTCGATATGGTTGGATGTTTTTGTAAACTCATTGTTTTTTATACCCTTTCTTATAGGAAGTTAGGTTATCTGGCTCAGTTTTATGAGAATCAAGAAGTAATATGCCTAGAATTCAAGTTCAATTGGTCAGAATTTAAGAAAAGGTGTGTTCAGTACTTAAATTATGATAAGCAGAAAGTTCTTGTTGAAAGTTGTCATTGGATCAAAGAATGTGCTTTCTAGGGAGCTGAGAAGATGTAAGAAAGAGCTGACAGTCACTTTAAGTGCAGTAGGAGGAAATAGTCAGAGATTTCTTGAACTTTTCTTCAAATGGCTTTTGTGTTTCCTTCTCAGGCACTCAAAAACACATTCCTCTGATGCATCCAGTACATACAAAGTCACCTTTCAACTCAGCATGTCCAGTGTTTTTTTTCTTTTTCCCATTCAAAAGAACTAAACTTGATGGAATGTTTGTTTGCTCTGTTGCTCTGTTAGGGTTTCACATTTGGATATATAGACATAACAACTTGATATGTTTTGAGAGCCACAGAAATATAGGTATGTGTTTGATGGGAGATGTCTATATATATATATATATATATATATATATATATATATATATATATGTTTCTCATACTGGTTAATGAATAAAGCACTGTTGGCCAATAGGAAAGGAAGATAGGGGGGACTAGGAGACAAGGAAGAAAGAGGAAGGGGTAAGGAGGAGTAAAGATGGAGAGTCTGGAGAGAGCTGGGCACCAAGGGTAAGAGGAGACCACGTGGAAATACATAGATCAGCAGAAATGTGTTAATACTTAAGACAGAGCTAGCTGATAAGAAACTAGTACCCGGCCAACAGCATTACATCAAATACAGAGTCTTAGTGTGTTATTTGGGGCTGGCACGACGGCGGGACCAGACCGGCGGCAGGTGGAAAAACCTTACTCCTTACATGTGTTGACTGCTTGGGCAATGTGATATCTGCACTATCACTTTGCACCACCACCACCAACAAAAGGAACTAGGAAGCAATTTTAGTCAAACCATGATTATGTTTTAATCCAAGAGGCTGCCTCATAAAAGACTCTGAACATTTTGGCCATGATTGATTGGTTGATAGATTGATAATTACTTCAATATTACTTTAATTGGAAGCGAGTGAAAATCTGTCACATTAGCTCCCTGGAGTGAAATCCAGGTTTTGATAACAGAAAAATGAAATGCCATCCTCACATCATACTATTCTGTATTTGATAATCAGGAATATGTAGCTGCTTGCTTTTGAATTTCTGTCTATGTATCTCTATCAACTCATCGGTACAGTTATCCAACATATTAGAGACTAGAAAGTAACTTATGATTTTTATATATTTACCTGTATAGAGGATTAATACCATTGCTAATAAATGTTATATCAATAGTTACATACTTCCATAAGTAATTTACTGCTACTAATACTCAAAAAGCCTAATACTCAATGTCTAATACATAAAAGCTACCATTCTTATTATACCTATGAAACATAATTACTATATGGCCCCTAATTTTTGCACATGTAAATTAATCCCTTCCTGAATGTGGGGACAGATGAAAACATTTATTTATAGTCATTGGCAAATGAAAAAAAAAAAAGACATGATTCTAATGCAATCTTTCTCCAAGTTTATCCTTGAAAGGCAGTTTATAATTATACATCATGCTTTCCTTCCCCCATCTTCTTTGGCCTTCCAAATTTCATTCTGTCACAAATGAGAAATTTTCTACCATTTTGTAGTGACAATGTTTCCATGTACTTCATCACTTTTTTATGGAAATAGAAGTATGGAACTAAGTGAGAGCATATGTGTAGGGCATTTATATGTAACATTGAAAAACTTTGAGTAAATTTCCAGGAAAGACAACTATGCCAAGAATTAATAAGACATTGCATATATATTTACATATATATATATGTATATATATATATATCAACAATAATATATATGATGTGAAATTAGACATATATAGACACATTATATGTTGTTGGAGAAGCTCAAACAGTAGAGGAACACAATTTATTAAGTAAACTCAGTAAACAGCACACAGAATAAATTCACATATTGGCATCTTTATGACACCAACACTCTGCAAATTCACTAGGCCCTGGAGTGTATATAATTAATGTCTATGTCTGAAAATATTTTCATCTCTACTCTTTGTCATATCATCTTTCTAAAACAATGATGATATCTTGACAAGATCACTATTAATCCTATCTGCTTGAATAGATACATGTAAACCAGACTATCTCATTTCCCTAGTTACTCCTGAACATGAACAATCACTATGGATCTTAGAGAATAGTGTTTAGTGAGCACCTAGTATAAGTCTGTGACCCTCTGGTATATGTTCACATGCATTCACTCCATCCAGGATGGTGTCAAGAAAAATTATTTTCTTGTTGCAAATTTTCTAGAACCTGAAAGCCAAAAAGAAAAATAACTTTGCTGTTTAAAGTAGATGTAGAATATTAATCATTGAGTAGTACATTTACTCACATATCTAGGCGAGTGTGTGTATGTGCGTGCATGTGTGTTGTGTGTATGTGTAATATTAGAAGTACCAGGTAATTTTTTTCAGGTTATAATCTAAAATATCTGTGTGCTGAAACTATAGCCCAACATGAATTTTCTCATCATAGACTTTTAGAATATTAATTAGCAAAGGTATTTAATGTAGTGATATAAAATACTTCCCAGGTGAGATATTTATAGGAGAAAGTTTAGATTTAGACTTTGCATTCATAATAATACTAAGAATTAGAATCATGCTTTGCTACTGATACCAAAATAATTCTCCATTTGTCATCCATAGGAGTTAATGGTCTAATAGCTCTAAGTTTCATGTTTTATTTAACATTAGTTTTGTGTGGCTTCCAAGGACTGTCCCAGCTGTATTTGTGCTTGACTCCATTAAATGTTTATTATGTACTCATAATTGCCTCAGGATCTGATAGATTCATTTGCTTTCTCTGTTTCATTCTGAATCAAGCAGCAATTCCTTTGAGAAATAGGGAAGGCCATCTCACATTAGGATGTCAGTGCTTCTCTAAGATGTCCATTAGGGGGCAGTTAGAGAATAACATGCCAATGATATTATCAGCCATCCTGGCAATGTCAAGAGCTACCAACTTAATATGGTCTGCCAATATGTTCTGCCATTGTTCTATGTCATAAATACATAGATACAGATAAGTGGTGAGAGAGAGAGAGAGAGAGAGAGGGAGGGAGAGAGAGAACTATTGACAAAAGCAAAAGGCAAGTTCTTTATAGATCAGGACTTTTAAGTCATTTTTGGCTCTACCTCAGCAAAGGGCCTCTTTGTGTGAGGTTGGTGGCAGCTCTGTAGAAAAGGCCAGTAATTTCCTCACCCCAATTCTATTTGACTGGACTCCAGGGAAAGCTACTGGAGTTATAATCCTTTTGCCAGGATACAATGAATGCAAAGCCTTTACTGTCTCCTATTGTGGTTACAGTTCAGGAAGACAATTTTGGAGACAAGCTGTAGTCTGTTGTCTGTAGTAAGAATTGTAAATGCACTGCTCAGACAATTTGCTTAGGGAATTCTGTTAAGAAAGGTTAAGTGTAAATTGCCCTTTGGATTAGTACGAACACCACCATTAAAAAAAAATATTGTTCGAACTAGTGGGTAGGAATAAAAGTTTCAAACACACAAGCATAAAGAGAAAAGATAAACAATATTTTTTTGGAAAATGATGTAGAAGTGTAAAACCAAGCTCATTTTGTCAGTAAATACTTATGAACTGTTTTGTGTAAAAGTTAAGAAATAGAATTTTACTACTAAAGAAAAGGAATCAGGACCACAGTTCTTTTAAGAAAATAAATTCCAAATTATTATTGCCAGGCACATAAAATGTTATTAACATGTAGATTCCATATTACACATAAGACATACACATTCACAAATATACTAACTCCCCCTAAAGATTTAACATTCAAATATAAGTACAGTTAAAAAATTGTTGAAATTCTTATGAGGCTGATTTTTAAGGCATGACCTGATTTGAACACCATGGGGAATTGTTATAATTAAGATTCCCTGTCTTTTAAATTTTTTTTATTCAGAATTAATAATTTTACATTTCTAATATATTGTTATACATAGGTATTTTAATAATGGTAGTGCAAAGGATAATGAAAAATAATGGTCTCTGTGGTGCCTACACTCATCCCATTGCTACTTCCCACTCTTTCCCCTTAGTTTCCTTCACACCTCCTAGCTTGTTTCTCTGTTCATTTACATTAACAATTACATATCGTATTTTACCTATGATATATAAGAAGTCACTGATCTTTTTTATTTGCTTTCTGCCCAACTTCTTATTTTATATTTTTAATGTTTACTATTTGAATTCTAACAATACACTTAAAATACAATTAAGTCTACACTTTTAATGTCAAGTAATTGACATTCTTGTTTTTCATTCATTTCCTTCTTTCCTTTTGTCAGTCACTCAATTTTGTTTAGTATCAGGTGATAGCATTGACACTGGCTTGCATGACTGTGCTGTGTTGTTTTTAAATTCACTTAAAATGCTGAAAAGAATTAAGAAGCACTGATAGCATTTTTCACTATATAACCATTTTTACTCTAAAGACAAGCTATGGTATAACATGCCCTTTTTGTTTGTAAAATGTCAAGATGTTTCTGACATGAAAAAAGAGATGATTCACATCTATACTCCTCTCCTTTCCTCTCTTTTTATTTGCTTTCTGTTTGGGAGATATTTTTTTGCTTTGTTTTAATTTTCTGATTTTGACTTTACTTGAAACTCAGCATTAATTCTCAAACACATTGAATGTATTGATTTCTGAACATGGGGTATTATAGTACAGAGCTTGTTTCTCAAGTCCTCATCTCCATAATGTTTTTTGGACAAACACACAGATATGATACAGAACATTCCTTATCCCTATGGCTAGGACTGCTTTATTGGGCATGGTATGAATGTGTACATTTGAAGTTCCCATCTTCATGGCAAATGTACTTCCTTGAGCATCCAGGTGTCATGCTCTTTGAAGCCCATTCCATAGAAGTGTTGTCAATGATGATGGGGTATTCATAAGCTAGCAGCTTGCTGATGGTACAAAGGCAATTCTTGTCATCATTCTTTGCTGTGGCCATTCTGTTGGTTCTTTGTTTAAATTAATGGGTAAAGATTGTCTACTCACACTTACTTAATTAAACTACTTCCAATGAATTTCCCTTCCAGTTTGCAGCATGAATTACTGCTCTGGGATTATTAATTAAATTGTATTATATATTGTGAATTGTTAGTAGTAAAACAGTATCTTTTATTTCTCTACAGGTTAAAGAACATCTTGTTACTATTACCTGTATTGTCTTTCACATTCTTTGTTGATTCTTTTTATATATTCAGTGGATTGTTTCACTTGCTACAGGTTGAATCTGGTGATCATATCTGATCAACTCCCAGTTGAGAAAAAGCTGGAAGAGCTTTCCTTCTCTATTTTTATAAGAAATGTATTTATTATTTAACAATTTCACTTATTAATATGCACATACACACACACACAATTTTACCAGTTTTTCTTATTATTGTCACTTATACCTCCCACACAATCCCTTTGCACTCCCCTTTCACAGTTAGTTTTTTGTTTGCTTTGGCTTTTCTTGCAATACTGCATTAGGGTTGCCTACATAACCATGAATTACTTATTTGCTTCAAGAAGGTGTCAATGGATATACCACTAAGGACTATGACTTCACCTTCCCCAATAACTATAGATCTTTGGTAAGTACGGGGCCTCATGAGCTTCTCATCTAATACAGAATATTGATGGCCTGAAAACTGGTAAGAATAAACAATTGCTGGAAGATGAGAAGGAGTCCTGTACAAGGGTGTCTTCTGGACATGCAGCTTGAACTTTCAGCCTGTTGTCTTCCTGTTCTGGAATTATGCTTTTTGGCAATCCAGGTGGGAATCATTCATTATGTTTGGCAGGAGAATGTGAGGCTGCAAATCATACTTAACCACTGCAATAGACTTCTGGTAGGATTTCTTTACTTATCCCCTTTGTGTTCTTTGGAACAGTAGTGAGTGTTGAACCTAATAATTGAGTCCTTAGTATTTCACATAATTTCATAGGTATTTCATCAGTCTTCTTACAATATATGTAGTTGGAAAATTCCCCAAATTTCAATTTTTGTTGCATTGACATGTTTCCTAAATTTATCAATTATTTTGTTCCAATCCTGAAAGGGTTTCCTGCTTTCTGGTAATCTGCCATTAAATTATCATTTTCTGTGCATGTACCAAACTTTCGAATTCCCCTTAGCTTACCACAGTACTTAGAAACAATTTTCAAAATCTCTTGCATTTCTGCCAGCCTAGCAAGTTAAGGTGTGGGCATTACTTAGACTATATTACCTTTGTAAAGGTTCCTGGTAAAGAAAAAACAGCTGTAGGAGAAGAAGCGTATCCCTGAGGTACTTCACAGTGATGTTTACTGTCCATCATCACACAGATAACACAGATTTGTTCTGAAGCCTTAAGTCCATTAGGGACATTTCATAAGATTAGAGTTCATATCCTCCAACTGCACTCATTGTATGGGGAGGCTTTCTTGGCCCTCTGTACCAACCTCTGGAGATGGGATGTGAAGAACTATGTTTAAAAATGCTGATTCTCTGTCTAAAACTCCTGCCTGGTAAATGAAGTAGTCCTTGGTCTTTGACCCAGGAGGCTCCGGTCTTCCTCAGCATATACAATCCTGACAGACTAGTCAATACAGAAATGGTAAAATTTTAAACCCTTCAGGTTTATACAGCGATATCATCTTTTGAAGTACTCTCTTGGTTCCTCTGTTTTTGTTCTTTGCATTGGAGTCAATTTTTGTGGTTAATTCTTGTCTTTATAATTTTTTTCATATTCTCCCAACCTTCTTCAAATGTCTGATTTTTATAGATGTGTTCATATTTGAAAATATGGAAATAGGAAATTGTTCTCTCTGCGTGTCCAAGAAGGCCAGGAAACTGAAGAGATTCTAAGGAACAGAGCAAAGTCCTTAGGCTGTGAGGCAGGATTGAAAGAGGGAAATCAAGAAATCATAAGGGAAAGAGAGAGACCTTTCCAGATAGTCTATCTGAGCCTCCTGCCAGGTCAGATGTAAGAATTCCAGTGAGGTTAACACTTGCTGAGAACATTCCCAGTGTAGATGACACTCTTTTATACACAGATATTTAGTGTTCCCATATCTATGATCCTGGGTAGAGCCTCAGGCTTTCCATAAGATGTTTTCTGGGATTTTCAATGCAACAAAGCAATCTGCTTTGTTCAAAATAAAAACATGCTACCATCTATAATGCCTGCGATCTAGAGTTTTATCTTCAGTTGTAATCCTGGCAGGTGTGATCAAGAAATACACTGTCATCTTGCATAGGTACTCCCACAACTCTTTGACACTAACTTTTTTCAAGTCTTAAAATTCTATATGTGACCACTGTAAAGCCAATGAACTACAGCTCTCAGAAAAGCGCAAGCTCATGTGTCCCAGTCTCTCTTTATGCCAGATCCTCCTTCCTTTTTCCCCTTTCAATGCTCAAGGCCAGCATTGGAAATGTCTTTTGATACACTGCTATAATGTTTCACACTGAGTTTTCCTCCCAATATTGTTTGTATCCAGCCTAGATTGGACTATTTAAGGTTCTTAAAAGCTAAAGAAATGGCTGAAGTTTGTGGGGGGTGGCAACTGGGGAGATGGGAGGTGGAGTCATCTTGAAGTTATATCTCTGTCCCTCTAAATACTGAAAGTTGGAATTAAAAGAATGCCCAAATGCAATGATCAAATATATAGACCTGGACTGCAGCTTAACATCAACATTGCTTCTGGGTTAATTGTTATTAAACATCTCAGAGGGATACTATTATTCTTACCAATCTCCCTGTCCTACATAGTAGAATTTTAGGGTGCCCAATTTTATGAAATAATAATGTGAATGCAATTAGGCCATTTAAAACTCTTCACTGTCAAGAACTCAGCATAACCATATAAAATTACATACAGCTTATCTTTACTCAGAAACATGCATACCTGCAGTTCTATAGGTATTTTTATTGGGGTTGAAAATGTTACTGGCATTGATTACAATGAGCTCATGCATGCCTAAAAACAGAGATTAGGGTACTCTGTTCATGTTATGTCTAACTCGCTTGCTTTACTTTTATCTCTCCATCTTGTCAATCGCATATGGATCTCTAAATGAAATGAAGAAACCAAAGTTAATGAGAAGCACTAGAAACTGCTCATTTAAATGTTCATGGTGTTATTTTTTCCATCTGTTCAGTATCTTGTTTTGCTTTGATTTCTTTCTTTTGAAATGGATGATTTGAGACACACTTTTGCCTCCAGGTTGTAAGTACAACTTAATTTTCGGAGCATTTCAAACTCTCAGTCTGATGATTTGACATCATTTACTGCCAAACTATTAAAGAAAATAACTTTTAAGAATGAGAGTGCTTCTATGTTACATTTTCATATTAAAGGAATTCCCCTAGAAAACATACACACACACACACACACACACACACACACACACACACACACACACACACCCTCTGGAGTTACTGATTTTAAAAGCTGCCACTGGTATGTTTTATGATAAACAAACCTGGGGGGGGGTCAGCATGATTTACTTAATTTCAGCCATTATTTCTTGTTTTGCTCACATTTCCATCACCTCCAGCCAGTCCTGGTTGTTCTCTCATTTCAATTAACACTTCTAAGCGTTTTTAAACTGTCATTTAGCCATATTACACCTTAATTGTTTGTGTTACTCTTCCATGAAATGTTTCCAAATGGTTTTTCCTCTGCCTAAAGGCATGGGAAATCCATGTAAAAGCTCATCAAGTTATGCAGAATTATTTAAGGAATTACAATGGCCAGCAGGTCTTGTTCCAAATCTTTATAGCATTATTATTATGGTTATACTGAGCCACTGGAACTTGATTTCTTGTCTTCTTAATTCTAACTGATGTGTCAAAATAATATTCATCACCATCATCATTTACAATCAGTTTGCACCAGTCTTGGCAAAACATATCTGTGATGTACTGTTACTCAGTGCTATAGATAATTTTCTTCATCTATCATTGTGTACAATGTAGCAAACATTTTTCTATTATTGTTTCGTTTTTTATTAAATATTCTTTTTGCTACATCCACATTTCACATTAAACCAATTTACACCAGTAGAGTTTTATTTGATTTTGTTTTTTAAGAGCCACTGACATTAATGCATTTTGTTTTTGTCCTTCATGTCCTTAGAACATGGTTTCCTTAATGAGAGAATGTTAGCATTTAGCACATGTGTGTCACCTTTCCATTATAGTTCTAATCCATGTCTCTCTGACTACATACCCTTAAGGCTGCACAAGATTAACTTAGTGAACACAAGCATGTCTTACATTCTATACCTGATTTTCCTCCAAAGCTGTTTGAAGGGTCTGTAGTCAGACTAATCACTATATACAGACATCTAATTTTTACTATGCTTATTTGTAAGTACGCACACAAAACACCAAGTTTCCTTATGTTATTTTCACAGCTAATTTGTTTGGGTTGACTGTCTTCCTCTGCTGCTTTCCCTTTCTCCCTAATCTCCTACCTGCTTATTTTTTTCCACCCCAATGTTTTTTTTTCTTTTCTCATTTTTATATTATGTGCATTCTCTTACCCATCTACATCCCTTCCTTAAAATCTCTTTCTCTTTTCTCATGAGACCTTTTCTAGTTTGATGATTAATCTATGCCCTCATTCCTATATAAATGAATACACAGAGCAATGGATCACCAGCCTATAATTCACACTGCCAGAGAAACTAGGATACAAGGTCCCTCACAGAAGGGGAAAGGAAAAAGGTCTCCTGAGCATATGGGGGGGGGAAGCAGTGAATGGAGAGAGGTAGTTAGGAGAAAGAAGGGGAGAAGAGGAGAACATGTGGAACCAGGAAGACTGAGTTGGGGAGAGGGGGAAATGATAAGAAAAGGGGTCAAGACCAGGCTACAGAAACCCACAGAGATAGCTGACCTGAACAAGGGGGAAATCATGGACTCCCAGACTGATACCTTCTACCAACTTCTCCAGTGACTGCTATACCTTCAAAATCATTGTTGTCTTTTATGTTTATTAATAAAATGAGTTCAATTAGTGATGTCCATATCCATATGGGTGTGGGCCTATCCAGTGGATCACAGGCAAATTGCCACCAACCACGTCTCCAGGAGATTGAATTCTTCCCTCAGTAGACCACTTAGGTCATTTCTCATATCCATACTTGAATTTTGACTACCTGGATGCTGTGCACTTCTTTTTCATGTGATCATACTTAGTTCTTTCATTTTAGTGTGTTACAGACTTAACACACTCATTCACAAAGTATTATGATTTTACATCATTCTTAAAACAGAACACTGTCATGTATTATGTTGATGTTTATGTCTGAGAATCATCCACACTGATTTATATTGTGGCTCAATCAGTCCTCACTCTCATCTATTGCCACTTGTTTACTTCATGACAGCCATTCTGATTGGTATGATATAGACTTACAAAATAGCTAAGGAAGTCAAACGCTTTTAAAAATATTTACTGGGCATCCATATTTCTTCTATTTTGACTGTCTGTTCAGTTCATTGCCTATTTATTTTTAATGGAGGAGTAGTTTTATTTATTAGTTCTTGAAAACATTTTAAAGAATATTCATCTTAATTTTTTGAGAATTTCATACATGAGTATTATATTTATATCATATCCACACTATCTCTCACCTTCCCAACTCCTCTTATATCTTCCATTGGTAATGCCCAATTAATAACTTCCTCTTCTTTATATTACATACCTCATATGCACCCTTCTTAGTTCTCACACGTACCTTTGTGTAGGGACATCTTGGGATTGGATGTTTAAACACATGGCTGAGAAATAATTTGCTAAAATTTTCTGATTTTGTAGATTATCTGTTCCCCCTGCTGATAGTTTTCTTTGACCTTCAAAGGTATTTTAATTTCATGCAATACTTCCTCATCTTTCTCTGCTTGTAAAAGGTAGCAAAGTTAATAGTGAATTGCTAGGAATTTTCCAAGTACCACCTTGGACCTGTTTATATACCTCTTTTGGTAGAAATATTTCCTAAGAATATAACATGACCATCCTTGGCATGGAGAATATATGGTTGTTGTCACATACACTACTTTAGCCACATAGTCAAGACAAGAAAACAATCAAAATATATCATGAAAGCTAGGTATAAGATAAAGATAAGAAAATTATTAATACTCTCTCCTAGAAAGTGGAGGAGGGGATGCTTATCAGACCCTCTCCTGAGAGTCAACATAATTTTTCCTTCCGCCATTCAGCTGTACGTGATCATTGGTGTGCCAAGGCTTATAGGAGGTAGAAGGTTGACTGAAGCCAGGGCAGTCATAGTGCAGCTACTGGGATTCTACCTATGCTCGGGTGGGACATTTTGGTGATTTTCCCGCTCTTAATTTCCTAATGTTCCTATAAGTGACACTAGCAAACACTTGCTTTACAGACCAGCATTCTCTTTGTCCTTTTGGTGCTATTCATGGGGTAATAGTTCCCTTCCTCAGATCTTCTAGGAAAATCAATGAAGTAGCAGTTTTGTAGACCTCAGCACTTCTGTTTGAAATACCCTTTAACAGCAGCCCCAGACTCTGACTCAAGCTGTGGTTCATCTTCTATTCTGATAGAGGATGGGGAATGCTACTCGGAAAACCACTTAAAAATTAAAAATTTCATATTCAGAAAAGTGTCTCTGATTATTTGTACTCTTTTCCCCTTGTAGTGGATTACACAAAATATTCATTTTTTTCCTAATTATTTTTTTGTGCAGTGGGTCTAGTCTCTACTAGACCTGCCATGTACTCTGAAGACCTCCCATGACATGTCCTAACCTATACCAAGAAAACACTGGACCAACAGGAAATGTTAAATCCCTAGTTTTTTGTTTTGTTTTTATTACATCCCTTTGTCTTCCACTTACATTTCTGCATGACTATCTGTGAAAATGTACAGAACTCTGTTTTTCTGGGGCTTCATTTCTGAAGACTCCCACAGCACACAAAATTAGCATTAAATTAATTTGCCATGCTACTGCTCCTTTATCTTTCTTCTCTTTATGTCCTCAGCCATATTTTTATAATTATTTAGGAGAAGATATTTCTTTTATTTGCAGTATCAGAAGATACTGATACACACTTGACTGTTTTTCAATTTTTTTTGTTATTCAATGTGTGAAATGTGTGTATGTGGGCCTGTGTAAATTCATGTAAGCAATGTACATGTGTGAGCCCAAGGATGCCAGAAGAGTTCATCATATTCCCTGAAAATGGAATTGTCAGCCATAAGAGTACTGAGACTCAAATCTGAGCATATGAAAGAACAGTAAGTACTCTTAACCACCTATCCACCCCTGTAGCTTATTTACTGATTTATTGATGCTTATCCTGGTAATGCCAATTACATACTTGTCTCTATGCTTGCAGCTCTGACTGTAGGAAATACTTAATTTTCTATTTATATATTCTCCTCTTACCTTCATTGATAAGTTCTCAGAAAGCATTCCAAGTATTCAAGTATTTTTAAAATATCACCATTGCTTTGACTGTCTTTTAAATTTTAGCTGTCAACAGTTGCTATTCTATCCTTATCACTGTTTTGAGACTGTCCTTTTCAGGACTATGATTGACCCACTATTTTTCTGCCTCAGTCTATAAAGTTTTGCATACATTTGGTTGTTTTTGTTTCATTTTAAGACATGCTTTCTTTCTTTGTGTAGCTCTGGCTGTCATGGAACTCATGCTATAGACCACTTTGACCTCAAACTCAGAGATGTAACTACTTCTGCATTTCTTGTGCCACCCATGCCTCACCTTTTGGCTTTGCATACTTTTTGATAGATATTCACATTCACTGAGTATTGCTTATCTGTTTCCAATTTTTCATACAACGGTAAATATTTAAAATTTAGCTAGTTGACTAAAAATGGTATTCCTTGGAATTCAACAAGCATTTCCCACTTTGAAGGTGATCTGTAGCTTTTTGTTGTTGTTGCTGTTGTTGTCCTAAATAAATAAAATAGTACCCATTTTTCCAATCTCTTTCCAGATCTAAGTTTAAGGCTACCAAAATGCTCAGCAGGTAAAACCCTCTGCAGCCACACTTGATGACCTGAGGACTTTAGTCCGTAGGACATTCATGAAGGAAAGAGAGGATAAACTGGCTTTCATAAGTTGTCATTTGACTTCCACACTCCCGTTATGGCACACACACACACACACACACACACACACACACATTCACTCACAGAAATGTAATAATTTTATTAAAAGTAAAATGAAAAGGTATCCACTTTCAGTTTAATTGCAATTATCAAAATTCCAAATAATGAATTATGCCTTACTACTTACACTTCTGTAATGTTAATTTTGACAGTACTTTTCATAATTTATTGTAATTTGAGTTAGATTTGAATCTATGCTTTTAAATAGAAAAAGCTACTATGGCAAGGACTAATCATTGTGAATAAAAAACATATTCTAAGAATTGTATTGCCTCAAACAATTATAAGTAGTTCATTAAAATACATTTTAAACGATTTTACCTCCTGGAATAATAACTTCTAGTGATACCAAACAAACAAGCTGGAGAGAAATACACTCAGAACAAGGTAGCTGTGGATAACAGTCATGAATTTCTTACTTGGGAACACAGAACAACTAAATGCAGAACAAAAAGCCAAGATGGCTGCTTTCATTTTGCATCTATGACATGTGCTTTGGCTGAAAGCTAATAGACAATTCAGTGACATAAACATATGGTCATGAATACTAAGAGGCCTGATCCTTACAGGACAAACTCTGTCCAGAGTAGGAAAATTAACCAGGATGGCAAGATCATACTCCAGAACAGAAGTGGTCATCTTGTAGGCTGATCTCAAGTGATGACATCAGTAAGGCCTGTCTGAACCAGAACATTGACAATAATGAAATAGTCCATAATGGCAAAATATGCTTACTTATATATACTCCTTACTATCTTGCCCAAAATTCTTTCTCTACATATACCAAAAGTCCATTTTAATCCCCTGTAGATGGAATTAAGTTAAACCTTTTAGCTTTTTTCCCATCACAATGTGACCACATTGAGCAGATATCATCTCTGCATTTCATAATCACTTGTCTCTAGTTATCAGGATATGGCTGTACATGCTGGGATTGGGGAACTGCTGGAGCCTAGATACATGCTTTAGAGCTGTGGTCCTCAACCTTCCTGATGCTGTGATCCTTTAATACAATTCTCATGTTGTGGTTACCTCCAACCCTAAAATTATTTTTGTTGCTACTTCATAACTGTAACTTTGATACTGTTCTATCATAATGTAACTATCTGAAATATTTCATATCTGAGATAGCAAAAATCTACCTGTGGGTTGAGAATTATGGCTCTACAAGGTTTGATTGCATCAATGAGCAAGTCTCTGAGATTCTTACCCAAAAATCCGATTGATCTACACTGAGGCTTTTCTTTTCAGTCCGTGAATCAAAAGGAGTAGAGTCTATAGCAATTGCTTACTGTACCTCTGGTTATAACTTTAGATACCTCAAAATCCTGCTTCTCAGAAATCTCACAAAGCCATGGCTCCTCCCCTGGAGTTGCTCAAGACCATGCCTACAGAATGTTTATGCTCTGGTACATAGACCTAATACAGAATTTCTTTCCTGCACAACCCCCCTCACCCCCAGTTCACCCAGGAATGCTTTGCTCAGATTGAACATGGTACTTTTTAATTCAGCTTTTTTTGGCTTACTGTCTTGGCAGAAAAACCCAACATGGGAATTTAAAATTACTTATCACAAACAATATTTCTTCCCCTTGTTAACAAAATGGTCAGACAAGAAAAAAACAAGGGAAGAATGGAGAAAGTGGTCATTTCTTGAGGTAAAATTATCATTTGGTCTTCAAATTTCTTATTTTCCAGATAGATACTCAAAATTAAAAAAAAATTGTGAATGAATGGAATATTTTTCTTTGATTGTTTTGGTTAGTTGGTCAGTTGATTTGAACTTTTTGCTATAAAAAAATAAAAGAACGTATTTTAAAATAACCTCACTTTTTAGTTAATTTGTTTATTTTAATTATATTGAAATTTGATTGAAATATGAGTTTTAAATCTTCTATATGACATTTTCAAAAATTAAAATTATAAAAATTTGGAATATTATTTTTAAGACAGTATTGTATGTTACAAGGAAGATGGCCAAATAAGAAGCTCCAAGAATGTGGCTCCTCACTAAGAAATTATTACATGCATAAAACTGCAACTATGTGTGATCTGTTATGTCTATTGAACGCCTACCACCTTTAGAGAGTGGTTTGAACTGTAAAATAAAGTCAATTGCTAGCTGTTTTAGTGCCTATGTCCTAACCATGCAAGTGTAACTTTCAAGTGACTGAACCCCTGAGTCTATACTCTGCTTTCTACTGCTAAACTGAGAGTTACAGGAAAAATAATTCAACTATGATTATAGCACTTTGAGATGGCATGCTCCCACACCCCTAGTATGGGAGTCTTGTAGGAGTATGAAAGGCCCTATACACGCATACAACATTCCTTTTGGCTTTGTTTTTCTCTGTTTGGGAAACAGATTCAAAAGACCAGGCAATCAAAAATAAATATACCTATTCATAAAATCTGAGAAAGTAGTCATGTATGACCTGAGAAAGGATCAGAAAAGATGTGAGAAAATAAAACCAATCTACACTTTGGCACAAAGATGTTCTTCTATGAACATTGACTCCTCTATGACAATGAGAAGCATCAAATAAAACAGTTAAAATGAAACAAAGGTAAACAAAGCCAGCAAACTCTGAGGAAGATAGAAAGCCTGCTTTTCCAAAATTGTCCTTTGTTGGGTCTAAGAAGTTAAGACCCTCAAATTTGATCAGTATCTTCAGGAAATGGAAGTGGATCAAAAACCATCTCACTGACCATGTCTCAACCTCTATTTCTCTTCCCCACAATGAATCACAACAGTGAACATCTCCCTATAAAGGTACATTATAGAAAGCAAAATTCTGAAACAACCCAAGGAGATCTTAACATATAGGCCTTGGGCTTGTGTCTTTAGTCTATTAGACTTTAGCCTTTCTTCCAATTGTGGTTTGATTTGACAGGCTAATCCATAATAACAATGATCTCTTGTGCTTGGGAGTTTATTACTAATCTCTACCATAGCATGTAAAATAATATGAAGCAAAATTATTGTATTTTTCTTTCATTAACATGTCTTTGTAAAAGAAACATTAGCTGTGACTTTCATGATAAGTAAGGAAAGATGCTGAGGAAGATTAGAAAGACTCAACTTCCTTAAATGTGTTAGATGAGAAGTTAAACAACATTAAATTTAAGAATGGGATGTTCAGTATTTATCCCTAGTATACAAATGGACTTTGGGAGCCCATTCCACATAGAGGGATACTCCCTCAGCCTAAACACACGGGGGAGGGCTTAGGCCCTGCTCCAAATGATATGACCAACTTTGAAGACTCTCTAGGGAAATTTGATCCCCAGAGAGCAGAAAGAGGATGCAATGGGGATGGTGCGGGAGGGGGAGAACAGGGGAAGACAGAAGGGTGCTGGAACCAGGATTGACATGTAAAAAAAGCTTGTTACAAATTTAAATAAAAAAAAATTAGACTAACAAGCAAAGAATGGGATGTTAACAGTAGGTATTTAATGTTAGAAATCCTGAATATTTATTTCTATTTTATTTAAGCTAAGCTGTCAATAGCAAGACAATGTCTCACTATGACAGCTTTCATAGTCTTCCTTTGTGCCTAATTTCTATAGTACTTTGAAATCTTTATGGATGTTTTAAAGAAACCATAGTCAGTGTTGCTCTATCTATGAACCTGTGCTCTAGGACATGTTGCTCAGCTCTATTCTGCACCCTCTTATCTCCTGGCACCTGCTTGGGAAACTGAATTTCTAGAAACTAATGGTTCCAGGTGATTCTGTATAACATGGTAACTGATTTTAAGTAGGGTAGGATTGGGAACATTCTTGAAATTAGCTGTGCCTTGCCCTATGTTACTCCATTTTGTGCAAGACTAATTTTTAGCCTCTACCTTTCCAGAGAGAATTCTTTTTAAAAGCCCCATTTAGCTCAAGTTTGTGCGCACATGAAGACACAGGATCACTGCACTGTGGAAGCCATGTAAACAGCATTACCCATGAGGCACAGACTGAAAAATAATTTAGATCCAGAGTGAAAAGGATGTCACTTTATCAATTTACTAAGGTAAACCAGGACTGTTCTAATGTATGCAAATTATATTAAAAGTATGAATATGAATAACTAATATTATACCAGGTAAACTACCTTTGAGACCTTACTGGAAACAGCAGACTGAGGAAAAGATACACCTCCTCACCACAACCATATCAGGTACAGGACACCAAAATGATGGAAGATGCCATTGTGTACATATGTCTCTCATACTGGTTAATGAATAAAGAACTGTTGGCCAATAGGAAAGGAAGATAGAAGGGACTAGGAGACAGGTAGGAAAGAGGAAGTAGTTAAGAGGAGTCAACATGGAGAGTCTGGATAAGGCAGAACCGCCAGCCACCTCTCCCTGGTAAGAGCACATGTAAATACATAGAAATGGGTTAATTCTTAAGACAGAGCTAGCTGATAAGAAACTAGTAACGGGCCAACAGCAACGGGCCAATATCAAATACAAAGTCTCAGTGTGTTAATTGGGGCTGGCACGGTGGCAGGACAAGACCAGGTGGTGGGAGGAAAAACCTTACTCCTTACACCAAAATCTGTGGTGTTGAGAAAAGAATGAAGAGATTTGAGAGACAGCAACAGATGTTAAGGATACTATAAAGTAGACCAAAAGTGTCATTGTAAGAGCTCCAGAAGACATTCCAAGAAGCATGGTCAATGATTTAATAAAGAGTGAATATAAAATCCCAAGATGTATCAGACTTTTTCTTTCGGACAACCAACCAGCTCCAGAATCTTAACACAGAGACTTACTAGTTACAAATGCTAGATAGCTCTTTTAACTTAAATTATCATGTTTCTTTTTATTTCCCTTTTGCCTTAGGGCTTTTTCCTTTTCTTTCCTTCAGTAAGTCTTACTTTCACTGCTTCTTGTATGGCTAGCTGGCAGTTGCATTGCTTCTTGCACCAGGCATGTCCTACTATTTCTCCTTCCTTCTCTGGCTTCTCTCATTCTTCTCCTTTTTATTCTCTCTACCAGGTAACCCTCTCCTGCCTAGCTTCTGGCCCTTCAGCTTTGTAATTAGACAGATCTGGTGCCTTAGGCAAGCATATGAAACAAATGCAACACATCTTTACACAATTAAACACACACCCTTACATCATTAAATAAATGCAGCATGAAAAAAAAAAAAACTTAACACACCTTTACAAAGTTAAAGAAATATTCTGCAGTGTAAACAGAAGTAGCACATCTTTACGTAGTTAAATATTCAGCAACACCAAGAAGCTCAACAAAGTCCAAAATTAATTCAAAGGAATTGTATGAATCATTATAATGGGACATTTGAAAGGGAAGACAGAGAAAAACGCTGAAAGCAGAGGCAGAAAAAGCACACAGAAGGTTCTTCATGATGATTCAGAGATGAGACTACACTAAATTTCAAGACTACTTGACAGAGGAAAAATATTATCCAAGTGATAAAAGAAAATAACAAACATTTTCAGTTAAGAATTAGCATCCTGGCTAAAGTACTCACTATTCTACAAAGTTATAGAGAAATTAAAAACTTTTTGGGTAATTCAAATGCTGAGGCAACTTGTTACCTCTAGAATTTCCATGCTAGCTAGGTTAAAGGAATAATAACCTAGAGAATAATTTCAAGTCACATGTCAAAGTTTTAAGTATTTTAATAACAATGAATAAATAAGCAGTAAAGGAAGCCATGTTAATGATATAACTTTTTGAAACTACATTTTTGTTTCCTATATGATATAAGACCATATTGTATTTAAAATACAATCATTCTGAAAGCTAGTAATATTTTGTAAATAGTATGGAAACACCAAATGTTATTTTCTATATATTTTAAAGAGTAAGTTATGTGAAAGAATTATTTTGTGATAACCAGAAATCGAAGGGAACATCTGTAAAACAATCATGTAGAATAGGCAGATATAACTTCAGAATAGTACAAGCTTAGGATGTTAAATGGAATCTCTGTGATCACAACAAGAAAAATATAAAATGGAATGAGAAAGAAAGGCAAACCCTTCACCATGAAAAACAAACAAGTAAAAGAGCAATGCCAAAAACAAGAGACATAACCTCCAAGAGCTATAGAAATCTAATTTCAAAATTATCTTTAATTATTGAAATTTTAAGCCAATTAAATATTCTAACCAAAACAGAGGGGTGGGAAGAGTGTATAAAGAAGCATCAACTAAAGAAAGAATTTGGAGCTGAAGACATGTACAGTGAAAGCCAAATTATGTAAATGGTATCTCATATATATAAGGAGTAACCAAAGCATGGAAGTGGCAGCTCTTCTAGTAGTGGTTAGAATGGTCTTTAGATATAGAATAATTCCAAAATACAAAGGAGGGTGTATTGTGCTAATAAAACATCAATACAGCAAAAAGATATAATTTTATTCATGTATATACCTAACATCACTAGTCAAATATATTGACCAATAGTGCAGACGTAGCTCAAACAATTATAAACAGCCAAATTAAACAGTGTTTTGCAAAGAATATGCAAAATGATTGTTACCCATGGTTTGTGAGGATAGTCCTATAGTTCAATATGCAAGATTCACTCAAATAACAACATCAGCTGCACTAACAAAAAGATATGTGGGAAATATTACTGATTATATTGTTTAATAAATATTTATTAGTTAATATATTTTAATATTAATACACATGTGTAAGTAGGTAAAACTATCTAAATATAAAGAGAATTGTATTTGATAAGATAAAAAATTCACCCCACAGATTAACACTTTTCCTTGATATTATAAACATGATAAAATACCCACTCTTGTCCATTTTATTAAACATATAACTGATAGTTGATGATGAGCAATTTGACAAGAATAAAATTTAGTCATTCTAATTTGAAAAGGAAATTGAAAATTTATCTATTTTCTGAGATGATGTTACTTTAAGGCAGAAAATCAGCTACACACACACACACACACAGTGCTAAAACTAGTAAATGAATTCAGTAAAATAATGTTACAAAGTCAGCATAGAACATTCACTTCTATTTCTATATATTATCATTGAGTAGACTGAAATTGAAATTATACCAATTACTTATGATAGTGTTTGAGAATGAAATACTTAGGAATTAACTTGGGAGGTGAATGACTTTTTAAAATGAAAATACAAAACATTTCTTAAGGAAAATATAAACAGAAATATATCCAGTGTCAACAGATTAAAAACATCATGCTGACATAACAGTTACAGCTGAAACAATCAATGCAGTCTTTTTCAAAACCAAGTGACCTTTGAAGAAATAACAAACCTTGTCCTAAAATTCATGTGGAAACTCATTTTGCTGTACCCAAAATAGGTAAAACAACATTGAAAAAGAACAAGGTATCAAAACTATATAGTTTTGTTTATATACAGGTATGTTGACCAATGGTACAATGCTGACCTTGGAAAGAAGGCTTTGCATAGATGATCAGTTGAGTTTTCTTTTTTCTTTTTTTTTTTTTTTTTTTTTTTTTACAAGATTGCCAAAAAAGTCTAGTCAGGAAAGGACAATATTTCTTTTTTCTTTTTCAATTTAAATTACAAACACCCATCCATCTTCTGCTTCTTAGAAAGGGTGAGGCCTTCTATGGGGGATCATCAAAGTCTGTCATATCATTTTGGGCAGGAGCTAGGCCCTCACCTATGTTTCTAGACTGAGACATTATCCCTTTATGGGGAGTATGCTCCCAACTTTTATTTGTACACTAGGCATAAAGGCTTTTCCATTACCAGGGGCCCCATGGACTTCAAAGGCCTCCTAACTGTCACCCATGTCAGTCTGGCATCCATGAGCTGCCACTTGTTCAGGTCATCTGTTTTTGCGGATTTCCCCAGCAGGGTCTTAATCCCTTTGCTCATCATTCCTTCCTCTCTGCACCTGGATTCCCAGAAATTTGGCTCAGTAATTAGCTGTAGGTCTCTGCTTCTGTTTCTATCAGCTCCTGGATGAAGCTCTATGATACCATGGAAAGTAGCCATCAGTCTCATTATAGGGAACGGCATTTAAAATAGCTTCTCCCCTATTACTTAGATTCTTGGGGACATCGAAGTATATCTTTGGACATTCCCCTAGCACCAGATATCTCTCTAAACCTACAATGGCTCCTTCTAGTAAGATATCTCTTTTCTTGGGCTCCTCTATTCTTCCCCCAACTCATTCTTCATGGTCCCTCATGTTCTCTTCTCAACTCTCATCTCCTTCTCTTTCTCTCCTAACTCCCTCTCCCCTACCCTGTGCTCCCATTTGCTCAGGATATCTTGTCCTTTTTCCCTTCTCTGGGGGATGATGTATGTTCGCTTAGGGTCCTCTTTGTTTCCTAGCTTCTCTGGATGTGTGGATTGTAGGCTAGCAATCCTTTGTTCTAGGACTAAAATTCATATATGAGTGAGTATATACCATGTTTGTCTTTTTTGCGATTGGCTTACCTCACTCAGATCGTTTCTTCTTCTATTTGCCTGAGAATTCCAACATTCCATTGCCCTCCACCCTGAGTGTAAATGCACCTTATTTTCTTTTTCCATTCTTCAGTTGAGGGACATCTAGGTTGCTTCCAATTTCTGGGTGTTACAAATAATCCTGCTATGAACCTAGATGAATAGATGTCCTTGTTGTATGAATGTGAATCCTTTGGGTATATGCCTAAGAGTGGACTTGCTGGATCCTGAGGTAGACTGATTCCTATTTCTCTGAAAAACCACCATACTGATTTCCAAAGTGGCTGTACAAGTGTTACCCTTTCTCTGCATCTTCACCAGCATAAACTGCCATTGGTGTCTTTGATTTTTAGCCATTCTGACATGTTTAAGAGTTGTTTTGATTTGCATTTCGCCGATGGCTAAGGATGTTGATCACTTTCTTAAAGTGTCTTTCAGCCATTTTGGATTCCTCCATGGAGAATTCTCTATTTGGCTCTGTGCCCCACTTCTTAATTGTATTATTTGGTGTTTTGGTAACTAGCTTCTTGAGTTCTTTATATAGTTTGGAAATCAGCTCTCTGTCAGATGTTGGGTTGGTGAAGATCTTTTCCCATTCGGTGGGTTTCCATTTTGTCTTTTTGACAGTATCCTGTCTTACAGAAGCTTTTCAATTCCAGGTCCCATTTATTAATTGTTGATCTCAGTGTCTGTGCAGCTGGTGTTAGATTCAGGAAGCAGTCCCCTGTACCAATTTGTTCAAGGGTACCTCTCACTTTTTCTTCTAAGAAGTGTGGCTGGATTCATGTTGAGGTCTTTGATCCATTTGGAGTTAAGTTTTGTTCATGGAGATAAATATGGATCTATCTGAGTCTTCTACACACCATCATCTAGTTATGCCAGCACCATTTGTTGAAGATGCTTTCTTATATGCATTATATAATTTTAGCTTCTTTGTCAAAAATCAGGTGTTCACAGTTGCATGGGTTATCAGGGTTTTCAATTAGATTATCTTGTTCTATTATCTATTTTGTGCCAATACCAAACAGTTTTCAGGACTAGAACTCTATAGTAGAGCTTAAAATCAGGGATGGTGATGCTTCCAGAAATTTCTTTACTGTACAGGGTTGTCTTAGCTATCCTGGGTCTTTTGATTTTCCATATGAAGTTGAGTATTATTCTTTCAAGGTCTGTGAAGAAATGTGCTAGTATTTTGATGGGGATTGCTTTGAACATATAGATTGCTTTTGGCAAGATTGCCATTTTTACTATGTTTATGCTACCTATCCAAGAACATGGGAGATCTTTCCATTTTTTGGAATCTTCTTTCTTTAAAGACACAGAATTCTTTCTATATAGGTCTTTCACTTGTTTGGTGAACATAACCCCAAGATACTTTATGTTGTTTGTGGCTATTTTAAAGGGTGATGTTTCTCTGATATCTTTCTCGGCCCCTTTGTTTAAAGTAGGGCTACTGATTTTTTAGAGTTTATCTTGTATGCTGCTAGTTTGCTGAGGTGTTTATCAGCTGTAGGAGTTCCCTAGTAGAGTTTTTTTGGGTCGCTTATGTAAATTATCATATCACCTCATTCAGGATGATTTCTTCAAGTTCCATCCATTTGACTTCATATTTCAATATTCCATATTTTTTTCCTGCAGAGTAGTACCTGAACAAGGGGGAGTTAATGGACCCTGGAACTAATAGCTGGGAAACCAGCATTGGACTGACTCAGACACCCTGAGCATGGGTCTCAGTTAGAAGACCTGGGCAGTCTAAGGGACCTCTGACAGTGGAACCAGGATATATCCCTGATGCACAAAAGGACTTTGGGAGCACATTCTCCATGGAGAGATACTTCCTTAGCCTAGAGGCAGGAGGGAAGGCCTATTCCCTACTCCAAATGACTTGGCAGATTTGATGATCCCTCCTGGAAGTCATCACCCACCACGTGGAGTGGGGGTGGGTGGGATGGGAGGGTGGTGGGGGGCCATAGGAGGGAGGGAGGGAGAGAAGGAGGGAGGAAGAATGGGAGAAGGAACTGGGTTCAATATGTAAAATAAGAAAAAAGTAAACTACAATTAAATGAGTGATGTCAGATCATTATGTGACACATTGTACCAATAAATAAATAAATAAATAAATAAATAAATAAATAAATAAAATAACAATACTGAAATTAAGGCAAAGCACAGTAAGAATCTCATGTTTCAACCTGAAAATCAGCAGTGAAAGAAGGAAAATTTGGTCCATTCTGCCACTTACCCCATACAGCAGGTAGGCGTTGTCTCACAGAACCGGCCTCTGCCAACTAAAGCAAATTAAGGATACCACTATCTAGTAAAACTTGGAAGAGTCCACTCAATCAATTGGAAAGAAGTTTCTTTAGAGGTAGGGACAGGCAAGCTTTGCTGAAGCACTTTCATGTAAATTAGATAGTCATTAATGTTAACAAAAATGGCACTTACAGTGAGGGTGGCAACTTCATTTTTAAGTGCAGTTTTAAAACTGTTCTCCAGGGAGTTCCCTTCTGTGTTTCACTGAGAGACTTTCTAAGGATCAGTGGTTCCTGACCTATGCCAGTGAGCCTCCATGGGCATCTGGGTTAGTTCAGGTGTTCTTAAATTTATCATTCTGCGGAGTCATTTTACAAACCCTTTTTTGAAATGAAATCACCTGGCCACCTCTCACCCTCTTCTCTAGGGACTGCAGCAAAAGTATTCCTTGAGGCAAATGAGAGGTTCTGAAGTGGGTGTTGTTCATACTGTGATAATGCAGTCAGCTTAATTAAAGTATATTTTTTCCAGCTCAAAACTTTAGGAAACGTATCAGAAGTCTTTAAGAAGGTCAAATGAGTTCATCCAAAGAAGAAATGAAGTTTTCACCCAAAATTAAAGATGTCTTTCCTTCATCCCGTAAATACACAAAGTGGCTAATGAGAAAGAGTACCTTAGTAATGTTTTGACTTTGTTTTGTAAAGGGAGATTTCAGTCACAACCCACCTTCACTCTCCTGTCTATCTGTAGGCTATGTGTGTTGTGATATGGCTCCATTAGTTTGCTCTGGTTTTTATTATAAGTTCATCATACTCGCTGTGTTTTCTGTGTAAATAATTGAATAACAGAATAAATCTTCTACCTGGGCCTACATGCATAGCTCTTCAAGCATTGAAATTATTCTGCAATTCTCAACCTGGTGGGATAGTGATGAGCTGTAATTCCACCTTTAGTGATAGAAATAGGAAGATAAGGAGTTCAAGACCAACCTTGGGTACAGAGCAAGCTCAAGACCAGCATGAAGTATACACCGCCCTATCTAAAGAACAACAAAATCCACAATAATTAGTTAAATGAGTGTATGTGTTATTTTCTACTAGGAAGTAATATATCAGTTAGAAGTTGGTTAAATCTACCAAATTCCTCCTTAACAAAAAACAAACAAAACAATATAAAAACACTTTAATATGATTCTTAGCTCTTCATTTTTTAGACAAGTTATTGAGGGCACCATTCTCTGCTGCATTGCTTAAATTGGACAACCGGAACTTAGTAAAAGGAAGCATTCGATCCATACTCTCTGTCTCTTGAATGCAGTGTAACTAGAAATTCTGTTGCCCTGATTACCTTCCATGATAGATGGTTTATTAGATTAAAAAGGGAATGAGAGAAATGGAGAAACAGAGAGAGCGGAGGGAGGGAGGAAGGAAGGAAGAGATGAAGGAAGTAAACACTGCCTTCAATAAGTTGTTTGTCAGATAAAACACAGTGACAGGAAAAGAAACTAACTAGGGCAATCTCTATCCTTTATATATACTCATAATTGAAAATGACTGCCTGAAAAGCACATCTTCTGCTTTATCATCAATGTTTGATTTCTTTTTTCAATAAAGGGAAATCTTCCTAGAAATAAAACAATGCATGAAATCAGTATCAATATAGGTTTTTAATGATGCATATGGGGTACTGCCAAGATAATTGAAATAAAATGCCTGAATATAGAGGTTTCTGTATGTTATATAACAGTGTGGTTTTCTGATGTTTCCATTAATATTGCCAGGACTAAGTGGTGCATATCCTAGAACATTCTCAGGAGACAAATTTGAGTTGCTCTTAACTGACCTTCCAACACTTTCAGCTGTGTTGGTAGCTTCCTGTGGTCACAGCTGTGCTAACTCTGACAAATGAATCTAGCAATAAGTTTGATTAGTAAACTTCCCAAGAATCACACTCAGAATCCTAGAAATAACCACAATTCCCTGCACCAATGACACCTGCAGTGATCACTAAGTTATCACAGCTTTAAGCAGACTTAGCAATTTTGTCAAATTCGGACTACAAAAGGAAAACATTTCTCTGTGTACATGGCACACATCTAGAATTTTATGGCCATTTGGGGCACCATGTTTCAGGACAAGAATTATTATAAATCAGACACTACAATCACAAATGTCTTACAAAGGATACTTGCTCCTCATTATTTTTTAAAAATAGTTGATAGTGCTTGCTAAATACCTGAAAGACTTCCATTTAACAGCAGGAAGAATTTACTATAAGAAGAGATTTTGCATTATAGTTCTTAAAATTATAATTGGTAAAATCATAACCAAACAAAGAAATATATATGTGTGTATACGCAAGGAATATACATATGTGTGTATACACAAAGGCATATATTATATATATATATATATTAGAAGAAATAATATGTTGAGATAGCATTCAATTAAAAGATTATAGTGAATGTCTGCAACAATGAACATATTTTACAGATGGATTACGGGAAAATGTTCCTTGTTTGTAAAGCAGATCACTAACATGTCTCTTTGCACCCCTAAGAATGTGATTTCTACTGATTGTTGTTCATTCAACTCCAACCCCTGCACACTATTCCCCACTGATAACAATACCAGAGAAAGAGAGAGAGACCATAAAAGAGGGACCCATTATAGGTTTGAAGAGAAATATGACTCTAGAGAAATGTCCAGAGACCTACAAGACTGACCCCAACTAACAATTTGAGCAACAGTGAAAAGACTACCATAAATGCCCTTCCCTGATAATGAGATTGATGACTAACTTATCTACCTTCATAGAGCCCTCATCTAATAGCTGATGAAAACAGAAGCAGACACCCAAAACTAAACACTGAAAGGAACTGGAATCCAGATGCAAAGAGGAAGGACAAGACCAGGCTACAGAAACCCACAGAGACAGCTGACCTGAACAAGGAGGAGCTAATGGATCTCCAGACTGATAGCTGAGAATCCAGCAAGGAACTGACTCCAACCCCCTTAACATGGGTCTCAGTTAGAAGGCCTGGGCAGTCTAAGAGATTTCAGACAGTGGAACCAGGATTTATTCCTGGTTCACAAAAGGACTTTGGGAGCATATTCCCCATGGAGGGATACTCCCTTAACCTAGAATCAGGAGGGAGTGCCTAGTACCTACAGATTTAGATGACCCCTCCTGGAAGGCATCACCCTACATGTGGAGTGGGGGTGGGGTGGAGGGAAGGATGGAGGGAGAGTGAACTGGGATGGATGTGTGTGTGTGTGTGTGTGTGTGTGTGTGTATGTGTGTGTGTGTGTGTGTATATATATATATATATATATATCAAGCATAGTTGAGAAAATCTAAAGTGACTCTATAAACACACACACACACACACACACACATATATATATATATAGATAGATATAGATATAGATATAGATATAGATATAGATATAGATATAGATATAGTGGATTTGAGGTCTACACTGTAGGCTTCCAGGCTTCCAAGGGAACATTCATAACATTCAAATTGTGGCCTACAAGCTGGAATACAGAATAAATGGATGTAGGTTTCTCTGTTTCCAAATTAAATGTAAACTCCCATTTCCATGATCACAGTAGCGCTGTCTATTTTAGCATTACTTCATAGACAAATGTTTTGATTGCAGTGATGGAAATGAAACCTTTCTTAGTAGAACTTCAAAGTTCTATAAAACCAAAGCTTCTAGTACTTCCTGTGAACTACACTGAAGTGCAGCTACTGTAAAATAATAGATCCCAGAATATCTTTATATGCAAAGGATGACATAAACCAGGTGAGAACATGACATGCCCATGGCAAAGGTGTATTTTCACTCAAAATTCTTACTTCAATATAAATTTTTCAGGAAATATACAGCAAATATGTTTATTACACTTAAATATCTCTAAGTATATTTTCAATTGTTCCTCCCTCTACATATATATTTTAAATACTCACAGAAAATTTTTACAGTTCAGCATTCCTTCTCATTGTCAGAATAAATAGCAAGTGGGAGACTTTAAATATTTTTATTTTCTCTTCTTGGATTTAAAATTATCTAACAACCATTTATGTAATTTAAAGCAGAATTTTAAATTATAAATCTTACTTGATTTTCTCAGATTTTTATTTAATATAAATGTAAGCCAGAGGGAAATAAGAAATACCAAAATATTATATTATCAAGCATGCAATTTGCAATAGAGTTTCTTTATTAAAATCACCAATTATGATTTTACATAAAATTTAATTGAGGTCATTACCCTCCTGGCAAATTATTTCAAATATTCTTCCTTATAATAAGATTCATTATTGTAGTATTTTCCACTCTAATGCTTTCTTTCCTATATGGTTTTATATATATATTTATAAGAATAATAGACATCACTTATAATTTGGTTCAAATCATAATCAAATTATGCAATTAAATGGCAGTCAAGAAAATGTTATCATTGTGCCTCCACGTTAAAAATATTTCTTTTATTTCTGAGATTATGATTATTTACATAACTTCCATTCACTCAATAAAGTTGACAGCATAGGGAAGTCATTGTGTATACACTGACCATTAGTAATGTCTGCCTCTTACATTCTGACAATGTCCTTACTTTCAGTGTATGAGAACCATAGGAGACATTCAGAACAAATGAAACAAAAAGTTTATTTGGTGTCTGTGGGCTACTTGTCTTAGTATATACTTTTAATACCAGCACTCAGGAGGCAGAATTAGGCATATGTCTATGGTCTCTATAGTGAGGCCTTGTAAAATAAAAAACAAAAACAAATATATATGTGTTCTCAAAACAAAACAAAAAAATCCCTGAGGATCTACAGAAGAGTAAGCACATGGTGTGTGATATATTTCTATTCACATAAATGCAAATACGAACTCTTTTAGGGAGAAATTCTGACACACCCATAAACCTCTTGCCATATAGATATCTGGTTTTATTTACCTTGAACATCTATTGGTTACAAACCTTTCCAGTTAAATATAATTACTGTGATTTCAATGGTACAAAACCACATTATGCAACTTGCTGGTGTTTGTTTGGCCATTCAGATTCACAGTAATCTTACTTCTCTAGGTCTGATGTGGACTTACCACCTTTTCCATTTTCATACTATAATCATAAATCATTTTCATGCACTTCTCTGTATAGAGGATAAAACAACTGACACCACAAGGTCTACACCCCAAAAGTAATAAACTCTTATATAGGAAGTTATCATAGAAGACTGGGTGATATCACTCAGTGGTAAGTTTGCTTACCATGAAACTGAGATGACCTGATTTCAATCCTGTAGCCCATGGTAGAATAAGAGAATGGAGGCAGATGTACACATGTACATATATACACACACACACATACACTCAAATTAAAAATAATATTATCATAAATGTATATGTTTTATTAATGTACTTACCATAGTGTTTGCTGGATAAAAATACATAAAGTCTCAGACTATCAGTTGACATGCTCCACAAAAGTGGAGATGCAAACATTTTTAAATGTCAGCATTGACTAACAAATTACAGAACCATAGGGAAGTATTATATATATATATATATATATATATATATATATATATATATATATATAATTTCACATAAACTTTTTTTTAGAAAGGTGAAAAGTTCACATGGTGTGACGTTCTATTAAGCAGTTTCTATTTTCCAACTAAAAAGTATTTTAAATGGCACATTATTTTCATGACAGAAAATGTACCCCTTCGAGGATATGAATGCAAAGAAATAGTCCATAGTTAATTATGCTGAGTTCTATATTTAGTGTTATATTGTACCACCTATGATACTTGCAGGCATCTCTCACTTGTGCCCTGTAGTTACTTTCATCTTCTAATTTCATTCTCTTTATTACACATATTTTTGCCCAAACAAGAATATGCAAATTATGGTTAAATCACAGAAAATTTACAATCTATATTAACAGTTAGCATTATGATTGTGCTAATTAAATGATTGAATAATGGAAAAGAAATCATGCACACTTGCCCACACAAACACAAATAACAACATCAAGACTTGTAATTATTTCATTATAATCTAGTTGTCCTGAATATTGTAATTCAAATTGGAGAGTATAAAATTTAAGACATAAAATATAGTTGTGTGTTCTTAAGTATTACCAAGCTTTTACTAAACTTGTGTGTGTGTGTGTGTGTGTGTGTGTGTGTGTGTGTGTGTGTGTGTGAGTAGTGGTTGCTACATTTTCACTCCCTCACTATCTAAGTTAAATTTTAAATACTTGACATGTCTTAAAACTGTCCTAAATAAAACAAGAGAGCAGTAATTGGCTTATTCTTTAGTATGTCCGTTCATGTAAGTATTTCATTAATCCTTCTCATCAAGATCTCCGCAGTGATGATTCCTGTAGCTTTTCTCTACTATAAATCTTCTCACTACTAGCCTCTTTTGAGCTACTGTGCTGGGCTTTTTCCATCTCTGCAAACAGGATTTGTATTGTTTTAGTTGTTCAAAGCAACAGCTATTCTCATGCCTTAGTTGTCTCTCTCACTCATCGCTCATATGCAATCAATCAGATACCTTGGTTGTTTTGCTATCAAACTACATGTTGTATTCCCCATGGATACTGTGCTGCTACAGTCCTATTAACATCTCTTCTGGTTTGGTAACTCGCAATCCACGTTTGAAGCCTGTTGCCACACTTCTATAGGAACCCACTCTTTGGCAATATATTCTATAGATGGGCAGAGTAGTAAAATTTCTAATCAAGCCCTTTCACTTGTATTGCCTGAGCTCTCTAGTGCCACTTTATTCAAATCCCAATTGAAGTTCAAGTCTTTGCTATTGCCTGCAAGTTTGTGTTGATGGGATTAACTACCTGTCTGTAGCTTATCTCTGTCCTCACCATAATACTTCACTCACAGTGGGTACAGTTCTCTAAACTATATATATATATATATATATGATTGAAGAGATGGTTCTTGGGCTAAGAGAAACACAGTCTTGCAGAGAAGCAGAGTTCAATTCCCATCATCCACATTTGGTTGTACACAACCACCTGTAACTCCAGCTTCAAGGAATCCAGTACCTTAGTCCTCTATGGTCATTGTACTCCTTTGCATATCTCTCCCATCCATCTTACATGCACATATTTAATTTAAAACTATAAAATAATGCTTTTTGAAAAGTGGCCAAATGTACTATGGCATTGGAGACATTGCTTTCTGCTTGGAATCACCATCTCTCTGCTAGACACATCTCATCCTCAATTTTCCTCAGCCACATCATTTCAGTGCCCTTCTCTAGTCACCCTCCTTATCCTGCTTTTTTTCTTCTGACTTATTGAACAAATGTACAGTCAATTATCATTCAGAGATCTTGTGTCATTGAGTTTCTTCACTTGCTAAAATTGAAATGTAGCCCCCAAATCAATATTTGTGGTGTTTTGTAGACTTTGCTGGGTATGAGCAGATGATGCACTCCCTCCTTTTTTTACCTCTTGAATGTATTTTTTTTTTTGTTGTGTCTGTACCTCCATAATTTGAACATCCAGACCCTTCTTTTGGTGACCTTTCCAACAGTGCCTTTCAAACATGTTACTAAAGAGTCAGAGTGTTCCTGAGCACACAAAGACTATGACATGTTCTCAACAAAATATATGTGTGTGAGGTAAATATTATTCAGGCATGAATCACATTGGTCTTATACAAATGAGTCAGTTGTTGCTATTAAATAATATGTTTCTAAATAGCAATGTGTGTTCAGAGAGGTAATGTGTTAGTTAGCCCACACAAAAAGTGTTGTAATACCAGAGTAATTTGAAACAGATCCTGTTTTTTTCCTAAGGCAATTTTTTAGTAGATGCTAATTCAGCATTAGCAATTTTATAGAATGTAAGTGCAAGTCATGTGAATCTATTGTGTTATACGATAATTATTGTCTGTCCCCAATAGATTTTAAGTTCCATGAGGACAGGTATTTACAGTTCCTATCCTATGCTGATGGCTGTATTTCCAATTTTTAAAAGGACCTCAGAAGATACATCTTAATACAAGAAGGAGGAATAGGTGAAGCAATTATGAACGATGAATGCATAATGAATTATTAAATATGAATAAGAAAAACACCTAAGCATGTAAATAAAATAACATAAATGAATAATGATTGAATACATAAACCAGTTATGACCTCTGTGGCCATCCAGTGCCAGTCTAGTCTTTATGCTAGTAAAGTAGAATTAAAATATGAATAAGATATGAGCTTCACTCTTGAGACTTTCATAATTAAGAGAGTCAGCTTAAATATTTAAGAAAACTACAAGCTGTAGCTCTCATTCCAATCTGGCAGGTGTATTTCATATCCATTTAAATTACTGCATGTTGATTGTGAATTCACTTAAGGTAGTCAATTATTTTTAACATCTGGATTTACTGTCAGGATATGAACTTTAGTGGTTTTCTTCATTAGCCATCACTCACCAGTGTAACAATATATTGAAAATCAAATTTCCTAGTGTGCATGCTATGTGTTGACTACTTGGGCATTGTGCTGCAATGTTTATTAGCATGTGACCTTTCACAGTTTACTTAACTTCCTTGCTTCAGTTTCTTTGTTTATTTTTAATGGAGAAAATAATAGAATCACCATTATAATATTTAATTTAAAAATATAATCTATTTTGTAGAAGTGCTATATATTGTGTTTAGCTATTTGAATCTTTTCTGCAAGGAAAAATTATACATTTCTGAGGTTTAAAATAAACAAAAAAGATGAATTGTAACAAGCATTAAGTGGAAGACACATTGACTTTAATTTGATTTTCTGTAATATTCTGGTGGGTCCCAAATATAGATTTTTTTTGCTACATGGTGTCTTTAAATTTAGTTTAGTGTAAGTTTTATTAGAACTTTATAATTTTATATCAACATATGCAAATGTGCACAGATGTTCCATTTCAGTGGTTACATTATAAATTGAGAATGATTACTATGAATATCCATTTTCTCTCAAAACCTATCAGCATGCTTTTTACATTAAGCAGAAATGGATTATGCTAATGGGTTAACTCTTGAGTGTCCATCCAAGCTCCTAATTTTTCTTTATAAATTTTCTTAATATTAACATACTAATAAATATGAATGAACCTATTTTTTTTTTGTTAAACTCATACTTTAGTAGAAAGTAGAGACCGGAGTAGTAAAGGGCTCAAGGTCTAGTACTCAGCTTGGGCTGCTGTAACAAAGTCCCAAAGACTGGGTAAATTACCTCCCCCCCCCACACACACCTCAGCATGTATTCCTTACAGCCATAGATATTGAGAGATCTGAGATCAAAGGAGATAGGATTTTTGGAGTCTGGTAATGGATGACTGTCGGTCTTGCACATGATTTCCTGCAGGTATCCTCAGAATGTGAGATCATCTCTCAAAGCATCCTTTCTCACAGAGCACTCACACTCATGTGTATATCTTGGTTATCATATATTTCTTCTTGGTTTATAGTTGCTGTAGTAAAGATTCCAGGTTTGGTGTCCCATAAAATTCCTCCAGCATTTGTTGTACTCTTTACTTTGTTCATTGAGTTTTGCTCAGTACATGCAGATAGGACTACATAACATGTCTTATTGTCAGGTTGATTATTATCACACAAATTTTCCTCATAATTTGAAATCCTAAGGTCAGTAAAAATATGAATACCGACAATATAGCGGCTGAGATTCCCCAGGTCGGAAAATATTACCCTAGTTTATGTGTAAATATTTACTTGAATGTCCAATGCATTTTGGAAAGAGTCTAGGTTTCAAGAGTTATCTATAACATTTCTTGGTATCTTTTGGTCCATTATTGTAATGGCTATTCTTCACTGTCAACTTGACAACACTGTAATTGTTGAACATTAAAAAAATGGAGAGCCAGGTGCTGGTGGTGCATGCCTTTAATCCCAGCACTGAGAAGGCAGAGGCAGGCAGATCTCTGTGAGTTTGAGGTGGAGGTCAGCCTGGTCTACAGGCCTGGTCTGCAGAGCTAGTTTCAGAAAAGGTTCCAAATCAATACAGACAAACCCTGTCTAGGGAGGAAAAAAAAAAGAAAAGAAAAGAAAAGAAAAGAAAGGAGAGCAAACAGAGTGACAGAGTGAGGGATTTCTTCTGCTTAACTTGAAGTAGAAGGATCCACTTCTAATCTTGACTTGGGAAGCCATAGGCATTTAATCTGGGTTTTTTAGGAAGATGACACAAACCCACAAACATTTAATCTAGGCCACTCCTTTAGCAGGAAGTTGATGGGTGATGTCCTTCTGTATATATATTTCTCTTATTGACTTATGGGAAAAAAAAAAAACACTGATTGGCCTGGTAGAAAGATAAGCATGCTAGAAGACAAGAGACCACATCTATACTGAACTTCAAAATGCTACAATTTGATGACAGAAACTTGCTTCCAAGTCTCATTTACTTCCTTGCAAACAGAACCCAAGTCACGTTTCAACTTTATGCTTGGCATTTTGGATCAAATTCTTTGGATATAGTCATTATAATCTAATTGGCAGATAGAATTGGCACACCAGGAGAAACAAAGAGTTAAGACGACTGTCCCTTAAATGTTTTCTACACTTCCCTTTTTGTTATACAACATAAGAAAATATGTATCTTCCACATTGTCAAGTTGCATGGGTATCAAGCAGAAAGCACATATATTTGTGTATAAATTCTGATATCAGCCTCATCAAAATCTCCATCAGAAATGGTCAGGTCTACATCAAAATCATAGGAAATAACTTTAATAAAGACTTTGGTGTTTCATCCTTTGAATCCCATGAAAAGCCAAGGTATGCTATATGCAAAGTAAAAATCCTTTCCTGTCTTTGAAAATACCAAAGGTAACTTTTAAGTGCACTTACCATTTTCATCTCTACAGATAAAATGTCTGGTAGACAGGCTTATAGAGGCTCCTGCCTTTTCTCTGCCATTTGAATGTTTTTGAAATGAACAACAAATATAGTTACCTTTTTATAAAGTCCAAGAGCACTTTAAACTACCTTGGTGCTATATACTTTGAACATCTGAATGTATAATCATTATTCTCTGAAACATAGGTTTAGGGTTTACCTCCCATGTTTAAAACTATGATGCCTGATTGATGAGTATAAAATCAATGGCTGAGTGGAAAAGAAGAAAAAGTAAACTAAAATATTGTAATTTGTATATTTAGTTTTCTAGGTGTGAGTAGGCTGCTTAATGTTACAAATGACCAGTTTATGCACATTTGATAATCTCTTCATTTCAGGTTTTATTTAATAATATTTTCAAATGGACATACTTATGAAAAGCACCTGAGGCATTACATATATGTCTGCCTGATTAAAAGCAGTTTTTCTGATTTAAGTTTTAGGAAGCTGATAAAAATATCCTTTAAAGAGTGAAAAATGAAGTTGTTCTTCATACTTGATTTTTTTAATGATACATATCCTTCAAATTTAGCATACCTTTAAAATGTATTAGAATATCTGTATGAACTATGACAAGAAAGGCACAAAGATACCATGTATCTCCATGGCATCACACATGTGTTATGTTCTGTGAAAATAGGGCCTCAAAAGAAAAAGATGCTAATTTCCAAGACTGTTTATCTGAGTTCAATCTCTGAGCATGGTAGAAGAGATAACTGACTTCACAGTTTGGACTCTGACCTGAATAAATGTGCCATATTATCTGTACCTGTGTGTGTGTGTGTGTGTGTGTGTGCTCAAATACTCTCTCTGTCTCTCTCTCTCTCTCTCTCTCTCTCTCTCTCTCTCTCTCTCTCTCTCTGTGTGTGTGTGTTCATGTGATGACATTAAAAATAGCCATTTTTAAGCTGAGTACCTGAGTAAACAGTTTTGATACAAATACACTGGTAATATATCACCTTTATCACCTGACTAGCAAGTAGTGTGAAAATAGAATTGGTAATAAATAAATACTTAGATAATGAATCAGATTAATTTTCCTGATCTTCACCAATTTCCATATACAATAATTAAGAAGAACATATGCATCTCAATGGGCCTCCATGGTTAAAGAAGGTTACTGCTCAGTAACTCTTGATTTGCTGGAGTGATACTCAGCCAGCAACTACAACACCTGGAGGGCTTGTTAAAATTCTGATTGTTGTGCCTCATAACAGAGCTTCAAATTCCAGGTCTGCCATGAGGTGAGATTTTTGCAGTTTGAAAAGTTTTCTCTGCTACTACCTCTGCTGCCTCAGAGGCTACAAAAAAAAAAAGAGAGAGAGAAAGGCTAAACTGAAGGGTTCTACTTATGTGGTGGAGTCAGACCTTTTCAAACTTTTCAAAAAGTGGTTGTGAATATTTTAAAACTATTACAAGCAGTACTTTTAGATGTGTCAAAAGGAGTAGTTATCTCAGTTCAAACTTGTTTGGGGATCTCTAGAGGAGATTTCAAAGCCAACTGGAATTAATTATATTGATAGGGATTACAATCAATACCCAGAACATAATAGGTGCTACTATGATTCCTATGAATAATTCTAATCTAATCTTTCATTCTTCATTTATTTTTTGCTGCAAATATCTACTTAGTGAGCAGGGAGAAAATCTGGTATAAAAATATGTCATTTGCTCAAAGGTCATGTTTTAATTGCCCTCCAAACTTGGTTCAATATTCCCAGATGATATCTTCAGATAATTTGTTTCAGAAAAATAGCAAAGAATAAATAATTTTTTAAAAAAAAATAAAAAAAAACTAGATTCCTATTCCTGCACCTAATGTCTCCTTCCAGTCCCCAAGCAGCTTATTAGTGTATATGTGCAAACTGTGTGGTCTTTTAGAACTTTGCTTCAGTGGTTATGAACTGGTAGATACAGGGATGGAAATGGGAGGAGGGGAAGGAAACAGGCTCAGGTCACCAGCTCTGTTTCCTATGCCACCTTTGGAGTTTATCAGCAGAGTCTGTACTCAGGAACATTTTATTTTCCAGAATGTTCTTATTTCTTTCTAAAAAATAATAAACACATACTGTTGCTAAATTCTTAAGGAAATAAAATCAGATTAGTATTTCTTATAACTATAATTAACAAAAAAAATCTAACATACCCAATGCTTTATAAAGGTGATGTACACCAGAGTTAAGGAAATAAATCACCTCTGGATCTCTCATTAAATTAAATACTTTGAACATTAAAAAAGGAAAACATAGTGAGTGATAACTGAGAGTTTATTTGAGTGTAATTTCAGCTCATATGTTAATCTTGTTTAGAACTGTGATTTTATTTCTTCCCTGTGAGATGATGTAAAAATCTGGCAGATTTTCCATAATCTTATCACTTTAAAAATTATCAATAAATAGTCTGAAAACTTTTATTAGACAAATAACAAATGTACAGTATTTAAATTAATTTTAATATAATATTTACGAATGACAGCTAAACTTTCTGGCAGCTGATCACCATCTTTGCACCTTTGCGTTTGAATGACTATGCTTTTTGGTTGCAAAGCAGAGTTGAAATAACCCATGATGAGTGATTTCAGATTACCTGTATTAAATAATATAGATATAGTAGAGGTAAATGGGAAATGACTCTGTAGGAATACAGATCTTAGGAAAAGACCCTCTGTCAAGAAGAATGTCTTTTGTTGGCTGTATGTAAGTTGGAGCCTCGAAAGGATGATGCTAAAAGGATAGCAGGAGCTCCTCAGGTGAACTATGAGTGAAATGCCAGCATCACTTTTCTCCTATAATGCCCAGTCCTATTAGCAGGAACTTAGTATCCATCTTCTACAACAATGAACAAATACAATTAACTGTAAATGTCTGCTTAAAAATCCTTCAATGTTGTAGACACAGCACCACATTCAAATTACAGATGAAGGATGACTCTACTTCCTGTAATTTTTCTTCTAAATTCTTTGGGAGCTTGTGACTTTCTTCAGTACTGGGTAAAATGCTGATGCAACCTACTTCTTACCAGGCTTTAGTCTTGTAGGGAGAAAAACAGGATTAAAAACCATAAAATCTAACCCAACAGAAAGGAATTCAACTCTGGCTCTAAAAGATCTTTCATTGCAAATAGCTCATTGCTACTGATGGCATATCTGTTTCTTGTCAGCACATAAATCCCAAAGATACTAACATGCTTCATGCCTATGCTTTGACACATAAAAAAAAAATGTTTCCACTTCATTTGATTCTTCATAAAAATCTTAGGTCTATGTAGCACACTAATGGTACATCACTTCCTCAAGCCAGCCAAGAAGCAAAAGTCAAGTATTTTATTTCATCAAAGATACATAAATATATATAAAGGCACAAAGTCTTGAGACAAACTAGAATTAGGTTATTTTTGGTGTGAAATATTTAACTATGTGTTGGAAATACAGTGAAAATTCACAAAGCTCATCAGTTAGATTACAAAAGTTAAACCTAGCTATTTATGGCCTGACAGTTCTGTGTGTGGCTTTCTCTTCTTGCAAAAGTTAATGACATGGGTTATTTTAAAACAAAACCTACAATAATTTTTATGTCACCTACATGAGCTCAAGACAGAAGATAACAGTGACTCACATGTACTTTATGGCTTTGAGTCCTTCAAGAAAGAAATAAAAGAAGATACCAGAAAATGGAAAAAGTTCCCATGCTCTACATTAGGCAGGATAAACATAGTAAAAATGGCAATAATCCCAAAATCAATCTACTGACTCAATGCAATCCCCATCAAAGTCCTAGCACAATTCTTCATATACTTTGAAAGGACAATACTCAACTTTATATAGCAAAACGAAAGATCCAGGATAGCTAAAACAACCCAGTACAATAAAGAAACTTGCAGAAGCATCACCATCCCTGACTTCAAGCTCTACTATAGAGCTATAGTCCTGAAAAGAGCTTGGTTTTGGAACAAAAATAGACAGGTAGATCAATTGAATTGAATTGAATAACCTCATATTTACCCACACAATAATGAATACCTGATTTCTGAAAAAGCAGCTAAAATTATACAATGGAATAAGGAAAACATCTTCAACAAATGGTGCTGGCATAACTGGATGCTGGTGTATAGAAGACTGGAGATAGATCAATATATATCACCATGGACTAAACTTAAGTCCAAATTAATCAAAGCCCTCAATGAACCTCTTAGAAGAGAAGGTGAAAGGTACCTTTGCACGAATTGGTAAAATGACAGCTTCCTGAACATAATACCAACAGCACAGACACTGAGATCAACAATTAATAAATGGGACCTCCTGAACTGAGAAGTTTCTGTAAGGCAAATGACACAGACAACAAGATAAAACAGAAGCCCACTGACTGGAACATGATCTCCACCAACCTCACATATGACAGAGGCTGACCTCCAAAATATAAAAGTAACTCAAGAAGATAGTCAGAAAAAAACACCAAATAATACAATTAAAAAGTGGAGTACAGAACTGAATAGAGTATACTCAATAGAGGAATCCAAAATAGCTAGAAGAAACTTAAGAAAGTGCTCAACATTCTTTGCTATATGGAAAATGTGAATCAAAACCACTCTTAGATACCATCTTACTTCTGTCAGAATGGCAAAAATAAAAACCACCAATGACAACTTATGCTGGAGAGGATGTGGAGAGAGGGGAACACTCCTTCACTGTTGGTGGGAGTGAAAAATCATACATGATATGTTCTCATTCATATATGCATTATAGACATAGAACAAAGTATCACCAGCCTACAATCCACACCACTAAAGAAGATAGGACATAAGGAGGACCTAAAAGAGACATACATGAATACCCCACAGAAGGGGATATGGAAAAGATAACCTGAGTAAATTGGGACCAGGAAGGGGAAGGAAGAGGGAGTTTAGAGAAAGAAAAGGGTGAATAGTAGGCAAGAGGAGAATATGAGAGACCAGTGAGACTGAGTTGGAGAAGAATAGAGGAGAGTAAGAAAAGAGATATTGTATTAGAGGGAACCCTTATAGGTTTAAAGAGAAATCTGCCACTGGAAAATTTTCAGAGACCTACAAGGGTGACCCCAACTAACAATCTAAGCAATAGTGGACAGGCTACCTTAAATAACCTTCCCTGATAATGAGATTAATGACTACATTATATTCCATCCTAGAGCCCTCATCCAGTAGCTGATGTAAGCAGAAGCAGACATCTGCTTCTAAAATCTGAGTTGAACTCCTGAAATCCAGTTGCAGAGACAGAGGAATGATGAGCAAGGGCGTCAAGACAAGCCTGAAGAAACCCAAAGAAACAGCTGACCTGAAAAAGTTGGAGTTCATGGACTCCTACTGATAGGTGGGAAGCCAGTGTAAGACCAACCCAGACTCCCTGAAAGTAGTTCTCAGTTAGGAGGCCTTGGAAGTCTATGACACCTCTGACAATGGAACCAGGGTATATCACTAGAGTAGGAATGGTCTTTAGGAGCCCATTTCCCATAGAGGGACAATCCCTTAGCCTGGAAACATGGCCTACACCCTACCCCAGGTGACTTGACTGATTTTTATGATTCCTCTGGGAAGGTCTTATCGTCTCTGGGTAGTGGATGGGGGATGGGTTTTGGTGGTCTGTCCGGGGCATGAATGGATGGGAGGGAGAGGGAACTGGGATCAATATGTAAAATAAGAAAAAGTAGGAAATAAAAAAATAAACATTAAAAAAAGAAAAGATATTTTTAAAATGTACCTTCTGTGCAAGCACAGAGCCTGGAGTTCTTAGCCCCCCACCCCACCTACATAAAAAGCCATTGCCCCAAGTTGTAGGTAAATTTCTATGTTGATGTGGGGAGAAGAGAGTTGCAGTGGCTATATGAGCAATACAATAATCAATGTGACATGAATGTTTGTCCTAGATGATCCCTTAGCATAAAGTATAGGAATTATACACCCTTAAGCATCAATAGCCATTTAAGCTTTTTTGGAATATTAACCTGCTATATAAGATGGTGTAAGACTTGAGCATGGATAGCATGAAATTAGTATCTCTGTAGCAGGATGGAAAATAGCTATAACTTCTGTCAGTAATGTATAATCCTTGTAAGCAGGAGGTATTAAATCAAGTGTGTGTGTGTGTGTGTGTGTGTGTGTGTGTGTGTGTATGTTGTCAGGGTACAGGTTTATTACCCTAGCACAGGAGAGGCAGAAAAAAGTAGTCTACTTAAAAAGATGCAGGACAATGAATGGAATATTTACTCTAAATAAATAAATAAATAAAAATAAAAATAAAAAAATCAAAGGATAGAGAATGTCTGAGGAATAAGACTCCTTAAAGCTGTACTCTGGCTTCCAAACACTTGAGCTGGCACACACATGCACATTTATACAAAGAGCGAAGAGAAAAAAGAGAGGAGAGGAGATGAGAGAGTAGAGGAGGGGAGAGGAGGGAAAGGGGGTGAAGGCACTTAGAAATTCAAAACAAAATAAACCAATAAAAAGAAAAATGTACAAACATTACAATATTATAATATTAAAATACCAATATAACTTGCAACTAAATACCTTTCAAAAAAATGTTTTGTAATGTTTATATAAAGGCGAGTTAATTTAACAATGAGATGCAAATTACCTAGTAGGTGTACAAGTATGTTTTTCAAAAGATAACATCTACCTCTCTTAAGAAGCAGACAGCCACAGTTAAACACTGAGTGGAACTCCTGGAATCCAGTTGTGGAGAGGGAAGAGTGATTAAAAAATCGGATCAAGACCAGGCTGCAGAAACCCACAGAGACAGCTAACCTGAACAAGGGGGAGCTCATGGACACCCAGACTGATAGCTGGGAAATCAGCATTGGACCTACTAAGACCCCCTAGACATTGGTTTCAGTTAGAAGGCCTGGGCAGTCTAATGGACCTCTGACAGTGAAACCAGGATGTATCCCTGGTGCACAAAAGGACTTTGGGAGAACATTCCCATGGGGGGATACTCCCTTAACCTAGAGTCGGCAGGGAGTGAGGCCTAGGCCCTACCCCAAATGACTTGGCAGGTTTTGATGATCCCTCCTGGAAGGCATCACCCTCCCTGTAGAGTAGGGGGGGTTGGGATGGGAGGGGGTTCAGTGGCATGGGAGTGAAGAAGGAAGAGGGAACTGGGATCATGAATAAAGGATTACGGTATCCTGAAATTATCTAGAAAAAAAAATCATTGTGAGTGAGGTAACCCAGACTCAGAGACTCAGACAGACAAACACAAATATGCTATGTACTCACTTGTAAGTGGATATTATATACAAAGCAAAGGATAAACAGGCTACAATCTACAATCCCAGAGAAGCTAGGAAAAAAGGAGGCTCCTAAGAGGAACACAATGGAAAGCCCCAGGAAGGAAAAATAGTTAAAATATCCTGGGTAAACTAGGAGGAGTTATTAGGATAGTGATGGGGGAAGGGAACATGAGGAATTAAGGCTGAGTTGAAGAAAGGATGGAGGAGGAGAGCAATGAAGGAGATATCTTGATAGAGGGAGCCACAATGGATGAGGTTTTGGAAAACCTGATTCTAGGGAAATTCTTAGGAATACATAAGGATGACCCCAGTTAAGACTCCTTACAATAGTAGAGAGGGTGCCTAAACTGACCTTCCCTTTTAATCAGATTAGTGACTACCTTAATCGTCATCACAGAACCAACATCCAGTAACTGATAGAAGCAAATACAATGACCCACAGCCAAGCACTGGGCCAAGCTTCTGGATTTCATTTGAAGAGAAGAAGGAGGGATCATATGAACAAGGAGTGGGGGGATCAAGATCATGATGGGGAAAACCACAGAGATAGTTTACTTGAGCTAGTGGGAACACTGGACTGACAGGTGGAGAAACTGCGAGGAACAAAACTAGGCCATCTCAATGTTGGTGACAGTTGTATTTGGAAGGGGCTCTGCCAGTGGGACCAGCCCATCCCATAAGGGAGGAGGGGTTTAGTTCTTCCTCAACTTGGTATGCCAGACTTTGCTGACTCCCCAAGGGAGGTCTTACCCACTCTGAAGAGTGGATGGGGGGTGAAGTGAGGTGTGGGATTGGGAGAAAGGGAGGAAGGGGGAACAAGGGTTCGCAAGTAAAATTTTTTAAATTAGAAAATCTTTTGTCAAAAATATTTAAAAGGATTAAAGGGCTCATACTCTCCTATATTGTTGGCCTACATGTATTTATAGCCTCAGATAAAATCAATTAAAAATATTGGAACTAATGAGATAGTTCAGTGTGTGAAGGCACTTTATGACAAACCTGCCAACCTGAGTTCAATGTCTGGAATCCTATGGTGGTAGATAATAATCAACAGCCAGCCACATGTTGTCCTCTGACATCTACAGGCATATAATCACACACACACACACACACACACACACACACACACACACAAATAAAATGAAATAAAATTATAACATATTGTTCTTATATTTGAGCAATTAAAAATGCCATTTAAATTTTCAGATATTTTTAAGTAAAAATATGTAAAATAATGTTTCTTAAACATAATCATTTTGTAATAGAAAAGAATTGGGAAAACATCACAATTGAAAAATCTTCTCTCATATAGTTAAATAAAATGTGTAATTCATGCATGTATAGCATTTGCCTATATTGGCACTTCACATACAATTCTTGCTTTGAAAAACAAGCTTATTGCAATGTGACTGGTATGTTTGGAAACATTGGAAGCAAATGTAAATATTTGAATTGCCTCATGCACAATTTCTTTCTTAGATACACTGCATAAAAACAGAAAACTTTTTTTTTTTTTTTTCCTTTGAGATAGGGTTTCACAGCATAGTTGGCCTGGAATTCACAGAGATCTGCCTGCTTTGCCCTCTAAGTGCTGAGTGCTGAGTGCTGGGATTAAATGGGATGAAAAATGTGGCTACCACTGTGGGAAACCACAGCCCCAAGGTGGTGCCTAGCTGGTTGCCAGCTAGTCTGAGTTTAGCTGTAAACAAGCCAGCCTCAAGGTGGTGCCTGGCTGGATACCAGGTAGTCCAAGCTTAGCTGTAAACAAGCCTTATTTGGAAGTGCTTAATGGATCTGGTGTGCTTCCTCCTTCTGTGGCCTATCTGGAATAGCCAGGTGGCATGAGCTGATTGGGCAGTGAGCGCATATTTAAGGGCTTGCTGGGGCTGGGAGGAGCAGAAGCTGATGCACAAGGTTCCTGAATAAACTGTTTGAAGAAGAGTTGTGATTGTGTTTCCTTGCTGGCTGAGGTAGACAGGACAAGGGGTGGCCTGACCAGGGATCCTGTCTCCGTGGGTGAGCGGCTCAGAACTTCCTGCACTCAGGGCAGTCGACTGGTAAGTCCCAGGAAAATAGTCAATAAGGTCTCTGGTGAGGAGCAATAAAGTTCCAGGTGATGGACAAAGCAGAGGTAACCCAAAGTGAAAGTATGGGAAATACAACATCGCAGCCGCAGCCAGTTTTCATTGCTCTTCAAGAGCTGTTACAATCCTAGGGGCTGAAGTTAAAGAAGAGCACTCTAGAGAGATTCCTTGGGGAGGTTGAGAGTGTCACTCCCTGGTATGCTGTTTCTGGCAATTTAACCATCAGTTGCTGGGACAAGCTTGGAATGACCTAGAACACGGAACATTGAGACCAGGGACAAGACCAATGTGGAGGCTTGTTTGCAGCTGCTTAGAGGATAAAAGGTGCTGCAGGGCTGTCGAAAAGGGGCAAAAAGTGTTAGAACAGTTGAAAGAAGAATGCCTACAATTTCCCTTTTGCTTCAGATGTAGTATATATATTTGGGTACAAATGCCTACAATTCCTTTTGCTTTAGATGTATTCACTCTATATATGTCCAATCAAGATGGCATGGAAATTAAAAAAAAAAAAAAAAAGGAACAGCGCTCCATGAAGTCAGAAAAGGAAAGCTCCGGGGAAAGTCTAGAGAAAAGTAGCTCAGAATCAGAGGAGGAACTAGAAATGTTGGTAAAGAAAATGGAGAAGTCATCTTTGTGAAAGCACTCTGAGTGAGTCCTGCAAGGTGGAGCCTACGGCTGCCCCCTCCTCAGTACAATGTAACTTCTTTGTTAGATGATCCTGGAGGGCGGTCTTTCTGCCCAGAGGTCTGGAAGGAGGTTAAACATGAATTTTGTTATCCCTGTCTTTCAGCAGAATAATGCAGGGCAGCACTATCATGAATATCTTGATTTTAAAACAGTTAAAGAACTTGCAGAGTCTGTCTGTACCTATGGGGTAAATGCAGCTTTTACAGTAACACAAGTTGAATCCATTACTGGTCACTGTATGACTTCAAGTGATTGGATGAAGGATTGGCCTCCTGCTTGGCCTGTTCAAGAATTCTCTCAGACTTTACAGGGCTTGGGGTATGCTAAAGCTTCCAGTGTAAGTGCCCGGGAGCTGGCTTGGAAAAATACTGAAGGCCACTCTGGAAGCATACAACCTTACGTCTTAGAGTTACCAGTCACTTTTTGGGGCCAAGACCTGTTAAAGGGGATGGGATATAGACTTACTAATGAAGGCAAATATTCCCCTGTGGCACAAGGCATGATTCAGGCCATGGGTCACCATCCCTCTTATGGGCTAGGAAGGTTTTTGCAAGGCCATAGATCACCAATTCAGGCCAAGCCTCGTTCCACTAGACAGGGCTTGGATTTTTCCTAGGGGCCGTTGAGGATATTATTCCCATTATCTGGAATACAAAGGAGCCAGTCTGGGTACCTCAATGGCCTCTCTCCTCTGAAAAACTTGCTGCAGCTAAATCTTTATTTCAAGAACAATTAAAATTAGGACATATTCAGCCTTTCGTTTCACCCTGGAATACACCCATTTTTGTGATAAATAAAAAGTTGTGGAAATGGAGGTTGTTGCATGATTTAAGAGCCATAAATAAGCAAATACAAGTTATGGGGCCTGTGCAGCTTGGCTTACCCTTACTCTCAGCTTTACCCAAGGATTGGTCCATTATAGCGGTGGACATTAAGGATTGTTTCTTTTCCATCCCATTGTGTGTTAAAGATAGTGTTAGATTTGCTTTTACCTTGCCTTCTGTTAACCATAAAGAACCTGATCTGTGTTATGAATGGATAGTGCTGTACCAGGGCATGGCTAATAGCCCCACTATGTGCCAGCTTTTTGTGAGTTGTGCCATTATTCCAATTAGAGAAAGATATCCTGAAGTGTGATGTGTTCATTATATGGATGACATTTTAATGGCCAGTAAAGACTTAAAATTACTACACAAGGTATATGGACAGTTGGTAAAGATCTTAGAGAACAAGGGACTATATATAGCCCCAGAAAAGGTACAACAGGGTAATGTCATTGATTACTTGGGAGCCAAGATATATAAGGACTGTGTAGTGCCTCAGAAAATTACTTTAAGATTAGATATCTTGCAAAACTTAAATGATTTTCAAAAATTGTTAGGAGATATAAATTGAATTCAGCCATTTTTGAAGCTTTCCAATCAAGAAATGAAACCCTTATATGATATAATAATTGTCAACCCTCATTTAAATTCTCCTCGGGTGTTAACTGATGAGGCCCAAGTGGCATTGCAAAAGGTGGAACAAGGGCTGAGCATGGCGTCTTTAATGAGGTTCATTCCTGATCAACCCATTTGGCTTTGTATCCTGGCAACCACGTGTTAACCCACAGGAGTACTATGACAGGGGTGCTGTTGCTATGGATCCATCCCAAAAGTTCAGTGACTAAGTCTGTAGAGCATTATCTGACCAGCGTTGCTAGTCTAGTTTTGATGGGGATTCAGCAATGTTTACAATTTTTTGGATGTCAGCCAGAAATGCTTATTAACCCTTATTCTGCTTCCCAAATAAAAGTTTTAAATGCCTCATTAGATGAATGGGCTCTTTTAAAATGTAGTTTTGATGGAGATATAGATAATCACTATCCCATGCATCCCGTTTTGAGTTTTTTTAAGGAACATCCTGTTATTTTCCCAAAAGTTACCCATAAAGTATCCATTGAGGGTGCAGTAACCATTTTTACGGATGGTACTAAGACTGGGTGTGACGCGTATGTAATTGGAGAAGCTGCATCAATTATCTGTCAAGTTATGCCAGGCTCGCCTCAAATAGTGGAGTTTCAAATAGAGTTAGAGGTTTTTAGGAAAGTTTCTGAAGCCTTCAATTTAATTTCTGATTCCAATTATGTTGTTAATTTGGTTAAAGATTTGGAGGCAGCTGGAAAAATAAAGACTAACAGCCCTATTTAGCCATATGTAACCCAGCTATAAGAGATCATTTGGAAATGTTCGCAACCCTTATATATCCAACACATTAGAGCACATACTGGATTGCCTGGATCAATTAGTGAGAAAAATGAATTAGTGGATAAGTGTACCCGGATGCATTTTATATTTGCCTCTCTCCCAATTGATAGAGCTCAGCAATTTCATGTTAATTCGAAGACCTTGCAGCATCGCTTCGGGATATCCTGCGCAGCTGCTCACGACATGCTACTCCTTTAAATGTAATTACCCACTGCTTAGAAGCTTGGGCTACATGGGGTAAGCCACAGCAATTAAAGACTGATAATGGACCAGCGTATACTGCTGCATCTTTCTCTGCATTTTGCAAGCAAATGTATATAGATTTGAAACATGGTCTTCCCTACAACCCATAAGGTCAAGACATTGTTGAACGAGCTCAATTTTAAAGGAATGCTTAATAAAACAAAAGGGGGAATAGGCCAAGGCTGCACCCCCAAAGAGAGAATATCTCTAGCACTACTTACTCTTAATTTTTTTCAGTTGGATGTGGATGGGCGTTCAGCTGCTGATTGCCATCACAGTGTCCTCCCCATTGATAAGGGATTTGTAAAATGGAAAGATGTCATTTCTGGACTATGGGAGGGTCCTGACCCTGTGTTATCCTGGTCGAGAGGGTCTGTTTGTGTTTACCCACAGGATCTGAAAGAGTTCCTGCCTCTGAAGATGGCAAGGCACATAAGCAGAGTGATGCACTTAATGCTGACGATCATGATGGTGGTACTGGTCAACAAGATGGAAGCAGATCCATGATGGGGGATCCTGTCGGTGTATCCTAAGCCTATGCCAATTAGGCATTCTTCCCAGATTTTTTAGTAGCAATTTAAGTTTAAATTTACCTTTTCTGCCTTTAGATATTAGTCCTGTAGAGGAAAATGTTAGTTTTGCCCTGGGATGGATGTTTATCCTAGTCAGTCTCATTGCTTTATGGTGTATCTGCAGGATGCGGGTTGCACAGTGGAGAAGAAATGCCATGATTGCACAATCCTTCACAGCCCAGGAGTCAGGGCAATCACCTCAGGCTTTGTTAACTGTGTTAAAATCTAAGCAGTCATCATGCTCAGGATGCAAGAGGAAGTACTGCACTTGAGGCCAGCTATTAGTAGCTTCTTGGAGGGCAAGTCTGATTGCATATGGGTTGGTATCGTAATCCCATCTCTGAGAAAAGATACCGGACAGGTGTGGCACCAGCTTGGCTGATAACTGGGCGCAGGGCCATTACAATGTCCCTTGTTCATCAGATATCAGACCTCTACCCTTGCATGTTGCATTTTAAACAAAAAAGTGGGAACTGTGGGAAGCCATAGCCCCAAGGTGGTGCCTAGCTGGATGCCAGGTAGTCTGAGCTTAGCTGTAAACAAGCCTTATTTGGAAGTGCTTTGATGGATCTGGTGTGCTTCCTCCTTCTGTGGCCTATCTGGGATAGCCAGGTGGCATGAGCTGATTGGGCAGTGAGCGCATATTTAAGGGCTTGCTGGGGCTGGGAGGGGCTGATGTACAAGGTTCCTGAATAAACTGCTTGAAGAAGAGTCTTGGTTATGTTTCCTTGCTGGCCGAGGTAGACGTGACACACCACCACCTGGCTATGCAAAACTGTATTTTATAGAACTAAGTCTTCAGGAATCACAGATTTATGTTTTACACTTTATTTATGTTTTAGACCTGTTTGTGTAATGTAGACCTACGCCTCAGTTCACTGCATGTGCTGCCCACTCTCTCCTTAGTTCACTGCATGTACTATACTACAGGAATAAGTTTTCTTAGTTTCTCTCTCGTGATTTATTCTGTATGTATTGAAAAGGCAAATTCATCCAACTTCTCAGATTCTGGTACCAAATGCCAAGCAGAATGTGATACAGGTAAAGCAGTATCTAGGTGAGAAAGTCCTACAGGGTCCTAGCCAAATCCCACACTAGTGACTCCTGTGTGGTTTTAAACTGCTATAGTGGTTTCAAACTTCCTTACATTTGTAAAGCCTTCAGTAGCTGAGCTAAACTGGAGGTGAGGAGGAGAAAGCGACAGAAATAATCTCCACAGTAACATAGAAACTAATTAAATAAGACCGTGGATAAGGTCAAATAGATAGCTTTGATATAATAAAGCATATTTGATATCGATATGCCTATATATCAAACACAGAAAAACTGTACTTATATGTGATATTTTATACACTTGATGCTGGGCCAATGATCTGCACATGTCTGCACTTGATACCATGAACTGACATCTGATTTCACATAACTCTTTCACTAACTCTTTATGTAACTCACAGCAATTTAGACTTTCCTACCAATGCTCACTCATGCTCTGAAAAGCTTCAATTATTTTAAAGCTCTGTTTTGTTATAGCCAGTATGTATGTTTTAATCCAATATGTATAATATTATACATTTTATTAGATTCTTGTTATTTTAAATGACCCATTTATTTAAATTGTGTGTGTATGTGTGTGTGTGTGTGTTTGTGTGTGTGTGTGTGTGTGTGTGTGTGTGTGCACTAAGAGGACAAACTGCATGATTCCATTCTTTCCATGTCTTTCTAGGGATGGAACTCAGGTCTTCAGGCTTAGTAAAAAAGAATCGTTATCTTGCTGAAATGTCTGTCACTGTTACATATGTGACATTAATGCAGATGTTGAATTTTTGCTATGTAGATTTCTTTCTCCTAAATCCTTTGTTTGTGCATAACAGGTTAATGTTTAGAAATCCATAGAGTATAAAGCAGAAAGGACATAAGAAGAAATACAGCTCAACTTATCTCTCTAAGTCCATGTAGTTCTATATTCATTTAAAATATGATTACCAAATATGTGCCCATACTCAAATTAGTAAAATTATCATAATTTCATAATTTTATTTTAGCTTTATGTCTTTTGTCTTAAAACTTAAAATATTCTTGAATCTCTTTTTATTATGAAAAACAAAAAATGAACAAAAGTCAGGAGACTTTGTGGTGTATAAGGAACAATTTCCCATCTCCTAGAAAATAAGAAAACACCATTATGGGGCATCCTAGAATAGCTTAAAACATACCTGGATGATGTTTAATGGCAATGGGACCCTTCTTGGGTTGCCAGTGGACCATTGTGAAGTTAATGAGCAAGTGTGAATGACTACATTGAAATATCTGACACAGTCTACACATGTCAGCACAGAGTTATAAGGGACTGTGAGAATCTGTCAGAGTAACCCAAGTTTCACATGCTATTTTATTTCTACATGAGTTTGACTTCTCATGCCCATACTCATCCTGAGTTATCTTGGAGTGCCTCTCCTATGAAGAGGTGTTTCATTAGACCCCAAGGCAGAAGAAGATGGTGAGAATCTCTGAGCTTGTTTGTGTTATCTTGGGGTCTTCCATTTGAAGAATATACTAAGTGTCTTGAAATGCAACAAAAAGAGATTGAAACAGGGAGGAGTGAATGAGAACACGTCAGATCATGTGAGATGGAAATGCTGAACGAAAAGGTTTGGGTCAGCCTTCCTAAGAGGATGTAGATGCCCGACAGGACTTTAGGAGCCTGGGGAGAGAGGTAAATCACAGGTTAAATAAATGCTTGCATCTCACATCTCCAGATACCTGTAATTCCAAACCCCATTGGGAAAAAAAAAAGGCAACCAGTTTTGAAAGGTAGAAGATATGATATCCTCTCAACTAAGAAATCAGAGGAAGCAAAAATGGTTGAAAGACACATAAGAAACTGCTCAACATCCTTAGACATCAGGAAAATGCAAGTCAAAACAACTCTGTCAAACCATTTTGCTCCTTTCAGCATGGCTAAAATACAATAAAATAAAATACCAATGACTTTTTATGCTGGAGAGGATGTGGAGAAAGGGGAACACTTCTTTACTACTGGTGGGAGTGCAAACTCTTACGTTCACACTGGAAATCAGTACAGTGGTTCCTCAGGAAAATAGGAATCAGTCTACCACAAGATAGAGCAATTACACTCTTAGGCATATACCCAAAATATGCACATTTATGCAACAAAGATATGTATTCAGTTATGTTCAGAGCAGCAATATCTGTAATATCCAGAACCTGGAAGAAACCTAGATTCCCCTCAAGTGAACAATGGATAAAGAAACAGGTAAATCATACAATGGAGTATTACTCAGTGTGGGGGGGAATAGAATCTTGAAATTCTCAGGCAAATTGATGTAACTAGAAGAAACCATCCTGACTGACGTAACCCAGTCACGAAAAGACGAACATGGTATATACTCACTCATATATGGATTTTAGACATACAGCAAATTATCACCAACCTACATTCCACACCACCAGAGAAGCTAGGAAACAAGGAGGACTCTAAGTGAGACATACATGGTCCCCCACAGAAGGATAAAGGGACAAGATCTCCTGAGCAAATTGGGAACGTGCAGGGGCAGGAAAAAGGAGTTAGGAGAAAGAGGAGGGGAGAGGAGAACATGAGCGACCAGGAAGATTGAGTAGGGGAGAAGAATAGAGGAGAGCAAGAAAAATGATACCATAATAGAGGGGGACATTATAGGTTTAAAGAGAAATCTACCACTAGGGAAATGTTCAGTGACCTACAAGGGTGATCCCAGCTAACAATCTAAGCAATAGTGGAGAGGCTACCTTAAATGCCCTTCTCTGATAATGAGATTGATTAGTACCTTATATACCATCCTAGAGCCCTCATCCAGTAGCTTATAAAAGCAGAAGCAGACACCCACAGCTAAACACTGAGCCAAGCTCCTGGAATCTAGTTACAGAATGGGGGAAGTGATGATCAAAGGGGTCACAACAAGCCTGGAGAAATCAACAAAACAGCTGACTTGAACAAGGGGGAGCTCATGGACCCCAGACTGATAGCTGGGTAACCAACATAAGACTGACCCAGAACCCATTAACATGGATCTCAGTTAGGAAGTCTGAGAAGTCTATAGTACCTCAGACAATAGAACCAGGATGTATTTCTCTTGCAGGAACAGACTTCAGGAGCCCATTCCCCATAGAGGGATATTCCCTTAGCCTCAAGACATGGGGGAGGCCTAGGTCCTACTCCAAATTATATGACATACTTTGATGATCCCTGCTGGAAGGCCTCATCCTGCCTGGGGACTGAATGGGGGATGGAATTGGGGGGGGTCTTTGGGGAGGAAGTGGAAAGTTTGCCTATACCTTGCTATTTCTATGAAAGGGGAAAAATTAACTGTGTTGTATTCTTTCTATTTATGGTAAGTGAGAGATGAGACAGATAGTAATTGAGAATAAAAGAAAGTGATAGGCTTGCTCAAGGACATGCATAGCAAGACTAGTTCCATATCATCCTCTATAATAAGGAATGGATCAGCAAATTATGTGGGAATAATTCTAGACACTACTATAAAGATAATAATGATGCCAGCAGATGTCTTTTATTATGAAAATCATATATATTGATTCAGTGGCTTTCCAAAAGTCTCAAGGAGGAGGAGGTATTATGCATGTTCACACAAAGAGAACAAATACATACTTCAAATGGCTTTAGAAAACTCAAGAAACTAAATGGCCTAGCTTACATGAAAAGTACATGAACTAAAGTGTTATTTTGTGTAGTTGCAATTTTATTTGCTGGTCTAAGGGAAAGTGAAGCATCATATAAATGATACCCAATATACTGCTCTGCATTCCTAAGCTAAAAGATCCCCTTATGCCAGAGAGGTGTACTCATTGCATTTTTCAAATCCTTTGTGACATATACTACTCGAGAGTTTGTTAAAAGCAATGTACAGAATATGATGTGTATTTTCAAGTTTTAAAGACTTACTTCTGTCTCAGAGATAAAGGAGAAAAGTTAGATAGCAAACCTTCGAGGTAATACTGGAAACATACGGAATGTACTGATTCCTCCACCATGGAGGAATAATTTTATTAGATAGAGACCTTTAGCATTCTGGAACATTTTGACTATGGATCAAACAAAACAAAATACTTTTGATGTCCAGAGTAATTACTATTGAAATGTGAATATAGGTTTCCAAGTTTTAGTAAACACTACAGAAGAATATTGCTTAGCTTTAATTACTGAGAAAATATTTAGAGCAATGCTAAATGTGTGCTACCTGGCAGGTCAGCTTGATTTCATATTTTTAAACTTCATTTTCTGGAAATGATATAGCTAGTGTCTTATTTTGAACATGAAAACCTCGGCTTAACTATTATTATATACTTCATTATGCAATAACTTTGAAATTTAAAGTTACTCGTTGTCTTTATACTTTTTATTCTTTGTCTTATTTGGGAGTGCTTTTAATAATAGTCTCCCTCTACAGATCCTGGTGACATTGACCTCACTATGTAACCCAGGCTTGCCTCCAATTTAAAACAATTCTCCTTTTCTAGCCTTTTCAATGTTGGGTATAGACATTCATGATTATAGACATATTTCTGATAACAACCAAACAACTGTAAGGTTTGGATCTAATAGTAAAGTGCTTTGCAAAACCTTTTTGGCTCCCATATATGTATCCATGTCTCTCTGTGTAGTCATAAGAGTGTTTGCATGATATATGTGAGTGTATATGAGTGTGTCTCTGCTATCCCTGGAGACTTAACTCAGATGCTCCCACTTATAAGTTAAACATGTTCCTGACTAAGTTATCTGTCTCTATAGACATATCTTTACTTCTTTCCTGTGTCCTCTTACCTATAGGTTTTCCATGAAACTGACCCACATATCAACTCAGATTAGCCTTCAATATATATATAGATATATTATTAACACAAACTGTTTTCAAAGAGGAAATTTTTAGAACTCTATCATTCATAGATTGAAATAAATATATCCATAATGAACATGGTGACAGCATCTTGAATTATTGTGTCTTCTTTTATATGCATCTATACTAAATGAAAATTTTGCATGATGCAAAATTTGGTCTATGAGACCAAGGTTGAGGATTATATTGCTGACTAGGAGGGATTGTTGGTTGATGGGGTGGTGTCTTTCGGTATATGTGTTTCTCTTATTGGTTGATGAATAAAATAATGTTTGGCTAATAGAGGCAGGAAGATAGGTGGGACTAGGAAAATTCTTGGAAAAGTAGGCAGAAAGAAACCATTAGTAGAGGCCATGTAATGGAGGATGCTATAATGTAGAATGAACCCTTCTCTGGTAACATAATACCATGTGGACATACTTAGTTTAATAGAAATGGATTAATAACTAAGTCAGAGCTAACCAATAAGAAGCCCTAGCTATCAGCCAGCAGATTTATAACTAATATAGCCTCCATGTGTTTATTTTCAGTTGAAGGGCAGTGGAACCTGGAAGGAAAAGAAAACTCCAGTAACAGCAGGGCTTATTGCAAGCTGCTGGGAAGACAGATTGTTGCTATAGAGTGTCCTTAGACTCACTCCAAGTACAATGCCACAGCACCACTAAATCTCTAATACAAACTACTAATGGACACAGGAAAATATTAAGTTCAAAGGAGGTTGTAAAACAATGAGTAAATACATGAAGGAAGGAATGGGCTAGTCCTGTGGAATCTACTTTCGTAAGGTATGACTAGACTCAATATGATTGAAGGTTCTAAATCCCACACAAAACAATTGATCTTCTATACACGCTTGAAAAGCAGGGATGTACTTGCATTTGAACATTTATCATGTCCCCCCTTCTAGTGCAGTCATCCTTATCTCTCCTTTACTTCATAGACTAGACAGCACAGTGCTGAATATGTATGTGGGAAGCAATATAATGCAGATATTGGATATTGCATCCTTGACCTTACCATCATTGTAGAATGAGGTCAAATTAAAAATGACTTGAGTGTACATTGCATTTAATGGTTGACAATATAAATACATAAAGGGCACTTAAAGCATGAAGGCCTATCTATATTAGAATTGGGAATAATGAAGAGACTACTGTCCACCAAATATTTTTAAACTAAACTTTATATGTTGTGTCATGGGATCATAGAAACATCATCAGACTTACTTTATTGAAAAGAAATGTATGCATTTAAGGCTCATATCAAATAAACAAGTCTATGTTTCAAATATTTCTCAACTATATAACCTAGCAGACAATTGCCATATAGCTTTCTGTTCTCCAAGCATTTCCCAAATCATCTTGCATGCTTGCATTTATATTGTATTATATTTGTTTTCCCTTCCTGGGTGTTCCAATTATCCCTCTTAACTGGAGATGAAACAAAAAGACTTAATTGGAAGCTTATCATTTATCCACTACAAAACAAAATATTTTTTTCCCTTCTTTGTCTCCATAATTGTTGGCACATCCTAACTTCAACTAGTTAGCAGAGTCCCACTTGGCTGCCTATTCTTTCTGCCTCATCTACAAATGAAAAAGCTACAGATAAAAAAGGTGGAGGATTATTATTTTTATATACTACATGAAGTTTTCTAATACATAGTTCATGAACTATTTAATTCTGAGCCAATACATGTTAGATGCACAATAAATACTTTATAAGCATTTATTCCTATAAATTTCATATTCTTGTGAGCAATCTCTACCTTAGTATTTTCTTTCCAACATGCAGGGAAAGACTCATCTAGTGAATGTAGATTGTCTCTGGAGCTGGAAGGTTGGGTTTGATTGGCTCGTGCACTTGAGCTGTGTCAGCACAAGCAAGTTATTATCTCTATGAATATCTCATTTTGGATTCTAAAAGTTAACTTGAAAATAGGAAAGCTCTCTTGGAAAGTCACCAGAGTTTAAGTATGTAATATACCTAGAAAGGGCAAGGCAAACAATGTTCATTGTATATATATACTACTCAAAATGTCAAGAGTCAGAGTACAAACAAAGCTGGGGTGCTTAGGAAAATGGAAACCAGCAATGTTGTTGTATTTTTAGTGCATATACTAATGTATTGTCATGTTCTATTTACTATTCAGCCTCATGCTCAAAATATAATTTTGACATTTAGAACTCAGAGAATTCCCCTTATAATATTGGTTAACATAGTATATTACAAATATATGTTGACAAATACTTGGGTCAACAGATTTCAGTGTGGGGCAACTGTCAAAACAGTAATGGACTTGTTTTTAGTGGCAATGAGAGCTCCAGTGGGTCTTGTAAATATTTTCTTAAATATCATTTAACTTAATCTATTTATGTGCAAGACTTGGGCAGAAGAAAATCTTCAGGAATATTTGTAAATTAAAATTTGAATCATGCTGTGAATCAGCTTGGTCCTTTAATTATATTTAAAATTCTCAATGCTAGCACCAAGACAAATATTCAATAACAAAAGATCTGCAGGACTCTGCTTTTAGTAAGCAATACCACGAGATAGTATGCTGTTCATTTCATGGTTATTTTTAAAACATAGTATAAGGAAGTATTAAGCCATTGAACAATCAGCAAGAAATGAGGCTTCTTTCATTCTTGTTGGAGAGTACATTGCTTTAAAGAAGCATAAAAACATTTGACCTTTATGCATCAAACAATAGGATAATAATGAAATACATAAAGAGAGGAATGTGTGTAATATCAGGAGTGAGGTACTACACTCTACTCACTGTTATGTTCTACCATAGTTCACAACTCTACAGTAATTAAAGAAAATTAAAGACTAAGAATAAGCAAGGGTTTAAATGCTGTACATAATAAACATGATTGCAAAGCTACCCATAAAGAAGGAAATTCTCTCAGAGCAAGAACAATAAACTCAATATATTCTTCTGCCAAAGGAGCATTTATAAGAAGCAGATGTATTGCACTTAGAAGAAAGCCTCAAAATATCAATGAATGAAATAGTTATTAAAATGTAAAATGCATTAATAATAAAATATGTAAAATGTCTTATTAAGAATAAGACAAAGGGAACACATTATATACTATGGAAAATCTAAATTCAGTTAAATGTAAATATATAAAATTACCAAAATGTAATGAAAATTATTGATCTTTAGCTAGATTAGTAAATCCAAGAATTAGAATTCTATTTAACTTAGCATAATATATAGCTAGATATATTTATATTCTTATGTATTTAGATCAATATGGGGTATTAAATAATAGAAATTTCATAGCCAAAATTTTGTTAAGTAATCACAATAAAATAAAAGGAATGTAGATTGCATTCCTTTGTGTTAAACAGATCAATAAAGTATAAGTAAATAGAGTTCAGATAAGTATTAAGAGAGACTTCATCCAAGAAATGAAAAGATTATTTAATTTGAGATATTTGATATAATTTAGTAGTATAGTATGTTAAAATAAAAACTATAGTCTTAATAGATGATGAAAAATCACTTGGTCAAATTTAATATCCATTACTTATTTTTTAAATGTTTATCAATTTTAATAATATATTACAATCTGAAAAGGAATTTACCTAAAATATAATCTTCAGATTAGACATTAAAAATGAAATGATATGGATATTTTAGAATCTTCAGTATGGTATCCAAATTCTACTTAATCCAATTATATAAAAAAAATGCAACGGCGCAGAGAGATGACTCAGCAGTTAAGAGCACTTGTTAATAAAAGGGACCTGGCTTGGACCCCTAGCACCTACAAGGAGCTCACAACCTTCTAATAACTACAGTTCCAGATGACTTAAAACCCTCCTCTGGCCTCTGTGGGCACCAGGCATGCACATAGTTCATAGACATCTACACAGGCCAAACACCCATTTACATAAAATCAGTAAATCTTTGAAAGTTTTAAAAAGAAAACATGACTCTTCAGACTTTAAATGATACAGCTTTTTAGGAATAAAGCACATGGGGTATCCATGGCAGGTGAGGGTGACCGAGAGGGGGACAAACATGCAAGGCAGACAGTGCTTGAGCGAGAAGTTTTCTCAGAAAGGGAAGGGGGGAGAGGAAAAAGAAAAGAGGTAAAGATACACAGAGACACACAGAGAGGACAGAAGAGAAGAAAGAAACAGGAAAAGTTCTCTCTGCCTTAGGGGAACAGCGGAAAAGGAGGGTAATAAGAGCAGAAAGACAGCATAAGTGGGAAGAGATATTTCTTTTAAAGGGGTCCTTTGCACCTTGACTGAGCAGGGTACTGCATGAGTGCATTCTGCCAGGTGACAGGTACCTTCTTTTGGCCCTTTTCCTTCTGGTTGTTTTGTTCAATTCATATGTGTTTGGCTTTTGCTTATTCTTACTGTATTGTATTTTATTATTAACCCCTAGACAATGAAATTATAATGCTTGAATCAATAATTGATTTTGATAAATTGAATAGGAACTATCTTGCCCTGTATTTCCAAATCCAACTTAAATGTATATATAATACATATTTATAAACTAATCATTAAATTGAAGATATATAATGAAAAAGGTGTCAGGAAATTAATGAAAAAAGACTGAGAATATGTATTCTTATTACTTTGATAAATTTAGGTTTTTTTTTGACAGCTTTAAAACATGAAGCTGAACTGATGAACAATTTAGTTTGTCTGTAGTGAACTACCTAAAGTTAATTTTTTTAAACTAATTTCAGGAAACAATGTGACTAAATAAAAATGAATACTTCTCAGACTCTTCATAAAGAGGTATGGCTAGGTCCACACTGATTGTTTTGGTTAAGTTTAATATGGCTGTATGAAACACCATTTCGAAAAGCGTCTTTGGAAGCGTAGGAGCAGAAGATGATGGTGAGGCTATGGAGAAATGATGCTTGCAGGCTTGCTTCCCATAGCTTGCTAGCCTATTTCCTTCCTTCCTTCCTACCCACCTACCTTCCTTTCTTCCTTCCTTCCTTTCTCTTTTTTTCACATTGGAAGTGATTTTTTTCCTTTTTTTAAATTTAAATTTGAAACAAGGTTGTTTTACATGTCAATCCCAATCCCAATCCCATCCTCCTGTATCACCCCTACCACACCCCAGCTCTTCCCCTTTCTGCTACCCAGGGAGGGTGACACTAGCTAAACTACTGGAGTCCATTTACAAAGAGGGAGGAATGATGAGCTAAGGGCTCAAGACAAGGCTGGAGAAACCCACAGAATCAGCTGACCTGAAGAAGGGGGAGCTCATGCACCCCTGTCTGATAGTTGGGAAATCAGCCTTCTTTCTTATAACTCACAACTGGCTGGGCCCTTCTTCGTCAATCATTAATTAAGAAAATGCCCTACAATATTGCCTTCCTATAGCCCATATTTACAAAGGCATTTTCTCAGTGTTGACTATACAGAAGTCAACAATACACACATGGAAGAGTAAATGAAATCTGTCCAATGTTTATCACTGAAACACAAAATTGTCATGCTTCAGATCCACACAATTAAGATATTTCTAAAATGCCAAATTAATCTCATAGTGTTTTGTGTAACTTTAGGTTTGTTCACATTCAGAGCTATCTGTATGTGACATATCATCAAGTTAGACACTCCTAAATAAGAAGGATAATGGAAGGGCACTTCACCATACTGTATCTAGGGGCACAGGCACAATGGGATAGTAATGCAAAAGGAACCAATTGCACAATTTAGCTCTGACTCTGTCCTAGTACCATTGTCCAAACAATATCTGGGCTTACTTTGCTTGGAAAATGAAGTCACATAGGTTGGAATCACCCATTCTATTCTTGATCTTTTGTAATTTGTAACAAATGCAGATGAAATTTATTTGCATATGGTATGAAGAGATGTAAGATGAATGTGAGAAATGGCTGCAGATCCTGCAGCACCTTGGCTGTAAGTGTTGAAAGTAGATGAACTTTTACAACACCCTCACAGGAAATGTGCATTTCTGTTGCTCATTGAACAGTGAAGGCAAGAGTCATGTAAAAGACGAGATGGAGAAGAACGAACAGTAATGTCACCTTCATTCCCAGCACTCAGGAAGCAGAGGCAGGCAGATCTCTGCAAATTCCAGGCCATCCTGGTGTACATAGCAAGTTCCAGACTAGCTATATAATAGCTAGACATAGTGAGACCCAACTGAAAACTGAACACACAAGAAAACAAGTCCTATGAATCCCCAGAGACAGTAAGTAAAACTTGATCCTAACTCCAGGTTATATAGAATAGGAACACTACCTGGGCTGAGAAAAACATCAAAAGGCTAATAATTTCCTGAGTTATCCCTGGCTTTTGAGAGAAAGACAATGGACAAAAATACTGAATTATTTATTCAATAAATACAGGCACATAATTTTCCAAATCTTACTTGTAATTACTTTTGAAAGAATTATACTTTCATGTAGGTTATTTCATAAATAGTTTTACTCAACAAAATCAGGTGAATACTATGAATAAAACATATCAGATATGCTCCAATGTATTATTTTTATTATTGTATTCATAAGCCTTGTCCTTAAATACATAGAATATGGTTTAAAAGGTAATTTTATAATGAAAAGATGTGAAATATATGCTAAAAGAAACAACTTACATTTTTTCACTTCACGTTTCACCCAGGTTACTAAACTAAATAAACTAATAAACTTGTGAATAGTTTAAATTAAAAAGCATAGTCAGAATATTAGTATCAAAGATAATGAACCATTTAATAATGTAATGCAAGTAGGTGTTACTTGTGTTGTTCTTATTGAGGGGGTATTTCTAATATGTGAAAACAAGAATTGAAATGGCCTGATTACAAGAGTGTCATGAGAAACAACAGAAAGAGACATATCAAAGCATCTCAAAGACTCATTTTCTACAGGCTTTTGACAGTCACCCATCTTTATTTATAGTGGGGCCATCCCACTAGATACTGAACAGTGAAGTTAATAAGGAGACAACCTAATCCCCACCCACTGAACTTAATCCCAGGGTTAAGTCCAAGGGGCATGAGAAAATGTCCAAGGCAGAACTAGGAGTGCAGCTCAGTGATAGAATGCAAAAGAAAATGCAAATGGACAGTGTCTGAAGTTTGGAGAAAGTTTAGAACTCTAAGCTGTGAAAAGTTCTTAAAGGAGAAAACACGGAGGCAAACTTTAGGACTTTACTAAAAAAAAATAGTATATACCCCAGATGAAAGATCTCTAGATGAAAGAATCTGTATGCTAGCCTTAGACATTTAAATGAATATAGGGCATTAAGAAAAATAGTGATTACTCTTAAATTGCATTTCCTTCTGATGATGTTACTTGTGATCTCTATCTACTGCTGCTAACTTTCAAGCATAAAATTCTGGGGGGGAAAAAGCTTTTCAAAGACATCCTGCTTGTGAAGCTGCTATGCAATGGAAAACTTCATAAATGGAATAGAAAAAACACCCAGGAAAAAACTGTGTTGCAATCTCAATCTGTCTCTAAGACCTACAAAACAAATGACATTTGAATGGGACATTTATCTTCCTCCACATGGAGTTTTTCTTGTCATCTTATCAAGTAATTCACTATTCTTAGAATATTCTTCCTCTACTTAATATTAGTTTCAAAATCTCAATGGCATCTTCACCCTGAATAAATACCTCATAGCCTCATCCCCTTCATATTACTCCTCATGGGCCCCTAAAGAGTGACATCTGATTCTTATATATGTATCAAGCTCTATGTCAATACTCATACTCTCAGACAAAAGTTGTCTCATTTCCTTCCTCAATCAGACAGTTTATACAGGGCTGAAAGCAGGGATTGTTGGCACCTGACACCATTGGCATGCATGAAACAAGGAATGAAAGGGAAATGTGTACATTCAGTGAGAAGAAGGCAATTAATAGACAAACAATAGTGTGAAACATTAGGAGAACTGACCGGGAAAGCAGGTCTTACATCCTTAGCAAACAATGTTTTTGGTTAATAATGAGATGTCAGGATGTATTTCAGAAACCATCAACTTCTAAATCCTTTCTGTGCTTCTGTTCCTGCATTCTCCCTCTTATGACCCTGGCTTTCTGGTACCATATAGGACTATGCTGAGTGTGGAACTCACTTATTTAGCAAATGCTTCAGTGTACATCTTTCACTGTCCAAATGAGATGCCCAAGAGCCCAAACCACACAAAAGGTAGAATTAAGGAATTTTTTTCTCATTAATTATATATATATTAATGTTTACACTGTATGGAAAGTGCATTGAATTGACAGTAATAGATCAGATTGAAGAACTTCAATGCTAACTGTATTTGTGATCTTGCATTGGGCATTAGCTTGTTTGTAAGAGTCTTGTACACTGCTGTTCTTAACATGCTTTCTGGCCATAACATTTCTTGGTGTGGCTATTTTATACCCTTTGAATTTAAATAAAATACAAAGTATCTGTGCTTTGAACAGCAACAGCGTTAGTGTAGAATAATTTTATTTGTTTTGTTCATGCTGTTATTAGCACGACCTTTAGGGGGTAGTGCCCCCCCAGAACACATCATAGAATACACAAAGTCACAGTCCACAGCTCAGGCTAATGAAAATACAGTTTTAATTGTGAGTTGGCTCCTTATATTACCTCAGGAAGATAGCAAAGTGCAAGAACGGCATCTCCCTTGCAAATGCATACCTTAGTTTGCACATTTCCTAATGCACAATGACAGTATTGAACTTCACTTTAAATGCACCATGAACTTTGCAGTCTTGGAGCAACAGGAAACAATTTAATAAGACTGCCTTGCAAGCTCTCAGGCAGCCACTCTGAAACTGTCTTCCTCTTGCTGTAAATTCAGTCCTGCCACCGACTGGAATGCATTCATTTCATCACTTACCTAATGCCAACTTTGTCTTCAGTGTCATTATAGAAATGCTCTAAGTTTGTGTACTAGGTTGGTATGGGAAACCCTCATGTCCCAAGTTTAATGACTCTTTTGCTCAGGTGAAGATGATTTTTTCTCATCTGCATTGAGACCCGATCCTTCTTCTCCAGGTTAAACACTAAAAACATTCTTGCTCACTGAGCACACTTCTCTATTTCTCATATTCCACGATTTTATAAACCACTGTATTTGTCACTTACTCTTTTTCATTAGCTACTCCTTATCCTTAAATGAAAAAAAAAAAAAAAAAAAAAAAAAAAAAAGGACTGGAAGCCTGGAAGGTTTTATGTGTGTAGGCATTGTGCTATTGTGCTAGTTTGAATGAAAATGGCCACCATAATCTCACACACTTGAATTTTGATTCTCAGTTGGTGAAACTGTTTGGAAAGGAACAGGACATATGTCCTTGTGGGGGAAATGTGCCACTAGGAGCAGGCATTGGGATGTCAAAAGCCTGTTCCATTCCCAGTTAGCTCTCTCTACCATGTCTTTATGTATCCAGGCTCTGCTCAAGCCTCACTTTAGTCTTCCTGCTGCCATGCTCCAGGATGATGAACATGGACTCTGAAACTGTATATCTCTAATAAACTTCTCCTGTAAGTTGCCTTGGCCATATGTCTTCCACAGCTATAGAAAAGTAACTAAGATGGGCATCAAACTCACTCTCTAACATTATACTTGCTCATTACCAGCTCATTTCCCATCAGCTTGTGTTTTGCTCCGACCAACTCTGCTTGCTATGACAAATCTTTTAAAGGTAAGAGACATAAACCTGTGTTGTTTTCTCAAGCATTAAAGAAAAAATGATGGAGTATCACCATCTCTGAATTCAAGTAGTACTACAGAGCTATATTAATAAAACTACCATGGTTTTAGTACAAAAACAGACATACTGAGGAATGGACACAAATTGAAGACTCAGCTATAAATCCTTACACCTAGAGACACAAGATTTTTGATAAAGAAGCTTGAAATACAAACTGAAAAAACAAAACAAAACAAACAAACAAACAAAATAACAAAGCACCTTCAACAACTGGACAGCTGCATGTAGAAGAATTCAAGTATATCCACGGTTATCATCCTGTACAAAACTCAACTTCAAGTAAAATTAAAGACTCTAGCATTAAACCAAATACACTGAAGATCTTAGAAGAAAAGGTGGTGAATAGCTCTGACTTCATTGGCACAGGAGAAGACTTTCTGAAGTAAGATTATTAGTATAGACACTGAGATCAGCAATTAATAAATGAAATTGAATGAGGAATGATTAATAATGAAATTGAAAGGCTTCCATATGCCAAAAGACATGCCATTTGAACAAATATGCAGAATAAAGAATGGAAATAGATTTTTGCCAACCACACATAAGATAGAGAGCTAATATCCAAAATGTATAAAAGACTAAAAAGTAATAGATCTCATGAAACGAATAGCTCAATTAAAAACTGGAATACAGGTCTGAACAAAGAGTTCTCAAAAGAAGAAACCAGAATTGCTAAGACACTCTTATAGTGTTTATGTGTTTATGCATCATATTCTTTACACACCAAATTATGTTTCACAGACTCATTATTTCTTCTGAAATAATTTTAAATCAATTTTTTAAAATTGATATATTAGAAAAAATAATTTGAGTTTTCTTTCTCTTATGGGAAAACTAACCACATCTAACAGAGATATAGTTATTCAAAAAATATAGTTTTTTCTTTTTTTTTAACCTACAGAAGGTAAGCAATATGATTTTTGTTCTAAAATCCACTAATACCTCAGACCTGAGTATAGTCAGCATATTTATGCTTATTACTGAATAAAAGGCACCTTGATTGCTGTCTTAATTCATTATGTAACAATGCCTTTCTAAAATTAGTTTAAAAAAGAAAATGATAGCTACCAGTCACCCAAGTGTTTTGGTTTCTACTACTATGTTAATATGCACAATATGATTTTCTGTGCTTTATTTTGGTAGAGAATTTACTTCCCTTTGGATAGAGTCTGTTAAGCGGATGAATGGTTTGGTTGCCTTTAAAATTTTAATTACTATACTTTGTATTTACCTTGTGTTTGAAGAACTGTATATTATGGGAATTTATAAAAATAGAAAATAAAGTTTGTATCTTCAATGTAGTATTAAATTAAACAACATTAAACTCAAATCTGTTTAAAGTTTAAAAACTGAAATGAAATAGCTTATAATTTTGATATCTGTGTTAATGTACAGTGTCAGAGGATGTGAAAGGGTGAATTCTAATGTGTAGAACTTACGATGTTATTATTTCTGTTAACTAGAAGATAACAAAATATGTACTCTATCATGTTTACCTGTGTTGTCATGATAATCAGATGGCTTTGAAAACATTTAATGTTTTGATATATGAAAAAAGAGACAATTTAAAGAAATTAGTAAAAAAATGCAAATGTGTATTATGCTCTAGTCTTCAGTGACCTATATTATGTTCAAATATAAAAACTAACCTGAAATAACATTACCAAATCTCAGTACCAAAAAAAAAATGATATAGTTTGTTTATAGCCACATAATGTAGGTAATATAACAAATTCTACCTTTGAGTCTGGAGCAAATCTATGGACTCTTTTTCTCTTATAAATTCTTCCCCCTTGCCCTAGATAGACACTGTTCTTTAATATTCCTCTATATTCCTTTCAAAAGATCATGTATTTGAAGTCTTCTTATTGTGAAATCATTTTCTGGTGGCTTCATTCATCACTGATATTTCTTTACAGAACTCATTGACCCATTGATCCATTCATATTAATTTATTAGTTACCTCTTCAGTGCTGGTGTTACTCTTTGCTAATTCCTTTCCTCACTCCATTAACATGCTTTAACAATGAATGCATCATGTTAGCATTCTTTGTTTTCCTGCTCACAAGTTACTTCTAACCCAACTATATCACTCTTTTTAATTAGAATAAAAAAAGAAATGCTAATCTATTTTCTCCATGTTCACCCCCACTTTGCATAGTCCAAATATTAGATTGAACATACTCATTAAATTTTATTTTAATGGCAAAAATAACTTCCAGTGAAAGCAGGTTTGCATCACGCTGTTAAAATGTGGCCTCCAAATGATGACTAAGTTTGCCATTTTCTTTTTTGGGGTTGTTTACTTTCCAGAACATGGAATGAGCAAGTAACAAATGGAATGCTTTTGAGTTGTACTAAACCTGATCATGCTTTTTTTTATAATTGTTAGGAATACACTTAACAGAAATAGGTAACTTCAATTTCAATACATGTTTAGAATTAATTATAAGGAATAAATGTTAAATTATGTGAGCACACATGCTGCGCTCCTGCTTAAAGACTTGTATGAAGAAATCAACACATTAAACAGGAGGAGAAATAAGTGGCACTTTTTCCATTTCAATTAATTCTACTGCTTTCCTAATGAAAATTCACCTAAATACCAAGTGTCTTACTAATTATCTCATCACAGCAGGGAAATAATAAATAGACAATGTACAATCCCATTTAGAATTGTACTCAAAACTGCATCTCACTAGCCTCTTCCCTGAGGTATGCTAACCAATAGGGAGATACTTGTATATTATTTTAAAAACAAGATCCTAACACAGATTCACTAAAACAGATTTCTTCTTCCCTAACTACTCGAATGTACGTTCTTTCATTCTCTCTCTCATTAGAAAACAGACATCTAAAATCTAAAACATAAATATTAAATTAATAATTTAAAAATGGAAGAAACAAAATTAATATGTCAAAACAAACACATGATTGTCTGATTCTCAAGCCAAAGAACTGTTAGTGTTTCCAAGTCACATTTATTTATCCATTCTCTGATTTTGTAACCAGAAAATTCTAGGTTCTTTCTTTCTTTTCCCTTGATAGGAATCTTTATAACTATAGTCAGAAAACAACCTAAATAATGGAGCTAAAACCAAAAATAAAAGTGATGAATTTTTTGAACAATTTACTAAAGTTTGCCAGTGTTACATTCCTTTTGTGTTTTTATTTTTATTAGTTGGGTGATTTTACAGATGAATAACATAAATATGGATTTCAACTGAATTTTGACATAACATCAACTATAACCATACAGACAAATATGAAGCTGGGTACTAGGTGATGGTACAATTTTGTCAGCTTCACTCTTCTCTAAACATCTCAAATTATGACTTATGGAGTCATGAAACCTACTGGGGATATTTTCATGACATAGCAAAGAATATTGAGAACAATATTTCAAATGGCTGCCACACAAGTCACAGAAAATGTGTGATTCAAAATGTGAAAGACATATAAAAATCAATATTCAAAATCATTTCCCTGTTAACACTGGTTAAACCCGAAAAATTAGATTAAAATAGAATAATTACTAAATTTTTAAGCTCAGAATTTATTATTATTATTATTACTATTATTATTATTATACAGATTGAAACCAAAGAATCCCAAAGCTGCAGTGGTTCATATGAAAAGCATCGTATAAATTTTAACACACAAGGTCACTTACCACTGGTACAGAAACTACATGACAAAAAAAACATAAAAATTAATAAGTGGAAACCAACTCTAAGGCAGTGTTTGGTGTCAACAGAGAGAATTGAGGCTTCTGAGTTGTCCGGTAGTAAAATGTTTATGTCTTCATTGCCCAGTCTCAATCTGTCACAATGTTTTTATTTATAATCACTTTATTCGTTGCTTCTATTTCATTCAATTAAATAATTAAACACCCTTTGTGAGTAAGGTGGATTGTCTTTTAAAAGCACTCCAGAAATTTTTAAAGTCGCTGACAGCTGAAGGCTTCTAGAAGGAAGGCAATTAAAATGATGACGATTCCCCAAAACCTTGTCATATAAATAGTTAATGAATACTGAGAAATTTTCACTGATAAAGGGAATAGCTGCTAAGAATGAGCTCACATATTTGGAGACCTGTCATAAAAATTTTGTGTTGTCTCATTAGGCAGAATTGTGGAGAACAGATAATGATCATCGAAATACAAATAGGGACCCCACAGTCGACTCTTCTAATTATATTAGGCTTCTTTGTAAACATCTGTATTTCCCAGTGTCATGCATATGTAAGCAGGCTCTTGGAGATGGAAAAAAAGTTTTCCTGTAGTGAGACAGCTGGATATGTGGATGCAAGAATTACCTGCAATTATGACTCTACAAAACCCTATGCAAAGTTGCTATCTTATTCATAGATTTTTACATTGCATACAGATATGGGGACACTATTAAACATTTATCTTCTTTATCCTGAAACCATCAGTTTTATTAATTCCCATGTCCCAAACTTTGAGGTCTTTGTCTACCCATTATTCCTTGCTCCCTTTCAGCTATGTGGAGCCATATATTATTCACTTGGTTCCTTAGAGGAATTGCCTCTCACGGGGTGTCAGCCCTAACTACTTGGCTCAAGGCTGAATTCTCCAGAGCTGCATAAACTCTAGCCATTTGGACTCCTCAGTTTCTGTGCTCAGACTCATGAGTAGCCCTGCTATGCTCCAGGCATGCACTTCTCACTTTAGCCTCCAGTTTTGAACAGCTCATTTGGGGTTTGCCTCCCTGTGATTTTATAAATTTGCTTTTAATTTTTTTTTCCAGGAATAAGAATCCAGACCATTTAAATATAACTCAGTGTATTTGGTGGCTCATGCTTTCCCTCTGAAGTTCCAAGATTCCTGCTAATGTGTGTCATTCTCCATTTAGCAAGGTGATTCATATCATTTCAAAGTTTGCTTTCTCTCCTAGAAGATAGGCACATATGTAGCCTTTCTATTTCTAATTTGTTAAGTATCCACATATTTGAAAAATCAAGAAAAAGTCTCTAAATTAGTAATGATAATAAGATGTTGACAAGATGGTTTAGGACTATTAACCTAGTTCTTTACAAGATGAGGCATGATGATCATCACAAGTCAAAGTCATGTTGAGTTGTACTATTGGGAGACCTTGAATCCCTCCATAATATAAGTGAGAGAGACTATTGTTGAAGCAAAAACATAGGAAATTTAAAATTACTTTGGCAGAAAACATAAAGCTCTGTCACCGCAGAAAGCTCTATCAATAATCTCAGCAAGCAATAGGAAGAATATTTAAATTAGATAGGATGAAAGTGAAGGCTACATGTGAGTGCATGGAAACAGTAATTCCAAGAGGAAAACAGACAGGAAAACATGGTTAAAAATTGACAACAGTTAGTAAATTAAGAGTATGAAGATGCATTCTTTATTGCTGCAGTGAGCATATTTGAAAATGGAAATGGGAGACACAGGGGAGGCAGAGGATTGGGAACAAAAGAAGATGAGAGAGGGGAAATTGTTCTGGAAGTAAAATAAATTAAAAAATTAATTACTTAAAAATTATTTTTCAGAGAAAAGTACAATTTAGGTAATATATCTCATTTCATGCTCATACACACTGGATCAAATTAATTCCTTGCCTTTCCCTCACTATAAATCATATACTACAATTTACGCACACATAGCCACAGACAACATGCATGCACACACACACACACATACACACACACACACACACACACACTCATGCACATACACATCAAGGAGAGGTGAGGGAAAGGAGAATACTCTCAGTAAACCCTGACGGCACTAACAAAACAAGGGCAATGTTTTGATCACCAAAGTAATTGATTTCTCTGAACTAAGTAATTTCCAGTGCATAAAGTCCGGTGTGCATAAAATATGTGAAACGTCTCATTGGTGGTTTGGGGATATTTATTTTGTGGGGTTGTTTTCCCTCTTCTTAGGAACATACATTTTATTGCATATTTTAATATGACAAAAGTATTCTAAATCCTAAGTTCCATTACAAGCTTGCCAACTTCTCCCACATGAACATGTTTTCTTTTCTTAAGGTCTGGCCATTACTTTGGTCTCCTTTGCTTTTATGATGCTTGTAGGCATAAGGGAACTATGTAGGCAGAGGTGTTTTCTTTTAATCAGGAAGGCGCAATAAATACACAATAGGACCCTGACTCACATGAAAGTCTGAAATCAAGCTACTGGCATGGAATTCAGTAAAGCCCAGGCTTGTGTTGGGACAATCTATGATGGGTGTCAGTCACATACCTGCTGTCAAGGCTCAGGGTCTTCATGGTAGTTTGCCATCTGCATTAAATCCTTGCCACATGGGATTGTCTTACTAGCTCCTCACAATTTGACAGCTGGCCTTAATCAGCAAGACAGAGAGTAAAAGAAGATGCATGGGAAGGAGAACCCACTTCTTTTATACTTGATCACAAAACGTGACATTCCATACTGCCTGCCACATTCTATTTGCTAAGATCAAGCCATTCAATGTAACCCACATTTAGAAAGACAGGCTTTACAAGGATGTTAATACCAATGAGGCAAGATCATTAGGGACGGTGACAGTTTGAGTTCATCACATGCTCCATAAACACTTTTCTGGAAACATATGAGCCAACTTTTTAGTTCATTTCAATTATAAAGATATAATAAAAAGGTACACACACACACACACACAAATACACATACTCTTTTTTCTTAAGTGTAATGAATTAAAATGAAATATTTAGTTACAATATTTTAACTGATATAAGTGCATTTGTATTCTTCATGGCATTAAAATATACAATTAAACATCCTAGTGTAATTATAATCATAATATATTAGACCAATGAATAATAATCATTTTTATAGAAGGCTAGATGAATAAATTCCTTATGATAAAAAGCCTTAGAGATTTGCAGGAGCAATGCACTTTAAATGAATTAAAAGCCATTTTGTGAAGCATTAAAAACTTAGGTAGTAGCATTGTCCCCTTCATAGGGGATATGCCAATTTGGGGTGCAGGCTGAATTTGTTGCTCTGGAGAAATGTAACCTAACTCTTGCTTAGTACCCATCTATCACAGGGGCCCATACAAGAATGAGAATGTTACATAGGTGTCCACATCCTTTTTAGAAAATTTGATCACACCTGATGCTGTATAACAACAGTTGAACTAGTTTGAACAATTCAAAAATACAGAAAGAAAATCTACCATAGATTTGTGGTGCTAAGCAATCAAAAGTAGAAAGGGTATTATACCTTAACCATAGTAACTGCCTACTTTACAAATGCTAAAATGTTTTTGAATTATATAAAATTTGATAAGGAGGCAAAGGCTGAGACATTCCAACAAAGACAGGTTGTACTCAGCATCATTTTTAGAATATAGAATGATTTACCACATTCAAAATCAAAGATTGATAACAAGCTAAGTATTTTGGAGAATAGTTTTAAAACAAAGCCAGAAATAACATATTTCAACAGAAAACTGCAACTTAAAGAATGTATAGAGTGGACATTCAAGAACTGCAAAAATAAATGTCTCTATTAGGTCATTGGATAGGTTAAATCAAATAGAAATAATGCCCCATATTTAATATATGTGGTAATACCACAATATGTGAAACTAGGTAACTTATAAAGAGGAAACATTCATTTTAATCATTATTTTGGAATCAAAATTTATTCAAGGTCAAGTGTGATTTTTTTCTTTAACATTTGATGCCTTAAAGTGGATGGCATCACAAAGATGCCCATCAAGGGAACTAGACAGGACTTAGAAACAACTAAGTTTGTGGATCTTAGACAATGGTACCACAAATACACAATGAAGGTGAGAAATGTGAAAATGTGTTCCATGAATAATATGAAAACTATATATCCAAATTCAACATAATGAAATCAGATAATTTTCTTAAGTAATATACAAAGATTTGCTCAAATTTTAGATACATAAATATAAGCTTTGAACCCTGGAAGTGTGTAAAGGGCAGACAGAGGTAATGCTCTCTGAAGGTAATCTAACCAATGAGATTTTCTGTCCTAGGTATAATGCCAACAACAAAAGCAATAAAGCAACTATAAATAACAACTACACAAAAATATAAAGGGTTTTTTTGAGGAGCTAAGGAAATAACAGTGAAAAGTAATGAGTAAGTGTATTTACAAACCACAGATTTCACTAAGAAAATGGGGGATTTTCACAGGGGGAGAGTACTAAAAGACACAACTGGAAAAGGCAGGGACATTTCAGGGACAGGTAAAACCACAACACAAGGGAATCTCCCAGGTATTTACAATGATGATCCTAGCTAAGTTTCTGAGCAAGAAGTAGCCTGAACTGGTCATCTTCTGTGCCCTGAATGGTACCTAGTTCTTGTCCAGTTGTCATCAGAGGGACTTCATCCAGCAACTGATGGAAATAGATATAGCCCCCCAACCAAACATTAGGCAGATTTTGAGGAATCCTGCAGAAAAGGAGGAGAAGGAATTGTAGGAACCAGAGGGGTCAAAGAGACCATAAGAAAATACACAGAATCAATTAAGCTGGGCTCACAGAAACAGAACCAACAGCCAGGGAGCTGGCATGGGACTCACCTAAGCCCTCTGCATGTATGCTACAGTTGTGTAGTCTGGTCCTTATGTGGAACTTCTAACAATAGGAAAAGAGGCTTTCTCCAACTCTTTCAGTCACTCTTAGGACCTTACAACTAATATTGGTTTGCCTTGCCTAGTCTTAATATATGGGAAGTACTTAGTCTTACTTCAACTTTATATGCCATGTTTTGATGATATCCATGGGAGACCTGCCCTTTTCTAAACAAAGGACAGGGGGATTGGGGTTGGAAACAGTGGGTGGCATCCTGGGAGGAGAGGAGAGAGGAGAAACAGCAAGAAAGAAAAAAAAAAACTTTAAGCATAAAGAAATGGATGGTTACAAGCCAAGATATTAACTTGAGTGAGGGGCTTAAACGAATGTGTATGTGTACCTGCACATATACACCTTTATATTGTTTTATTAGTTACAACAAGCAATTAATATTTAGCAATTAAATTATAGAAAATAAAAAAGAACAGTTTTTTATCAAAACCAGGATCTGAGGCACAGAATATATTCATGCAACACAGATTAAAAACAACACTCCAAACAATTTCATTAAAATATCAGCAAAGGACCTAAGCAGAAATATTTCCAGTCAAAGCACAAATGGGAACAAGTCTCATGCTGCTCAATTAATGACACTGTTCAGTATGGAAACAACTCAGAGCCACTTCACAGCTCCTTTATCATAGTTTGAATTTTTAAACTTTTACTGAAAATAGGATTCTTCCATACTATATATTATAATTATAATTTTCCTTAATCATTCCAATCCCTCCCAATCTCTCCTCCCATCTGGGTCCATACCATATTGTCTCTTCTTAGAAATCAAACAGGAATCTAAGGAATATCTGGTTATTTGTCTTCTTCTGATTTGTTTGTTTTTGAGTTATTTATTTTATTATTATTCTTTCAATGCCACAATTCTTAGGATCTTTTCTTTAAGATGGATTAATTATTGTTTGCAAACATCTTGAGGAAAGCGAACAAATGCACTCTCTTGGTCACAGTATATATGCTTATAGGTACTTTGAAAAGAATTTTTTTTCCAAAATTCAACATGGAATTTCCATACAACCCAGAACTTCCAGTTTTGAATATAAATACAGAGGAAATCAAATAAGACCCTGAACAAAATCTGCTTCCTCGTGTTTATTGCATCATTTTGTATAATAGCTATATACAGGAATAAGTGACTATTGATGGATGACTAAATAGAGAAAATATGATATGTTTGCAGATAATAGAAGATTACTCATCCATGAAGTGGTAAATTTCACCATTTGCAGCAACATGGATGAATTTAGAGACTAATGTGCAAAAGAAAATAAGGCAGGGCACTTAGGAAATTGTACATGATGTAATTTGTAGATGAAATTTCACAATTCCCAAGAATTCCTACAAGCAGAATATAATCAGGTTGTCAGATCTATCATAGGGATAGTGTCCAGATGTTACTCAAGTGCCATTGCTTTTGGTTACTTACAATGAATAAGTGCTCATGATCTAACACACACTACTATAACTACAATTAATTATAGCATAATATTTGATTTACATAACATTGTAATTTACACTACACTCTCTATATGACTTTGTGAATAGAACTATAGCTTCATTGTACTCATGGCATAAATAGTAGTAACTCTGAAATAATGTCAATTACAGAACAATGTGCATATGTATCCAATCATCAGAGTATATAATTTTAAAAATTTATGTTCTGCATAGTGGTGACACATGATTTTAATCCCAGCTTTTGGAAGGCAGAGGCAGGCAGATCTCTCTGAGTTTGAGGCCAGGCTGATAGGCTGATATAAAAAACATGTTCCAAGAAATCCAGTTATGAGGACTGGGTAGTCTATGGGGCCTCTATTAATGGGTCAGTATTTATCGCTAGTTGGGGAGCCCATCTCACATAGAGGGATACTTTCTCAGCCTAGACACATGGGGAGGGGCTAGGCCCTGCCCCAAATGATATGATAGATTTCTACTGCCTGGGGAGTGGAAAGGATATGGGCTGGGGTTTGGTGGGGGTGATAGGGGAGGAGGAGAGGGTAAGGGAACTGGAATTGACATGTAAAACAAACTTGATTCAAATTTAAATAAAATAGGAAAAATAATTTTAAAAAATTAGTATTTAGGTAGCACGAATTGGCTTTCAAGAGGATAAAAATAAAAATACAGAATCATGTGGGAAGGAGAAGTTGATATAGAAAGGGAGGGTGAGTGTGAAAGCACATTGCATAAAATTCTCAGAGAAGTAAAGAAGATTTTTTTATTTAATTTATTATTTTACATGTTGATCCCACTTCCCTCTCCTTCCCTCCCTGCCTCCCTCCCTCCCTGCCTTTTACCTTCTCTGCCCCCTCACATGCACCCTGACCACCCTCCCCTTCCATCCCTCCACCCCAATTCCACATGTAGGGCAATGCCATCCAGGTTGGGTCATGTAGATCTGACAGGTCATTTGAAGTAGGGACTTCTCTCCTGTCTCTAGTTTGAGGCAGTATCCCTCCATGAGGGATGTGTCCTCAAGGTCCTTTTGTGTACCAGGGATACATCCTAGTTCCACTGTCTGAGGTCCCTTAGACTGCTCAGTCCTTCTGGCTGACACCCATATTCATGTGGGCCTGAGTCAGTCCCATGCTGGATTCCCAGCTATCAGTCTGGGGGCTCATTAGCTGCTCCTTGTTCAGGTCAGCTCTCTCTATGTGTTTCTGCAACCTGGTCTTGTCCTCTCCGTTTGCATCTAGGTTCTAGTTCGACTCAGTGTTTAGTTATGGATGTCTGCTTCTGTTTCCAACAGGTACTAGATGAGGGTTCCATGATGGTGGATAAGTTAGTTGTTAATCTCACTATCCGGGAAGAGCATTTATGGTAGCCTTTCCATGGATGTTCAAATAGTTGGCAGCAGTCTTCTAGGTCTCTAGACCTTTCTTGGGTTCAGTTTTCTCTTCAAACCAATATTGGCTTCCTCTTTTATGTTCTCTCTCTTTCTCTCTCTCTCTCTCTCTCTCTCTCTCTCTCTCTCTCTCTCTCTCTCTCTCTCTCTCTGTCATTTTCTATTCCTACCCTGACTCAATCTTCCTAGTCGCACGTGTTTTCCTCTCCTCCCCCTCTCTTTTTCCTAATTTTTTAAATTAAGAATTATACATGTAGACAATAAAATGTGAAAAATGTGAAAATGTAGATGAAAGTCTTAAGTTATTAGTAAACAGCAGTAGAATATATAAACCTAATCAACATTTTGCCAAGTGTATACAGACACTGGGTCCTTTATACCCTTTACTGGAGCTGTAAAATATATTTTGGAAAACACTTTCTTTTGCTAAATATTTGAAAACTAAACCCATGAATATTCTGTGATCCAACAATTTTACGCTCCAAAAATATACCAACCAAAACATAGCCTGAGGAGGTTTAGGACTGCACCTTGTGTAATGGCTTCATGCTGAAATCCACATAACTATCTTTCAACATAATATCTAAGGGTCACTCTACAAGAATTGATGAATCATATTCAGGCAAAAGTTAAGGTATACTGAGCAGAAAAATATATGAAACCAGCCATGACATAAAGATAAACAAATAAACAAACAAAAGGAGATGAAAACTTACAATAGGATTCTAAAGCTATATAAAATTCAAGGAGAATGGTTTGACCACATAAAAGCAAATGAGATATCCGGGTCATTAACAAAATTATTCATATGATCTACAAACTAATTTTATAAATTAATTCAGTTTGAGTAATATACAAAACTCTATCCCATTTACACTCCAAGTTATACTCTATTCAATTTAATAGAGCCTGATGTTGACATTTTTTAGTTTATAGTTTAAAACTCATTATAAAATATATAATGTGATTGGGATTTTCATAATAATTGAAGGATAATTAGTGTGAGAAGGAATGTTATGTTTTTATCAAAGACATTTATTTTATCAAAAATATCTAGTGGAAATATATATGAAGCTCTAAATAAACTACAAAATGACTTTAATTACATTAAACTAAACTATAAATTTAGTCCCAAATTGTATAGAGATAATATTAGTAAAATTAAAACAAACTCATTCCACATTAATTATTTCAAAAAGAAATGTTAGCACTTTAAAGGAGTATATGAATATTAATTAACAATTATATATTTCACATGAACAGAACTTTAATTGTGTTGTTGGTGCTAAAAGCATATCTATATTTCATAACGTTTGAAATGCAGTATTATCAAGTACCTTCTGTAGATATGACATAATTTCTCTCTTATAAGGGAAATTTACTTTTATATATTAGCTGTCATGTGCTTACAAAGAGAAAACTAAAATTAATGTACTGCTTCTTAAAGATTGACCTGCTTCAAAGAAAGCTATATTATACATCTATTGATATTTGCAATTGTTTAGCATAATGTACTATTAGTTTGCATAATGCATATAAGTATGTACTCTTATTTCTACCAAATTGGATGAAAAAGAGTAAGACATGGTTTATGTTGATTTATACTAATTCAGATATTTTATGCCCTTCTGTATATTATTGTAGCTTTACTTATTGTGGTATCTTTCTGATCCATTACCAGTTTCCTATTATACAAAATGTTACACATATGTGCGTGTGCACACAAACACACACACACACACACACACACACACACACACACAGACACTTTGATATTTGAAGAGCAGGAATCTGCATGCTAGATTAACTTAGACTAGACAATAATGAGGATATATATGTGTGTGTGTGTATGTGTATATGTATGTATGTGTATGCATATGTATATATGTATATATACATATATAATTTAGCATTTAAAATATTTTAATATAAAGATAATTGTATAGAAGCTTGAAAACTCCATTTTAATTCAATAGATACAAATACATCAGTTTCATGGAAGGTATGTAAATGTTCACTTAGCAGATTTATATCAAATATTGATGTAAAAAAGTGATTTTATAAAACACAGAAGTAATAGATTTTATTCAAAACCAAGTACTCTACAGAAATAATTTATAAAATACAAAATAACTTCACATTTATTGCTACCACAAAGGTAGTAAATGTTATAAAACATCATTTTCCAAATGACAACTCTAATGTTATTTTAAAGGAACTTCATAAACAGGAATTCTAACATCTACTCTTAACCTCTGGCTACTTCAACAAACATTTATTTTTATTACTAACATCTAGTATTTAAAAGATTTAGAGAAGATTTTATAATAATAAATGAGACAAATATAAACAAAGCAGAAGTGTTAGCATTCTCTAAATTAAAGAACCTCTGTACACAACAAAGTACCCTGTTGCTTGAGGTATTAAGTCAAAGTCTATAAATGTTGTTTTATCTCAAAAATTTAATTGAATCTCCAAGGATGGATAGTATTATGATACAGACAGTAAACAAATGTACCTTGTTCATTGTTTCCAATATATATTTCAAAACTAAAATGAACTTAAATGGGATAGGAATACTTCATCTCCTGTTATATACTTTGATCTGGATACAATCTCAAAACTTGCCAAAGAACAGCTCACCTTAATTTACCTAAACACAGAAACTAAATTTACCTGTAATATTACTCCCTCCTCTAGGGTAAGGAAGAAAAGATGATGATACAAAGCAGACCAGAAAAACAAACAACAACAAAACACTTCCACTAACAAAATCTGACATCATTTTTCCCTGCATTTCTAGATAGCATTCCATAATTTTATTTTTCCCACGAGAGCCTCAAGGCCCTTACATTTGTCCACTCAGTTCCCATCTTTCTTATAATACGTTAGATTGCCATTTACACTCCTTGATCAATATAACCACTTATCTTTTTAGATTTTTACCTTTTGATTGATAGATTCATGTATGGAAAATGCAAGATAGGAATGAACTTTGTAAAAGTTTTGCCTTGCTAATCTGTCTTTGGTCATCTTAATTTGTAGGTTTCAATACCTAAAATTAAATAATAGTGAAAAATATTTACTTCTCTCTATATTAGGTAGACATAGCAAAGAAAATAAACAACCCCCTCCAAAATATTTGATGATTTTTGACACTAGAAGAAATCATATGAATTTCCAAAGAGAGAAGCCACCAATACCCCTACCCATTCTTTGATGCTATAAACCACAACAACCAAGATGGGAACAGTCATGGCATGTACACTTAAGACCTGCTACACAAGATGGAATCATGCCTGGTGCTAGAATCCTAGCCAACTACCCAGGATTAATGAAGTCATGGATCTTGAAGCAGAATTTACAAGTACCTCTTTACTAAAGAAGCATGATCCCTAACAACAGTCTAAATATTTGCCCTTATATACCCAAACTTAGATGTACTTGTCACCCTTCATAAGAAAACCTCTATTTGCAAGAGGCAATATCCAGGTCCAACATGACTGCCCAAACATGAGTCTAACAAAGAAAATAACAATAGACATGATAACATAGGAATTGAGGAAGCTAAGAAGCCTTCAAGTTCACCCAAAATTGCAGGCAAGTCAGGAGTACTGAGAGGCAGAGAAATAGTTTACCCTAGGGAAGGGCATGGCAATTGGTTATCTGACTGCAAATGATAAGCCCTGAAAACATGCATAAAAATAACATTATACAGGCTTAGCAGGTTACACTTTTGTATTTATGAATATATACATATATGTACATACATATGGATATTTAGAAAAAAAAGTTGCTTGCTAGACATTCTACATTGAATTAGAGGGAAATAAGAGACAAGTCCTGATTCATGTTATTTATGTGTCAAATATCAGTTAAACAAATATATTCTTGCAAGTTTTGAGCTGAGCTTTCATCCTGAAGAGTGGCTATTACAGCTGCCTAAATTTTTATCAGGTGGATAATTGAAGTATTGATGCTTCTGCACACTATGACTTTTTCTCAAGGATATGAATTCTGAGTGCTTTCATGTTTAAGTAACACTACCAAATGCGTTCCCAAATTTTACTAGACTCTAAATATAAGCATAAAAATAAACATGAATGGCAGATACAACTGTAACTATTCTGACAGAAATGAAGATATTTGCAAGGGGCACTATGTCTCACAATCTGACCATCAGACGTGAAGAAACACTTGAATCCAAAGAGATTTCCTGGGTAATCTCATGTTGGGAGAAGGAAAGGAACCAGCCTGAGAGGAATTGTTTCCAGGAACAAGGCTTTAAAGAGTTGTAACAATGTTGGGTGTGATCACCCCTGGACCAGGACAGCTTAGGTGCATATATCCTTTACCTTCTATTAAAAATAAAATCACTTCAGGGTACTAAATATAGATTTGAAGGGATGCTGCATCCCTTACTTCCCTTCCCATGTAACAACATTAAAAAAAATCTCCTTTTTACATTTTCTAACTTTAATTTAGCTTTTTAAATCATAAAATTGGTTTGTAGAGGGTAAGTAGCCAGACCTAACTTGGGGCATAGGCTGTGACACTCCAAGCTGGATAACACAAGTATTTTCATAGCAGTTTATATACAAACTAACATAAATTTTCTTATTTCATAATCATATTTAAACCTAACAGGAAATCTGGAATTCTTGGCTCATATTAGCATTTGTTGGCTGCTCTTTTTCTTTTTGATAATATTTTTACAAAAAGCTGAGATAAATTATGAGCTTCTCCCTCTAATTGTATTTCTACTTTACCGCAAGGAAAACCCACTGTTATTCAAATCAGTCTTTACTCCAAAAAATGGTTGTTAGTGACACCCTGAAATTAGCATCTAACAGCCTCATCAATTCCTGATGACAATGAAATAAGTGCCCCTATTGTATGATCAGGAGTTAGCTTAAAACCAAAAGAATAGTCTCAATTAATTTCGGAATATTTTGCATCTTTAAAAAAGTTCAAGTCCTTGGAATGAAAAGACAATTACATGACAGATTTCTTTTTATTCTCATAATATTTGAAACAGATACAATTTTTCCAGTTGTGAATATGAAAATAGATTTTAATATCTAGAGTAGTTTATAGTTATTTTTTTCTTATTCCAGTTTTTTTTTTTTGTAAGTTTTGGATTCACTGCATTTTATAGTTCAAAAAACATGTTTTTTTTTTCTGTACATTAGGAAACAAATTTTATTTAAGTCTTACAGATCAAAAATAGAGATCCATTACACATGCAAATTTTAAACTCTAGAAATGGCTTCCTATTTTGATGTATTTAGAATTGTCTTGTATAATATCTAAGTCACAGGGGAGGCATATATGCAGCTGAAATCCTCCTCCTATTGTTGAGATTATTTATTTATTTATTTATTTATTTATTTATTTATTCTCATTTTACATATCCATCCTAGTTCCCTCTCCCTCCCTCCCTCCAATACCCCCCTGAACTCCCTCCCATCCCATCTCCCCAGCTCCACAGGGAGGGTGATAACTTCTAGGAGGGATCAACAAAATCTGTCAAGTCATTTGTAGTAGGGACTAGGCCCTCCCTCCTGCCTCTAGATTAAAGGAGTATCCCTCCATAGGGAATTGATGGGAGATGCCATTCTGTAAATATGTTTCTCTTATTGGTTAATGAATAAAGCACTATTGACCATTGGAAAGGAAGATAGGTGGGACTAGGAGACAAGGAGGAAAGAGGAAGTAATAGGCAAGAGTCAGCAAGTAGAGATTGGTGAGAGCAGAACGCTGGCTCCATTCTCTGGTAAGATGAGACCACGTGGAAATACTTAGATTAATAGAAATGGGCTAATACTTAAGAAAAATCTAACCGATAAGAAACAAGTAACTGGCTAACAGACATTTGGGGCTGGCGCAGCTGTTGGACAGCCGGCAGGAAAAAACTTACTCCTAACATATGGCGCCGCAATGTGGCTAATAAGAACTTCCACTTAAAATTTAACAAAATTTTTTAAAAAAAGGGTTTTAGAAACAAAAGATCAAAGATAAGCAAGGCTTCTTGCTAACAGCATTTTTCTTGGTTAGACTGTTTTGTGAGAGACAGATAGGCATTCTTCAAACCTGTCAAAGACCTACAGAATATGGCATTTAAAATGGTTTAGGGTTTTTCTTGACAGTGAGGCACAACTGCTCCTGGCAATACCAACTGCATCAGAAAGTAAGTTGGACCTTGAAGAAATGTGTTATGAAGTTTGCTTCCAATATTGCAAAACTAGCCATTTGGACAAGATACTGCCCTTGTCTGGACTGTTTGACTTTATGCTGTATAAACTGAACATGCAGGACCCACAGGAAAGTGACTGCTGATACAAGATGAACAGTGTTGTGGGGTTCCTGCGTTATGAAAGAGACTGCAAGACAGTCTGCAGGACACAGAGAAAAGTGACTGACAAACTGCCAATACAGGTGGACAGTTTAAAGTTTCCTGCTTTGTTGAGGAGTCTGCCAGACGCTGAAGATGGAACATTACAGAAGAACTGGTGAATGACAAGGCAGTGAGTTGTCTCTGTTATTTCTAGAGTTTATATATTATCCTTCTGTGGTCTTTGAGGGAGTTGAAGAAAAATAGTTATGGTTACAGTTTTCCTTAGTTAGGATTAAATATAAGGTACATAGACTTTAGACACACAAAGATAGGATAGATGGTGGAATATTTTGTTTAAATCTTGCTAAATGTTAATGAACTAAACATTGTTAGCTGTGATTCTTATTTGATAACTGTTGTGTGATATATTTTGCTATGCTAAGGTTAAAATTCTTCATTTTATTTTAGACAGAAAAGAGGAAATGATGGGAGACATCATTCTGTAAATATGTTTCTCTTATTGGTTAATGAATAAAGCACTGTTGGCCAATAGGAAAGGAAGATAGGAAGGGCTAGGAGAAAAGGAGGAAAGAGGAAGTAATAGGGAAGTGTCAGCATGTAGAGACTAGAGAGAGCAGAACGCTGGCCCCACTCTCTGGTAAGATGAGACGACGTGGAAATACTTAGATTAGTAGAAATAGGTTAATACTTAAGACAGAGCTTGTCAATAAGAAACAAGTAACTGGCCAACAGAACTATATCAAATAAAATTCTCAGTATGATATTTGTGGCTGGCGCCATGGTAGGTCCAGTCTGGCAGGAAAAATCTACTCTTAACAGGGAATGTGCTCCCAAATTCCTTTTGTGCACCAGGAATACATCCTGGTTCCACTGTCAGAGGTCCCTTAGACTGCCCAGGCCTTCTAACTGAGACCCATATTCAGGGGTCGGAGTAGGTCCAATGCTAGTTTCCCAGCTATCAGTCTGGGGGCCCATTAGCTCCTCCTTGTTCAGGTCAGCTGCCTCTGTGGGTTTCTGTAGCCTGGTCTTTTCCTCCCTCTCTGCATCTAGATTCCAGTTCCTCTCAGTGTTTAGCTGTGGGTGACTGCAGGATCCAGAGTGTGCTCTCTAGTCCAGTTCAGGTTCTGGTCCAGTTTAAAAAGTGGTACTTGGTTGGCCAGGTCATCTTCAAGGTTGAATGAAAGACTGACTGTCTGTGGACCCCAAACAAGTCTTTAGTAATATTTTTAGTGCAAAGAAGCATGTCACATAGGACACCAACCCCATATGGGAGTCAGTCAAAGATTCATTTTAAAATTTGGTTATAAGAGGTGTCAAGAGGGGGAGATCAATATTACAAGGTGTTTAGCTACTGACTGAACTCCAGTGGATATTGTAACCACCAATTTAATGATATATTACTATGCATTGTTGTTTTCTCTATCTTCTATTTCCACTCACTTATTCAAAGCCTAAAGTATGGCTCTGGTAGATCATCATATTTCAGCTTGATGATTATTTACAAAGATTAAGATGTTACTTTTGTATCCCTTCAATTCTGGAAGGGGAAAATAAGAGATAAAAATCTACCCCAGATTGATTTCTACAATTGGATCATACACTTTAAAAAATTGACTACCAGTGATTACTAAATTAATTTTCAGTGGAAAGTGTTTTTCCTTTCACCATATTTTTTGAGGCCATGCTCCCAGATCTATCTTCTTTAACTCATGTGTTTTTACCAAATTAGCTAATCCTTTCCTCATATTTAATTCTCCATATTTCATTGTGTTTGAGAGACATATGATGGAGCTTAGATGGAAAGGTTTCAGAGTGTTCCTCTTGTAAGATCTCTAATACAACAAAGGGCAAAACTGCAAATTAGCACAGTGCATTGTTCTGTTTTTCCTCCGGAACTCATATTTTGAACCCCAAGCTTCCATATGAGCCTGCTTAGAACATCTCCTGTGAATTAGCTCATAAAATTGAGTCCCTAGCAACATAATCAAGTCTATATGAAAAAAATAATTAGAGCCTAGAAAATTCAGCTGCAAGGGCATCCAGCTGCAAGACTGAAAGAGATTCCTTATTAGAATTCAGTGTTACTGACTCCATGGGCCCTCATTCTCCATAACTCTGAGAAGGAGTATTTCACACTGGGCCACCAATATGAGCCATCCTTTTACAGTAGCTTACAGCAGACTAATAAAGGTAGTTGAACATCGATTTCATTTTCACATAAGTGTGAGCCATGAAACCACAAAATGGCAGGAGGAGAGGAAAAACTAATATGGGAGAATGTAGAATTTGGGTTCTTGACCCCAGCTATAATGACTATTTAATATTCTCATTTGGTTCCTCTTTTCTGAATCTATTTTCCTTCCTGGCCTACAGAGCTTCTTCCATGTCTGAGGAGACACACCCCAGATTCATTTGCCCATTAAAGTTTGCACATATTTTATGTATTTCTTTTACTCTTGCATTTATTATTTCTAGAAGCTCATATTCATTCTTTCCAACTAAATAGTACGATTGAAGCTAATATAAAGATAAAAATAATGGAAACTGTACATATTAATATACTACCATATGGTGTTTCCATGCATGTGTAAATGGTATGAGGTCTAAATTGGGATAAAAATATCTATGCCTTCAAACTTATCAGTCCTGTGATAAAATAGTTTAGCCTCTTATGAGATTCACAGTATATACTTTGTTAGCAATCCTTATGCCACTATGAAACCAGTACCACAAAACTTTTTTTACTAATAGCTTAGTCTCTACTGATAATCTTTCCTGTATGCTTCTTTACTCCTTCTCTCTAGTCTCTGATCACTGGTATTCTATTTCCAGCTTCTAAGAGACCAAGTTCATAATTCTGCCATGAATGAGTTCATTTGGCACTTATATTTCACCTACTGAATACCGATGATTTTCTTCAATTGTATGGATAATAAGTCTAAGGACAAGACTTATATTTTTGTCTTCTTTGGTCAGCCAACATGTAAACAGATTCTTTCTTGGCTTCTGTAGCTAGTACTGTCTCATAAAACATAGGATTGCTCATGACTCTTCTACATGCTGATTTTATATTGTTTGGATATACCAGTAGTAGGATACTTGGGTCATATGGTAATTCTATTTTTAACAAGTTAAATAGCTTCCATAGTCTTTCCTTGATAGTGGTGCTAATTTCCATTTCTGCCTGCAGTAAATAAATATTTCATTTTATTTTCTTCTTCAATAGCACTTGCTAATTTGTTCTTTTTTGTTATAGACAGTGTTACTAAAGGGAGGTGGTATCTCATTTTTGTTTTGATTTCCATTTTCGAGGATTCATGATATAAAGCAGGTTTACATACAACTGTTGACTCTTTTGATATTTTATTTTAACACCTATCTACTTCAGTCTGCTTACATTTTTAACTGCACTATTGGAGATTTACCGTTGATCATTTTGAGACATTCATATATTCTGGATATGAACCACTTGTTAAGAATATAGTAGTTATTGTCAATGTCTCCCTGTGGTACATATTCTAGGATAGTCATTTGTTTTATTGTTACATTCTATAAACCTTTGATTAAAACTTTCCACAGAGTAGTGATCAATAAACATGGATTGATTATGCTTGCCTATAGCTTAACAAATAGTTGTTGGTATGCTGATCTTCCTTTCTTTTTCACTTTGAGTAACCGAATTTATAGCTGCATTCTTTACAATAGCAAGATATGAAAATACCCTAGATGTCCATTAACAGAGAAATAATTAAAGATGCAAAGAAGTGCACACACACACACACAGAAGCAGTTAGCTGAAAAAAGAATCAAACTTATTTGTTCAAAGTAACATAAGTGGAACTACAAGCCATTACATAAATAAACAAGATTTAGATAGATATTTCATGTTTTCATTACATGTAGAACATATTAATTTAAGCCAGAAGAATAAGGAATAAGCTGTCTCAAAAGAAAGAGTAAATGGTTACTAGGATGGGTAATAGGTAGTGACCATGAGGAAAGATTACTATATTTATGTTTGAATAACTTACAGTGGGATAAAGCCCATTATTCTTCACAGCTAGAAATTGAATACACGTGAAGTAGAGTTTACATATATTCAGTGCCACACATTATCAGCTTGTTTATCTCCAGAGTAACTGCATAAAGCATAGAATTTGAAATGTATTTCCTGCCAATTTCTATTATCAGATTTTTTTCCTTTTGTTATTATTTTAATATATATACATTATATTAATATATATTTAGAAACAATATTATTTTAAATATCAATCCCCCAATTCCCACTTCATACCATCCTCCAATACTCACCACCAATCCCCCAACCCACCACCCACCTACTCCCCAAGGATAGTGAGGCCTGCCATGGGGGAATCATCAAAGTCTGTCACATTATTTGTGGGAGGGCCGAGGCCCTCCTCCTTGTGTGTGGGCAGAAGTAGTGTCCCTCCATAAGGAATGGCCTCCCAATGTCCATTCGTGCAGTAGGGATAAATACTGGTTCCACTGTTAGAGGTCCGATAGACTGCCCAGGCACCTGCATTCATAGGGTTTGTTTCAGCCCAATGCTGGTTCTCCACCTATATGACTGGAGTCCATGAGCTCTCACTAGGTCAGATAAGCTGTTTCTATAGCTTTCTGCAGCACTGTCATATCTGCTTTGCTCATCTCTTCTCTCTCTCAACAACAGAATTCCAGCAGTTCATCTCAATGGTTAACTGTGGATGTCTGCTTCTGCTTCCATCACCTACTGGATGAAAGCTCTAGGATGGCAATTAAGGTAATCATCAACTTCATTATAGGAGAAGGATATCAAAGGCAGCCTCTCCACTACTGCCTGGATTCTTAGTTGGGGTCATCTCTGTGGATCTCTGAACATTTCCCTAGTGCCAGATTTCTTTTTAAATTTATACTGCCTCCATCTATTAAGGTATCTCTTTTCTTGCTCTCCTCTATTCCTCCCCTGATTTGGTCTTCCTTATTCCTCTGGTTTTCCTCCCTCTTGCTCTTCTCCCTTTCTCTTTCTCCTGAATCCTTTCCATCCCCCTCCACACACACACACACACACACACCAAGAAACAACTTTGAGATACACTCCTCCACTGCTGGTGGGAAGGCAAACTTGCACAGCCACTTTAGAAAATCAGCATGGCAGTTCTTCAGGAAAATGGGACTCAGTCTATCACAGATCCAGCAATTCCAATCTGTGGCATATACCTAAAAGATGCACATTGATGCAACAAAGACATGTGTTCAGCTATGTTCATAGCAGCATTATTTGTAATAGCCAAAAGATGGAAGCAACCTAGATGCCCCTCAACTGAAGAATGGATAAAGAAAATGTGGGACATTTACATAATGAAATACTACTCAGCAGGAAACAAAACAAAACAAAACAAAAAATGGAATGCCTTATTTTGTCATTTTTAAGAATATATTTGAAAAGCAATCAAATTAAAAATTGAATTTTCCCTTTTATAAAAGAGGGTTACCACTCCTGCTGCTATTGTCAGTTTGAGATTTACTTGTCTAAATCTCCCCTCCTTGGTTTTCAGTGACTTTTTAAAACTACATTCCCACGTGTTTCTATGTTTCATAATAGGCCTCCCTATTTATTGATTGTGATGTTGCTTTTGTTTTATTTATATCATTTGATAAAAGAAAGTGTTTCTTCCTCATAAACTTAGAGGTATCTCACCATAGCCACATATTCTTATTACATATCTTCATTAAAATTAGGAAAAACTGGAAATAATTTAACCAAACTTCATGAACTTGGAATTATAGAGTTCCTTAACATTTGACATATGTTCACATTCATTTTTTAAAGATACTGGGCATTTAAACCAGGCTTTACATATTCTAGACTATGCTACAACACAGAGGTTTATCTCCAGCCACATTTGTTGCTGTTGTCGTTGTTGCTTTGCTGCTGCTGCTTTGATTGCTTGTTTTCTCATTTTTTTGAAATAGGGTCTCCTGCATTCCTTCTTGGTCTGAAACTCCCCAGCTGCCCAGGCTGGACTGAAAGTCTGCCCTTGCTGCCTCAATTCTTGACTGCAGTGCTAGATGTGTGACACCATGCCTGGCTTATGTATTGGGGATTAAACCCAGGACTTTGCAAATACCAACTAAACAATATATCCAGTACCATACTTGTTAATTAGGAATAAAGATATTGTAGGTAAAGGAAATACAAATTCTATGAGCTAAGTAGAAAAGTACTGCCAAGAAGAAATGAACTTCCTTTTCTATGAGCAGTTTCAAACTCTCTCATTTGTCTACACTCATGTTTCTTATTCCCTATCTGCTAACCTTGTTTTACTTGAATTTAACTTTCCAATCTTAAATAACTGAGGCAGTCTGTATGTTGAATGATGAATCAATTAAACATAAGTCTTTGAAATCCATTAGATTAACACATAATGCCTTCATTCGAGGTAGGAAGAAAAACATGTCTCACCCCTGAGGAGAGAGCTGCATGTTCTGTTTGGCAGCATTGCTGGTTCTGATGATTTGGAACTCCCTCATCTATAGTGGCAGCGGGGTTCTCTTGTCAACATAAGCCCTGGAGCCAAAGTTGGATGAGATTAATTCCTGAGAGTGTAGGGTTAAGATGATTGTTAACATCACAGAGGGAAAAATACTCTATTACCCGATGTGTTCAGCGTATTTTAAAGAAAGTGGACACACCAGAAATTCTCTTCTGGTTTCCTTCCCTATTGTGAAACAAAGGGACATTTCACAAATGTCATGGCTTCTCTATCTGAAAGGATTCTGTTGGTTTCACTGGAACAGCTGCCCAGAGTAAAGTCAATGGAAGAGGTAACTTCCTTGGAAAATTCCCAGTGTATACCTGAGTATCTTCTGAGCATTTTTCATAGTAAAAATGCATTGTGTGAGTCAATGTTTCTCCTCTTTCCTTCAGATAATAAAGCAAGAGATACCCTGCAATAATATTAACCAGTAATTCAGTAGTGTGTAACACCAGTTGGCTCTACTAATCTCCCAATGCTATCTAATCATCATTGAATTTAGTTCATAATTACAAAGAAAATTTCTGTACATATTTGTATATATGTCTATGAATACTCTTAGCTATTAGGTGTTCTTTGTTGGCTTGAGTGAATCACAGATCTATCTTTAGTATAGAAATAGATATCATTAAAGGAGTTTTAAATAAATTTTAATAAGTGAGAATGTAAACTCTTACACTAATTCTCAGGTTTCTAATAACAGAATATTTGAACCCTATGAATCTTGGAAATATAATTAGACAATGTTAAGTTCTTTCTAGTTGAAGCCACAGATGTTTCACACTGGGAAAATCAGCAAGCCTCAGGGTTTGTTTGGTCTACAGGAGTGTCAAATTTTCATGGATAATTTAATAGCTAATAACTCTAATTCTTTCCCGTAAACCAAGAGATGATAAATAATGATTGCACTAAAACTGCAAAATTAACCCTCTAGGCTAATGAAAAATATTAGGAACCACCAAGGAAATTAATTTCTAGAACTATTACTCCTTTTTTGCCAATCTTTCTAAAGTTGTATTGTGTCTCATCCTCATCATCTTTCAGAAAAGGCACATAAATACATTGGAATGATGAGATTCGTAAAGAATTATAAAAAGCAAGTTGTGCCAAGTGTCTTTCATTTCTTCTTCTCACTTACTAATCAATCAAAGCGAGAAAAATTTCTTAATTTGGTGCAAAGAGTGACATTTTGTTTCATAAATATTTGGTTTGAGAATAATCAAATTGCAGTCTCTACAACAAGATTGTTGTAGCATTAAAATAGAAAGTATTGAGGTATACAACCTTTGGGGATACTTGATTGTGACACTTTATTAGGAAACTTCATAGAGTATTGAAGTTTATAAATAGCACTGTTTCATTAAAATAAGAAGCTACATTCAAATTTATTTTATAGTCAGTATTAATTTGTACCAAGTAGCAATATGTAAAGAATTTTTAAAGGTATTTGCATTAATGAAAGTCAAACTTTTGTTTTGCTTTTTGTTTGAGTCTCTAAATATGAATACTTTTCAGAGCTTAGAAATGCAAGTAAGAAGGAGACAGGGGCCATAACCCAACCACAGGTGTTTACATCATGCGGTTTGTGTCCGCTCAACCTTCACTTGACCTTGATGTTTCTAGTGGAGAGACAAAAGCTTTGAAACCCAAAAGGAATGAGGAAATAGCATACTTTTAAATCATGCATTAGCACTTAGCATTTGGAAATCCCACTTGGAAGGCTCAGAAATATGTCAGTGGCTTTTTCTTCTGGGGGAGGGGTTTGCTGAGTGCACTGAACTCAAGATAGCAGCAAGACACTTGGGCGAGTTGAGAATCATGCCAGACCAAACATTCCTCTCAATTAATGGCACACCTCTAGTAGTCAACAATAGTGTTTCCCTGGTATGATTTATGACTAGGATTACCTCATTAAAATTAGCCAGTTAATGGTAGAAACTCTCAGGAGTCACAGGTTTAGTCTCTTCTACAGTGTGAGAGAAGGGCAGTGAAGGATGTCTCTAGACACCAATTTAAATTCTGTCTATCTGAGTTCCTGTTATTGATTTTTCATAAATGTTGAGAAGAAAAACTTAACCATAATCCTGACCTAGTAGGGCAAGGCAGAGACAAGGAAAATAAAGTAAAGAAAATATAAAGGAACTGTATCTTTTTCCTGTACTGTGACTTGCAAAACTTGCCTTATTGTAGGAATGGGTAGCATCCAAGTCTAGAATGAATCCATTTACAAAGGAAACAAAATAATACAAAACTTGTTATTTTGTCATAAAATATATGATAGATAGGCTAAAAATGACAACGGAAATAAAAAGCAACTCCTATTACAGTCAAACAAATAGTAAAAACATTTTTATTTGAATTTATATCAGTGTAAAATCAACTCTAGAATCTATTATATACAGTTATCAATCAAACTGGGATGTTTTTTGCATAACACATGTGCATAAGCTGCATATATATTAGTGTATGTGCATGTGATTCTGATTTATGGATACAGATATGAACATGTTTTACTCATATATGTTTCACAATTGGTATGTAGATATAATTATGCATTTTTAATTTCATCAATATCTACTCAGAAAGCATTATTCCTTTTAAATGGCATTGTCATTCTTCTTTTCTGTGAGCCCTTAAACACAGAAAATCACACTCATGAGCAGTCAGTGCACACTCATGCCTGAGTGACAGTGCTCTGTCATTTGCTTTCATGAAACTTCATGGCAGGGTTTCCAGAGTTTAAACACAGGGATTCTTCCACTGTAGTAGACAGTGGAGTAAAAAGCTTACTGTTTTTAATAACCCCTGTAGATGAAGGAATCGCACTGTCTTTGAGATATGAGTTATAGGAATAGTGGTAATATGGAGAGAATCATGAATATAATTAAAGGGACTGAGGGGAATTTGACAATTTTATAGCCACTGTGTAGGTGGTAGGTGCATTTGTCAAAGTAGTGAAAGCATTCACATTTTCCACTGTATGGCTTCATAGTCCATTGACAGACTGATATTTTACAAGCTATATAAGCCAACCTACCCTCTTAAGAAAGCAGTGGCTTCTCTGCTTTTATTGGCTATTTATTTCCTTCTGGTATCTTAGTGTTTTGCTTATATAATCCTCAACATGAACTTAAGACCTTAGACTCTGGTCAACCTGTGACCGAAAACATGAAATACTATATACACCATTGTATCACAGCTCAATTGCAAAATAAATACTTGTGAGATCATATTCTAGGGGAGGGTATTTCTAGTGATGAGCACAGAAATTTCTAAAGCTAGTAGTTTCCAAAAAGCTTTATGTGAAAGGATAAATCAATCAGTTTCATAGATTTGACAGGTAGCAGTTTGGAGTACTTATGGGCTTACTGAACTACCAAAAATGTATGACAACTTTTGCTTTGTTTGTAGTAATTTACTTCCTATTTAAACATATATTTATTTAAATATCACAGCATACAATACTATGTAGCCAGATAGAGTTGGACTGCTTCTTTTATGCATACACCTTCTAGAAATATGGCCTACCTAACTAGAATAATCAGATAACTGCCACATAAAGGTGGACTTCAGATGCCTCTTTAAAACCTTGACCCTGACTTTTCTTTCAGAACCCCGAGACATAGAAATGATCTAAATATGTTGTCCCAGAGTTTATTTTCATAGACTAAAGAAATAATCAAGAAAAGTGTACCTAAAACTACATACTGGACAATTTCAATATAAATTAATATAAAATACATACTTCATATGTCCATTTCTTATTATGAAATTCTTAAATAAATACATTCACACACTCTAATGTTCATTGTACATAATCATACATTCCAATATACTTTATAGAAAAATAATTAAAATCTTCACACATACAAACATTTTCTAAACTAGAGTTTTGTGGAAAATAACTTCTCAGTGGGAAGTGAATGGTGACAGAGAAGTATAGCTTCCTGAACTCCTTCCAGTTCTGAATGTTTGACATGAGTACACTTCCTGTTCCACACTTACCAACTTCTGCTGTTTTCCGCTCTGGCTCTGAGTGATGCTGTCTGGTATGATAAACCATCATGCATTTCGCCGTAATTATCAGGTGGTTCTGACACCCTCTCTACTTGTTAAATATTCTAAGAACTCTGAGACATTAAGTATTCTTTCTGTTCTCATTTCTCTATCACATGTGAGGTACCCTAAATTTGAAATGATCCGGGAAAGTACTATAATTCATATGAAGTCTAGACAGTCTACTATTTCTTTGTTATGACAGAGAAAAAAATTATGTAAAGCTTAAGATAGATTTTAAGCACAATCTGGATATTGATAATTCACTGCTTTGATAACTATCCCTGCCACCAACACATGGGCTATCCCCTGAGTGCTAAGTTCACCTGAAACCATTTATTTCCATCCAAAATTCTCTATTTATTACCAGTCTTCCTATTATGTATATCCCAAACCCTCTTCAGTTCCTAAGATGGGGATTATTCAAGAAAAAGAAGAAGGAGCAGAAGAAGAAGATGATGAAGACAAAGAAGAAGAAGAAGAAGGAATAGTAGAAGAACAACAACAACAACAAAAAAAAAATCCAGCTCTTTTCTTGAAAATATCAACTTGAGTGGCTGAGTCACTGTGTTTATACTATGAAAACCCTGCCACAAAGACACTAGTAAAAAAAAAAAAAATAATGACATGACACAACAGAAAATGCTTCTTAGTTAATAAACTTAGAAAAATGTCCCAGTTTGTAAAATTATAGTGTCTTATAATAGTGATCAATAGTTTGCAGTGTACAGAATTTTTCTTAGCAATAGGTTTACCAAAATAGTGCTTTCTTTTTACTGTTTATTTATTTATATATTTTATTTCATTATTTATTTACATATTTTGTTTAGAAAATGTTTCTTCCAAATTTCTTTCTTTGGTAATTCATCTCAGTAACCCAGAAACAAAATTATTGCCTCTGTTAAACTTGATTATTTTGTGTTCATAGCTATGAAATTACATACTACTATGTCCAAGTTAAGTCAAATAATTGAGAGGTACATTTTCTTTAAAAATGGAAAGGTGATGGATGTTCGGTTTTGACCACATTCATTATTTTGAAGACTCTTTTTCTTTCTAGTAAGGAAGACAGAGCCTCATAAAATTTTAAAGAGTTTGAACTTTTCTATATAGCATGGATGGTTTGCCAAAGCCTGTGGCATTTTGGCCAATCATGACATTTTTCCCACGATGGATAGAAAAAAAAAAAAATGACAACATAAAGAGAGAATGTTCCACTGAGAGTTTATTGCTAGGAGCAAGGACTGAATTTGCCATTTCACATAGACAGAGAATTTTGAATAAAGTGTAAGTCCTTAGGATAATGAAATTCAGTTTTGCAGAAAAGAGAAAAGGTCCCTCAAACAAAAGCAAGTAGAGTAGATATCAGAAGTAAACCAGCCTCCCTTATCTTTAATCAATCTCAATATGATGATTAGATGAACAAAATTGCCTTATAAAATATTCATACAGTACAATTTAGATTCCACTTAATGAGATACCTACAATTATTGCTGGGAAAAGTGACTAGAGAATTTCCCTTAAATTGCAAACAAATAATTGAGTGGGGTGGGGGTTGCATGCTACATATTTTTTTCTGTATGAACTTATTTCTCTTTTGACATCGTACTGAGTTTAGCATATGAATTCTACCTTTGAATTAACATAACTCCCAGATTACTTGATTCTACTTTACTTCTGCTGAATTCTTTTGGAGAAACAGTAGTCATATGTGCTTAATAGAGTATATAATCATGTTCCATTGGTGTAGCTTGAGGTTCTTCATAACTACCTTTGGTCTACCAACTCTCCAAAATCATCATGTGTCTTCTATAACTATCTCCAGACTTCAGTTCAACTCTTGTGGAGAAACAATATCAGACTCAGCCCAAGGCTCTGAAATAAAATAATAAATCACAAACCAGTCTCTGTGTCTGTAGTGAGCACAGTGCCATGGTTGACTCTACAGAAATTGTTCTTTCCCTAAGGTCATGCTTGTGTTTTCTGTACATCTGCATTTCAACAATCATATCTGTTTTCTAAGTAACAATATTAGAGAAGGGAACAGAACACTAGAGAAAGGGAAAGAGAAAATAATATCTGTATTGAAAAATAAACAATTTGTTCATGCATATTCATTTAAGTAAAACTATTATTATTAGTCAGTCACTTAACTAAATATTGATTCAACATAAAACTATTCATCAAAGTAGTTTGAGTAGCTTTTATGCAATTTTTACCTTTGAAAGGATGAATATTATGTGCCTTGACATCCACCTTTGTTATTTATTCCGTTTCAAAAAAAATAAAAATACTGTATAGGTTTTCATCAAAACTGACTCTTCCCACTATTTTAATTTTGATTCCTATATTCAGACATTGAATATGTTTTACCTTTTCTCTCTGCAAAAACCTTAGCTGTGGTTTTGTATATTTCATACACACTGTTTGTTTATATTGCTTGATCATTTTACTATATGAAAACCATTTTGTAAGCTTTCCATTGCGGACACAGCACATTGTACTCTCTTGCTATCTCTTGCATGACAAATTTTAATTTTACAAAATTTCAAGCTCATACTGAAAGATTTCCAGGAATGTACTCCTGCAAAACAACTCAACATTTTCACTCCCACATTTGGCAAGCACAGCCTGGTTTAATTTCATTAATTTATCCCCTGTGATTCCCAACCTTCTAGAAACCATGTTCTCTTCCATGTGTGAACATTTTCTCTCATTTTTCGTAACATGGTTCTCCCCACAGAACAGATACCGAGCATTAATTAGTTGCAGGCTCCACAGTTCCTTCCTTCCTTCCTTCCTTTCTTCCTTCTGTCTTTCCTTCCTTCCTTCTTTCCTTTCTTCCTTTCTATCTTTCCTTCTTTTGAGGGTGTTGCACATGTGTGTATGAGTGCATATGTATCTCATTGTACATATTTCATGGTATTTCTGTATGGGTAAAAGAACAACTTCCAGGACGAATTTTTCACTTCCTTTCTGTCTGAGGTCTGTCTCACAGTTCCTGTTGTTGTGCGGGGTACCGCATGCTACCAAAACTACCTTTCACAGTGATTATCTTTTCTCCAACTACAATATCACTGCAATACAGTGCTGCAAATACAGACACCCACTACTGTATCCATCTCATTTAAAAATGTGGGATCCATGGATGGAATTCATGCTGTTAGTATTGTGTTGCCAGTGACTTTGCCACAGAGTCATCTTCCCACCCTTCCTCTAATGCTTTTTGGATGACACCAGTACCCAGTTCTTGGGTATAATACATATAATACATACAATAATTATGTATCCATTAATAAAACTTCCATTGACTATAAATTCCTTATAATCAATGTTGACATTAACATAATATATTTATATTATTTACAAGGTCTCACTTTCTGCCTTAAAAGTCTTCCACATTGGTAAATATAAGAGAAAAATCAATTAAGAAGTAATGTTGATTCTTCTTAGGGGGAATAAGGAAGCTGCACCACCCACCAGAACCCTCCACACATATACACCAAGTAAACTCACTCTCATTGCTCCCTTGTACTTACCTGGAATTAGTGTTAGAGAATTTGTGATAGCCAGATTTTTTGTTTTCCATATTTTTTGTAATATTTAACTATATTTTTAAACCTAAGTAATGCTTACTCCAGCATTTGTACCCAGGAACCATTTCTTTGAAATGTGCTTTACAAAGAAGAGAAGGATTTTATTCATTATGGGCATTGTGACTCAAGATGAAAACTGTCCTGGATCATAAAAACAGAGCTAACACAAAAGGTCATGTAATTACCAGGTAAAGTTGGGACAAATGCTGCTGTCAGGTCCTCTTACTTGAGCACTAATTAGTAAACCTTGAGAATGTCTGTGCAAGAGTCTGCATCAGCTTTGCTTTATTGAAAGTGAAAATTAGTACTAGAGAGATGTTTTTGGTGGGTAAAGGGATTGTTGCTTATGCCAGAAGACTTGGGTGTGGATCCCTAGTATTTACTTAAGAAGCCAAGGACAGAGGTGCATGTGTGTAATCCCAATGTGAGAGACATCTTGGGGGCTAGATGGACATTTAGTTTAAACAAAGCTATGAGTTCCAGGTTATGTGAGAAAACATGCATATCCATTTAAATACCCCTGCACACACACACACACACACACACACACACACACACACACACACACACACAATGATAAAATTTCCTGTCTTTGCAATCTCTTTAGCAGACTCACTATGGTTCACATACATTTATATGTGTATGTACATATAGAAATACATACATATGTTATTATTGAATGCTTATTCTTTTTAATAATTGAGTATTTTATTTGTAGTGAAATTTCTACAATGAAGTTGTTTTTCTGTCCCTTTAAACAGATAATTTCAGGCAGGTCTTCTTCAATGCAGACAGCTTTTCCCTCTATATGCTCTTGTAGCAATTATTAATTTTGCAAAGCTAAATTTACAAGACCTTAAACATCTGTGAAATAGAGGAGCAATGGGAAGTCTTCTGAACTAGAAGCAGCTTGCCCTCCCAGCTGCTGGAGTATATATAAGCACATGTTCATTTCTTTCCTTTTCCTGTTCCCTTTTCCTTTTGAGGCAAGGTCTCCAGCAACCGCAGTTCTCCTTGGCCTTCCTTTGTAGCAAATATTTATTTCGAAAGTTTAATCCACATATAAGTGCTGACATTACACGCATGTGCCAACGTATCTGGGTTTATGATGTGCTGGAGACAGAACCAGGACTTCTTGCTTGCTAGGGAAGCGTTTGAATAGCTGAGCCACATCCTCCAATCTGTTCGAATAAATCTTTGGGGATTGAGATTTGTCTCTAGAATGATGGAAACCCCTCACTCTTTGAGAATTTATGAATTGACCATCAGCTCTGATGAACTGAGACAGTCCTAATTGATGAAAAATTAGCAAGGAAAACTTTTTTTAAATACCAATTAAAATATACCACGAAAAAATATTTTCTGTGCAGGCTGCCAAAGAGCTCCACCATGCACATGGTAGATGTGGCAAAGTCCATATTTATGTGTGTTAAATCTGAAGTTTGAGAGTTCATGCTGAACATGGAGAACCAAGAATACTTAAAGCCTTACATTCTATGGTCTGGGTGAAAGTGAAGAAAGAAGATAAACAATTGTGAAATGCAGTCACCAGGTTCCTGCAGAAAAACTTTGGTACCACCAAAAAAAAAAAGAAAAGAAAAGAAAAAGAAAAAGAAAAAAAAAGTTAAAAAAGTTGAAAGTCAGAAAGAAAGAAAGAAAGAAAGGAAGAAAGAAAGAAAGAAAGAAAGAAAGAAAGAAAAAACAATCCCAAAGCAAGTTCAAGAACTTTGTGAGGCATGGGGGATGGTTGATGTCTAGACTGAAAGAGGTCATGTGATATGGGCTAAATAAACATTGAGAGCACAGAAAAATGATAAAATTTCATTTCCACGTCATTCATTATCTTGTGCGTTGTGTCGTCCGGGATATTTAACATGTTAGAAGTTTCAGTGGTTAGAGTGATATAAGGAAAGAAGTATTTTATTTTCCATGTCTGGAAGCAGAAACAGAGGGACTAAAAGCCCAATCTCTCCTGGATGCCAGAGCCAGGAGGAATGGGGACTAATCTGCCATTCCAGAATAGGCAGTAGAAGCACCGGACTCAAAGGCATCATTCAGGTTAGCTACTCTCTAACCTGAATCTTTAATTTGCATTAATGGTAGAGAATAGGTAGCGTATAATTTGTATTAAGTGTGGGGAAAACTCACCAATTTTAATACATAAAATGTAATGAATGGTTGCTCACAGAAACAAGGGAAAGTAGGAGAAAGCAAAGGAAGTCCTTGCTGATCAATTATCAAATGATTTGACATAGAGCATTCACTAACAATGATCTCTGAAAATACCCATTAACTACAAGCATGGAATCCTTGTGCTTAAATACTAGCTTGTCCTTGGGAATCACCCACCACCTTGATCGAACGGTGAGTATCTGAAAATGGTACCAAAGACATATGAAGGAAAGGAAGAGACTGGAATACATTTTAAATAAAAGTTTCAGCACAGGAAAATAATTAAATAATAAAATTATAAATTAATAGAAATATTTTGCAGAAGGTGAGACAGTTTTTTTAACTCCTTTAACCTGTAAAGAACTGTTACAACTCAGCAAGAAATTAAAAAAAAAAAAAAAAACAGCACAAAAGACAACAACTCCAGAACAGGGTAGCGTGCACCTTGCTCCTAAATGCTCTCCAGGGTGTTTGCAGAAACTTCTGCTCTTTTCCAGAACGGCCACCCAACTGCCAAAAACTCACAATGGCTATTCTCAAGATCTATGCCCGAGAGATCTTTGACTTCTATGGGAACCCCACTATTGAAGTTGATATCTATACCCCAAAAGGTCTCTTCCAAGCTGCTGTGCCCGGCGGTGCCTCCACTGGCATCTACAAGGCCCTGGAACTCCGTGACAATGACAAGACTGGCTACATGGGGAAAGTTGTCTCAAAGGCTGTTGAGAATATCAATAAAACTATCACACCTGCTCTGGTTAGCAAGAAACTGAGCGTTGTAGAGCAGGAGAAAATCGACAAGCTGATGATTGAGATGGACGGCACTGAAAATAAATCGACATTTGGTGCAAATGCCATCCTGGGTGTGTCCCTGGCTGTCTGCAAGGCTGGTGCCGCAGAAAAGGGTACCTTTTTTTTTTTTTTTTTTTTTTTTTTTTTTACCACCGTGACATCATTGACTTGGCTGGCAACCCTGAAGTCATCCTGCCCGACCCAACTTTCAATGTGATCAACGGTGGTTCTAACGCTGGCAACAAGTTGGCCATGCAAGAGTTCATGATCCTTCCCTTGGGGGCATCCAGCTTCCAGGAAGCTATGCACATTGGGGCAGTGTTTTACCACAACCTGAAGAATGTCATCAAGGAGAAATATGGGAAGGATAACACCAATGTGGGTGATGAGGGCAGGTTTGCGCCCAACATCCTGGAGAACAAAGGAGCTCTGGAGCTGCTGAAGAACACCTTTGGGAATGCCGGCTACATGAACCAGGTCATCGTCAGCATGGACACAGCTGCCTCTGAGTTCTTCAGGTCTGGCAAGTATGATCTGGACTTAAAGTCTCCAGATGACTCTAGCAGGTCCATCACACATGACCAGCTAGCTGACTTGTGTAATTCCTTCATCCGGAATTATTCAGTGGTGTCCATTGAAGACCCCTTTGACCAGGACGACTGGGAAGCCTAGCAGAAGCTCATCGCTAGTGTAGGCATCGAGGTGGTTGGGGATGATCTCATGATAACCAACCCTAAGACAGTCCTGCAACTGTCTCCTGCTTAAAGTCAACCAGATTGGCTCTGTGACCGAGTCTCTGCAGGAGTGTAAGCTGGCCAAGTCCAATGGCTGAGGCATCATGGAGTCCCATCGCTCTGGGGAGACAGAGGATACTTTCATTGCCGACTTGGTGGTGGGGTTCTGCACTGGGCAGATCAAGACTGGTGCCCCTTATCGATCTGAACATCTGGCCAAGTCAATCAGATCCTTAATGTCAGAAATTTGGCTTTGGAAGCCATCCTCTTCTGTGTGAATCTATCTTAAGTTTTACATGCTCAGGCACCATATTTAACCCCTACCCTCTAACTCCACAGCATCAGTGCTTAGGTGGGCACACAAAGAGAAACTAATTGATTATTTATTCTATTCTTTCTTTCCTTTAAGGTATTCCATTTAGTGTATTTAGGAGAAGAATAAATTTTTTCAATATTCGTTTATCTCTATTCTTATAGCTTTTTTCTCTCAAAATACTTTCTAGTCCTTCTTACTTGAATGTTTGCTTGCATTTTTTTTTTTTTTTTTTTTTTTTTTTTTTTTGGTCTGTGACAAAGTAAAAAAAAAAGTCTGTGCTTATTCAGTGTCTATTCAAATCAAGCAGAAGGGAGGCTATCCTCTACAAAGAAATAATACGTATGTCAAATATAAATTCACAGCAAATGAAACTGAACTTTTCTTTATTCTAATATTATTCAACTGTCATTGTCACTGAGATAAATTCTGTTCATCATTTTTTTTCTTTTTTGTCTCAAAGTCTTTCAGCATATAAGACTTTCTCCTTGCTTCGTTAAGACCTGCTAAATAATAACACAGAAGTTAACTAAAGGTTCTTAAGTTAAAAAAAGAAAAAAGATTTCCGTTCCAGCTTTTCTCTTGTCTTAGCAACTCTGTGATTTGGAAAAGGTCTTTACCTTCAATGTGTGAAGCGTTTCTATGTTTAAGACATATAATACAACTTTAAGTCATATGCTGCACTAAGTGAATTAATCTCAGAAATCACTAGTACACTCTAAGGTACTCAGTCTGCACTTATCATTAATGGCTACTGTTATTATTGCCCTGCTGAGCATCACCTTATGTACATATACTCCTTCCACATTTCTTCCATTAGTACTTGTGGAACTTAAACTCTGCTAACAAATAATTATACATAATTTCCTATAGGATCAAAATGTATCCCTGTATCATGACAATTATGAAATAAAAATTTTAATCACCTTCAGCAGTCTCTACTTAAGCAACTTATTCAAATCTGAAATAACATTGAAGTAATAATCTGTACTCTTCCAGTCTTTGTGTTTATATTTTTAAGTCTATGTGAAAGGTGTACTTTGCACAACAAATGCCTCACATCTGGTCCTTCAATTCAACACATTGTGTTTTGGTGGCATTTTCCCTCTAAGCAGTGTTGAACTTTTCAGCCTCAATTATGGTGAATGAACAACGTTGCAGAGAGAAATGTATTTGCCATTCTGCTGTAGTTACATAATGAGGCAGAGATGACATTTGCACGATGGTAGACTCCTCTTTACTCTCTTCTAGAACTAAATCATACTGTCACTGCTGTCTTCCTTACAGCTTTCGCTTACATCAATTTCTATCCACATTGTTTTGGACATTTATTGTGTCTTCACTCTCCATGATATCCACAGCATCCCTCCTTTGATGTCTTCTCTCAAGGATTCTACTTAGTCACATCCAAATGCCACATAAAAATGCAAGTGTGTCTTGTGATTCTTAGAAGTATACCTGATTTTCTGTAGGTAGAAAACACATTGTGCTAAAAATAAAAAAATAAAAAAACAACAAACAAACAAACAAGAAAGGAAGAAGGGTACCCCACAAATCATTGAGCATGTTAAAGAAGTGGTAGATTTGCTGGGGCTAACCTAAAGAATACTCTTGTCTGTTAATGTCTTTATTCAAGGACCTTGTTATAGAAAAGGCTGAGATACAATGCTCTTGCCAGATGGTAATAGTCTGTCCGCTTTTGAGAAGCTTATAGTTTTTGTGTCAAATGTGACTTTTTAATATTTTCAATTTCAAAACGTGACAGTGTTGACACTTATTTGGCCTTGCAATTAATCAGAATTGTTAACTATTTTAGGTTCTGTACAAATTAATGCTTCTTACGTTGATTTTACTTCAAAATAACAAGAAAATATGTCGAAAAGAAAAATATTTTCATTTTAATCCATATGCCTATTTTCTCTAGTATTACGTTTCTATATTCTCTGGTATATCCTTTTTGTAGCTTCTGTTTGATAGGGGAATGAATCAGAATACACATGTTTGGAGGTTTCTTCCAGACAAGAGAAAATTAAGATTCCACTTTCTGCCCTCATTGATTACTTGGGTCTGGAAATTGCATTCTACTATCTCATGCTGTATGCAAACAATTCACCTTCAAATACCTCATTAATAACCTACTGTGTTTCTGTCAGTGTGAGTGCATCGAATTGCTTTTCTGACATGATCTGACCAAAGTGCTCTGTTCTTTCTATTTTCATGTACTCGAAGTATCTTGCTTAAGTATCTCTCATCTCACATGAGTATAGTACCCTTCCTAGGTGTTCCTTCAATGCTGAAGTAAAGTTCTTTTTCCGTCTGCCATTCAAGTGCATCCTGACCATGAAGAAAACTAATGCAACATACTAGTACAAACCATCTGGCTTGGAGCCTTCCTACTTTGTGTCCATAGTTGAGCCAATCTTCAAATTGACAAGACATCAAGAAGCAGTTGTTATGTCAAACATCTAGCCACTCCCTGTCCAGAGCAGAAAGTAAATGGCATTAATCTCTTTTCCCATGGCTTCTTTTCATTCAACTAAAGGCTATTTTCTCTTTCTGCCCAAACAAACTTGCCTTTATTTTCACCATCCATACACAAAGTACCAACAAGATCAGTCTACATAAAGTGCCCTTCTGTACTTTCTTAATACAAATTTTTTCTTTCTGTCTTTCGTATTGCATTCGTCTTATGTCTTCCTTCTATTACAGCCTTCTGTGCACTTCTAAATTCATTTAGATAGTAAGCAACCTAGCAATAAGAATTTCCCTTCATTCATTATTCTTAGTTATGTAAACCTTAAAACGTTGCTTATTAGTTGCATACATCTTATTTTTAAGTTCAAACTTAATATTATACTTTAAAGTATAAAATATTTAAAGATTCATGTTTTATAATTTATTAGAAAATGAATATTGAAAAATAATTTTGAAATTTACATTATTTCCTCCTTTTTAAAATAGTATCCCTTAAAGTAGCAAGTGTAATAAGAAATGGATAATTCTTTAATTTTCTAAAGCCATGTCATAATAGTACTATGACATGTCTCGTTTGAATATTGGCATTTCGGCATTTGTACATGCCCACAAATATTATCTCATTTAATTTTGGTCTTATTAACACAAAAAGTTACAAAATGAAATTATTTTTCATAACCTAAACTAGAGGTAGTTCTTTCCAAAGCAGATTCACTTCATTGTAGATTCTTCCGTTTCAGATGAGAATCCTCCATATTTGAATACTCATGTCTGCTCACCTAAGTGGAAGTATGTCATACTGGGAAAAGCTCTATGAAACAGCCTGAATTTGCTATCAAGATTCCCCTTTCATATTTTATTTCTTTTAAGTGATAGATAGATAGATTGCTCATGTCATTTGATAACTCCTAATTAAAACTTAATGCAGGCCTGTCTTCTCAGCTTCTCCGAAGGCTCAGGGAGAAGGATCTCAAGACCAGGATGTTGTGAACAACTTAGTGGTACTCTATCTCAAAAAAGGTACAAGAGTGATTTTGTAGTACGAACAATTCTACCTTCAATCCGTAGAACTGGGAAAACAAAATTCTAAACCTAATTAAAGCAAAACACATATTACTTCTTGTACATTCCTGTAATTATGCCAAAACATAGAACTGATGTTGACCTGTTGTCATGCTTTACCATTTTTTTTTTTTAAGTCCAGAAGATCCTAGTAACGAGATACATCTTTGTCTCACTTAAGAAAGTCAGTGGGTCAAGTCTGCTGCCTGAAACTAAAGAAGTAAAATAAATGACCTCAGTTTTCGTCTGTGCTCAAGCATTCAAGCCTTAACTCAAAGTTAGTGCTTCCCTACTGGGTCCAAATCACATCAGTGATTTCCAGTTATTGACTCAGCCACTTTGTAGAGTAGCTACAAGAGCCAACTAAAGCCTGTCTGGAGATGGAAGAAACAATTCAAGGAAATCCCTTAATGCATCTAGGAAGCAAGAAGATCTCAGTTTCAGAATTTGCTTTTTCTGACTTCAGCTACAAATACAAAGATTTGTAATGTCCCTATACTATAAAGTGGTTTTCTATATACTAAGGGCATATTAATATGGCATAAGCATGTTTCCAGCCATATGCTCAGAACCTGGACTGGAGTTTTGCCACAATGATGGTGACTATAGGCTTCTCTTTTTTGGTCTGCACAATGTACAAACCCTGCATGGCATGTTCCCAACTCAGCATAACACGTTGTTTTCTCTTACCGCTTAATTATAGTTCATACTCCTAGCATATGTTTCATACTGTCAACAAAAGAGAAAAGCCTATTTCAATTTAGACCAAATTTAGTGTCTTTAAAATATTCAAATATGCTGTTTTACAATAACATATGGCCATGAACAATGTTTTTCACTTTTTTTCTAACAGTATCTCTCTTTAAGGATAAATCATGTATTCCAAGATTAAATTAAATGGGCCCTGCTGTTAGAGAAAAATGTTTTTGTGCTACAACTTGGCTTCCTACATTAGTGTTTATTAAATCTTTAAAAACTTAAATAACCCCATGATAAAATTCAGGAATATGAAAAATTGCATGTGTTTATAGTATAATGGGTTTTACTATATTAAAAAGTAATATTAAAACAAATGACTTTATAAACTAGGACTGGGCTTTAGGTGGTATCATATAGTGCCAAATTACATTATCAAGAAAGGTTCTGGGAGATGAAGTCACGTCCTGGACCTCTTTTATTCTCTTTGTTATCCTAGTGGTAGATAACTTTGACCATATTCACATAATCCCCTTAAAAGCAGAGAGAAAAATAAAACAGACTTCCATTTCTTCTTTAAGGTTTATAACTATACATCTATACTGTGTTAGTTTTGAAAATATTTTCAAAACTATGAAAGTGTATTAATCTTCTACCAGGCTCCAAGGAGAAGCCATTTTGAAATTAGCACATGCCATGGTCCTGGGTTTCTCTGTGCTTACATGTTCCCAGTTGATATAATCCTTAGGCGCATAGTTTGAAATAGAATCACCACTTTTATTTCCTTGTACAGCAGCTAATTTCTTTCAATACACCAATGGCAGCTTGCAGTAATCTTACATATTTAAATGTATCCATACATCAGCTGTGTATACATATACATTATATATCATATATTATATGCATATAATATATGATATATATATATATATATATTCCCCTGGTAATATTAAAATGTAATTAATGAGGACACTGTCCCCTGACTATAATAAATGAGTGAGTATAACTAAGACAATGTATTATCTTGTCCAAGGTTATACAACAGAGTCATTTTAGAATAATTATTGGAAGAAACATCCCTATGGACTTTATTGAAGCACATTCTTCTATGCTGCCTTTTGTACACAATTAGTCTGAGAATAGCTAAGAATTATCTTTCAGTCCCTAATAGTCTACTGCCATACTCAATATCACCTATAGAAAACTTAGCATAAAAATAGTCATAAACTAAGTCAACTTCAAGGTTATGAATATATGGAATAGACATGGTGTTTTTTCATCAAAATTAATTATTTTTATTTCAATTGAGGTGTTATTCATTATTCATCTTTTAGTAAGTAAAATACAGGAATCTGTTACCACTTTTAAAAGGCATTGTGTCCTTCCCCATGTTACTGTTAGTGGCATGTACTGAGAAAGAACAAATTAAAGAACAGATGTTATATACTACTCTATATTTCTAAATATATGAATATATGAAAGCGAATTCCATCCTTTGCTACAAAATATATCATATATACTACTTATTAAAAATACTAAATGCAGCAATTATGCTCTAGAAATTGTACTAGGGACCAAAGAAACAAAGACTGTTTTCTGAGCAAACACTTTTTGTACTATTTTACTTCAAAATTGAAGACCTTATGTGTTTCCTAAAATTTCCTTTAAAGCAGAATCAGGTACTACCCTCAGCTAAGCGCTGAGCTACATTCCAGAAATCCAGTTGTAGGCAGGGAGGAGAGATGAGTATGGAGTCAAGACCATGCTGGAAAAACCTACAGAAACATCTGACCTGACCTAGTGAGAGCACATGGACCCCAGGCATGAATCAGGGGAACCAGGTCTGAAGGAAGCCCTCTGAATGTGGGTGCCAGTTATGAAGCCTGGGCAGTCAATGGGACCTCTAACAGTAGAACCAGTATTTATCCCTAGTGTAGAAATGGATTTTGGAATCCATTCCCTAGGGAGGGATACTCTCTCATCCCAGATACATGGAGGAAGGCCTAGGCCCTTCCCAAAATGATGCGAAAGACTGTGATGATCCCCCATGGCAGGCATCACTATCCTTGGGAAATAGAAGAAGGATGGATTGTGGGGATGTTAATAGAGGAAATGGGAGGATGGGAGGGAGATGGAAAGGGAGATTGATATGTAAAATGATTATTTCTAAAGAAATAAAAAGCTATATACTATTATGCCATATGTGAAGTATTATTTACTTGTTTCTTATAAGGGCTTAATTTTTCAAATAAAATTATTATATATTAAATTTGTTGATGTTAATTATTATATTCTATAAAATTTAACAATTTTATTACATTGTACATTACTATTGACAATAAATCTAATCATTTCTTCTTTTGGTGCACTCTGTCTTACATAAAAATCCTTTATGTAATTAATATTGTTTCACCAAGAAGATTATTATAAATAGATCTGTAGAAGTTTTCTTTAAGAACCAATGTCAGAGGCATCAATTCTGCCAACAACTTTTGCCAAGTCTTCCACTGTCTCTTTGTAGAAGATGAATATGAAAGTTACACCTAAAAATCACATTTTCTAATTTGTTAAGATTGGACAGTTCTTTGTGGTGAGGCCTATTTGTGGCAGGAAGTGGATGAAGCCACACACAAATGGGATAGTAGTGTCTGTTAAAGGTCACCAATTCACTTGTCACAAGGAATGAACTGTAAATATTGGGCCAAAGTGTTAGTGACCTTAATGCCCTGAGGATGTCAAGATATGAGCTCTAATGCTTAGGAAATTGCAGTCCCTGTTCATTTTCATTAAAACATTATTTCATTTATTAGGAAAATGAATAATGCTGTATGGCAAGTCTCACTTCAGAGTTTTGTGAATTTAAAAGGCATAACACTTTCGGGAGCCAACTAAAGGTAAGTCAAAAAAAAAAAAAAAATCCGAAAACTGTCTGAAATGCTGATTTTGTGTCTTCCCAATTTATTTTGGTAGTATAGAGAGAACAAGGAGATGTTAGAAACTGCCTACCTGTGAGGTCTCCTAGTTAGCTTAATCCAATTGTATTGAAAATGGTTGTCATTCTTTCTTTTAATCATTTATTCAACAGGTATTCATTGAAAATAAATGCATCAGTATACAAAGTGACAAAGCAATAATCTCTGTTTTCATGTGGCTAAGTTTAGTGAAAATGCCTCTTTAGTGGAGGATATCCTTACATATTTAATAAGCTGATATTTGCATTATCATAAAGCAACAGACTTTGTTATTATTACATTCTATTAACATAAATTAGGATGCTGTCTCCATAAAACAGGAACTCTCTTGAGATTTCACAGTCTATTCAGAAATGTTAGAATAAGGTTGAAGTCAAAATGCTTTCATTTGGACTTGGCTTTCCCCTACCAAAACTCATAGTGAAATTCAACACTGAGTGTAATCCTGCTGTGGTATGTCACTTTTGAAGTGTGGTTATGCATGGGTGCTTGGCTGTTACTAAGAGTTCAGAATCCTTCTGGGACTGGATTTGTTTTGTTGAGTTCTTTTGAGCATGTGTGCTTTATAAAGTTACTCCTCAGATGCCTGTCACTTTTGCAGTCACTGGCCCAGCATTTCTCTTTTTAATCATGTTCAGATCATCACAATATCCTTAAGACATCTCATAATACAACATGGTATATGTACTTCACCTGGACACAACATTTTCTTCTTGGGTACAGGGCAATTCTTTCCCCTTCAATTCGCAGATAACATTAACCACAGTGCTGAGCATAAGCTCAGGATACATTGTAGGCATGTTTGTGTTGGCTGTCATTTTGTTACTATTACTAGTATCTAGGATAGTCCTTATGAAGAGGAATTGTTTATTTTGCCTTACTCTTTTAGTGGCTTCACTGCTTAATAGGCTGATCTTTTTGTTCTTCACATTTGGTAACATCACAGTAGAGAGAGATGGTGGGACACAACTCATCTCATTGCCAGAAAGAAAACACAAAATAAGATAAATAAATACACAGAAAGAGGCTGAGGTCCTTTCGTCTTCTATGAGAGGCCTACAGACATCATTATCTCCTACTTGGCCCCTTCTATAAGGGCTTCTTCCAGGAGCGCCTTTTGAGTTACTGTTAGGCACACAAGTCACTGAGAGACACTGCTTAGAGCCCCTCAAAGTGCCCTGTTGAATTTCTTGAGTGGAGTTTAGAATATGTGTTTGGAACCTACCTATTTCTCTCTCATATTATGCCTTCACAGGAGTTAAGTCTTCAGCTTATAGCAACAGGGACCTAGGTTAACTTTCGCCTATTTGTTGTTGTTTTTGATGATGATGTTATAAAACACTAGTCAAAGCACCTTAGGGAAGCTTATATTTGCAGGTTAGAGACATCATTGAGGAAAGTCAAGGAAGGAGCTCAAATGGGAGCTCAGAGAAATTCTTGATTCTGCTTTTCTACAGCATTTACCTCCAACCAGAGAGTGCAAGCACAGTCATGCAAAGTACAGCAGAAAACAAGGAGTGCTACTGGCTAGCTACACCCAGCTTATATAGCCTGTCTTGGAAATGGTACTTCCTACAGTGGGCTGTGTCCTCCTGTATCAGTGAACCATCAAGACAACCCCCTTTCTCCAGAAACAACTACAAGCTACTCTGTTCTGATCAATACTTCAACTGGGAACCTTTCTCAGGTAACTCTGGGCTTTGTCAGGGTGGCAGTTAAACTCATTATGGCAGAGGCAATGCGTACTCCACGGTCAATCTTCTTCTGGAAAAATGAACATGTGAGTGTTCAGGTGAGAATATTTTACAGGGAAGACCTTTGATGTGAAAGATGTAAATCAATAATCATTGTCTGGACATCCAGAATATTAATGCTCTTACATTGATCGCTATGTTATTCCAGCAGCAGGAAGCCTGCATTGATGAACACATATTCTTCTCAATATAAATCAGTAGCTAAGTACATCATGCTTCATTCATTACTCTTCACAACAATACAAGTTGGAAATTATTGTCTCTAGTTCCCCAGTGACTTGCAGTTAATTGTCCAAGCTCTTATAGCTGGATGGCCAACTTCCACCATAATCCACTGAAACCACCAAATTCCTATATAGTTAAAGCTGTATCATACAAATTAAAATATTCAGTCTGCACTTGGAAAAAAATGTCTAAAGCAAAAATTATAATACAGTTTCTTTAAAAGTTATCAAGTATAAATTACATTGATCAAATATGTTTTTTGAATACTCATATTTAATACTGCTGTCATGGCCCAGGAAGACATTTCCTCTCTTGGTACCATTATCCTTACATTCATGGAACTTCATAAATAGAAGTGTAGCTCACATTTAAAGTCTGTATCAAGTGCTAACAAGAAAAAGTCACAGTGGCCCATCAGATTTGCTCATCTGGACTTTAAGTTCCCAAAATGCTTGCTATGTTTTTCTTTCTTTCTTTCTTCCTTTCTTTTTTTTTTTTTCTTTTCCTTCCATATCATAATCATGTTGACATTTGTTTCAGAGATTAGAGGAAGAGAAATGGAAAACAGCATCTGAATGGGAAAAGATGCTCGAAGCAGCTGCTAGTCCCCAAGCAGCTGCTGAACAAGATCTAAAAGTATTGTTCATCTCTACCCTACCAGCAAATGCCATTCTCTCTAATAGCAAGTGGTAGGGGAGCACCCTAGTAGTTGGGCATCACACATCACTACTAACATGGCATGTGGAGCAGAGAAAAGGAGTGAATAATACCCAGAGCCCTGATGTGCACTTCCGTGTGGGTCTTTGAACAATTCTGTGGAAAGGCTAACAGCTATCTTAGGAAACAGTGGGCAGTGAGGTGGGAACTAATCTGATTTATATCCTAAAAGGAGGGGCATATGCTACTTTTTTATTTGAGCTGCACAAAAGAGCCAGTGGCATAATGAAGCTAATCACAGGAAACTAGCGGGGCTTTGTGTGAGGCTTGCTAATTCGTTCGACTGCAAATTTTCCATAAAGAGTTATTTACATCTCACTAACCACCAGGTTCACACCTGGGGTTGGCAACACCTGGCAGTGTTCTTAATGAGTTCACCACTGTTTCCAAAGAAAATGCTGACTTTAATAAATGGAATGTTACCTTTATCACGAGGAAAGTACAAACATAAATGTGGTGGATTAGTAAAGGTCATTGCAATCTAACTGTTCGCTGCTAATGTAGCTTGACAGTATTTGCAAGCCAGAAAGGAGATGGAGGAAAAGCCTTCTGTGATAACTCGATCTTTCATGGAACTGCCTGATTGTATAAGGGCACCTGCTTAGGTGATTTTGCCCTCTACAATGCTTTTGGCATTTTCCAAAATGGCACCTGAGTTTCTGTCATATTCTATTGAGTCTGTCACTAAATTCTACTGATGCTTTTCTCCATATTTCTCAAGTCAGTCCCTTCATTTCCATTTTCATGGTCTGCCAGAGTCCTGGCCTGACCTGCCTGAATACATTACCACAGCTGCCTCCAATATAGCTAAGAAAAGAAGCTAAAGTGACTGTCTTCACCTGATGTTGTTGCTAATTCTGAGGCCCAGTAATGTTTCCAGAATGCTTACCAGTAGTAAGCATTGCTCATGGCCATAGGATCAGACAAAGAATAGCAGGCAATTTCCACTCTCACAAAGCCTGGCATTTAATGGTAGACAATTAAATAACATTACTGAAGAAAGACAACATTTGGTATGCAGAAACCCAATCATTTAAATAACATATCCTATGTGCAAGCAGAGGATGCAAAGTCATTGTTGACCTGTTACAGGCTTCTCCTTGACTATTGGCTAACTTTCCTTTTCATAATTTCTCATTTATGTCCAGAATTCACATACCTTTGACAGGACAATTGAGCTTGCAACTTTTCCCTCACTCTGTCCTATTAGACCAGTAGCCATGGCTGATCATCTTCAGGGTAGTCAAGTGGATGCATAAATGCCTTTCTAGAATTCTCCTTCAGTGTATCCCATTGTATATCTGACTTTTAGGGTGGTAATCTCACTACTTTTTGAGACAAATGGCTTGCTACATCGCTGTCTCTCTTAATATAGCTATTCCACATATCTCTGTTTTCTGTTGCATCATTGGTGCCTAAACTGATGTTTCCCCTCTTGAATCCTGCTACCACAGGATAGTAAAGGAAAAGTAGTAAGAACATCATACTGAAAGTGAACACACTGAGAAAAGTTAAGAGTGTGTAACACTATCAGATTGATTGATTTGGTATGGATACTTTTAATGAAAATCTTGTGTATCTTATAAAGAATCCTGAGTGTACTTTCATGCACAGTGTATATTTAAAATTGGTATGTACTTGTTGGGGACTGTGTGGACAGATGTCTGACCCAGGCTACTAAACTGAGCTCTGCCTTTTCTGAAATGTGAGAAAGGGCATGACAGAATATAGCAGCAATGGCTGTCTAGAGTCACTCTCCCCAAGACAGATCCATGAGAAGCCTCTCTTACGTCTTTACATTTTTCATCAAAATTAACAGATTCTACTTCACTGTTATTTCTACAGCCAACCAGTCCAGAAGGGCAGTTTGGAATTTGTATCACTGAAAGCTTACAAATAACTTCCATATGGTCATGAGACTTTGGGATATAACCAGTCAACCTTTGGCAACTATTGACTGGAATTTAGGTTTGCGAGAAAACTGTACCATAGTGTGTCTGGTACTGAGTGTAGTAAATTACAAAACCAAACAAATACCATTAGATATAATAGCCTGGCAATTTCTGAAAACTGCCCCAAAGCTTACATATTTTCTCATAATTGGTTTATAGAATGTGTACATGATGTTAATCCACTCTTTTAATAACTTTTTTCAAGCTATTATAGAATAACATAACTGCTGGACATTAATTTTTAACAAGTTGTCTATAGTCAACTATTTATCATTTATAACATGCATGGCAAAAGCATTATCAAACATTTATTAAGTATTTATAAATAATTTTTCCTACTTCTAGTGTGTGTTATAAATATATTATTAATTTTTCACTAAATTATTAATAACAAATCTATGAAAATGAATATGGAAGTAACATTTATTTATATAAAGGCACTTGTGACCCTTAAAGTCCCTCTGGTAGACTGCTACATGTACTTAAGGTAGACCTGAAGAAATGATGTTTCTTATGTAAAATATAATATATATATTGGCACATTAGTACATTTAAGGAAAATTCTGCTAATTGATCAGGAGCTTTGGGAAACAATTTGTCTTTTTCATCACGATGCATAACTAAATGAGGCAATAGAACCATTTAATGTATTATGCATTTAGTCTATTTTGCTTATTTGCATGTATTCCATATTGCAGGAAAGAAAATATCCATTTACCTAACAGAAGACTGATACTTGCTCCATCTCTCAAGATGTGGGAACATCCTGAGGCACAATTGGGGTTTTGAACATTTCCTGAAGGACCAGGGGTACTCAGAGGGAACACTCAGCATGCCTTGTGTTCTGAGGAGAGTACCATGTTTTACGGAGATAAATTTCAGATGCATTTAGGTTCAATGGGAGTTACTGTATGAGACTTATGAGGAGGGAATTCTGGAAGGCCTTAGTCTTGGATTTCAAGTATAACCCTTTGTCATTGCAAACATCCTTCTAAGATGAGGTCTAATGAGGCTTGAACATAATCTTTGGAGGCTTCTATTAACTTTACATGAATTTTTCTTGCTCTAATGTTACTACCCTGTGGACCCAGAGATCCAGCCTGAGATTCCTCCAGGGAAAGTTATCATAATAAAGGAGAAATACGAGACAACACCAGAATGGTGTCAGGATCCTTATTTGAAGTTTGGCATCAAAGGGAGACTGACCCATCATCTGATTCAATGATCATTTTAAGAGAAATAATTTTCTTCCACTTTTTATATTTCTCAAAAAGGATAATTTCTCTAGAAATTAAAATAAATTGTTTTCTGGCTCATTTTCTTCTGCAAGTGATGCACCTTTCTCTCTTATTGTTGTTGCACTGTGGTTTTCACATACTTAGCGAATCTTTGGAGCAAATACAATTAGAGAAACTCCATAGGTTACAGGCAACTACTATCCTTGGGAATAAACCATATCTATTGCAACAAAATAACATGAAATGCAAATAAAACTGTAGAATTTGAACTCCAAGAAGATAAGACTTTGGAACAGTTGCTACATCTTACTTCTGGGTGGGAAAACTGCAGCAGGGTTCCATTAGAGTTATACCATTTCCCAGTTTTAACTTAATTTTACTTAGAATTTCTGCCTCTTAATTTTATTTTTTGTGGGATTAATAGGGATAATGAATTGCTGGTTTATGCTTACTCTGTCCACATCACCAAGTGTATATCAAGCCATTTCTCAACATTGTTATTGCTTACTGAATAGTTTCCAGTATTTGGGAAAGAATCTGTCACACGAAGAATGTAGCAAGTAAGCATATATAGATGCACCTCATGAGCATCTAAGTTGTTTTCCCTGTCATTACAGCAATTAACCTCGAATTGACAAGGGTCAATTGAAGCAGGGTAATGACTGACATTTTGGGACATTCCCGGCCCTGATGAGACCCCATTGCAGTTCATCCAGAATGATGAATTATACATGTAGAAGACATAGTCTTCTGAAAGGACACCATTTATGCTTTGGAGGAATGCCAGAAACCTGGCTTATGTCAGGCGGCCATGCCAAAGTCATTCAAATTCATTGAGTTTCCCTACATGTTGACATTTTCTTTCAGGAATCATTTTGTAGGTATAAGTGTTTTGCCTGCATGTGTGTATGTGTAGTGTGTAGGTGTCTGAAAACCATGGAGGCCATAGTGGGCACTGTATCATCTCTAACTGGAATTACAGGGATTTGTTAACTGCTATGTATCTGACAGGAAGTAAATCTGGTTCTTCTATGAGAAGAGTGATGACTCTCACCTACCTAGCCATCCCTTCAGCGTCTCAATTTGTGTCTATCAAGACATTGATGATATAACTGAACCTGTCCGTGATACCCTCTCCAAGGTCTTGATTATTATTACAGGTCTCTCTCTCTCTCTCTCTCTCTCTCTCTCTCTCTCTCTCTCTCTCTCTTGGAAGGACTTATAAGTAAGACTGGGTTAAAGCACATTTGAAACATTCTTCACCAGGAATAAGGACAGATATGGGGTGACTCCAGAAGACATGCTGTGAAATATGATGTACCAGAGAAGATGGTAAACTTGAGAAAGAAATGAACAGAAAAGAATGGAAAAGAAAAGAATGCAGATGGACTGCATTGTGGAGGATGCTTGGCCCCGAAACTGATCATGCAGTACTCTGTTTCCATTGTGATTACACAGTCATATAGTAGAGCAGATGAAGACCTTCCTGTGTAGTTTAACCTCATTCATGTGTGCCCTCAACCTCATACTCTGGGTACTCTGTTCTTGAAGCCCAATTCTCACAGCATCCTCTGTTCATATGTTCTCAATTTCATAGTCACCTCAAGTCAGTAAATCCTGTCAATGCAATGCTCTTCTATGATCCTTCAAATGATTCTGCCCCATATCATCTCATTTCTCAGATATGAAGTAACTCAATAAATAAAGATGAAAAAAGCCTACCCAGTTTTACAGTATTAACCATTTAGCACACCAACCTAAAAGAATAAAGGAGACCCAGATCTTGGTAAGCTGAACTCCTTGAAGCTTAACTTGTATATCAAGAGAGAGGAATTTATTTGTCTAGTATTTGACAGTAAATGTTATGCTAAGTTAGAACTCAGCAAAATGCTCATGTTATTTTATAGTTTAAGTGTCTGGCTGCTGTGTTTTGATAAAATGCCTTTACTTGCTGGGTCTATGATTAATGTTGACTCTGTGGTAAGCTCATGGGGTGCTGCATGCTTGAAACAGCAAAGTTTTAACAGTGTTATATGCAAAAGAACCAAATTCATACTGTAAATTTACGATTCACTAAAAACTATAAATGTATACCTGGTTATCCAGTAAGAACTGGAGACAATCATTGCATTAAAAATAAAAATAAAAATAAAAGATTTGCTCTGCTACCTCTTGTGAAATCTTCACATCACTCTAGAGAAGAAAGCCTAGGTGCTAGAGACAAGAATGTACTGAACACTGCAAAGGCAAGTCTGATAGTCACTATGGCTGCATCTTCAGACTGGAACTCAGCAGGAGGTAGGTGACTTAGTAATTTTGGGAAATTTTAAATTCACTTGCCAGCACCTCTCCCAAACAAGTCACTACCTCTCAGACTAATAGCTTTGAATCTCCAGCTTCTCATAGAGGAGGATCCTGTTAGTCTTTTCTATTTTAATCTCATTTACTTTTGCTTATAACGAATTTACCATAATTATTTTTTATTATAAAATCTGAAATGCTTTTGATATAGCTCACAGATGGTTTTAGTGTTGTGAAATCATGCAGTGTATTGGAAAGAATTAAGGCTATTAAAGTATGCAAAAGTATTTGTGTGTGTGTGTTATTACAATGCCAGAAAAATGTTGAAAATTGTTTACATTTTAGTAAGCTACTTAATATTATTGCTTTCAAATAATTTCCCTGCTTTGTTTTGAGAATAACCATTAATGTTCCCAACGTTATAAAGGCAAAGTTGAAATAAATGTATTGACCTTTTGTACCATAAAATTAGTATATTTTTCACTATGTTATACAGTAAAGGCTAATCTTTGTACTTTACGAGGATAATGCAGCCTTCAGCGCGTTTGAGCAGGTGTGAATGTAAAAGAAACACATTTCATAACTTTATGACAGGAGACCAATAATGTTAATTAAATTTAGGATGAATGCAGCCCGATTATGCTTATGGAGGACTTAAATCTTTTAAAGGCTAGCAAGTAGATGGCAAAGGGCATTCAATCAAAATAGACAAATAATGAAAATCTTTAGAAAATGCCTAAAAGTGACAAGTAAGAAGGTGGACATGTCATTCAATTCGGGGAAATTTAAATATTGAAAAGTCAATTGTTTGGGCATCACATTTAAATGACCAGAGTAATGAAATGTGGAGATGAAGAAAAATCCATGTGTTCCTCTATGATGCATATCATGCAAATCCCCAGGACTTAAACGAACTGTTCCCTGGGGATAATGCATGTATCTTGCTGTGTCCGTTGCTTGCATTGTTGTTTGTTTGTCTTTTAAATCTTTGTCAAGTAAGCAAGAGAATCACATATAGTCAGAGCCGATGAAAGCAGACCCTATCTCCAGTGTCTGCTGGGGTCAGCGTCCGTGAAGAGTGGAATGATGCACTTTGCAGGTCACACGCTGCTGATTTTTTCAAGTTGCTGGTGTCTCTTTAATGTGTTTGATACTGCTCGATGCACAAGCTGGGAAATCAGTCTTATTGTTTACAAAATTATGATAAATACTTATACAAAGGCCACCTCAAAGCTCATCAGATAAGAAGGGTGTAAAATAGGTCACAATTCACATAAAGCATGTGGATTTCAAAATACAGCTGAGGTCCTCGTTTGCTGCCACCAGGGGGCAGTGTGAGCAAGGAGGAAGTCTCTAAGATTAAACTAAATCGTCTACATGAGGCCTTAGGAGGCTGCCTTTTCTCCTCTATCACCACTCCTCTCCAGACAAGAAACTGAATTCAGAGAAAAAAAGAAACAAAGCAATGGGAGGGGTAACAAAAAAAAAAAAAAAAAAAAAAAAAAAAAAAAAGAACAGCCTAGCCTAGAAGAAGTGAGAAATAAAATTGGAAATAGGGTAAAGCAGAGGGAGGCTTTGAAGAAACAAAAAGCTGAATTTTCAGATGTTGATCAGCTCAGCCCAGGCACTTTCTTCTCTATGTTGACTTCTGCGCAGTCCTGGAATTCTGCAAGTCTAGCCAGCGATATGTAATATCTCTCTAGATTTCTCCCATTGTCTTTCTGTTTGTCTGAGAATTAGAAGATAGCCTGTCTCTAGAGAGAATTTCTTGGGAATCAGGTCTGTGGCAGAACTTGGATAGGGGTGTAGATCATCTGATACTCTCAACCTGCTGGGGTACACAGAGCGGAGAAGTGAGTATAAGGCAGAGGGGTCCTCTAGATCAGCTGCTCTAGACAAGATTGTAAGAACACATGAGGTTTTTGTACTAGGATCTATATTTATTTTATTTTAGAACAAGAGAATCGATGACAATTATATTGATTTTTTCCCTTTCCAATATGCAGCCCCTGCATGCTGTGTGTTAAACAGATGATAGAGAGGGTTAAAAAGATGATAGAGAGGGTCTTAGACAAGGAAATCTGCCAAAAATATATGAGCTGGGAAACCACAGTGGTGTTCTCATGGGGGATCTCAGGCAATGTTCTCTTCTAATGCTGGTTTTATATTTTATATGAACTCTATATAAAACTCTCTAATTTTTTTTTTCTTGTGAACCATACTAAAAGTGTAAGCATAGATAATGTATTCTTCCAAGCTCTGGGAAGTCTCTCATAAGTAAATATTTTGGAAAATCTCCAAAAAAATAATTCACAGGGAGCTGTTCTCACTGCAACTTTAAGGTTTGAATCTTAGGTGCCGGTTTGAAATCCTGTCTCCCTCTTCAGACGATTCCAGAGACTGATGGGAGATTTATCATTATGAACTAAGAATATATTTCACAGAAATAACGTCTCAAAGTTTGCATTCTCATCAAATATTTGTACACTGGTCATTTTAAATAAAAATAATTTGTTGAAGAACAAGTTACTTGGAGTATTTTTGTTAAAAGTTTACTCTAGCATGTTCTTTGAAAATGAAAGCAAACATAAGTGGGAGATTCACAAAGACTGTGGTACAGCGTATGACATTCGAGAACAAATAGGCTTGTCCTGTGAATAAAGAAAGCAGGAATACTAGGAAGCCTAGGGGACTTAAGATAAGAGTCTTAACACAGAATCCTCTAGTCTTCACGGATGCACGAATAGTCATAAGTACGTGTCTCCACTGCCACCTAGTGGTGCAAAGAGCCAGCCTTCCGGTATAAAATACTGTTTTGCATACAAGTCAGTGGCAATTTCATAAGTAAACAAAGAATTCTACACCAGATGGCTGAGGAGGTTCAGTAAAAGCATTAATCCCTCTTGTCTTATAGATTGTTCTGCCCACCAAAGCTTCGCGATTTTCATTGATAAAATCCTCGGGTGTCGGCAGGCATGCTCTGCATGCTTAGCACCCCAGGCAGGAATGGACAAAAACAAGATTCCAGTATCAGAACAAAAAATATTTGCTTTTTTTTTTTTCCCTCCTGCTTTAAAGAAATCTCTCTTTTATACAGTCTGTTTACGATTTAAATCTCTCTTTTACTTCTCTAGTGGAAAAGACAAACAAAAACCGTTACCCCTTGGAGGATCTATCAAGCACATCTTTCTTGCCCTAAAGTGCCAGCCTTCTAGGAATGAAATCATTCAACTAGTGATCAATCCAGGATGCAAACTGTTGGAAAGAGCTCCTTCTACTATTGACATCTCTATTACAGGCAGCGGCGATGCCAGATTGTATCTGCAGATTAAGGTCATTTTAAAGGCCTGGGGACGAAGAAAATGTCTTAGAAGGCATCAGATTCTTCTTTGAGAGAGGGTTAAAAGAACCATTGATATTTACTCATTGTAGATTTGCTTTTTCCGGGCATTGTTATTACAGCAGGCACTATAAACCATAGGGGGAGGAAAAGCCGCAAACAAAATTTCAAGGGAAATAACCACAATAAAAAATAAATAGCAAGCACAAGCAGAGTTAGTTCACAGTGTCTGATGAGAACTTAAGGAAAAAAAATTGATGTTCCATCTTTGAGTGTGTTTTAGGCAACCACAGAAGCCATTCTTCCTCCTGGTACAAGTGAAATTATACAATGGAAGAGTTTTCACCAGACTGGCTGGTATTATACCTTAAAAAGTCCTTAGGAATGCATCAACATTTAATAGCAAAAGAAATCTCTAATCAACAGTTTTTAGCTCTCCTGGTCACAATACTTGAATGATACCAAGCATCCCTTTATCCCATGCTCATTGCCTTTTGTTTTGTCAAAGAGACATTCTGCTTATAAAGTCCCTTTATAGCTATTTAGTATAATCACTAACTTTATTAATGATGTTACAAGGCCACACATGTAAAGATAGCACACCAGGCAGGGGATACCTATAGTCTAGTTCATTTCATATCTGAAGCTTAGTTTTCAGGTTACCTTAACTGCTCTCCTGTTCAAGGTCAAGTGTATGTCTTAGTTTCCCAGGAGATTGTTGATAATCTCAACTGCCTCAAATTAAATTTCACAGGACAGAGTAGAAAACAATATTTCAGCCTTGTGAGAGCTTTGATGGTCACCAACACCCTATACTTTTTCAATTAAAAACAAAAAAGCAATGTCTTTTCAATGAAAATCATGACATCCATGAAGTTAAAGGTTTTTATAACAATGGGCAATTAGTTAAATGTCACACATGGAGGCAAACCAGCAATTTGTAGATTTCTGTGCCTGGGTGCCTTAATTACTTATATTGCAACATGTTTCAGGCCACTAAAGACAGGGCTATCTAAAAATCCCCAGGCAATTAAGGACAAAGCATGCTCAAACATGAATAGATCTTGGAGAGATAAATTGAAAAAAGAGATTTTTTTTTGTTTGTTTGTAATGTTATTAGGTAGATAAATCACTGGGAAGAGCAAGCTAGTAGGAAAAATATAGTGCGAACTAAGAATCGTCCCATTTAAATCTCCCTGGAGATTATGCAGTTTTCCCCAAGAAATCAATATCAGTTCAATTGAAGATAAATTACAGGAGAAATCAAGAACAGACAGTTCATGTGCAAGCAATAATGGTATTGTTTCCTTCATTGCATAGTATGCTTTGATCAGAAAGGAATGGCTGGGGTGTGGGGCTGATGTTGACTTGTTTAAAAATCTGTTTTCTCAGTAGATGATTCTTTGAATATGGAGAAACTGTCAGACTGACTAGAAGATGTACTGTTATGTCTCACTTTGTTCTGAAATTCTAACTTACTTATAAGTGAAAAATGGCATCTGGATATTTATTTTATTCCAGTTGAAAATTTAAATTCTCTCTACTTTTGATACTTTATTGTTTGATACATGTGTCTGTGTCTCCAGACACGTGGGTATGTGAAATCCAAACCAATCCAATAGATAGTGACAATAATTTATAAAGAGTTTTATCTACAAATAATTTTCATAAATATAATTATACCAGTTATTAACTAGGAAAGTAAATTGTGCACTAATGAGCTGAAATGCTTTTATATTTGTATATAAATCATCAAATCATAGCCTGATAGTATAGAAGACATAGATACTTGTCGATGCTTTTGGATTGATAGACATTTGGATTTTATGACTGTCTATACTTATAATACTGATTTTTCTCAAAGAAATATGACAAACAGCAGAAATATGTGTGGGGCACTTTCAGAGACTGTTGGAGGCTTTGTTCTAAACCCAAGATAAAATTTATTGCAGGATGTTTTTGTAAACAATGCCTCAATTCTGTGAGTCAAACAGCAGCTTTGTTTTTGCTTTTTATTTTTTCATCAAGCATTCAAACACAAGGCACTCCTAAAGCTATATAATTTCATATTGACATCCTGAAGAATGAATGCAGCAAAATGTGCAGAATTTGTGGTTTATCCAGGTAAACCATCAAATTTTTATCAGGGCAGAAAGCTGTGTGTCGAGTGAAACCAGTGGAATTCACTGAAAAATCATAGTATTTCATCAACTGAGGGAATTTAGTCACAGTTTGCCTTTGTAGGTGGCCTTGAAGTATGTACACATAATGTGTGTGTGATACAAACAGGCTAATGTACATTCACATGATTTGAAACAATAAATCAGTAAACACTGCCACATACATCTGTTTCATTGAATATATTTATTTATTTATTTATTTATTTATTTATTTATTTGCTATTGCACACTCTGAATTCTTTCACTGACACAAAGTTTTTCAATATCCCTGAAATTCAGTCCTGTGCTCACAAACCACAAACCACCGTTCCAGACACTGGGTGTTAGATCATCTGCTGTTTATATTATTCACAGAACTTCTAAAGTGTTTTGGGGGGATACATGCAGACAGGTTATGAGCTCAAGATCATATGTAGCATTTTGAAGGTAGCCTAAGATACCTACAAATGTACTTCAATTCAAAGAAAAAAAAAATGTCAATGTGATGCTTGGAGAAAATGAAGTAAGCCTAAACATATATGTATTCTTCATTGCTCACTTTGAAAATTATGAACCATCAAAGCATTATTTTACATATATTTATCAACTAATGAAATGAAATAACCTCTAAGGACATGAGGACAAAACGAATGCACTGCTTGTGAGATAGGCAAATCAGGACATGCTATTTCAGTTCTAAAATTCTTCACATTAGCACCTAACAGCAGCATTAACTGCCACATGGCAATACTTCCTTTTAGACAGAGTATATAATAGCACATTATTGTATGCAAGCTTAATGTTACTATCCTGAATTGTTTTTATAAATGAAGTGGCTGGTTCATTGAAAGAAAATAACTGCCAAGTAAATTTTGACTTTAACAGTAAAAGACACTTATATTTTTAATTATACAGAACAAATCAAAGTCTTAGAGATCATACCAAGGAAATTGTAAAGTATCGATTGAGATGTCATAGTGAGTTCACCTTCCTACTTCCTACTATATTAATTTGAATGTAAAACAAGTATTTTCGTGGAAGAGGGCAGGTAGTGCTTGCAACAGCCCAGCCTTAAAGTCTTATTCCACCATCCTTTGCAAGAAAGGAAACATCAACTTGGAGACCCCTTATAGTAACATGTTTTTACAGAAGTTCAGAGATTTCTAGCTTTACTCCTTAAAATTCAGAGTAAATTCCTTGATCTGCTCTGACTGTAAACTTGTAAAGGAAGTCAAAATACAACATCTTTATAACAATGTAATTCTCTAGTGTTGGTGATTAGCCAGGTTAATATTACTAGAGAGTTTTAGATTACATGTTGCTATCAAATAATATGCTACATGATTAAAATCTTCAGATTTAGTCTTCAGACTAAAATCCAGAGTCTTTGTTATGCTGGCCAATCACTCCTGGGCATGGGCCTGCTTCAGAGTGTGGTTGATACAGCCATTGACACTCCACTAAAGGAAAACAATTTTCACTTTCTCGGCAGGTTTCAATTGCAAACAGCCTCTTGGCTGTGGATGGGATTTCTATTCATTTCTCTTCTCAGTGCTGGGATTTTGTCTGGAGTGAACTGGTACAGGTCTTTTGTGTGCTGTGACAGTATCTGTGTACTATTTGTTTGAGTAATTTTGTCTTTATGTTTTCTTTTTTTGTTTGTTTGTTTGTTTTGTTTTGTTCTGATTTGATTTTCATTTTTTTTTTTAGAAATAGAGGAAGGTAGATGGGTAGAAAAAAAGTGGAGAAAAAATCCACAAAACTAATTATTATGGTCTTTTATGTAAGAACACAACACACAGGTTCAGAAATTGAGCACCAGCAAAAAGACTAAATATGGAGAAGACAGTTGTTCTGATTTAGGTTGTTTTATAAACTGTCTCTATTCTTTCTGGACACTGTTGCTCAGGCCTGTAATGGCAGCACAGCAGTAGATTCCTTTGATTTTGATTGGCAATTTTGATGCCTAGCCTATACAGAGATTGAGAATGTCTCCAGAAAAAAAAATCATTCTTAATCTTTGAAGAGAATAAATGTGTTCTTAAATGGTAGCATATTGAAGATAAACAAACAAGAAACTATCTGGTAATTTCATCTTTTTGAATGTGACAGGATGCTATATCCTTTTTACCATTTACAGCTTAGAGACTATATGCTGGTAGATGAAGGGCAGTGATACTGGATCTACCAGTAGTTGTACTGATAAAATTGCTACATAATTTAAGCAATTTTACCCTAGTGTTTGTGTTTCTAATCTTGATATGCTATTATATCATTACTTTGCATGTGGTAGATTTTAGGCTATATATAGTCTATATATATGGAGAGGAGAAGAGAACACACACAGAGAGAAAGACAGAGAGAGACAGAGAGGAAGGAAGGGAAGGAGGGTAGGAAGGAGGAAAGGAGAGAGAGAAAGAGAGAGAGAGAATGATCAGTAGATCTTAAGAGTAAATAACAGCTAATAGTCTTTCTATGAGTTTCATTATTTTTAAAATCAATGTAGAAGAGAAGCATCACCTACAACATAATTTTATGCGCATGAGAGAAACAAAATAAGGCATTTTTGAATAGTAGGAATGTGTTTAAAATTTAAGCTCTGGAAGTCATATAACTGATACAGAATGAGGAAGTAGGAGATGACTTGATTTACAGAAGATTGCCTTTTTCATTTCTACTAGAGATTCACCTTCAAATGTGGTGGGTACAAAAGATATACAGTGACAGCAGGAGAGAAAGGAATATCACAAGTATCTGGGTCACACTTGTATGGAAGCCTGATAAGCATTGGAAATTTAGGTCACCCAGAGCTAGGGAGCAATTGGTATGATTTGAATAGAACTACCACTCTCTTCCAAACACATCTGCAAGCTGTATAAGACATTCTAACTTCTTTAGGTGGTATCTGATGGTAATCTTCAAAATGATTGCCTCATATTCCAAGACAACATTGGCTGTATAGCAAGACTTTTGTCTCAAAATAGAAATAAAACTAAAACTAATAGTAACATCTTCAACTGAAGTTAGAAAATCTTGCCTATGCATAAAAATCACTAAAGAATTTACCTAATGAGGAAACACTAAATATATTTATTCTGGTTCGGATCTCATTCAACTTTTGAACACTGAATATTTCTGAGAAGACCACTGTTTCAGAAGAATGAGAGATTTGTGTAGAAGTATAAAGGATTTCCCTAGTGAAATTTTCTTGACATCTGGACACAACAGCAGTAATAGTCAAGACTGTGGGTTGGCATTCACTCTCAGAGGAATCGGGACTGTGTATATGTTTCTTCCTGATACTTACCCAATCAATTTGTCCATCTTGTTAATTGTGCTAATTGGATATCGCTGGATTCCAGCTACTTAGAGCAATGTCAACTTCCAATACCCTTCTGTAATGAGAACACACTCAGCAATGGTTTTATTCCAGCCTCCTAACCAATTGTCTTGAATTGTCTCTAATCTAATCTTTAAAGTCAGAAGGATTTATTTAAAACACAAATCTTCTTAGTCCCATTTTACTCCCTGCGATCTCTTCCTTTGTTCCCTTAGGGGAAGAATTCCCAAGCCTTTATCTGTTCTGTTAGACTTTGTCTGATCTGGCCCTTGCTTATCTGCCTAGCAACATCTAAGCCAATTTTCTGCCCCCATTTCAGTGTTTCAAGCACATTGGGCTTATTTTTATTTCCTGAAAAGTCTCAAACACTTTGCCACCTCATGGAGCTAGTTCTTGCTGCTTCATCTCATTTCCTTTCCTAAAACACTGGATGCTTTGAAATTACTCTCCTAGGGAAGTTAAACATTATTTTGCCCTGGAGAAGAGACATCTTCCTTGATCATAACTACTAGACCAGTTACTCCAATCATGCAAAAAAGTCACTTTCTATACTTCTTTGTTTCCTTTAGACTGCTTGGAATTGTTCAAATATGTATATAGTCTTCAGTTATGGAACATTTTGGAGAAGAGCCCATGACTGTGCTGTTAACTCTGATCACTAATATTAGTGTATTCCTGGGCTGGAGAACTGGTTAAGATGTATTTTGTATGTAAGAAAAATTTTATTAATATCCTTACCTATAATATTGTAGTGTAAAGCCTTCTAACATACTATTTACACCTATTAATTCTTTATAAAAAAAAGAAAAAGAAGAAGAAGCCACGGAAATTGGAAATTGGAGTAGAGAAGTCTTTCTAGGGAACATTGGGAAGTAATTTTCATAACTGTTTAAGAAATTGGAAAGAAATGACCACCTTCATCATATTGCAATAATGCTTAAAGTTGGCAACAGGTGGAAACATTTTTATTGTGAGATGTTATGAGATAGCATGGCAGGGAGTCCAATTGACATTTGTACCATTGTTGAACAGCCTCTAACACCCATGCCAATATTAATTTTGGAAGGTGATAGTGATTGACTGAACTGATGGAAAAATGAACAGTTAGCTTTTCATAGAACAAGGAAACAGGATGACTTGTGCTCCAGGTGTTAGAAAAGTTCAGTAACTATTGAGCAAAGTCATTTAATACAATGTGATCATCTGTTTTGAAATTATATCAAACCTTTCACCTTTGACACACTTCTTTAATACTCATGTTGTTTTTTTATGCAAGTGATAAACCTGCTGCTTTTTCCCTGCTTTGGAAATCTAGCTAGCAATTATGTGTTGAGGAAGAATTAAGAATTAAGAATCCTCGATTTGGAGGGAGAAGCACTGAGATGCTTGGGAAGATATTACAAAACTGGACAAATGGATCATAAGTAACAGGAAATACTCAGGTGGAGAATAGTATAGTTCATAATTCTTGTATCACTATAGCTCCACACTCTATACAATGTCTTCTGTTTCCACAGTGGCAGTGACCTAGCAACAGCTAATTTCAACTCCCTGGGTGAGAGGTTGCATGATGGCAAGAGAGAGTGAAAGAACTATACTTCCCATTTCATGGACACCAAATGCTTGGGGAGCAGTGAGTTGTACAGTGGAGACTATAGACATTTCACACTTTTTATTCCTGATAGTTATTTATTTTACTTTCTGTTAGAATACAACCAAGGAAAGATGGGTGTGATACTTTCTTTGGATGTAAGAATGTGTCCTTGTATTTTGCATCCAATTTGGTTCCCTACTCTGTCCTGATCCTTAGTATCTGTAAGATTTGAGGATGCAATAATATAGCACACCTTTGTGTTAAAACTACTGCTACTCCACCGAAAGAAAATCAGGAATAACATCCAAAATGAGCTACTAAAACCAGATTCGCTTGTAGGCCCAATGCCATGCAGAGTAGAGAATCTAATCTGCCTGAGTACTGAGGTTATATTCTGAGGATATGTTGCTGATAGGAAGATCCCTTAGAATGATTCAGTGCATTCAAAATTCTGTGTCCAGCAGATGAAAGATCAAAACTTGCATCTCTATATTTTCACACATATTTGCACAGAATATGGCCATCAATCATACAGTTTGTGACAAATGTTACCTGTTACCCTGTGGATGAACAACTTTACCTTCTATGATCTAATAATAATCCCACAGCAATATATATATATATATATATATATATATATATATATATGTGTGTGTGTGTGTGTGTGTGTGTGTGTGTGTGTGTGTGTGTATACACACATATATAACATACATACATACACTTATTATGGTTTGTCCTTCATCAATTGCATCGTAAGTATTTATACTCTTATTTAACTTAGAGAAGCTAAATGTAGATGTTTATCCTTATGATACACTTTCAGGTTGACCTCTGTCACAAAATACATGGTTTCATTTTTTTATACTTTTTAAAGAAAATATTCTTTTTAGTTAAACAATTAACACAGTATTCTTTACTCCAGTGGTAATTCCAGCAACACTAACAGAATATTTGGGTAAAGAATCAAGTTTACAATTATACATTCCTGTTAGGTGTTTTGGGCTGAACCCAAGAACACAGTATTACAGCAAGAAGACGCCATCACAGACACAGGAGAAAATTGCTGTTAATAATACATTCAAGTCCATTCATCTCACTTTCTGCATACTTATTGTCCATTCAAGCCTATTTTCATCAAGCTTTATAATTAGACGTGGAAATGGGAACACATGATTTTATGAGCAATAACAACTAACATTTGTATATCATTTTACAATTTGTCAAGCAGTTTCAAACACATAGTTTTTCTCCCTGTAGCAACACACCACCCAGGTTATTAAGATTATTTATGCTTAACTAATGAGAGGTCCAGGTTGGCAAGATTTCAAGACTGGTATTGGTCAATGTGAACAATCTCCAGTCAAATGTCCTGAGCAGAGAAACAATTCTATTTACAGAACAGGCAGGCAGAATTTGGGCAGTAGTTACTGCTTGTACATCCACCATCTTAGAGCTATCCAAGCTGTTCTTAATTATTTCTACTGAAAGACTATGTTATAGTGAAAAGAAGGGACAAGGTTCAGTAGTGCTGAACCATAAAGCAAAAGCTTGCCCACAACAACATGGCAGCTCTTTGGCTCTATCTATTCAACAGGCTATTATGTTGTCACTCTTCTGGAAGGTAGCAAGAGGACAGGCATACACAAAGAGAACGAGTAAAACAGCCAACTTCTCCTCTTGTATAGAATGAAAATCAACTACTATATTCCCCAGAGGTCATTTCCTTCAAAGAACAGTAACATTTTATCAATTCCTAGGAGAGTGAAAGAAAAATTTCTAAACACCTGATAAGAAATTCACCCAGTCACATGTGTTTTCCTCTCCTCCCCCTCTCTTTCTCCTACTTCTTTCTCCATTCACTGCCCCCCCCCACTTCCCCTGTGCTCTGGGGGACTTGTCCCTTCCCCCTTCTCTGAGGGACTTTATGTGATTCTCTTAGAATACACCTAGTTCCTCTAGTCTCAGCCAGAAGGACTGAGCAGCTTAGGGACCTCAGATTGTGGAACCAGGATATATCCCTGGTGCACAAAAGGACCTTACAAACACATTCCCCCTAAAAGGATACTCCCTTTACCTAGAGACAGGAGAGAAGTCCTAGTCGCTACTTCAAATTACCTGTCAGATCTACATGACCCCACCTGGATGGCATTGCCCTACATGTGGAATTGGGGTGGGGGGATGGGAGGGTAGGATGGTCAGGGTGCATGTGAGGGGGCAAAGAGGGTAAAAGGGAGGGAGGGAAGGAGGGAGGGAAAGGGAACTGGGATCGAAATGTAAATTTAAAAAAAAATAATAATTCACCGCTTCGCAAAGATTCACTGACATTCTTCAGCTTTCTTTCATGATTTTCTTGCTACAATGCCTGGCTTTGTGAACCAAGGTGGCCTGAAATTCAGTAGGCTTTATTTTGAACTAATGGCAATCCTCTTATCTTCATTTTCTCAATTCCCAAAATTATGACTGTGGGAAGCCACACTCAATTTTGACCTCAACCATACAACTCTGCCAACAACATTTACATGAAAGGCTTTCAAAACCATAGCCATCTGTAGTGTATTTATCACTCAAGTGCTGTGTCTAATTTTAGTCTTTTAGCTGCATTTCAACCCCCACTCAACCCTCCAGAACATTTACAATGGAATTGTACACTGCCTATTCTCCTATAGAAATTTCTTACCACTCTCTGGAAAGCCTTCCATGGCACCATTATTCTCACCACTGGATACTCTATTCACTGGATCTGCAGTGCAGTCACATTTGTTACTGTGTGTTCATTAATAGCATATTTCCGTTCACATGCTAGGCAATGAGCTGGGTGCTATAGCTATCACATCAATTGGCTTAATATTACAAAATCATTACAACGTTCATATTTGCATCCCCATTTCACTAGATATGCTATTGGTAATGATTACCTCTTTTCATTCCACATACTAATATTCCAGTAAAACCTTTGGGATTACTGAATCCATTTCCCCTGTTCCAGTTGCCTCCTGTGGATTCCTATAAAACATCACTACATTTTTAACCAACTAACCAAAATGTCCTTTTGTTATATCTACCATATTTTTGCTTTATCACATCAGATAATGAGGACACAAGCACTCATTCTAGATGGCCAGTGACTGAAACTGACTAAGTCATGTCTCAATCTCTCCTGCAGCCTAATCAGATGCTATCTCAATGCCAACTCTGGCAGGAGTGTGTGCTCTATGTATATAAGTGGAAATGCACTCAATTCCCACAAAATCCTGAGGAAAGTTCTGTGATTGTTATCATTTTAAACATTTTTAAGGTGAACGAAACAAGTGAGAGATTAAATGGAGACACCTAGCTTTGTTTCTCTGTTTTGACATCTGCACTTTGCTGCATTTGCTATCATGCTGCAGTTCTTGCATTCTTATAACAGCACAGCTGACCCTACATTTCACAAATATGACACTTTGACAAGCTCTGGCATGCTCATAGCACTGTGTAAGTATGTATTAAACATTGAAATATTTAATAGTTTCTGCATAACAAGAGCTGGACAATCCTAATGGAAGCTATCTGCCTCTTTTTTTATTTTTTATTTTTTTCTTTCCCTTTTGGATTCAGTTGCTACCTTACTCAGTGTAAAGGAGGAATGCATCAACAACCAGGATATACCTTTTCATTCCTCTTAACAGAGTCAAGAATTGCAAAGGAGTAATACTTTTACTCTTTGTGGGTTATGTTATTTAGCACTCATACTAATACTATTCAAAACTACTAAGTCAGAAGGAAAGTCTACAGTAGCATGTGTATCATTGAACTTTCTATGTCCATCTTTCAGTTGTGTGGAAGACTATGTAATCAAAGCAACCATCTGAAATGTATTAATAGTGATTATTTTTGGTATGAAATTTATCGATATTTCCATTTGGGTTTTGTTTGTTACTTTTTATATAAACTTTCTAAAATAATTAGAGATAATTTTAGCCCAATACTAATATTTATAATTTTTATGTTACTAAGTCCAGACAACCCCAATTAAAAACAAAACTTAAATTTTAATGTATGAGTATTAAGTAAACGCAATGACAATGAGAAAAATATAGGATAATACAGTTTAGAATACTTAATTGCTTTTCAATTTTGTGTAATTGAAATACAATAATCTTCTTATAGCATATAGAGCTATGAGTCTTGTGATATCAAAGTTTAAAAGTTTCTTTGATGTAGATATTCAAAGAGAAAAGTCATCATTAGTTACAATGAGGTAATCCACTCATTTTTAAATGCTTATTATCTAAAAATTACAGTTCTATAGTACTGACAATTCATAGAAAGCCAAAAAATGGTACAGACTATATATAATTTGGAATATATACTTAAAACAAAAGGGGAATGCTTCAGCGAGATGATTTCAAATGATCCAAGTGTGCAGTAAGTCGAAATCATGCAATTTCTATTTTAGATATTATGTTTAGTTAACTCTGTATACTGTGACTGAACTCAGGGTTAAATTCTATTGCTCACAGTTTTAGAGGGGAAACTAGGAGTCTTATGTAAGCTTGTACTGAGTGAATTCGAAAGGATGAAGACTAAGAGAAAAAAGCTGTTGCAATTGTTTATGTTCTCTAATTTAAAATAAGGGAGGGTATTTTGAAAGTTAATTTTTATTATCTTGTTGCAGAATTTTGTATGGGTTGATGCCCAGGCTTAATGAACTTGTTAGTTCACTCTACTCTGCAATAGAAACATGACTAATTAACTATCCATGCCTTAAGGAGGTAGCTTCAAATAAAAGGATACTGCAAAGGGTAACTTTTTGTATCTACTTCACAATTGTTCCTGGATTTCGTTAGACTTGATGGCCCCCTGGCGCTATGCATGTCTCAATTTTGTAGAGATACAGATGATGTCAAAATCCCATCTGGACATGCACAAATGTGTTTATATGATTTACTCTGAGCTCCAAGTCCGAACTTTGTTTTCTACTGTGGGCTACTGACACAAGGGAGAAAGATAGATTATAGGGCTCACAGAAATATAGTCACTGGAAAGCCAGAAAGCAAAAGAGACAAAGAGGGAGAGTCACTGAAAGTAATGGAAAACAGGCTGTGCCCTGTTCACTAAGAATTGCTACATATTCTCTGCAAATCTGAAGAAGGGACAAATTCTTATTTGAATATTTTTTCTTTACTTTGGTTCGCTTAAAAGTTTGTTAACAAGTAAAATATGCTTAGTTTTCTATAATATGTTTCATTATTAATTGTTATTGTTCTACAATTTAACATATGTATGTATTAATATATTAAATTTAAAGAGTTCCTTAAGTTAACATGTATTGTGTGTTCCTGTATGTGCATATAAATTATCTATTGTTACTGTTTATGTAATTATATTACTTGTAAATATACTGATACTAAGATTATTTTGTCCATTTCTATGCAAGTATTGAACAACTGATTTATTTTACTTATGAAGAAATGCATTTTGTAAAATAGATTTGGAGGTCCACAATAAGTCAGAGTTAGTAACCATCCACATTGAACATATTATTTCAAATATTATGTTTATTTACAATAAAATATTAGAATATAAGCTTGAATCTCAATGAAATCAGTTTTTCCTACAGCATTTGGATATTTTAACACTTCACATTTTCTATTACTTGATCTAAGAAACTAGGCATCATTTGTGATTTAATTCTTTAGCATTTATAGATTTTTTTTAGGGTTATCCAGACTGCAGCTGAAAAGAAGCATCTATTGAGAAATTCATACATGATGTACAAAACAGACTTGCTGTGAGAGTCCTGTCTTTACTTGGGTAGGGAGCTGAACTAGCAACTCTCAATACTTCCCACTTTTCATCTTTGTGTTCTTACTTGATGTTCTTCCAGTTTTGGTTGGCTTAATGGATTCTGTATAATTTAAACATTACACTGGATGTTGACTGAGTACTCTTTCACAAAGTGAAATTTATAATTCATTGTTTCAAGTTTTCCACAATTCTCTTGATCTTTACATTATCAGCTATGTTTACTAATGGCACAAACTCTATTTTTGAAAATAAAATGTTTTGGTAGTAAAATAACACAGATGACAGTTACTGTTAATACTGCTTTTAATGGTATATACTAATAATTTAAGACAGTGTCTCTATCTTGGAGAGTCTTTCCTGTACTGCTGATATTAGCATCCTCATCTTGGGAAGCTTTGTCTATGAAGGCTATACTTTCTTACTCCCAGAAACATATCTGTTTTTTAAAATCTGCCTGGGTTTGTTGATGATCAGATCATGTACAATTTCATACCTTCAACTTTATACAATACAAGAAATATTGGACTGCATTCATTTGAGAAAGCATCACCAGACTTCAAACTCCCTCAAATATTATCTAACACTGAATTATTCAAACAGCATTCATTAATTGTTATTAAATATTATGTAAGGTCCATGTACAATAAAATTATTAAAATAGTGCTAATTAAGCTCTTCTTTGATAATTATCATATTACAACTAATTTAGCTTCTTAATTAAAATACTAATTGCATTTATATTTACTTCTACAAAACAAGTTTTACAATTCAGGAATAATTTTGAGAAATAGAAAATGCTATATCTTAAAAAGGCATTTAAATAGAAGAAAAATTATTACTTTTGAGAAGAGAAAGGAACATTTACCGATAACACATTTACCTAAAGGAAGTAATTTGCATTACTTAATTCATTTAAAAAATAATATTCCCTTTGCATTTTAATAATAAATTAAAATACTGCTTGTAAAGTATAAAAACAAAGAACTCTGAAAGATCACCAACTACATTTTGAATCTTTCATCATAAGCTCTATTTGTCTCAAATAAATTAAAATTCTCTTGCATTCATGAATTACTTTAGTTGCTTCAATTTTATTTGATTCAATGAAGAATGCCTAGCTCCTCTGTAGCCCCATAATTTGTTTGAAGAGGACTTTGCATAATAAATGAAAAGGAGTTTATTATTGCACTTTATTCAGTAGATGTACAATTCTGCTTAAATAATGTGATTAAAGGTGAGAAGGGAACAATTTTGTGCAAACTCTCAATAGGAGATTTAAATCAACAAATGCTCCCATAGTAACCATTTGGACATTTATCACTCATGCATTTTAATACAAGATTCTTTCCTTCAGCAATCACTAGGACTTCATTCATGATCTTTCTTATACATGCTATGCACCTAAAGAAAGGCTCATGTTTAGAAAATACTATTTTAAAGCACAAAGTATTGATCAATAGTTAAAAGCAGTGTTCAGTTTTTGACTATTTCTTCATTGCATACTTACTCTTGAATATTGTAGTAAGAAGTTTGTTATGTTAGGAATTAATGGCTGCCATTGCATGGAAGTTCATAGAAATAAATAAGACTTTATAACAAACATTTGAAAATATGTGGGTGATAGCAAGAAAAATGGATTGGTAACAAATGGTCTGATTTTTATAAAACTTTAGCTTTAAATGAAATGAATGATTTTTTGAGGGAAGATACAAACGTTCATATAATTTACATTCAGAAATAATTAATGATAAATGATAATGGTGATGAGGAGCCCTGAAATTACAGAGCCCTGAGTTTTTATTTTCTTGTAGTTTTCCAAGCTTTCTAAATTAACAACATACACAAAACTATCAGATGAGTGAACAATCTAATCCAAAATATCCAAGTTCGATTAAAGGCAAATTTGCTATCATCATGGATCTGTTCTTATCAGAATTTTGTATGAGACAATATGCATCTATCTTGACCAGAAAACAAATGTAAAATGCTCCACTAAACACTGTGGCAGATGATTTCTCCTTAGTGGTAATTTTGGTATTTGATGCATATTCCCTATTTGTCCTAAATATATTTAATTTACTGTCAGCCAAGATAAAGTCATAAAAAATCAAAGCCTTAAATGCTATGTTCGAAAAAGAACCTTCAGACTTAAGAAGAACAACAAACTGGCATACAACTTAGAAGCACTACTAAATTCTAATATCTGTCAAATCTCATTCTGTTACTCTCATGGCATTGTGTAGCTTTGTATGTTCCTTATACATAATGCTAATTGATGGTATATGATCTATTTAAAAACAGTTCTCAAGAATGCATGTATAAAAAGTTACAGGAAATCATTCAGTATTCACTATACACTTTTTTTCACTGTTTTAAAAAGTTTTACATATTATGAGAATGAAGAAATTATTCATGGCAATCATTGATTTCCTTGTATGCTACCTACAGGTATATTTCATTTACTTTCATAGAAGAGACAGACAATTCTTCAGAAAATTGTGTTCATTTTACAATGAGAATACTAGGTATGGTCTAGGTAATATTACCTATTTCTTGATTTTAGGAAAATAATGACTTTTATTTTATACTTCTCTGATTCATGCATGTATAATTTAAGTTTTAAAAAAAATCAGGTATACTGTAAAGCACTGCAGAGGTTGGAAAGAAAGTGCCTTTCAAAAAGAGAGAAAATATTAGGAGGTGTGGTCTTGTTGGAGTAGGTGTGATCTTGTTGGAGGAATTGTGTCACTGTGGAGGTGGGTATGGAGATCTCAAATATGTTCAAGCCACACCTAGAAAGTCTACTTCCTGTTGCCTGCCTGTCAACGTGTAGCAACTTCTTCTGAAGCACCATGACATCCAATGCACCACCATGTCTACTGTGAAGAAAATGGACTAATGATCTGAATCTTATGTTCCCTCTCCCCGATTAAATGCTTTTCTTTATATGCATTGCTGTGGTCATGGTGTCTCTTCACAACAATGGAAACCTAACTAAGGCAAGCATATATTTGGATCATCTGTGATGCTTATCTTTATAATTCTATCACTTAGACAGCTGGACCTGGAAAATTTCTACCACCCTGATCTTCAGAGATAGACCCTAATTCAGTGAAAGAAATAAACAAATCCTAAAAAATTGGCATGCTCTATTATAAAATACATCCATAGTTTATTTTCCTTACATACTTGATGTTTGGGTATAGGGTCCATATTATTACAAATGGGGTACATGAAAGTTGGCAAAAGTCAATCACTGTCAATCACTTAGTAATCTATTAATTGTTTAAAATTTCTATATAGCTTATGGTAGAGTATAATTTGGAAGTAAAACAAATATGAATGATGCTTAGAGGGAGCTGTTACCTAACAGGACTAAACAAAGGATAAAGGCTGACCCCTTCAAACCAGATGCATTCTGTCTTTTCCTACAATATATGGTCAGAGTTACTGTTTACTGTGTCCAAATACAAAAGGGATAATTTTTACAGTTAGGTATCTAAAAGTACTTACTTTTCAACTGTTTGTTTATGTGTGTCTATGTGCACATGGGAGTGTAGGTACCCAAGAGTCCAGAAGAGGACCTTGATTCCACTGAAGTTGGTGTTAGAGGCATTTCTGAGCCACCCAACAAAGTTTCTAGGAACTCAACTTGTATTCATTGAAGGAACAATTATCACTTTTCACCCCTGAGTCATCTCTCTAGCCATCAAATATCCCTATATATTGACTATAAAAAAGAAGAAGGGGGCTGGAAGGATAGCACAGCTGTTAAAGGCTAGGTTCACAACCATAAATATAAGAAAGAAGAAGGAAAGAATATGTGGCATAAAGGAAATTCCACTTGGCAAGACAGTAGAATTGTGGTGCAGTACAGCTCTTCAATGTTCCCTGAAAATGACCAAGAGAAATAAAATCTCTATTAACGGGATTTAAACAACTGGAGATGTGTGGTTTGGCATTTTTTCATTTCTAGAGAGGCAAATGACAAGTCACAAAGGAAATGTTCTTCATTTACAGTATTGTATTCTCACAGCACTCAAATTTCCCCTAAAAGTGAAGAGACAAAACATAATAAATCTAGTTGCCTTTCATTTTGGCAAGGCAATACCTAGAAACTATACAACTTCATATTAACCTGCCCATCTGAAGTGACATTTCTAGTCTTATAAAACACAGGTCATGCATACATTACATCTGTTTTATAGTTATGCTAATGAGGCTGAGTGTGTAACAATAACATTATATAAAGCACTTTCAATTCCTAAGTGCAGAGTGCCCATCCTGGAGTACCTCCCATGATCCTACTTCCAATTGACTTCTCCTAATAAACAAACCGTTATCACACAAAGCTAGTATATTTTAAAGCACATTAATTTATTGAAGTTTCTACAATATAAGTAACTGTTCTAAGCATCCACCCTAAAACAAATGGTGACACCAATTTTTGCTAATTCTTTAGATTTGCAAAGAAAACAACAAGGAATGTGCAAGGAATAGTTTAGGGTGATTTATTAATCCAGGTGCTTAGTTTATAGAGGAGCCAAGTCAGCCAAAACTAGGGAAGAAAAGACCACTTGTGTGGTTAGTGCACACTGATGCAAAATAAATAAATAAATAAATAAATAAATAAATAAATAAAAGTAAATAAAAGTAAATAAAAGAGAGAAAAACTATGCACATTTTTTTTTATTCTGAGGCCTTTGGACAAAACATTGACATAAACTGTTGCCTAACACATTTTGCACAGGTGTTAATGATCCATTCTCCTGGTTACTGAAGCCAAAATGTATTTGTCCTCATCGTGGCTATATTAAATAATATAATTTAAAAATAATTAAATTGTGTTTTTATATTAAAGCTTAGATAATATACAATGTGGTCATAAATAATATTTGTATTTACTATTTTTACCTGTGATAGACTGAGTTAATATTTATATAAAAACCTTGTTTCTCATAAATTTGTATGAAAATTATTTCAAAATGTATTTTCATTTTTGTTAGTTTATTCTACTCTTTCTATTTATGGAACTACTTTTTTCCATTTTTTTTTAAATAAAGCTATATTATACCATTATAGACAAAGTGATCATAACCAGAAAATGTTCACCTACAAGATGTCAACACATTTTCATCTGAAAATTTAACACTCCACAACAAAGAAACCAGCTCTGAAGGCCAGCTCCTTAGTGGCTTCTGCCTGCCAATCATATGGAATCAGATAGCTCTCCAATTGACAAAATGCACATCAGACCTGAAGACAGGTTGCCAGTTTTAGCCAAAACATAGAGAACAGCACATGTAAGTGAACACAAATGAGGCTTCATTATTTCAGCTTTCAAATCCTTCATAACAATGATTAGTCACCAATGAATCAATGTTATATATATCAAAGTAACATTGTTGGAAACAAAGATATCCATCACAATGTTGTAATGTTACCTTTTAATTTATCATAAGACTGTTATTTTAAACCTGGAAAATCCTAGTCCCATATATACCCTGAAATACATCACATTTTTTTTTTGGTAAGACACATACTTATATTAAAATAAATGTATTTTATTTCCCATCTCCTTTAGCAAACACAGCTCTCTGGCCATAGCAGGAGACTCTCAGACAGTAATAATAATGACAGCTTGTTTTTTTTTTTCACAGTCCAATTTAGACTTATTGTTGGAAAGGCACATGCAAGGTTACACTAAATTTTTCAAGTAAGACTAGTCTAATTGTAAATATTAAAATCTATGTTTCCTGAAAACAGTGCTATTTCCTACATATAAGATGAATCATTAGATTTTATAGAAACTCTGATACTTTTATGACAATCCTCAAAATGGCATTTAAATTGTGTATGATTCTGTTCTCCTCAATGCCAATGTCATCCTCAAAACTGTTTTTTATTTGATCAATACCACTCACTAAACTAAGTCATTAAGGAGAACTAAATTCTGTCCCACATCTAAGAACTGTCAGTAATTATATCTATATTTTAGAGCAGTTGAATTTAACCTTATAATACACACGTCAAAACCTAGATATTTTTTAAGCTTTTGCATTCTGCACATACTAAGCTTGGAAGATATTCAATTGTTTTGCTTTCATTGTTTTTTGTTGTTTTGTTTTATTTAAAAAAAACAAGGAAATATACCAGACCTCCAGGAGAGAATTAAAGGAGAATCTTTGAAAGAAGAGCAAAAGTTAATCACAATCTGTACAGTCAATTCTCTCCTGGGTTGTATATATGCCAGGCATTACAGGACTTGTCTTGCATGCATATGACACTACATTTTCATCTCCAAACACTGCACACAAAAATGAAATAAACTTCTGCTTGCTTGTGTCCAAAATAACAAGTAAGAAAGAAACCAAAGGAAAGAGGTTAAAGTTAGATGTGCCCTACATTTTTCCCTATCAATTACTCTAAAGTTTTCCTTCGGAACTTTGGTCTTCAGCAAACCTGCCCCTAGAGGTAACCTCATCTTTTACACAAAGGACAAATGTGCCTAGAGGGACTCCTGGGGTGGGGCAGGGTTAGGCAGTTTGGGAGATTTTGGTACTGAAGCTTTATTCCCACAGCGATGGGTGCCATGCACACTTGATGTTCTTGTGCTCTCACATTATCCCTTGGAATTCAGAAGTGCTGCACTAGGATGCTGCCCATGGTCATTTTCCCCAATTCCTCTTTGTAGCATCATTTCAGAGCTAATGTAGAATATACATGAGAAAAAGGCAGTTTCCCTAGTTTGTTAGTCAGTGCTCATGCTCAGAAATAAATGTTACTCTGGATTTTGACAATTTTCACAGAAAGGAATATTTACTAAAGACAGAATTTCCTTGAATATTTTTGTTGGCTTGAATATATAGACAAATTAACAATTTGTGATTAGGTAAACAACAAATCTCCATGAATTTTAATCCTTATTGTTTAGCCTCCTCAGACTTGCAATGAAACTCCTAATGTTTTAAATTTAAGAATTTATAAATTTGTGTATGATATATCATGATTTATGAGCTATAAGCAAGAAAGTCTATAGCATTATTTCCAATGTTAAAATACACAAATTGTTAGAATTTAAAAGAATTTCCCTAACACATTTTGATGTGGAAATTAGCAGTAATTATTTGCAACTTCATAATCTCACCAAATGGGGGCATATGCACCATGTTCCTTCAGACTAAAACTGTGAGTTTCAGTTTTAGGAGCCAGCTGCTTGCTTGTTAAAACATTTCTTCCCAGGCACACAATCAAATACTAAAGGAGTACCAGACTAATAAATGTTTGAACTACTTGGAAATCTCAATACCAAAATTTACCTGTCTTAATTTACATGTTCATGGCTTGCAGTTACCATTGCTTGAATTTTAAAACACATACTAAATTTTCTCCATCAGAATGTCTTCAGTATTACAAGGAACATAATTAGTCTTTTTTTGGCTGAGTAAAGGAGTTGAAAAGTTAATATGTTTTATTTTGTATTGTAATGGCATGCATATCTTGCATTATTTAATGATTATTCATGCATGAAACATTTACTTTGTCCTTACAATGGGCTTTGTAGCATTCTCAATAAAACTAAAAGTGAGACAAATGCTGCTGCCACAAAAAAGTCACACTAGCTAAGTGATGTCACGTTTGATAAGTAGGAGAATTTACAAGGGGTACTTTTTCGAAATGTGCTAGTCAGAAGTCACTCCACATAACTGCCAGCATTTGCTTGCAACCCAGATTATAATTTCTACCCAGGCCTTGCACATTCTCGATGTCACCACAATAATATGGTTTGCTTACACCCAAGATTACTTATAGTTCTCCTATTTAATATGCACTCTCTTTCACATTGGGTCCAGTTAGAAATGAAATTATGTCACCTAGAAGGTCCTCTTAGTCCTTCTCAATGCTGTACTGCATCATGCTCAAACATCTATTCCTATGTAATATTTGGCCACAAAGCCATGGGTGTCAACTTTGTTTTGCAGGAAGGAAACAAGTGAATTAATGAAGTGCCAGAGATCAAAGATCAAAGACTTCAAAACCCAGTATTATGGCTACTGAAGTTTCTTCATATGTCATTTATTTACAAAATAATGCTATATTAAAAACTAAACAAAGTAAACATTATTTATACAAATATATAAGAAAATAGGTATTCAGGAAAGGTATAATATTGTATAAGACCCTGATTATCAAAAGTTGCAATATACTCTCCTTGATTAATTCAATGTTGCATTTGAAGCTCTATGTGCTTATGACAGGATTGGCAGAGTTGTTTTCATTTGAAGCAACTTAAAATATCCCCTTTTTATCCTACACAAGTGTTATTCCACTGTGGAGCTTTTCATTTAGGTCAGTGATGTAGCTAATATCCCATTGGTATTCTTTCTTCAAACTATGTATCCAAGAGAATCAACTTAGAGTCCAGTTGTTAAGGTAGCCTGTTTGCTATTCATTCCCTTCTCTTGATTTAGTTCATAATAAATTTGGGCTCTCTGGCAAAAGATATGCAACAGTTTGGAAGTTCAAGTTCCACCAATGCCTGATGTTTAAATTCCCTGGTCCTCAGCGTGTCACTACTAGAAGGTCATGGAAACTTTCAAAGAAATGTCTTCTGGTCACTAGATGGGATAATTCATCACCCTCCTTTTTTTGTTTCTCAACCATGACATAACTGATTTGGCTTTGTGTCCCCAAACTTTACCATCAGTCGGTAACTTCCAAACCACTGAGAAAAATTTCATCTATTTTTATTTCTTGTAAAGTCAATATTACCTTGGGTGTTTCATTCTAGGGATGGGAATTTAGTATAGAATCTGTTGCCAATGGAGTGGTTCAAAATCCCCTTTTAATGGGTGTCAGTGATCAACATGTAATATGATATTGCTATAACAATGGGTTTTGAAACTGCAGACTTGGGTCTGGGCAGATCATCTGATCTCTCAGTTTCAGCATTTATACTAATCTTCAGGAGTTGTGTCTCCTGCATTGCTTACTTAGTACTTCACAATGCCCTGAACGTTACAGCATACTCTCTGTGACACGTGTGGAGTTCTATAGCACACAGTTGGCAGTCAGCAAATGGTAGCTAAAGGACTCCTAGAACTCTTTGGCCTCCAGTGAGCATCCAGTGATATGCTTTACTCAAGGGGATCCACAGATCTTAGAGTCTGTGTGGAATAATGAATGCTTGTCTAATATAGTCTCTATTGGTCACATGCTTGTGCCTTAATTAGACCCATCCTCAGGTCTAATAATTTTTTTCTAAAGCCACTATTCCTTTTCCATATTCTATGTGTCTTATATGCATGTATTAGTGTGTGTGTGCGTGTGTGTGTGTGTGTGTGTGTGTGTGTGTGTGTGTGTGTTCACATAGATGTGTACAACTGTAGGGGTCAGAAGTTGGAGTCAAATGCCTTCTTCAGTAACTTTAAAAAATGTTTATCTTAGGTTAAAAGTGTTCTTAAACATTTGGTTGATTTTGATTTAATTTGTGTGTATGAATGCACATGTTTGGAGCTGGAAGTGCACATGTGAGGGAAGCCACAAGTGGTCAGAGGTCTAACCTTGAAGTTAGAACTCTATGTTCTGAGCCAGTCAGTCTGCGTGCTGGGACCCCAGCTAAAGTCCTCTGGAAGAGTAGAGAACATTTTTGACAACTGAACCATCTATCTGTCCAACCCCACATTCTAGGCTTTTCCTCTATCTGCCTCTCTTCTTATTTTGTGTCTTCTCTGTTCCCCAGTACTAAAAATTAAGCAAATATTTAAATGCCTGATGCTGTCACTGTTGTTAATTTGGTTTATTATCTGTGAATGCTGCTCCTCATGCTAGAAAAGGCAGCATTTTCCTGATAGAGCCATCTCCAGCACTTCCATGGTGTTTTGTTTTTGTTTTGTTGTTGTTGTTTTGAACACGGTGTAATGAGGAGGTAATGCTAACAGTATCCACATGTCTGATATTGACAGAATGACTCATTAACAGGAGGATGTCTTTCTTTCTATGCTTTGATTTACATATCATAATCCCAGCCACTCATGTAGAAGCACTGTAAACTCAAGGACTGTGTGATCCAACTATTAGAACCAGTCTCTAAGTAAAATAAATAAATAAAATAAAAACGTCTGGCAATTTAACACAATATTAGATCATTTCCTAGCTTAAACAAAGCTCTCAGTAATAAAAATAAAATCATTTTGCACATCTTTTATGGCCTCTGGAAACCTTGGCTCACCCAGGCACAAAGAGCTTTAACAATGAACCCATAATGCCAATAGCAGCAGGGGTTCCTTTGAGAAAGGCTTAGAAGGAACAATACCAAATTTATAGGGCTGACAGGAAGGACACCCTCTGCAGCCTGTGAGCTGCAGACTAAGCACTGCTGAATTTGATCTCACACACACACACACACACACACACACACACACACTCTAACACAGTTTACTGCTTTGATAGCCATCCTGTATCTCATGACTTCCCTTGCTTCTGTCATTTTACCTTTTCCAAAATAAAAGTTGGTTTCTTGTTGCTTTTGTCACCTTTGTTAGAACTTAAGGATATTCTTTTCTCTTGGTTTAAAATATCATTAAAAATAACCTATGCCTGATTTATTTCTTTATACTGTTAATAAATAAAAATTTAATTTTTATGTACTTTCTGCTGGGAAATTTTATGCCATTATAATTGCTGGCATTTTTCTGCCTTGGAATTGGGGTTTATTATGTCTAAAAACTCAGGTTTTAAGAAACTGCCTGAACAATCAAAACCAAGTAACAGGGAATCAAGGTTTTATAAAATGAAATCTTTTTTCTTAATGCAGTTTGAAAACATCTAAGACATACATACTTTGGAGTTAGCCTCGGTTTTGTCTTGACAAATTTTGGTGAGCTGACTAAAAAACCATAAAGAGCATTTTTCCTCTGAAGCTCTGCTGTCTCTATCTCTAAATCATTCTGTATGTCAAGATAAGCTTATCTATATATCACAAAACTTCTCTGAAATATAGCTAACGTAGAGAAAAAAATGCTATCTTAATGCATTATGTTACAATTAATCACACACAGTGCAGAAAGATAAAGATTCTTTCAGAAACCAACAAAAGAGAAAATAAAGGGGTAAGGATAGAGTAATAAATTAGTACTCTGAAGGAGTTGAGAGTCCTCCTTTTTCTGATGTTGCTTAATCTAGAAGCCTAGAGGATACTGCTGTAATCACTAAAGGAATTTTACTCTTCCTGCTAGAGCTATTTCTCCCAGCAAAACAATTAGGTGATTAAAGAGGTTTACACAGTGCATCACTGTGGTCTAATAAGGATTTGCACTTGACATTACCAGTAAATGAAATTCACAAGGGAAAATCTGACTCATAAGGGCTTTTATATAAAGGCAAAACAATCAGTCTATCAGCTTGGGGGGAAAGGAGGGGGGAGGGGGAGGAAGCTCTTGCTCCCAGATGCTGAGAAACAAAATGTCCCAGATGATGGGTTTTGGTCTTTCTTTCTTTCTTTCCTTCTTTCTTTCTTTCTTTCTTTCTTTCTTTCTTTCTTTCTTTCTTTTTTTTTTTTTCTATTTTTTTCCCCTCATTTTGAGGGGCTGGTGTGGGTTGGGGAATGAAGTTGCTACAGTGGTTGTGTGCAAAGCACATACACTAATATTCAAAAACTAGAAAAGAAATAAAAGAAAGAAATGAAAGAAAATGGCATCAACCTGATTTTCAGGATCCTTTCTCAGATCCTAAGGAACACAGAATTCAGCAAGAGTGCTACTACAGAAAAAATAAAAATGCCACTCAAGCAAAGGGCACTCAGCACTTCTCATGATAGAGGTTCAACTGATAACCTACCTCTTCCAGCTGTGTAAATAGTAGCTGGCTGAGAATGCAAACCTACCTCCAACACTCAGGGTTCATCCAGCTTATCTCAGACACTGTTTCAAAATAGCCACTCTTTCTCTGGAATAGCAACATATACTGCATTAACTGTATCTTTTCCTTTGTACTATAATCCTGGAGGTGCTGATAACCAACAATAAGGGATCTGTCTATACTCAGCTGGTTTAGGAAAAATCAGTGACAGACATAATGATGTTTAATCTAATTAACAAATATAATTTCTTGGTTACTAAAGACAAGTTCCTGGGACGTTGATCCTCTCCCTTTGTTCTTCACATGTCTTCTAATTTCTAAAGACTTACCTTATTAAATGAGTGAAATTCAACATGTATTTCCCACAATATTTTCTTGGACATGGTAAACTGTAAACTTTCCCACATGGCTATAAGCTCTCATCACATTCTTTATTACTTAGCTTGTCATTTGTGTTTACACTTATTTTAAACCTCTGTCTCATGAACTAGCATAGCATGTGGCTATATTGAAACAAGAATGTTTCTCACATGTTAACTAGTAATTAGTCAAAGGAGCCCTTCAATAAATTATCAAAACCAACTTCCTTAATGTACTGATTACATTTCAGATACTGAAGAGTAAGGTGTGCAAAGTACAGTCATGCTATGAAAACTGCCCTTACAAGTGACAAGACCCTGGAGATGGCACTGTACTATGGAAACTTCTTAGAGCAGAAGCAGAGTTCCTGGGGTTCAGCATTGTGAGCATGTTCCTGCTGGGCCTCAGATCTCGGTCTGATCTTTAAGCCAGCAAAAAGCAGAGAGCCATTCAAATGAACCTGCTGGTGTGTGAGGATCAGTGCATGCATCTTTGAATATTGCTCTCACCACCTGCCTGTTGCAGAAGGTGGGCATCAGAGGCACAGTGCCATCAGTGAATAGCATCCCACATCGTGGGAAAGTCAGAAGTCTCAGGGGGATATTATGGTTGTATAACCAGTTTAGAGTTGAGAAAGCAAGAGTATGACAGGTTGCTGCATCTGCTTCATTCCTTAAAGGGGATTTTGATAACATAGAAATACTGTCAAAGTTCAGAGAGTGCCATTTATTATTGTAGAAATATCTTGTGTGACCAAGATAGCTATCTTTGATTACTACAGTTGCTCCATCTGGAAAATGGAGCAAAGAATAGCCCTACTTCATACAGTTTGCTTGAAAATAAAAATAAAACAGATAAAAGCAATGAATTACACTGAACAGAAACATGCTCTCCTAAGTACACCAGCTTTAAGAGCATTTATTTGAAAACAAAGAATTTAAGGAAGTGAAGTAAACATTTGCAGTCTCCTCACAATGAAAAGATAACAAGCAATATTCCTGTGGTTTTATTGGCAGGAGTTTTAGACTTTCATAAAGTCATATATGTAAAACTTCTAACATCGTAGAAGTATTCTATCCCTATACTGAAAAAAATTGTTCATTTGAGAGGGCTGGGAGAATAATGTAAAATATTATTTCAAAAAGGATTCTGTTCCATGAAAGATAAAATCAAAAGGTCCTTTTAAAGAGATACTTAAATTGTCTTCAAAGGTTTCTAGTACATATGAAGATAGAAAGAACAATAAACCTTCATGCACTTATCACCCAGCATGAATAATAAATCACTCATGTCCAATCTTATTTTGTTTCTCTTAAATCCTTCCCTGCTTCCTTCTGGAAGGTTTGTATGAAAAACTTTAAGACTACACGTGCTGCCACAGAAATGCCAAAAATATTGAATAATGGTAACAAACATTAAGAGCCTCTTTTTTTTTCTAATAAAGGAAGGGACCCTTTTGTTTATATAGCTCTTGTTGTTGTCTAAATACTGAGATCATTGGTACACATCAACACAAAATAACCTATTCCTTAAGAAGGACATAGCATTAGACTTAAAGATAAGCAATTAAACAAATGAATCATAAAAACAATGGTTCCATGATGACCTGATGGAGAATGAACAAAGGCAGAGAGGAAACCATACAAGTTTGTGACAAAGACAGGACAGCATACTCAGGGCAGGGTGAGCAGGTGGGCTGCTAGTCTCTGAAGGAGAATCCAAGCAATGGGAAGAAGCATCACTTAATAAGAAATGGCTGGTATGTGACTCAAAGGAAGTAGTGAGAGCTTCCTGGGCAAGAAGTTAGATCGTCTTACTTTCTTGGAGAGAAGTGATCTATGTCACCAGAAAGTTTACCTTGCATGGCTTTTTTATATAGAAGTTATCAGGAAATAAAGTGCCATTACATTATATAGAAATGAACATAGAATTAAAGAGTCAAGCCTGAGTCCTGGTTTCCTCTCTTGCTATGTAACATAGGACAGATAATTTTCCTTAATGGATCCAAGTTTATTGAAGAAAATATTAGGAGAGAAATGGATATTTTATGAGGATGTTTTGAGTCATAAATGCAAGAAATGAAAGAAATGATTCTAAGAGATCCATTCACTTCGCAGTCTGTGGACTCAGTAAAGGACACAGAGTACTCATAGTCACAGGGCAACAGTTTTACTGTCCAACTAGCAAATGTTGGGATGCTAGTGGTGTCTTCCTTGTTTCTTTACATAGTCTGACTGCTTGGATGCAATTTCAGGGAAATGTGAGAAAGAGTATGGACAGGAATAGCACAGATGTTGTCCACACAGTTCAAAATTGTTAAGAGAATCAGGGTTTAGATATAGACAGACAGTAGAAATGTGAATATGTGTATTTATACTTAGGCTCTATATTTGGGGCCCCAAATATGCTAATGAATACTCCCCCAAAAAACTTAGCTAAAATGAGCTAAGTTATGGTCACTATTTGCCCTCAAGCTGTGACAATAAACATAGTACTCACCTGTTCCCAATACTAAAACAAGAAAAAAAAAAACAATAACCCATTGTTGACAAATTGTCTCTTAATGGCAGATTTAAATGCAATTCTTCTCCAGATTGTAGAAAGCACCTTGTTAAGCATCCTTTTATTTTTGCTGATATGATTTTTAGAAATTATAATTTAATTATAATATTTCCCCTTCCCTCTCCTCCTCTCATATTCTATTACATCTGTCCCTTTTTCACCTTTAAATTCATGGCCTCTTTTTTCTCTAATTGTTATTGCATCAATATATTCTTTTGTATTTATGTCCTTAATTAAAACCTGTGCAGTCTGAGTAATTCGGGCAACTGAGTATAGCTGGGGATAGGAAAGGAGACTGTTTCCTCAAAAAAATACAACTTGTTTTCCAGAGCTGGTCTTCCCAGAGAACATATTTAAAAAGAAATATATGAAATAACTAATATAACTTCAAATAGTCATATTGAGTGAAATATTATTTGTTCTAGAAAAAATTTAAAATCCCTATGGAGCTTACATAGTGATATTGCTACAATTTATGAAAGCTAGAAAAAGGTAAGTTATTTATGACTGTAGGGCCACAAAATATAGTTTAGCTATCTCTTCTTAGCTTATACTACCATTCTTTGTTAGAAAACATTTAATTTTTAAAAGATTAGGAAAATGGCCCAGGCAAAATGATGCATTTTGTCGAAGTTCCATTTAGAGTCTGTTAAACTTTGAGAGATCCATTGAAAAAGAAAATCTCATGAACATGCCTTGATAGTTCATTAAAGCACTGAGGCTGTCTGAAAGATTTCTTCCTATTATAGCATTTATAATATCAAGCAGTGGAAGGGGAAGGATGCAATGACCTTGAAAAACCTTCAACAAATTGGGTCTATAAACTTTGATGTCTCCTTCATGTAGATAGCAATGCTTTTCCTGTCTTTAATTTTAATATTTTAATATATGGCTCAAGTTAGAGAACAAAATGTAAAGTGTCTATTTTATCATGTTTTTGAAGGGAGGGAGATTGAATCCCTTGGTGAATAAAACCTCAATATCATGCACATGGACAAATATTAATGCCTAATTTTATGCAAAATGACATTGCAAATTAATTACTGATGAGCTATTTTAGTGGAAATACTCTAGGATTCAAATTGTTTGGGGCAGAATGGCTCACTAATAAATATTTAACACACCATGGGATATTTTGCTTGCTCTGGTCAGCCATTCGGTTCCTTTGATCCCTAGAAACTAATTTTTGTTGCAGTCAACTGTAACTGATTACAGACAGCATCTTTTTAAAAATCAGGCACCTAATGTCCATTTTCCCATTTGCTTTTCATCTGATTGTGCCTCTGTCCCAGAAAGCAATAAGACTGGATACTGAGGCACTTCCCAGGTGCTATCTGCTAATTATTTAATACTTTAAATTTTAATCTAATATACTTGATTTCTCTTACTGTTTTCAAGTGAGATATCTCTATAGAGAAAAAAATTACATTAGATATAGATTAAAAACACTGTGCCTGTATATTATGACTTTCTTTCCCACAGAAAAATAATTGCTTTGTGTTACATATGAAAATTTATAAATCAATGGCTTGATTGTTTTCTTGATGTTTTCTTCCCTAAATTGTTTCTTCTTACAATCAAAACCCAGAAATTTTAAAATAAGAATGTTTGTTGAATGAATTTCAAATTTAGTTTGAACCAGAGTTTACCAGCTTACTGTAATACATTAATTATTCAAATCAGGTACTTGTACCTGTTATAAAAATATGATTTTATCATGTGTACTATAGATGAAATGTTTTCAGAAGGCAGTTTCCAAGGTAGATTAATGTTTAAAATCAAATATCCAATCATTGAAAAAGTTTTGTTCATTTGTTCCCTTAACAAAGTATGATAAATTATAGTTATACCATACAAACTACTTCTAGACAAATGTTTAAACTAAGTTCTTGGACTCATGAATGTGTTAAGAATGCATGAAGACATTTAGTTCTTAGGCTAAATAAAGCTGGCTCATTTTCAATGGTTTCTTTACATGGTATTTCAATCTGTATTCTCTCTTTAAACAATAGGAATATGAAGCTTTACTCATTGCGTGATTGGCCATGGATCCTAGAGAAGAGCTTTGTGCTGCCAGTCTCCTAAAAACCAGTAGACTTTCCAGTTGCATTCTGGAAATTGATTCTTATAATTACAGTTAAGTGTAGCCCTCACTCTTCATCCAAAACAATCTCTCCACCTCTGCTATTGAAATTGACTTGCCCAGACTGCCCTAGATTTAGTCAGTTGCTATGATAGGTTTTGAACTTGCAATCCTCCTACACACACACCCCCCCCATATAATTTGGAATTACAAGCATGTACCACCAGCTCCAGCTTTGATTTTGCATAGAACAAAGGCTTCAGTCCAAGCATTACATGATTTAGCAATAGCGGCTTATTTAATTACTCAAAGCAGCCATATATTCTGCAGCTGTTTTTGACTAAATTGCAAGTATGATCTTCCAACAATATATGAGATACTTTATGAAAACAAAACTTGATTCAAGTTTTTCTTCATTGAGCCTAAAAGTGTACTTATTGCAAGAATTATGCTACTGTGCAACTTAAAATAGCAACTTCATACAATCTAACCTCTTAGGTCCTTAATTAGGAATACAATATTATTTAATGGCATAAATTCCACTTTGTATCAATTCACATACAGTTGTCTGATTAACTAGTCATTTTACCTAAAGAAATTCATAAAGTCAACTTTATGCCTGGGTAGGCAAAATGATGCAGGACAACCATGCAATATCAAAACAATATTATCTATGATGTGAACTCCTTAATAGAAAACAAAGTGTCATATATCAGGGCACTAAAAAGACTAAATAAGAATCTGCTTTGAGAGGACATATGCTATGTATCCCCAAGAATACTAAAATAAAGCATCATTATATATTACTATCAATCAATAAAATATCCTACTTTGTTGATATCACATTTAACAACAGCAAGTATTTTTAGTTAATAATGAAATTGGTAATACTTATATGCTACAGTAAAAATTAATAACACCTTTTCTCTTATTTTATATATCTCTATACAATTATGAACTCATACACTGAAAGCATCAGTACTTGTTTATAAGCTACTTTAATATTATGGTATGTGATCTTCAGTCAGAAAACTAGATTACATACAATAAGTGTCACTGTTTACCCTTTATCACAAATCAACATGTTGTTCCATCTCAGTGACTATATGATAGAAAGAAAATTATATCCTAGCAATCTTCATTTGGATGCCCACAAAGATATTTTCTAGCTGATCTCTGCATGATAAGACAACCTTATTCTCTAAAACATTTACAGCCTCTCAGAGCATACACAGCCTGATTGATACTACCAGGTAGCTACTCCTATTCAAAAATCCTTTATAAATTTGAATAATATCCCATACTCCTCTTTGATGCAGATAATCTGAGGTGATCCTATCTATGTGGTACTCACAGGTATGAATTCAGAATGTGCCAAAACTTCTATATAACTAATTGCATTGAAAAAAATTGGAGTCATTTGCAAGCATATTCTGCAAAGCAGATGGTGACTTCTTGTTCATCACAAAGCCCCTCTTACACAGTTCTAGTATGTGAACTGCAATACAGCAACTTGTCACTCAATGTATTTGAATTGGAGAGGACATCATTACACCCCAGCAAGCATCCTGTAGTGTGCTGAGAAATGACTGTAGACAGAGATGACAACTTTCCATGAAGCACAAATTCAAATATGAAATAGCAGCACTGTGTAGTGCCAGCAATTGTCCATGCCAGTCAGCCAGTGCTCTCCCAGTCCAGGATGAGGTGTCTCAAAAAAAGTGACAAATATTGATCGGTCTGGAAAATTTGGCTGTAGTTTCCACCGATTTTTTTTTTCCCGAAAGAGTGGAGAGTACTGTAAGGCATAAGAGGCACATGAGGTCAGCAGAGTGGTGTTTGCTGAAATAGCATGACTGAAATAAAAGTTTCGGGGCTTTATATGTGAATAATCTGTGATCACAAAGTACCTACAGAGTCATTGTAAATCATTTTATGTATTTTGGAAATATGATGCATTGAAAGAAATTAGGTATGAAATAAATAACATTCATTTTGGATTGAATTCCCATTTCATTTGTTGTATTTTCTCTCATAGTGTTTCCTAAAGACAGGCAAGACAGAAAATATGGAAAAAAACCCTACAGTGAGGGGATTATTAAATTCTTAGGCAACATTACAGCATCAATTATCTGGACAGTTAAAATGTAAGTTACTTGATTGTAATGGGGTATTAGGCCATACATTTAAAATGGTTTGGGACCTCTGGATTATATTTTGAAAACCAAAATAAGAAATGTCAGTTTAGCCCTCTTAATTCAGTTCAGCAAACATTTACTGAAGCCAAAATATCTGCCAGACATTGAACCAGGCAGTGGGGGTTTGAAGACAAATTATGCACTGTTTATTATAGACACCTTTCTGACACAATATTAAAGTAACTATCTATTTTATTTTAATGTATGTTAACCCCTTTGTATATAACATCTTTAGTACATGAATCCAAAACTAAATTATGTAACTAAATACATAGGCATGCATATTTACTATAGTGTATTTACCTTGCATAGTGTTTTTAAGGAAGCCTAAATAGGCACGTGAACCAAGTCATTTCAAAGTTTCATTTCATTTTTGTTAAGGGTTACTTTACCTGAATATTAAGTATTGGTAGAAGTAATTCTTGTGTCCTTTGCATTATAACCATATATAACTTCTTAGTAAGAATTTTGATAGGAAGTATTATACACAGATCATTGTGGATATTATACACTGGCCTAAAGAAAACACAGAAAGTTTCCAGGTAAACTTGTTACATGTATCAATCATTCTACTGCCTCATCTATGTTCATCTTCTCTCTGGATTACCATGTTTTGGTTTTCTTAATCTTCTTTTCTGGGAATGAATTCTTAGCCTCTTGCATGCTGGTTAATTATGTCATCAAGTCACACCCCTGAGATTCCCATTATTTTACTTTGGGACAAATAGCCTAAATTTTGTTCTATATTTTACTATTTGTCTGAGCTGGGACAATTTATTCACTAAAACTTAAATATTTCTCCCTTCTCATTTTATTGTTTTTCCTTCACACTCATATTGTCAATACAACCCACACTATCTAATCTCTATCACTAATTTTTTATATACTTATATCCAGTATTTCTGGTAAACTGTAATGGTATATATTTTACTAAATGAATAATCTAAATTAATTTCAAGTGTTCATAGGATCCTACAAAAAATAGTTACCTTACAGTTCAGCATAAATTTTTCAAGAAAACAGAAAAATTATAGCACAAAAATAACACTCAGCAGTTCATCCTTCACAGCATAATAGGAAGAATCTCCAGAATGCCTGGAGGAAAAGCAGAAGATAGACTTTCAAAGTGAGAACATGTGTTATCATCTAAAACTGTCTTGAGTAGTCTACCTTCCATGGGTAACCAACAATTTTGTAATTTTTTAATTATTATTTTTTAATTTACTTAATTATTTATTTTCCAGACAAGGTCTAGCCCTGGCCTGGCTGTCTTAGAACATGCTCTGTAGACCAAACGGGCCTTGAACTCAAGTAGAACTGCTTTCAGAGTTCTGGGGCTATAGGTGTATGCCAGCATGTCCAGCTAAGTTTTGTTATTATTTACTTCAAAAGTTAACATACTTAAGTCATGTGGAAGAAGTCCTCTGGCTTGAGTCTTAAAGGCTATATATAATGGAAAAATTTATATGGTCCTTTTCTTATTTGTGTTTTAATAAAATAACTTCCTGTTATTTAATAACATTTTTAAATAATAATTTTAAATCAATAATTCAAATAATGTATTCTATATAGAACTGATTTTATTTTCTTAGATTCAAAAATATTGACTACATGGCACTTTACCATCTAAAAATATAAGCAAATCACTCTTTTGATTATGTACTGATATACAAAGAAAATATCGAGGACATAAAATTAGTACATGAGAAAAAGTATTTAAACTTAACAATGTAACAGATATTTATTATGTAAAATTTGGTAGAATATATTTTAGTACAAAAAATAAAAATTCTATTGTCTTACAACAGACAGGTACAGATTTGATCTACAGTTAAAGATGGATAAATTAATGCTATGCCTGCTTCCACCTGTGATGTAAACTTTAGAGTGACTACATTGATCACTCTTTGAGATTAAGGCATGTCAAGACTCTATTAGATGAGATCCATGGTGGTAACACCCAAACTCTCATTAACTGATTGAAATTTAATCCTATTAAGTTGATGAATGAACATAAGAATTGACAAATCGTGTGTAAGATTGTTCCCAGAAATATAGTACAATTAACTAATTACATACAGAGTTATAGCGATTTTAGAGAAATTGATAATGCTATAGTTGAGACTGTATACCTACTAAATTTGGTAGACTCTAATATTCAAGGTGATGATTCCTAAATGTGATAATGGAACTCTGTTCTTATAAAGTCTCAAGTTACAACATGAGAAATCATTTTTTTTCTGATTTAATTAGCTCCCAGAGGCCCCATCTCCAAATGTCATCATGTTAGAAGTGTCAGCACTTTGAATATTTCCTTTATTCTTCCTGGTTCCCCTTCTCTTACAATGCCATGTTGGGATACATAGAGAAGAAGATCATATGAAAGCTATAAAGTATGACTTTGTTGAGATTTTCTCTTCTTCAAACTGTGGGGAAGATATGGGTTTTATTTTAGCTATCAAGTCTTTTCTGTTTTGTCAAAGCAGCTCAAACAAACATGAAACCCATCATATTCCAGAGAAAATTATTAGTGTCTTTGAAATGGTGGTGAACTTTCTCAAATGCATGGTAAGGAGGGAGGGGAGTCAAGCTATTGGATGTATCTAATTGGGAATCCATCCTAATGAAATACAGATGGAGAAATAAAGGTGCATGTTCCTCCATGGAAATGAAAGAAATATAATGATATGATTATGTGTGTATACTTTGTGTTTTAGGAAACTCTTTTGGTGTCACTATCTTGTTAAAATTTTCATTTCCTCTCACACACACACACACACACACACACACACACACAGTGACTACAAACACAAGCTTCAGTAAAATGGACTCATTTTAAGAGGATGAATGTAAAATGGCTTTACAATGCTAATCATTTATAGATTATATGTAGAGTCTTAAATTTTTAGCATGCTATAGAAAATGAAAAAATCCTATTTATGTTCCTCAGAGCCATGGCAGTTTTATTTCAAGCATGCTTTTCTGAAAACAAAACAAAACTGCCAATATTTTGTCAGGAACATTAATTCTTAGGGCTTTGCTTGTGAGTAAAGAATAAGCCCATTTCCATGGTACAAAATTATGTTAAACAAATCGCCTGTCACCTGTAAAGATGTTCACCCTTGATACTTGAACGATGCTGCAAGAAGAAACACTTGAACTACAGAAACACTCTTAGAACAGAGGTTTCTGGGGGTTTTAAACTCAAATTTGACAAATTTCAAGAAGGGGGAGTTCTCATTTTGTCTTAACATCTTAAAAAATAGCAAAAATAGGCAAAATAAAATTGAAAAGATAAGAGAAACATTCAAGACTGTTTGAAGTATATGTAGAAAAGTATTCTTAAGCATTAATATATGTATAATTTTTTAACTTTACCAAATAAAATTATTTAAATAATTCTAGTGTGGCTGAGGTATAAGTACAAGTAAATAGAGATGGTGTCTGATGCAGTCTTAGAGACATGTCATTTTCACTTGGTTTGACTAATGCTCCAAGTCAAGCTACAGAAGTAGTCATATTAACCTATCAGCACTAAATAGACAGTGTGACAATGGCAAGTCACAGCTGTTCTCCTCGCCTTGGAAATGCGTTACAATATAGGAGACAAGTGTGAATTCAATCTCAAGACATCAAACCTCAAGAGACAAAGCACAATCTTTTGTTTGAAACTTGATGAAAGCCACTTTTGCCCAATGTTAAGTGCATGTAAATCTATTAATATTGGAATGGGGAAAATACAATTTACAAGTAATTATGCAGAGTTTATTGCCCTGAATTCTAAAACTATCACCAGGAAGGAACAACAGAAAGGGAAATATAAATTCAGATTAGATAAAATGTGGTCTATTTTATACATGCATATATAAGATATTTTTTCAATATAAAGTAACAATTATTCTCAAAAATTTTCAAAAAAAAAAAAGCCCTAGAAAATAAAATCACATGTGAAGGTGTGAAGGTCAGGTTGTTGGGTATGTATGCAATATTATCATACAGGGAGACACCACATTCTTGAACAATTTATCTTCATATAGTCAATACATTCTATTCCTCTGCTGGCATTAATTTATTAAATATGCAAGTATGTAGAAATCAGAACGATATCTAACCACTTATTTTAAATCTCTGTAAGAAATTTGGCTTCTGTTTCATAGGTCAGTTACTTTACTATGGAGTCAGATTATAGTTGGAACACTGTAACCTCCTGTAGGATTCTATTTTCAACATTGACTTCCAAAATCATCCTCTATATAGGGAGTTCAAAGACATCCTTGAACACACAAGACCCTTTATTCGGAAAACAAAGCCAAATAAGCTAGGAAATACAAAAGGTAAATATTGGCTTTTAGAAATATACAAATGCAACTATGTGTTATTTTATTAAACTACTCTTTATTTTATTAAACAGAGATGTTTTTATATGCATTAATTAAAATCTATAGATAAATATAACTTACAAAATAGGAATCATTTTTAGGTAAATTGTGTACTTGTTATTTAATTTTTTTCAGTTAGCTTATTTTCTTCTCATTTTTGCCCACTTGTCCATTATTCATATTTGTCAAATCATATGAATCTATGAATACATACCATCTCCAACGGAAACAGCTTCGTAAAACACAACAAAAATGAAATTATCCATCTGTGAGTGCCCATAAAGATGGAAGCACTCCATCTTGGCACAATGCCAGAGAGTTCAAAGATGTCAGCAAGTCAGAAGACCTAAAGGATCAAAGGTGTGGCTACAGGAGATGTTTCAGCCATCTTAGTCTAAATAACAGCAGACCTGAATCTGAGGTATGGCTACTTCTGACCTCAAGGCTAGGGAACAAGAATTTGAAGCTAAGGTGTAGTTAATGAACCCTTAGATTAAGTGAATAAGAAAAGTCTGTTTGTTCCATATACATGATACTGTGTTCCACTGTTTGGTTATAGTATATAAGAGTGGTGAAAAATAAACTCGTGGCATTTCAGTATTGACTGATCTGTCCTCCTGATATTTATTCTATCTCTCTGTTTTTCTTTATTATCTATAGCTAGCCTTTCCCTCATTAACACTCCCCCACTCAGGTACAGACTTGGGGCTGCTTAGCTGGCTGATTGCAGCCTGGCAAAGCCCTCTCCCGACACAATCAACTAAGGTTCTGGAAAAATGAAAATTACAGATATGAGAGTACATATCTTAGGAGGCATTCATCAGTTTAAATAACTGAACTTTGAGATTAATTATTTTAAAATTATAATTTGCTGTATTTATTTAATCTTTTAAAATTCTCTCTGTGTATGTATGTATATATGTGTGTATATGTGTATAAGTGTGTATATGTGTGTGTGTGTTTGTGTGTGTACATGTAGCACACGTGTGCACTCACACAGACATGCTTGCTACAGCACAAACATTGTAGCCAGAAGACAGTTTGGGGGAGTTTGTCTTCTCCACTTACCATGTGGACTTAGAGATCACACTCAGGTCTTCAGGCTCTGCATGAAGCATCATTACCCACTGAAACATCTCCAAGTTTCTTAATTCTTTTTCAAAAAGTGTGTGTAAATATGCATTTATAAATATAATTTGATGGCCGAGGGGATCCCATGGAGATTTGTAAACTACCCAGGATGGTGCTAGGATATAGAGTTGCTGTCTGATAGCTGACAGTGAGCCCCACTGTAACGGTAAAAAATTACATAGCTAATTATCGTGAGATATCCATCAGGTGCCTCCAAGGAGCCTACACTGATATATTCTTGTTACTTTGGCCATCAATATATCATGTTACTTCAGAACAAAAGCCATGAGAGGGATCATGTGTACTAAACAGCATGGATGTCCAGGAACGAGAGACTGCATAGCCCAGAAACCTAGGGTGGAGCCAAACACTACTGGAGGGGAAAAACAATCAAAGAATTGTTTCCTAATGATATTTTGCTCTACTCATAGATAGGTTTTTTTTTTGTTCAGTTGTCATCAAAGAGGCTTCCTCTGGCAGCAGATGGGAGCAAGTGCTGAAATCCACAGTCAGACTTATTCAGGGAAAGAGTCTAAACGGGAGGTTTCTATCCCATCCCTACACTTGGAGATTGGAGAATACAATGGAAAGAGGGAAAGAAAGATTGTAAGTGTCAAAGGTATACAGTATACCAGGGGAACACAGCACGTTTAATCAATTAAGGTAGAGCTCTCATATGGGCTAACAGAGACTAAAAGGGCAAGCATGTGCTTGCATGGGTCTTCACCAGGTCCTCTACATGTATGTCATGGTGTCAGCTTGAACTCCTAATTGGAAGCTGGTATGTGCCTGGCTCTTTTGCCTGCTCTTGAGTCTCTTTTTCTCCTATTGGGTTGCCTTGTCGAGCCTTGATATGAGAACTTTTGCTTTGTCTCACTGTATCTTCCTTTGTCCTGTTTGGTTGTTGTCTCATGGAGGCCTGCTCTTGCTGGAATGAAAAGGAGGGAGTGGATCTGGGAGAGAGGTGAAGTAAGGAAAAGCTGGAGGGAGTGAAGCTAGAGAAACTGTTGTTGAAAAATATTGTATGAGAGGCAAATATATTTCCAGTAAAAATGTGAATATTAAGAATATTATTGTAAATGGAAATATCTTAAATACTGGTACAAGCAATACCCTGAGGTCATTTCTAGGTGAACACTAAGAAGGGCTGCTTTCCAGGAAAAGATTAGAGATGCTGTGCATTATTTCTGTCTATGAACTGCAGTATACAGAGAAATTCATTTGTGACTTTGAACACACATCATGAGTTCAGTGTGTGAGCTGTTAGCTTGGAGTAATACAGCTGTGGGTTTCTGGCCTTGAGTCCCATTGGCTCTATAGGTGAATATAATTGTCAGAGGTTGTGTTAATATGGCCTTCAGTGACCACAAGGGAGAAGCAAATTTAGACAGGAAAATTTAACTCTTGAATCTAGTATTTCAAACCTAAACATGGTAGAACATTTAATCAAAGAAAAAAATTTCAACTTAATGTTAGATTATGCATTATTATTGATGTTAGAAGATCCAGCCATAAATTTCCGTAGGTGAGGCATTTAATTTCTAACTTCTCTCCCTATTGTGTACAAACTACACGTACAGGTTTCATAAGAACACTGGAAACCATTTTCAACCTTACAGCCACCACTTCAAATCTTAGTTCTGAGTAGCATCTCATTTAGCCTTGATGCTTTAAAATTTTTGTGACTGAATTTGAGTTTCTGTCTTTATCAATATATTGTGTCAGGGCTAAAAGACACATAGCATAGACAAAACTGCTTTTTGAATTCTTCAAGGGGATGCATATTAATAAAGTGGAGAAATATATAATAAGAAAAAAGAAAACATTCATTATATAAGTCAAGAAGTCTTCTGTAACTAACACTTTGTAAACTCTGCATTGTTAATACGAGTATCAAAAGGCTTTCTGGTCTTTTTAAAATGGTTTGCTTTAAGCCACTCACACGGGGGCACTATACAAGACTGCATAAACATGTTCTATTAAAAAAACACAGATGATTCTTAGAAGTTGGCTTCATTAGACTATAGGGATGGTTGGAAACACTCTTTTAGAAGTCAGTTGCTAAGGTCCTTGAAGTAGCTGGCTCTTACTTTCTCTACTGGAAAACTAAGTGTTAAGTGAAAAAAAGAAATGAATTTTGTGGTAGAATTTCCAGTCAGTAAAATCGGACCCACATCAGTAATTAGGAACATCTTTTATTCCTTAAATTTCAAATTTCTCCAGTTATTTTGATTCCAGAATTATAAAAAAAATATTTGGTTCCTTCAAAATGCCAACCCTCAATACCCTCCACTTTACTTCTTTCTTTCCTCACTCTTAATGTGACAGGAAACATCAGTGAATTCTTTTAACAGCATTTGCTGACATGAATTCTCAAACCTTAGTTGTTACTAAAAGATTCAGTAACAAATGACTTTTCAAAATGTCAGAAGAGGCTAACAACAAGAAGCACAAAGTTCCTTCCAGTTCAATTTACTAGTGGAAATGAAAAGTGAATTCTCACAAAACAGATAGACGTACTGACAAAAATGTAAATAAGCAAGCAGATTGGACATATGTAGGAAATATCTTGACTGACCTGCCTGACAATCAATGGAATGTTAGTTTTCAGGATGGAAAATTAACTCTGTTTCCTCCAACATCTACACATACACGGACTGCACTTTCTTTCCCTGTAGTCACTTTTCTTGGAAAATGAATATAATTTTGAGTGTGTTTAATTTAGATAGAGTTTAGTACTACTACAGTCCAGTTTATCATGGAATTCACTAAGTAGTCTGAATGGATCACTAACCCACCCTGGTTTTGCCCATGTGTAGGAATACCCACATAGGTTGTCATACCCACTTAATTTTGGCACTATTCACAGGACTAGCCAGCTATTCCATTTTTTCTGTCCTCACACACAGATGAGTTAATGAGTCCTTGCCATTGAAATACACACCCTTCCTTTGTGATTGTACAAGTGAATGTTTGGCTATCACAGGAACATGTGTCTTTTATTAAGCAATTATATAAAAAGCTAACAGACACCTCAACTTGATATACCATGCTTTGTTCAAGCTCATGGGAGGCCTGGCTCTTTCTCAAAAGAGGTGGCAGGAGTAGAAGGAAAAGTGAGAGACCAGGAGGAGAGGAAGGAGGAGAAACTGGGGTCATCATGTAAACTAAATTAAAAAAATAAGTTATTTTATAAAAGCTAACAGTGCCTGAATATTTGCCTGAATATGTCCCATGCTTGCTTTAAGCTCCTCCATGTGCCCCAATTAAAACATGTACCAAACCTATAACAAAACTCTGACCCCACCCTGACACTTCTTTTTGATAGGAAGACAAGAGCAGAAAATGAAGTAAGAGGACCCCATGCCATTCAAGTTAGTGCAGAATGGAAATGAAATCTCAATAAGCTGATGCCCTCTGGTCTCTAAGGGCATCTTTGTCCTAGAACTAAGCAAAAAGCTAACTATCTCAGTAAAGAAGATCCACATGTCTGTACAGGAGGGCTCAAGTAATCTTTGAGATTCCAACTCAACTGCTTCTTTGTTGTAATAAGGTGTGGAGAGAGTAAATGAAGACTACCATAGGTAGGGAGACTGGTCTTTCATTGCCCAGTGGTTATTTGCAGTTGGGCAGTATTTTAATCCCAACACTTGGGAGGCAGAGATAGGTGGATCTCTATCAGTTCAAGGCTTGACTAGTCTACAGACTAGTCCAGGGTAACCAAAGCTACACAGAGAGACCCTCTTCCAGACCATCAAACAAACTAAAATCACTTATTCCTCTATCAGAGGACATGGGCTCAAGGTCCAGCATCCATGTGTTTGCTAAGAAACATCAAGAATCCCATTTCCTGGGACCTGATGATTTCTTCTCCTCTGTGGGCACCAATCATTTGTGTAATACACATGTATACATGCAAACAACAACAATAAAAATGGAGAAAATAAATAAGTATAATATAAAACGACCCAACAATAATGGCTCTCTCTACAATATATACACCCTTTGTTCAAATTGGTCATCCACTACTTTATAAATTTCCTAGATTATTCTCATTAGTTTTTGTTTGTTAATTTTGTTAATTTTACCAATTTGTCAAAACTATTTTTATAGTATAATATATGTATCTACTTTATTATTAAGCTCCCATCTAGTATCTTCAAATTGTGTAGAACTAAAAGTAACACTTTGGGAATAAAGCAGCATGCTCTGCAATTAGAAATAAACTTCATTCCTAAATATAGAGACAGGTTGTACATATTAAATCACTTCAAAAAGTGTAAACCACACACCTTTAGGAAAGATTTTATTCATTTTATCATTTATATTTGCCTTTTTGAGACACAGTACAACATAACACAAAACAAAACACTTTTAGAATTCAAACTTTATTCCTATTTTCTGCATGTTTTAGCTGGCGGCAATGAAGCATATGCATTTTTGTGATTCACTCACTTTCCTTTCATCCAAAGCACATAGAAACAAGCTATTTTTATAAATCAAATACTGCAAAAAAAGAGGTCAATGTCAGGTTAATCAGAGCCATGTCAATAGCAGCATGGAAAGTGCATAATTAGCATAAAACGGCGAAAAGAATTGGCAAAAATTTACAGCTTGACTTTTTATCTTCAAGGGGCAGATAGGACTTGATTCTCAACGAGTTTTGCATTATTTTAAAAATCAAATGTAGACACAAGTTATAGTGTGATAGAAATTTCAGGAACCAGAAAACAATAACAATGGTGATAACTTGGTATTTCTAAATTAGCTTGCTTGAACCAATCTCCATCAATATTTGTGGAAAAGCACTTAAGGTTTAAAGGAGTAACTATTCTGTGAATGAACTGTTTCAATAGAACACTCTTATTATCTAATACATTTTTATAAGTCTTAAATTACTTACAGTTCCTCTTCTTAACTTCTATTGTATTCTGGAGAAGAAATAAATATTTTTGACTTCTGTGAATTATTTTTGATGCAAATGCCCACAGTTAATTAAAATAAGATTGTGTTTTTGAGTTTTGTTTTGGAAAAGAGAATATTTTCTGTACATATTTTCTAAGCCAAAGGAGGTACAGAATATTACAGATACATGTACAATAGTAAATAAAATATAAGTAAGGTAAATAAAGTAGGAAAAGTAAATTAAGGTAAACATTAAATGCCATCAAATTTGGAAAAAAGGTGATGAATACATAGATTGAACTGTGGACTGTTAGGTCATCTACTTAGTTGAGTAAACTTCTGCTATACGCACAGTATTCACTCCAGATCTTTTTTCTGTTTTAGATAATAGGTTAAATATTTCCAGATTGGGAAGAAAAAGATTGACCTCATATAAGAATTTAATTAGATTATTTTAGTGACTTCTTTTCTGGCGTCTATTATTGTGTGTACTCAGAGCAGTAGCCCTGCGTCTCTTAACTTTCTCCAGAAGCACACTTTTGCACACAGAGGTCTACTGATAGACTGTAGAATGAGGATTGAAGTTGAAGGGCTATGCATGGCATATGCTTTTCAATTAAACCAAATCTCAAAGTGTGCATAAAGTGACTGTCAGACAGAGGGAGACATATTAGGCTCTCACAGGACTAGTACTGTGTTTAAGTGTTGGAGGCTAATATATTGAGATAGAAGTGTAAGGGAAATGACCTTTTCCTATGAAATTAGGAAGAGCAATTAAGAGTATTTGATAGTACAACAGTTAACATCGAACCATTGGAAAGTTGTCATAATAAACATAAGATATTCATATACTAAGGATGAGAGTAAAATTATTTCGTATATTGAAATGACTGATGTTGAGGGGCCCTTATAAATTTTCACAAGGTGTCATCAAGATTGGCAAGGCTTATATCAGTCCTCCATGCAGGATGAAGTAAAGAGAGCTTGTTAAACCTGCTTTTCATTATAACTTCTATAGAAACAGTCAAAGACTGTTTATGCAAGCTCATTCCCTTCTGCACTCATGGGACTCTACCAAGTAGCTTCTCAAGAAAGGCCATTGTTAGCCAGCAAATCCTAGGCATTGGGCATGTCCACCCTTGGGTGTAGTTGATATAACAAGTGACACTCCTCTAGAGAAACTTGGTTTTTACCTTTCCTAACAGGTATTCAATGTAGAATTCTTGGTTAGGCAAGGGATTTTGTGTGTATTTTCATCCTTTAATACAGCCTTAATTATGAACACATCCATACTTAGCCTCTAGCATCATTTATAATAATAAAACACATGAATTTTTCTCCAGCTACTATGAGTGGCTACTCTAAAAGATTAATCAAACTCTCATGAAATTATATGGGATCTTATTACAGCATGTTGATCAAGAACCAAAACTTATAAGCTCATGGCTTGATGCAAACTGCAGTATTAAACACTTAATGTAAATTATATTTCAACCTGTGAGATCTGATGCTAACTATGAATAATGGAAGATTTAAGTTGAAATAGAGTACTCTGGTGCAAAATCACACACTGACGTTCAGAAGTACAGTATCAATTTCATGGGAGAGTAAGAAAATCCTTACAGCTAATAATGTCTCCTAAGAACTAGTGAAAATACTTTCTGAATTCTTCCCTCCCAGGTTTAGACATTTTATGTAGGTGAATGCATATATTCAGCAAATGAATTCATATTTTTATTATAATAAATTTCTAAAGGAGAGAACATTATAAATTTACATATGAGTCAGAATTAACTATCTTCTTAGAAATATTGTTTATAACCTTGATCCAGAAATAATGAACAATACAGTTTTTCCTCTGTATTTTATCCCTAATGAGTACAAATGATATAGGCATTAAATTATTTATTCAAGATGTTTCTCATCATAACATTTAATGTTTTACTTTTATTATATATCTGGATTAACAAATATGAATAGCATAATAGAACATGATTTCCTTAAGTTCTAAAGGACTTAAAAACTAAACATAGCCTAAAATGGCAAAACTACTCATTTTAGCTCATTTTATTATATTGACTGCTAAACTTCTTCTATTAGAGTTTGATTTCAATGTTATGTTTATTTGTTAAATCTTTTCCTGCCCAAGCATTGACAAAATGCTTTTTTTGTTTGTTTGTTTGTTTTGTTTTTTGAGACAAAGTTTCTCTGTGGCTTTGGAGGGTGCCCTGAAACTTTCTCTTGTAGACCTGGTCTCAAACTCACTGAGATCTGCCTGCCTCTGCATCCTGAGTGCTGGGATTAGAGGCATGTACCACCATTGCCTGGTGACAAAATGCTTTCATTATAGTCTCTCACTCATCTATTTAAATCAGGAGACAAAATGTTTCTCTGAGATTTTAGAAAGGAGTTTATTCCTGCCACAGGAGTACATTTGATGTACTGTCTTGTCTCTGATAGCATATTTCTTCCAGAATCACATTCCAACTACAATTCTATAGTTAATAATAATAAAGAAATCACTTAATCTTAACTTGCTGATCTCTCAAGTGAAATTAATAGTGGTATGTTGGAGTCATAATTCACACCATAAGTTACATAGCACTGGGGCCTGTAACACTGTGGTATGAGAGAAGTGACTTTTCATGCAGAAATCCACTAGCTCTTAAATATTGAAAAATTGTATTTTGTGCTACATACAGAATATTGTGCAGGGAAAGAGAAAGGACTCAGCATTTAGCATTTCTCTGGGCAAAACTTGCAATGAATTCAAGCAGAAGTCTCTTTTAGTAATAGTACAGAATTAGTTTACTTCATTTTTCTTGAGTTATTTTATGGCTCTATAATAAAATAGAATATACAAGCCTAATAAAATTTGTTAAGAGTCAGGTAAGGGATCTATACTTATCCTTTTATTGTATTCAAATAAATACTTGTATAGATCTTTATTTCCTTACTATTTATTGTTATATCATATCTTGTCATAAGAACTAATCTACAAGATATTAGAAACTAAATAACCATTCAAATCTGCTCCAGTAAATTTGCATCTGCTTCCCTTGTGATGATGCTGCATTTTGTGCACTTTTATATTTCAGAGTGCGAATGTCACATCCATCAATAGTTAGGAATTATACTTTCTATGAGGCAGTGCTCTAACACATAGAAGTGCCAAACTGATGGAAAAAATGAATTGAAAAGAAATGAAGCAATCTCTAATGAACAAGTGAACATGACTTGTTTAGCACAGAAAAATCAATGAGAATGAGATGAAGCAGTCTCTCTCATGAAATGAATAAGGTGAAGATCAACCTACCATTGAACCTTGCGATTTGTCACCTTTATTCCCACCCTGCACATGGTTCCACCATTCTAACATGGCATGATTTTTTGTCATTGAAAATATGGTCAAGTCTTCTTCTTTAATGTCACCCACTTAGTTATTTATCCTTTGCATTTGACTTTTGAAGACTTTTACATTGACAATAGTGGATAAATTCATGGGTCACAAAACAAAATACCTTTTAAATGACCATACATATGGTAGCTGCTATTATAGTATTTGACTCCTCCAGAGCAATGATTCCAATGAGACTTACATCATGCATACTCTCTTCTAAATGAAAAATTGCTTTAAAATCTTCTGAATGTTTCTATACCTCTTCACCCTGCTATTACATAGTAGACTATAGGGATGTTCTACATTTCTATCTTCATCTTTATTTCTTTTCTTTCACTTTATCACTCAGAATATCTCTTTAGTTTATTGCCAACCATACATATCTACACTTCTAGTTCTTTCTAGGAGCCATGCGTGATTTTCAAAACCTATTCAGATAATTATGTAGTTGTCTTAACACCAGTGTAAGGCCATGGGCTCAGGCTGCCTCTGTAGTTCTTCAGTTATATGCCAAATATGATCACGATACCAAGCTTTCTAAGAAATGGCAAGAATGAGTAGGATACAGTACTTACACAACTTAGATTTTAGAAATACAGTGGAGGAAATTGAAATGAAACCAGATAAAATATGAAGACATGAAGAACAATCCCATTTTTTGTCTTCTCTTTCCTTATAAATGCATTGTTTTCTTATCCCTCCAAACTGGAAATCTCAGATTTGCTTGTGACTTTCATTTATCTGTGATTTCATGGCCACTCCTTATATGGATTGTCTGTACAAGTTCATTTCCTCCTATAATATTTCCATATTTTCTTCCTTTTTGTCTGGTTTTTTTTCATAAGCATCTGATTCAGGACTCTTCATTGCACACATTAACTTATGTGCTATTCTTCCTTTATACAAGTGGCTTTATATAAGCCACTACACAATATATGATATTTCCAAAATGTGTTGTTTTTAGCTAATTTCATTTTCCCTGACTTGGAATAAGTCCCTATACATTATTAAGGTTATATTGAGTTTCAAAAATTATATTTCCTATGAGTATTTCCAATAAATGTTTTGCATGTGTTTTCAACTTTGAATGCTTTGTTGTGTTTTACAGTGTTGCATACACATGCATACACACAAATATCCACAGCTGTACAGACTGTCTCTCATTAGGTGGGTGTATAGCAGATCCTAAATTATTAGGAATAGAATAAGTTGAATTTAGCACTCGTGAGCTATTACAGCTTGTTCAAGCACTTAACCTCTCTGAGTCTTCAGTGTTCTCATTTCCAAAATTAAATGTGATAAATAAATGACACTTGGTAGAGGAAATGGCATATGGCAAGCACTTTATAAAGCCATACACCAATAATGAATCCTCTAAGCAGAAACATAATGTGTAAAGAGCTGTATTCTTCTTCTCATTTTTTTTTTTTTGGACAAGGTCCAGTAAAAGTCTTTCCCTATAATACCAATGGAGATATTCTATGAATGAATACACACACACACACACACACACACACACGTACGCACACACACACACACACACACATATATATTTCTTTACTTCTTAACTGTATTGTTTTATGTCTAATAAGTGCAGCGCTGCTTGAGATCTCATGCTATCTATAGTGATTCTTGGATGTTTCTCATATCATCTCTTCTGTCTTCTAATTATAGGGTTTTTACAATAAAAGTAATATTGAATGCACAATCTTTGTTTACTCCAAACTTTCATCACATCTCTCCTCTATGTATTTTATGTCACTAAGCAACATACAACTAATAGTTTTTAACAATTTTGGGAGGTCAAAAAGAGGGGAAGAGCTAGGAGATCTGAGAAGATTATGAAGTGAGTATGATCCAGGCGCACCATTTGAAATTCCCAAATAATCAGTAAAAATATTATGTTGGAAAAATGTAATTATATTGGTTATATTTTAATTTTAAATTATCCTATGTTCAATAAAAAATTTTAACATGTTGTAAATATTGAAACAATGATGTATATATCTATTACACACCTAAGTTATTATGAATGCTCCTGTTTAAATATCTTCATGTTCTAGAATTAATTTAACATCTGTTATGTTAATATTCAAACTGTCATTCATTAGCAAGCTGTCAGCTTTTATTTTCTTTGAGGTAAAAATATATTAAGAGTATTCTTATTTCTGATTAGGACCAGACCCTTCATAAGAAAATATAAAAACAAATGAATAATATATATTATTAAGTGTGACCAGTGACAAGAATGGCTCACCTAGGTCTAATGCCACAGGACATTTGCATTCTATTGGGTTCATTTAAACTTAGGTGATAACAATGATGAGATGGCTGAACAGGTAAAGACCCTTGCTGTTAATCCTGTTAATTTGAGTTAGATTTCTAGAGCTCAAATGGTAGAAGGACAGAACTGATACCTGCAAATCCTCTGACCTCTAAATGTGGAGTGTGACTCATGTTTACCACATACATACATACATACATACATACATACATACATACACACACCCACCCACCAAATACATACACAAAAAAATGACAATTTAAAAGGGAACAAGGAGGGAAAATAATATAATTATATACCATGATCTCAAAAAATAATAAAAACAAGTTGTGGTGATATATTATTTATGATTTATGAAAACTCATTTGATGATTCAGAAAGTAAAGCCAGCCACAAACTATAGAGGGATGCCAGTGGTGACATACACTTTTAATCCCAGAAACCATACTAGCTAGCCAGGCACTGGTGACACACACTTTTAATTCTAGGACTAAAGAGACAAGCAGATGGATCTCTTTTAATTCAAAGCCACCCTTTGATCCCAGCACTTGGGATCATATACATTTAAACCCTGCACTAAGGAAATGGAGATAGGAGTGATATGACTGGGTGGAAGTAGCAAAATGAGGAGGAGATGCGAACCCAGAGATTTTTTTTTTTTTGACATGGTGGATTCCTGGAGACAGGATTACTGTTTTAGCTTGGTATAGGTAAGCAATACTAGCTTGGCTGCTTTGCTTCTCTGATCTTCAGCTTGATGCTTGAACCCCAATACAAGCCCCTTGGTTTTTAATTATCACGTTACAATAAGCTTTTAAAAAGTAGTATAAAATAATATTTGCCATAAATTTATTCCCAAAATGTCACAACAATAGGGACCATGTATGAATGACTACAGGTTCAGTACTCTGCTTCAGAGATTACACCTTATCACTAAGCATAATTTCAGTTGCTGTTGCATGTTTTTTTTGTGTGTGTGTGTGAAATTTAACTCAACATATTTTCAGTAAACTGAAACAATGACTTGGAGTCACAAAGCCATCCTCATAAGCATAAGATTTTGTTTAGGGAGTTCTTACAATGATCTTCCATGTGATAGCTTCTTCTTACCAACATACATCTCATAAAGACTACCTGTCTTGAATTAAGCTTCTGTACTTACTACTTTGTACAGTGCTAATATATTTCTATCTTCACTATCACATATAAAAATTAGATGATGGATTTCAATGAAGAAATAGAGATTAATGAAAGATATGTCAAATGCAATGCATGTAAATTGGTAACTGATAAGAAAAGCATTTGACTTAATTATAGGTAATCACTCTTATTCTATATTTACTTCTTTGTCAATTTCAGAAAAGAAAAGAGAATGATTAAACATAGAAGGAAGCCCAGTTGTATACTAACTCTCTGAATCCGACAAGGCATTTAATAAAAGTTCCTTGAATTATATTAAGTTTCTTTCTAATTTCATATCACTGAGTTTGATATTTTAGCCATCTTTAGCAGATGAATTACCTGAAATACTCATGGAAGGGGAAATTCCTTCATTTATGGAAGTATAATAGGAAACTCTACCAGGGATGGCATATTCTTAACAAAGTAGTTAATGAATATCTGGGTTGTGACAGATAGCATCTTAGGACACTTAACTTATATATGTGATAACATCCTTCTACAGTTCACAGTCCTCAAAATGAGGATCTAATATGTACTTATGTGTATTTTGTAGAATGTTGGAAAGTAGTAAGAATAATAAAACAAATGTCAAAATGATTCTCATTTTAGGGGAAGAATTGGAGCATAGTTATAATTTTAAGTAATATTATCAAAGATTTTGTTTAAGAAAATATATTTGGCTAGGCAGTAGTGGCACTTGGCTTCAATCTCAGCACTCTGAAGGCAGAGGCAAGTAAATTTCTGAGAGTTCAAGGCCAGCGTGATCTACAAAGTGAGTTTTAGGACAGCCCAGGCTGTTACACAGAGAAAGAATATCTAGAAATACCAAAACCCAAAAAATATGTTTGGCTAATGAGTGGAATGAAATGAAGAGTAACCAATAGAATGTAGACACCATTTTGGCATATAGAGAAAATGGCTAACAGAAAGAATTTATTTTAATATTTTGTTTGATAAATACACATGATTTTTGGGTATTTTGAAAAATCCACCCCTATTCTCTGTCCTCAAAATTCCTCTTCCATATAACCCCTAATTTCTTCTCTTAATTATAAGTGTTCTATTTTTTAAAAAAATCATCATTTGTTGCTGTCAGAGACACCTTCTGAAGAGTGAGAAGATACTTGGAGCAGCATCTCTGATAAGACTTGACCCCCTTCTCTTAGCAGCTGACAGTCATCGCAGAGGACTTAAATCCTGTGGATTTGAAGAACAGGAAAGAGAGCTCCAGAGTAATGGTACCTAGCAAATCGTGCATGCTACTGTTTTCTGTTGCTGACAGGAAGAGAGTGCTTCACATCTATTAGAAAGAGTAGCCAGCTGTAGTGTTGGCAAACATGATCTGCTATTGCCACAACCTAGTCATTCTCAAAGATAAATTTAGCTGTTGTGTTACAAATGAACATTTAAGAGAACAATAAAAAATGGCAACATGGAGATGATATTTATTATTGTCTGAGTCCATTAACAGCTGATGACAGATAGTTTCAGAAAGTATTATAATGTAAATGGATTCTGCACATTATATTTAATTAAAGTCAACGTATAAGCTAGTAGATGATGGGGAAATCTGTACAAGGAAGTATATACGTTTGGGGTCAGATTAAAAAAAGCGAGAACTCAGACCAGATTCAAGCACCTGTTAGACAAAACTCACAATCAGCAATAATCTTCCCTCAAATGTGAGTCTGTCTGAAACTCTTTCTTGACAGAATACTCATACTCTTCTTATCAATTGCTAAGGGATGACACAAATGAGGGGCTCATTTGTAAGCATTGAGAGGGCCAGGCTTAGTAAGTTCAGGGAAATGTAGTTACTAACCCCACATCTAAATATTCCTTTCCCTGATGATTTTTGTTTTTATTTTTATTTAATTTTAAAACAATGTTATTTTACATAATTATCAATCACAGTTTCCTCTCCATGATGTCCTCCCACCCTCCATCTCTTAACCCTACCCCCATCCACTCCTCAGAGATGATGAGTCCTCTCATAGGAAATTATCAAAGTCTGTTACATCATTTGGGGAAGACCAAGGCCCTGCCCCCTATACCTAGGCTGAGCAAGGTATCCCACCATGGGGAATGGACTTTTGTTTTATTTTACATATCCATTTTAAGTACAGATTCAATGAAGGGCCATTATTCAGATGCTTTTGATAAGAAAAGAAGGACACTCTAATATTACTTTTTGCAGGTGGGCTAGGCTTACACTATCATTTTTACATGAGTTCATTCAAACCTTGACTTTGCACGTATTATAGGCAATAAATCTGAAATCTAGATTCTACTGTCATCCTCAACTCTGTGTAATTATGCGTGGTTTGTTTATGTCACAAAATAATCTTGCAAAATGACCTATTTTCAGTTTCCTTTGCACTGTATTTGATGCTGTTTATAGCCTATAATTCAGGGTCAACTTCTCAATCAAATAGTATTTGAAGGACAACCCAAATATACCTTCTATCTACAAAACTGGAATCTATTTTTTTTATCGTATTCTAACATGATACATCTGTGATAATAAGGAGATGGGGTTAAGTGAACCACAAATAAGTGGCTGAGTAAATAATTATAATGCTCAGAGAGGAGACAGTGGATTTTTTTTTTTTTATTATGGCTGCTGCTACAAGTACTGGGATCTAGGAAGTAACAATAATTAGTCAAGAAGAATAAAAATGAGAAAGAAGAGATAAATATAACTGCTAAGTGTCTCTAAGCACCAAGAAAATTAATGCATTGGATGAGAATATTAGGATTCAAAAAAACCTTCTGGCAGATGGAGTGACGGGCAGTAACTGACAAGTGGTTATTTAACTATGACAAATTAAACTCCTAATTTAAGAACATTTAATTAGATGAATATATCAGATGGTGAAAGGAATTTGGTATTTTAAGATAAGAGAAATATATTTATATGTCATGGAGGAAATATAGACTGGACACTTAGGACCTGGGTTTAGATCTTCAGACAAGTCCTGAACTTGACAATTCTGTATTTACTACTTTCAGTATATTCAAGTTCTGACTTGATCTCTAATTCTTTTCATACTTAAATAAACATCACCAGCCCAGGTAATTATGGAGATAATGTGTGCAAGGTGAGGCAGCTTCAGGACCCATTCAGATTTTAATCTCCCAGTATGCACATGGTTGAGCTGCATACGTTTACGACCAATGAGTTTACACTACATATACTAGAAGAAAAATCTTGAATTCACGAGTTTCCTGTGTCCTATTCATTAATTAAACCTAAATACCTTCTAACAAATATGGAATTATAGTCTTTGAGAATACTCCCTCATATTTACTTAAACCCATTATATATGAAATATACAAGAATACATTTTAGGATGTAGAGTAATAAAATTATTTAAAGTATCTGAAAAAATGGTTAAAATGGTTGCATATGATTTTTGTTTGTGTTTAGAAGTTTGAATTTCATGGACACTCCTCTTTTGTCAAAAAGAAAGAGAAAGAAACAGATTTTTAGGAGGTATTTTTTCCCCTCTGAATTCTACTTTTTATCACATATTGTTTCCACTGTAAATGTAATTCATATTTATATAGTCATGATATCCATGTTCTCCTGGTCATTACAAAAAATGTTCAAAACTTCCCATTACATTTCTATGCAATTATAAAGACAAACTGATTCCTCTGATTAAAGACTAGTGAGTAGAAGAGATGTCAGATCTTCTGGATTGTGAGTAAGCAAGGTGTAGGACAGAAACTGAACCCAGGTCCATTATAAGAAAAGTGCAGAATTCCACCTACTGAGTCATTTCCCTAGGTCTTACTAGATTTCCATGAAAATGGGTATTCATCACTAAACATTCTCAGTGCTAATACTCTTTAATGTTTGTTCTACCTCTCTTCTTCAGTCTAATAAAGATAAAATATCACTGTGTAGTATTCCTATATTTAATTCTAATATGATACATTTAAAAACTCTTCAGGATGCTCTCTCTCTCCCTCTCTCTGTCTCTCTGTCTCTCTGTCTCTCTGTCTATCTCTCTCTCTCTCTCTCTCTGTGTGTGTGTATGTGTGTGTATCATCTGCTATACTATAACCTAAAAGGAATTCAATTCTTTTTCTTTTTGTAGTATACTGCTTGTTTTTTCTTGCTCCACATATAATTAGCCTAATGCCTCATGTCACTAATTATAAATTATCACTGAAGTGGCAATGACATCATGGCACCATCATTTTCTTAAAAGCATAGAGTGTACTAATAAAGTACTTATTTTACATTGAGACACACACAATTTAATGTTTATCCCAAAGTAAAATTTATTACCCCAGTGCCATAATTCTAGAGTAACTTGCTTCTACATTTAATGTCATGTTGTCATGAGTCATGAAGCATAGAACTTCAAATATCCAACAGCAAGAGAATTTGGTGATACTTCCTTATGCAATGTCCTTTTTGTATAAACATTATTACATTTTCTGTGACCTCTCATGACATTAAGTTCCATGTTGAAATCTTTTCACAAACCCATACATTATCATTTTAGTGTTATTCTTTCTGTTATCACAATGTATGCCTGAAATACTTTCTGTGGTATGCCATAAGTGTTTTTGAAATGTGTTTATTCACAACCCCTGAACCTCCTTTTTTGGTCCTAAAGTAATTCCTGAAAGCCTTGAGTTAGGGGTGTTCCTGGTGATACACATTTTTAAAAACGAACTTATAAAATTATTATTATACAAAAGAAAGCTGCAACCCATCTTTCATTTTGTTCATCTTCCCTTGTCTCTTCTAGAATGCATACCTCAACTAACTGCAAATATCACATTTCAAAATTCGCTGAGTCTGATATCATCACATCATACCTTCAAACCTTATTGTAAAAGTCACTTCCCTTGGGAAGTTAATATACTTCTCCAGGCAGAGATAATTGCCTTTCTATACTCTCTTAGCACTGGGCTCTTAGATCTGTTATAACTCATGTTGCTTGCATTGTGTTCTTACATTTATATATCTTACTACCTTACCAGACAGTGAGTTTTTTGTGGGCAGAAAATGCATGCTTCTGTGTCTTACATATTGGCTGCTACACAATTTTTATCAACTATGTCATTAAAACCAATAATCTGTTTGCACTTTTTGCCTGTAACGGCATATGTTCTGCTATAGGAGGTAAAGTGATACTTAATCATATTTCTCTTCCAAATTAACATCACACTTGAATTGAACAATGGCGGAGTTAAGCCTAATGTGTCAAAAGTAGAGTGTATAAAATACAAACAACTTTTTCATGTTCTAATTTGGATTTGTTAAAATGATATTTAAAATGAAAATACGAAGGTTTAAGGATAATAGTCAATGGTAGAGAGTGTGCATAACACACCTAAAACTATGGATTCAATACCCAGTGGCAGAGAAACAAAACTGAATTTTCGTGTCTTACATATAAATGCCTGGGGGCTTTTGTTCAGTAAGTTCAAAAATGAAACTATTCTGGCAGGAAATCAGTGTGTATGTAAGTATTTGGCAACAGAGAACCCTTCTTCTGTGTCAGAACTGAGAACCAGTAAAAGGAGGCAAGTAATTCAGATGCCTTCTTGACTTTGGTCAGTTTTACACTTTGATCCAGACTTAAGTTTTTCCCTTACAGCATAACACAAATGCCTTACTTATTGGTTTCCCTTTTCACAGGATAGGCATATACTTTTCCCCCAGCAAGCAGACAATTGCCCACCCTACACACGGTGAATTCTTTATTCTGTTCCTTATAATAAAACTCTAGGTCACTCATGTTCAGTCCTCCATTAATAAATGCTTTTGGAATTTCTGACTTTAAAAATACCCAGCATTGGGAATTTTTGAGATAATTTCTCAATACAATAACTTATGGTTTGTACTAGATCTTTGCATCCAACATTAATAATTCTGGGGATTTTTACGAATGGGCATCTCTGACTTAGAAAAAAAATTATATAGGAAAGTGTATATATATATATATACATACATATATATATATACTATAAAACAAAATATAAATACTATAATAGAATTAAAGTTATTGTATTAATGAATATTATTAAGAATTAGTCCTCATATATGTCTATTTTGCACAAGGAACACATGTATTTATATCCTACAGGATTCATAAATGATATCCTTCATGGCCAGGCACACTACATGTCTAGACTCCAACCTGCAGAAGCCATGATGCTGCCTAAATTGAAATTACAGAGTAGTAAATCACGTTGATGCACAAAATCTCAGCAATGCAACACAATGTATTGCTTACAATATATTTTCTTCTATTCAAGAAACTTGAATTGGTTTAATAATAACAGAAAATAAGTCAATCAGTTATCGTTATCCTCATATATCAAATTCTAGTAGATAAAACTGGATGCACACTACATGAACAACTGCAAAACTAACTTAAAACATATCAAAACATGTAAATAGATGAACACAGTGAAATAGTCCCTTAATTCTTTGTGCTCTGGAAGTAGAAGCCAGAGGAACTCAGTTGTCAACCGTCAGGTCTTCACAGTCTATTCTGGAAAATGGAGTAAGATCTTGATTCTATAAAAAGTAAAAATGAGGTTTTCAGGAGAGCTCATTGGTAGAACATTGTGTAGCAGACAGTACGCACCAGATTCCATCCTCATTCTGGCAAAATACAATAAAGTAAAAAGTCTATATCATTAACATATTTTTTAAAAATACATTTTTCAGTAAAGTAACCAAATTGAAATATGTTTCCAATTTATATGTATCAATGTTCATTTTCAAATTAAGTGTTTCATAAGATACAGCAAAGCATCTACATAATTTCAATTTGTGAACTAATGTAAAATTTACTCTCCACCTTAAATTTTAATGTTGCATATTCTAGAAATAACTTAGTCAAAGTAGTTGAGACTTTGTTTATTTGACATATCATTGTGCATCCATTTTGAAGCAAATCTAGCCCTCTAATCTTCATGTTGGTTTTGTCACCTGTTTCTTTAAATGTCAATTTCAGCCAGTAAGCAATGAGAGAATGGAGGGAATGATGAAAAAAATTAATATTTATTTATTAAGAGAATAATCATGGTAGTTATTATTTTGCCACAAGCTTTTCTATCTGTCAAAAATGGAGGAAAAGGAAAAAAAGGAATCTGGATTTTAGCACCACATTTTAATTGAGTAATGAGTTTTTCTAACAGTTGAAAGTCCCGTTCTTTATTCTAAGATGGCTACACCTGTAGAGAACCACTGGTGCCATTCCCGAAGATGGCAACAATTTCCTGTCCATAAGCCAGTAAGGCACGGATGCATGATCCATGTCATGGGGTGACCATTAGGAGCGTTGCGGGCTGCACCTGTCAGTAATGGACACGACTCCTCTGAGCATATATAAGCAGAGCACTTTTTCCTCCTCGGGGTCTTCCCTCAACTTGCTGTAATGAGCCATGCAATAAACATAGATGCAGAAGAATCCTGTTGTTGAGCGTCGTTATTGCAGGCAAGGCAATAGTGCTCAACATACACCCAACTGATCAGGAGCCCTCCCTTACTGAGAAGATGTGTGTGCACCCTACAGCAGCATTCATTGAAAGAAGGCCGGACCTAATTCATGCTTTATTCCAAATGTCTTCCATATGAAAAGTTAATCTTCCTTTTGATATGCTTTTCAGATTTAGAAAAGAAGATCAAAACTTTTTTTTAAAAAACACATTGGGGCATAATAATAGTTTCTTCAATGTTGTCTGATTATGTTTAACATTTAAGTATATATTATGCAGATTCTTTGGACGTGCCAATACTGTGATTTGAAATCAATCTATTTCCACAAAAGTTTGACAGGATCAAACCAAATGATACTGCAAAGGTCCCCATTTCCAATATATTTTCATTGAAGACAAAGGGAGTCTGAATTGCATCCCATGCCTCTAAAAGCAGAAGAGAGTGGTATGGGTGTCCATGAACTTTGTTGATACTGGGACTCATTTCTAGAGCAGAGTAGCATACTGCAAATCTATGAGTATCCTGTTCTAATTTATCACAAGAAGAAAATGGGAGAACTTGCAGTGAATATATCTCTGTCTTTCTTGTGTGTGTATTTGTGTGTGTGAATGCTTTTGTGTGGGCCTGTTTGTGACAGGAGGTATGTTTTAAAAAGCATAATGATTGACAGACCATTAATAGATGCATAAGAGCTATTTGGCTTTGTTTTCATTTTTAATTTTCTTAAAACACAAGTAGTGCCCCTAGTTTGAGAATGTAGCAAAATACTACTATTACTACTTAGTCACTTGCTAGTTCCTCATCATGCAAGTCATGATACCCTCCTTTTTCTTCACTGTATTAAACTTCCTGAATTAACCCTTTCCTAGTTTGCACCTGGACTTTATTTCTAACACTAGAATAGAATCTTAGTCTTTATAGAAGTGTTCTAGCCCTGCCTCTGCTCTTCCTGCCTTTACTCTGACCCTATGAAAATAGTTGCAATGGTGGGAAGGGGTATTATCTGAGTTCTCCAGAACCAGCTGAGTTTTGCTCCTGTGTCCTACACTGATTACAAACTCAAAAATCCCATCTACACCTTCTCATCCTGGCTTCTATTTCAAGGCTGCATGTGGATCATTTTACTTTGTGATAAAGAAACGACTCTCCAAACCTTTATTTTTTATTGTAAATTACTCCATCAAATTCTTCCTTTTCTTCTCTCTACATCCTTCCTATATACTTTCTTCTCCAATACACTCCTTTCTCTTTTTTATCTAACTACTTATGTTCACTTTAGAAAAATTCAGTAAAGGCACAAAGAAATTATAAAGCCTTGTTCCCATTTTCAAGGAGCTGGGGATGCAAATACATGAGATAGTAGTATACAGTTATAAAACAGAATGTAGTCCTACTCTTCAGATTCTGCTACATAGGTGTTTGCCTCAGACTCTTAGAATATGCAATTCCTTGAAGTTATGATAGCCTTAGATATATGCAGCTCCCTAACATACAATCACTTCAAATGAAATAATCTGCAAAAATCAGTCTTTCACTAATAATAGCTCTAATTCAGGTTCTCAAAAGCCACATATGTCAAGTGAATGCTCCACTGGTTAGCAGAAGCTACACCCATCAAAACAGAATGATGGAAGGCTCTGTGTATTGTACTATGTTTCCCATTAGGGGAATGGTTTCCTTTTTTTTTTTTTTTTTTTTTTTTTTTTTTAATTTTGCCCATTTTTTTTTCTAAAATACACAAAATGCAAACAAATCAGGTAATGTGAATGACATGGAGTGACCTACAGAAATATGAACACTAGGGATATTTTAGTAATGGTTTGATTAAGTAGGTTTTTTTTTTTTTGATAAAGCCATTTACTAGCACTTCTTGGGTAGGGTCTTGTTGAATGACAATATGATTGTAGATAACTACTGTGAAGTTTAGAAATGATACGTAACAAGATGGCATTCTTTCCATTGCATGTGTGACTGTAATCTAGAGACAGAAACAGACAGGTGAACAGACAGACAGACAGACGACAGACAAGGACATGGAAAAGGAGGTGTTGATACTGATGCCTTCTCATTCATTTCGTCAAAATATTTCATTCAAAGAATCTAGCATATGCCTTCTTATGAACAAGTCAATACCAGTGACTCAAACATAAATAAGGTCCAAAGGCTTCACTTGATTTCACCAACTGTACAATTGAATACAAAGGAGTTATCAGAGAAGAGGAAAGGAGATATTTCGCACATTTTGTAATTACTCAAGATATGGGGACAATTGTCCTTTAAAGAAACAAAACCCATACTAATATTTCTGCACATCATCTATCCTGAACTTTGCCCTGATGCTGTTGGTCTAATAATTCTTCACAGAGTACATTCAGCACATATACTCTCTCATTAAAATTTGTTTGCGTATAATTCTGTCTTGTGTCCACCTCAGCTGCTCCACAACACTGTGTTCACACACTTGCCATGGCCAGCATTAATGAGCTCTCAGGTGAATTAGATGTTGTTAAGTTTTCACTTTGGCTATGCACTTAGTAAAATCCACAGAGCTGGAAACAGAAATTCAGACACATGCTTACATCCACGTGCAAACTCCCATTAAGTAAGACAATATGCACCCATGAGAACATGCACCCTATCAAAAGGGTAGCTCTTGCCTCCCATGGGTTTCACACACTGCAGAAAATCAACAGGGGAAAAACATATCTTAATTCTTCTTTTTCTTTTTGATCTTTTTTTTTTTTTCTTTTTTCCTGTTATCCTGTGCACTGGAAACCTATCTCTGGGAGGTTTCTGTTGCCTTTCAAGGTCAGAAAACTTCCTTCTGGACTGACACATATACAAAAATTGAATGTACCTGGGTGACTGCAGCTGCTATCACTTTTATCCTTTGCTTCTAATTATTGAAAGATGCAATCTAATTAAACTCACCAGGTGTCTCCCCTCAGGTTAGAGAACCTTGTAGAATCCCTTGCTAAGGGAACAACTGAATGCCAAATATGTAGTGAGCCCTTCATGAGGAGTTTGATAGGTAGGCTTTTTAAGATGTTTTTCATCATTATAATAGACAAAATGAGAAGAAGTAAGCTGAAATTGTGTAGGCAGTGACATACGCGATTATTCTGTCAATTTGTTTTTCAGGAGCACATTTACTGCTGCAAAAGATTTTTTTTCTCCTTAATCTAACTGAAAATACTATTTACTTGTTATACTAAATATAGCAATAAAACTAAAAAAATACCATGTGTTATTTTTCAAATAGACTCTGTTTTTTTCATTTGCTTTTTCGAGGATATTCTTGTAATAATTAGTAGTTAGACTATGCAGAAATAAATTATGATATTATTTTACAGGTTCTATTAGTTTTGAAAGAGTATAAGCTATGTTAGTAATTTTGATACTGATGCAAAGGTGTTTCTTTCCTTAAAATAATTTCTGTGTGTGTGTGTGTGTGTGTGTGTGTGTGTTCACGCGCACGCGCGCGCACGCGTGTGCAAGCTTGGGTGTGGTGTCTTGGTGATTTGTGTATGGAAATTAGTGTGGGCATTTACATGTGAGGGTCAGAGGACAAGGCTCAGGAGTCCTTCTGCTTCTTTTCTTCTATATATGGGTACAGGGGACTAACTCAGGTCTTTGGGCTTGAACGACAAATGCTTTTGTAAGCAGAACCATTTCTCCTATCTGAACTTATTTATTAAATACCTAATTAAATATTAAATTATTCTTATCAATATTATTAAAATTAAATGATATCAAATATGTTTAGGATATGTTGGCAAAAATCAAATATAAAATATACAAATGAATGACATTATTACTATTAATAATATTAAAATATTACTAAATACCAAGTCATTTATAATCTTTTTGCTCGTAAATCCCTTGCAAACAAATAGATGTTGGATACTTTATTAGAAAACTCTTTAAAAATATCAGTAAGAGCTGTAAATAACTTTTCAATAGTTCCTAATATAATATAATATTACTTATTTTCAGATGGCAATTACTCATTGTGATCCTAAGTTATCTGGTTCATTGATTAATTTGGTATATGTAAAACGTTTTTTGCATACTTAGCAGTTTCATATTATCCTTATAATCACAATATACTTTCAGAACCATAATTCCTAGATGCATCAGATTATAATATCAGAAAAATTAAATTAGTAATATTAATTGTATAAGACTCAGTGAATTTATCTGTGAATTTTAACAATAGTTTACATTTCATTTTATGATAAATATTTTATTTTCTTTATAACACAAAATAATGCATCTGAAATTATGACAATAATATTAAAACAAAACATTTAAATATATATGCAATTTATCTCTTAAAGGTAATTTCAATGATATATCTCAAAATAACATTTCAAATTAGAGGATTCAACACATGTTATAAAATGATTATATAGATGATTAATTTTTTCAACCTTTTTTAATATTTTATTTATTTTTCTATAGATTTTTTGTTTTTTATTTTTATTTGACATATCTATTCCAATTCCCTCACCCACCCTCCCTCCTTCATACCCTCTCTCCCTCCCTCTTTTGTTCCCTCTCTCACACCCTCTCATGCCCCCCTACTACCCTCCCCTCCTTTCCCCCTGCCCACTGCACATATAGGGTGATGCCTTCCAGAAGGGGTCATCTAAATCTGTCAAGTCATTTGGAGTATGAACTGGGTCTTTTCTCCTGTCTCTAGGTTAAAGGAGTATCCCTCCATGGGGAAGATGCTCACAAAGTCCTTTTGTGCACCAGGGATACATCCTGGTTCCACTCTCCGAGGTCCCTTAGACTGCTCAGGCCTTCTATATGAGACCCATGTTCTCGGGTTCTGAGTGGACCTGTGGATCCAGTTCTTGCTGGATTCCTAGCTATCAATCTGGGGGCCCATTAACTCCTCCTTGTTCAGGTCAGCTTCTATGTGTTTCTGTAGCCTAGTCTTTTCCTCCCTCTCTGCATCTGGATTCCATTCTGGCTCAGTGTTTAGTTTTGGGTGTCTGCTTCTGTTTCCATCAGCTACTAGATAAGGGCTCTATGATGGTGGCTAAGTTACTTGTTGATCTCACTATCAGGGAAGGACATTTAAGGTAGCCTTTCCACTGTTGCTCAAATTGTTAGTTGGGGTCAGTCTTGTAGGTCTCTGGTATTTCTCTAGGTTCAGTTTTCTCTTCCCACCTATAATGTCTCCCTCTTTTATGGTCTCTCTCTCTCTCTCTCTCTCTCTCTCTCTCTCTCTCTCTCTCCTCTATTCCTCATCTGATTCATTCTTGCTTGTCCCACATGCTTTCCTCTCCTCCCCTTTTCTTTCTCCTAGTTCCCTCTCCACTCGCTGCCCCTCCCACTCCCCATATGCTCAAATCTTGCCCCTTCCCTTTTTCATGAAAGCATAGCAAGAGCTTGAACAAATATAGAACACAGATTATAAAAGGAATTATATCATTTAAAGTCAAACATCAAATTAGATTTTCTTATTTTGATGAAAATTGACAATGGATAGACATTTATATTATAATGAAATTATTTTCTTTTATCTCAAACTGTATTAAATAATACTGATACTCTTTAATAATACATTAACTTCTTATTTTCATTAAAATGTTATGATATAATACCCCCAAATTGCATTCATTTGATATTAGCATGTTGTATATCGACTTTTCAATATTGTGCATAATGTAACATATGGCTTAAATTAGTTTTATGATTGATATTGATGAGAATAGTGTATTTCTTTTCATCTTCATGCTTGTCAATGGATTTGATGTAAAACTTTCACCTGTTGTAGCTGATATTCAGCTGGCATATCTTAGCTCAAATTCTCAAAGATTCAACAGAAAAAGCTGCTAATATACTTGGCAAATGACTTCTATTATTTACTACTACTTCTCCAGAAAGAATTCAATATAACCTCAAATATTCATCCAAACAAAAACTTTCTTGGTCTCCATTCTTGTTATTTCTAGACATTCTTAATGATCTGGCTGTGTATGCTTTTATCGCTTTTTCTCTGGACTTTCAGAGATACACACATGGCTGCAATAACTAGTTTAAAGTAATAACATACCAAGTGTAGCTGCAGGCCACAGTTTCAGCTGACACAAATTGTCTTTCACTGGACACACTTTATAGTCTCTAACACAAGATGACTTGGTCAAAAAGTTATCATTTGCCAAACTATAGCTTCATCTATATATTGTCATAACCTTGCAGCCAGGAAACACAAGTTTTGATACTTTACAATCCAGTAGGGGTGATAAAGTTAAAATGTGTTAATTATATTTCTAAATCAAATCAGCTTTAACCAGTGTACCCTAGGAGTAAATGCTTTAGTTATTCTTTTAGTTATTCTTTTTCCTTTTTTGGTTACATAGAAATTTTCAGCTGAGGGCTAATCTAGGTTCAATAATTCACTGAAAATAGTACTTTGGAAAACTGGTACTAGTAATATAATTACAAAAATAAAAGAAAAAGTGTATCTGGCTGTTTTTCTAATACTTCCAACAAAGTCCTCTCCCAGCATTATATTCTGTAGACTAAATTGATAGCAAAACAACACATGAAAACATTTTTTAGGATGGAATATTTTTGAAACAACAATAAGGAAAACCATTATTTTGCATGTTAATTAAATATTAATTAAAAGTATTTAAAACAGATTTGATTTTTATTGATTTACTGGTTAGTTTTTTAATGTAAACTGTTATATCAATAAACTTATAAGTAATCAGTTAACTATGTTCTACTAGAAAAACAATGTCAAGAAGTTTATGATTAAATTGTTATATCATTCACAGTTAAAAGAATAATGTAAAATTTGTTTTCAGAAGTTTCAAAGACTTTAGAGTCAGTTATAGCAGGCTTCACTTTTAAGTGAATTAAGTGTATTAAGATGCTTATTCCAATAATTTTATAGGAAATTTTATAGAAATATAATTAAGTGAAGCAGATTCTACTTATATTTTGGTTTCTGTGATTTTTTAAAAGATTATAAGGTTATTACAATAAAACAACACAAAGAACATTTTGTAAGAAACTTACAACTATGACTTTATTTTTTCTTTTTTTCCAAATTCAACATCCATACACTTAAACGTAGAGAAAAGTTATGCTTATCTATATTTAAAGCACATTTACAGATGAAATACATTGCAAATTTATAGCAGAAAATATTCTTCAAAGAAAACCTGTAACAGATTATTTCACTACCTTGGACCAAATGGATACACAAAATCCATTCAGCTCACAAATTCACTGATGGAGGGAAGACTTTATATTTGTACAATAGGAAATGTGAAAATACATATATGCACTGTTGTTATTAGTAACATTGCTCTACAGTTACCAATAATGTGTGGAATGATTATGCATTTATATGGTTGAAAGTTTAGGATTGTCTATCAGAAATCAAAACAATAAGCTTGTGGGCTTTACTTTTTGTATCCAGTAACATCTCCATCTTTGGAGCAAGGCATAGTTAGTTGCATTATTTTAAGGGAACAATGGCATAGGTAATAACAATCACTTGTAAAGTATGACAAAAGAACTCTAGAAGCCCCTTCACAACATGAAGTAGTTCTGCACTATGCTTATTTTCACAGCAGGGTTAGACATGCCGGCTTCATGGTCATAATAATTCCCTGCAGTACTTTGACTATTTGGAAAACACTTGAACTCTGTTTAGAAAGGTAAATATGTACATATACAAGTTGTTCCCAAGTTTCAATGTATTTGCTTCCAAAATGGTTTCTCTCACCTAATTCTAAACATGAAATTGTTGTTTAAACCACACAACAGGAGGGAAGGCTTGGTATCTACTCCAAATGACTTGACAGATTTAGATGACCCCTTCTGGAAGGCATCACCATACATGTGGAGTAGGGGGCTGGAGTGGGAGAGGAGGGTGATTGGGGGCATAGGAGGGTGGGGGAAAGGGAAAGAAGGAGGGAGGAAGAGAGAGGGAACTGGTATTGATATGTAAAATAAAAATTAAAAACAAAACAAAAACAAACAAACAAAAAACAAAATCACACAATAGATGATGAGGCCTAATATTCAAGTCACCTGCAAAGAAATGTAAAATCTTGGTGGTGAAATATCATTGTGTTATATTTCATGAAAATATTAAACAGCTAGTTTCCATACTCATTTACACATAGATTAGGGGGATTGTTTCTAACAATAGTCTCTTAGTCTCTGTATTTGTGTCAAGAATAATCACTCAATTGCAGAGAGTGGCCTTTTATTAACTATAAAGCCAGGACAGGAGTTCAGAGATGAAGATCACTAAGCAGGCTTTCAGAAATTTTGAATATGTTTCTCATATATACACACACACACACACACACACACACACACACACACACACACATATATATATATATATGTATATATATATATACATATATATATATATGCTATATATGCCTCCCTTTTCTATGAGGTAAATTTTCCTCCAGTCTTCTATCCCTCTGCAATTCTACAAGATAAAATAAAGGCTCTGGGTAACATGTAATGTACAAAATAATGTAAGAATTTGTTATATATTAGAGAAAAGAGATACAAGCTTTGAGATAAATGTTCCACTTAAAATTGTCCATTTTCTTGTTATTAGGTCCTATTTTTCTCCAAGTGTTTTCTATTCTCCTTAATTCGTTTTTTTAGAACACGGTCAGAACAGGATGGCTTCTTGTGGTTGCTTCTTTTGCTGCTTTCTTTTTTATCCTTTTCTGTTCTGCTACTTCGATTGCATCTTGTATCAATGCCTGTTTTAAGTATTTGTCATTTATCACATTAATTATTTGTCCTTTGGGGAAAAAAGAACTTCTATTTTTGCTCTCAACAGATGAATACCCACACCTTAAAAAAGGTAAAGGTACATAGCATAACCATATTGAAATGCCTTCTATTCTAATAACCATTGCAGATAATATTTCCTGATGTGTTAAAATGTGACCAAACATTCAATTTGTGCTATTCTACTTAAGAGATCATTTAAGGCTCCTGTATACTTGTGTACATATTCTTAAAGCTCAATAAATTGGTGTGTTCTTCTAAGCCATTAGTATATTATCATTGCACACATAGACTTAGCAGGTTATTAGCATTTAACTGTTTCCATCCTGTGAGTGATTTATTACTGAGTTAATAACTCAGTTAGCGTTAGCCTTAAACAAACATTTATTTTCCCTTTACTTATCAACCATCATATAAAATCATTCCTATTTGATCAACAGGAACTGAGTTTAAGCAACTTTAGAACCTCAGAATTTTACATTTGGAAAAATTCTGTCTTAAAATACATCTTAATACTTAAGATAAAAAAACAAACAAATTTCACAAGTTTAATAGTAACATTACAAATAGTAATATCACATATACACCATTATAGCACTAACCTCCATCACATTCTGAATTTATCTGGTTGGCTAATTTTGAAATATAATAAAATATAGTATTATTTTAAGGAAAACACATATACAATATATTGGTATTTTAATGGTTTTTAAAATGCCACATTAAAAATTGCCTACCTTTCTGCTCTCTTGAGGGTTGTTTCGCTCCCATTTCTCTCTGTTAAACTAAATTTGATCTTGCCTAAAGGTGTGGGTATACTTATATGAGCATGGGCTTCAATAATTCATATTTTCAACATTCAGACATTATATGATCCAGTGAATATTCTTAATTAGTTTGGGAAGGAAGCATTTGTATGGATAAACAAATTATTTTAAACATGCTTTTAAATATTTTAAATTGGAGCTTCCAATTAAAATTGTACATGTCACATTGTCTCACTTAATTTTGCTGTTGTTTTTAGGAAGCAGAGCCTCAACTGAACAAAGCTCATTGATGTGAGCGGTGCTCAATTAGTTTCTGATGTTCTGCCAAATTGCCTCATTACCTGTCATGCAAACACCACTGACACTTCTAAAGTTGAGCTTTTTTGCATCTATATTATTCTCTTTAGATTAAAAATAATTATTCTTGCTAGAGTAGTAAAAATAAGCAATTTGCTAATAAAGAGTAAACCAATATGTTTGAAATATAAATAATAGGAAAAAAGTGAGGATGAGGTTTATAAATGAATGTGTGTGAGCAAAGATATGAGTGTACACTCACTCATACGTGTGTGTGTGTGTGTGTGTGTGTGTGTGTGTGTGTGTGTGTGTACACGTGCATGCGTATGCAGGATTCTTTTCAAGTTATTTACATTGTAGATCTTTTCTGAAATCCTTAGAGATTTGCTATGATTGCTTTGTCTGCTGGGACTTCCTATTGCTTACAGTTTATTGACCATGATAGCAACTAAGAGTTGTCCATTGTGCATCTATTTGAATTTGCAATGCACTTTACCGCAGAACCAGAAAACCTGCAGCTAAAGCTTTACTCCCTGCAACAGAAGACTTAAAATGAGATAAACTGCACCTAGGCTGCTTTCTCAAAGAAGAAATACAAGCAATTCCTTTAAACAGTCTTTCACCAGCTATCAAAACATTGATCTCAAGTTAAGACACCTGTGGATTTAACCCTTGAGTTTCTAGTGACCCAAACAGTTTTACTTCCATTCCTGCTTCCTCCCCACTACACACACACACACACACACACACACACACTGCTTTCCCTTTCTTGACTGTTTCAAAGTGAAATAGAAGAGGCAAAAAGTGATGATCTAATTGAGTGATGGTGTTTTCAAATTTGGTCTGTAGACACCTACTAAAGCAGAGCCCTAGTTTCCATTCTTGAATAGCTGGCAGAAGATCATTAATAGAGGATAACCCCTGCATTACATTAAGTGCTTCATAATACTGTAACAACCTCTTGCTGTACAGTTTCTGTTCACCAGTGGCTTTAAATTCCCGTTGCATATTACAATCACCTAGAGGGGTTTTTTAGAACATCTCATATTATGTGGGCCATACCAACAAAAAACAAATAAAAATCAAGGAGTGATCAGGAGATAGGAGTGTTTTTGTGAAAGCTCCCCTGATGCTGCTGCATAGAGTCAAAAGAGCCACTGGTCCTTGTGCCTCCACTCTAAAGGGCAACAGAACATCACAGCCACCCATGGAGGCACCATACTTTCTTTGGTCCTGAAATCTGCCCTTTAAGTGAATCTCAAGGGAATCTTTTGAAAGTAAATACATTATGAACATAATTTTATCTTGCTTTTAATTTTATTTAGTATTTCTACAGTGTAACATGAACTACTTACATTTTCTATATTTTTTTAGTGCAATCTGTGAAGGAATTAATTTAATACAAGTGACAAAGTATTTGTGTAACTAAAACATGCATTTTAATGTTTGCTTTAGGAGGAAAGGCTTCTTTTTCATTTCTGTTATAAGAGTAAATGTAAAAGAAAAAACAAAACAAAAAACAAAAACAAACAAACAAAAAAAACAAACAAACAGTAAATCCATTGTTTCCTTGGTTACAAACCTGGGGTAATTATTAAGCAATGGGACCATCCCAGTTTCTCTCCCACTCATTTTATGTTGGTTTTTTGATATATTCATTGTTAGTTATTAGTGCTTCTGAAAAATGTGAATCAGCCAGAGTTACAGACATGGGGCAGTAAGATTTAGAGGATAAATACAATCTGCTCATTTCCTTAACAATTAACACTGCACAATTTGATTTCAGCACTTTCTGTTTAGTAGGCATAGTCACCAAACATGAGGAGGTTTTGAACATAATATAGTGACAACTAGCTGCAATTCATTCTGTGTGGCTCAGGATGTCCTTTATCCCTACTGATCCTCAAATGAGTAGTTGTCAAAGTGAACTATTCTCCAGTGTCCCCAGATGGAGATTAAGTGGCACGAGTGTTAACATGGATACAAACCAATGCTTCACTTAATCTCCAGATTTGACTACCTTTTAAATTTACAACCAAAATTAGTAGTAGACAAATTATGAGACCAGAACATAAAACTGAAGATAGTTATTACAATTTTATACTTTAAAATAATAGTTATCAAATTTGTCTTTATATATCTCAGCTCTCTCATAAGATTTTTGCATTATTGCAGATGGACTTAAAGATTGAAAGTCCTGACTTCCATGAATCTGTTAAATAAAGTGCAGTTTTTCTGTTTTTTTTTTTTTTTTTGCAACTCTTCCAAATATCTGAGAGATGTTATGTTAACACCCATATTTCACTTACAAATAACTTGAGGTTACTTAATATATAGGTTGTAGCAGCATCTATCCTAGTGAATTCTTATACTTTATTTTAAATAAAAGGATTTATTTATTTTACATCTGAGAAGCAGTTTCCCCTCTCTGTTCTCCTCCCAGTCCTTCTCCCTCCCAAACTCCCCTCTGCTCGGTCATCTACTCCATTGCTTTTCTATTCAGAAAAGGGCAGGCCTCCCATGGATATCAACAAGACATGACATATCAAGATTCAGCAGGACTAAGGACCTACCCTTAGATTAAGACTTTCAAGAAAACACATTGAGGAAAAGGGTCCCAAAACCCAACTAAGAATTAGAAACAGCTCCTGCTTCCACCATTAGAAGTCTTAAAAGGAGACCAAGCTACATAACTGTCACATATATGCTGAGGGCCTGGGTCAGCCTCATGAAGGCTCCCTGGTAGTTGGTTCAGTATCTGTGAGGCCCTGTGAGACCAGGAAAGTTGATTCTTTGGGTTTTCTTATAGTTCCCTTGACCCCTTTGGCTCCTACAATCTTTGCATGTTTGTTTGTGGGTCAGCTTCTGTTTCAATCTCTGTAAGGCCCACAGTTAAAGAAGATCTTGGTACCTCTCATTCTCTTTTGGATATTTAATGACCCATATCTACAGTGCCATAAAACAACCACAGAGCCAGTTTGTGTTGACCCCAACTGTGTTTAAATATTGTTTGTGTGTTATTCTGACATGGGTCTTTCTAAAGTGCTGAAGCTTGACCCAACATCCAAAGAAAAACTCTAATTCCCCAACTTAGTAACAGAATGTAGACAGAGAATGTTTTATGCTTTTGTTTTCTTAAACCATCAGCTATTATTCTAACTTCCTGTCAGTCCTTTTACATTATTTTAATCTCAGAATCTCTGACAAAAACATGATTGGGGACACAGAAACTAGTTTAAAAGTGTTACTTCATTCGTCTCCTTCTCTATGACATTGAGTGTTGTACCAATGTTCCACCTGTGATACAGAATCAAAAAGAGTTCAGCCATTTGAACTATCATTTTTGAACAGGTGATTTCCGGAAAAAGATTTTACTTTGAGGATTTCTCAACATGGGCATTGTTGATATATTAGCAATGATAGTTCTTCGTAGCAAAAGGTATCCTATGCACTGTAGGATTTTTAACAGCATCTTGGGCATGTACCTACCAGATGTGGGTTCTATACTCCTAACCATGAAACACAAAAATGTTTCTACTATTTTAAAATAGCAAGAATGAGGCAAAATTTCCCCTTCCCTCATTGAAAACCACTGATCTATTGCTAATACTAGTGTTTTAATGGTATATTTTATTACTGTATAATTGTCACTGAGATACAGGATTTTAGTTTCATTGTCAAACTAAATTCCTGCTTCAGACAATGAGAACTGAGGTTGTGAGTTTCAGTTTGACATGTCTGTTTTTCTCACTACAGAGTGAGCTTAATTTTAAAAACTGGTTTATGAATAGATAACTAACCATTATTTATTCTATCCCCAAATTTACAGTGCGATATTTGAGGCAGCTCCATCCTGTCAATTTTGTCTTTTGTGTCTTTACTATGTATGCTACAAGGCTTGACCTAGAGATGGTGGAAAGTAGGATTAGAAGTCACCTGCTTTGTAGGTGACTTCAGTTGGTGTAGTATTGTCCATTGAAGTTATTTTTCTTTTATTTTCTGATAATAGCAAGCATGGTGGAAATTTTTAGAATCATTAAGGTCTTTTAATAGAGATATCTGTACTTTACATGTTGAAAGACAGTATCTTAGGTAATTTAAATGACTTATCAGTGTCTCTCAAGACATACCAGTGTCAGAGCTCATATTAGACAGTGCCAAATATTGCTCCTCAGTCCACTTTTCATTTTATTACACTTTACTGTCTTTTGTAATACTGTAAAAACCATATATATATATTGTTATATGAATGTGGAAGAAAAAGAACATGACAGAAAATCCCAATATTGCAATATTCATTTTACATGGAGTCAGATAGGGAACTTTCTATGGTGTTTGTATTTGTCTCAACTGAAATTTTACCAACAGTATTATTAATTATCAATCATGGATAGAGTTATGGATATACATTTAGATGTCTTAGTTAGCTGAACAAGGAATTCAAAATTCTGTTCAGTCATCTCTTTAATAGTATTTGAATTAAATTGGCTTTTTAATAAGGTGAATAATTGGGAAATAATAATGATAATGAAGACTTTTTTTTTACAGAAGAAACTTATTGTAGCATGGTGTAATTTTGCTATAGTTTTGCTTTTTACCTTCACCTGCCTCTTAAGTGCATAGTAAATCTTCAGAGTGTATTTCCAGCTATAATTTACCATCATTTTTTTTTTCATATCTGTGCCTTCTGTTGTTTGTCTTGGGATAATTCACTGCACCTAAGACCATTTATATTCAAGGAATAAGAGGATAAAGAGGGCAAGAAACATTCATTGAAGTTCATTTCTTCTCTCTGAACTAGTTACTACAAGAACTCCAGGAAATTTTTTTTTAGCAGTTTTATATTTGAGCTGTGATTGAGTGTCTCTCAGTCACTTGGTATAAAATCTAATGGCATTTCGGTTTCTGTAAATTTCAGGAAAATTTTTGTCTCATAGCTTCTTTGCCTATCATACCTCCCATTTCTTTTCTTTTTCTCTACATAGATCAAGCATATGTATTAATTTCATCTTAAACTCCATGCAGCTTGGCAGAATGCTTAACCACAAACCAAGAATGCAAGAGCCAGATCACATAATAACTTAAAATATGCCAAAGGAATCAAAATCCTATATATCTTTTTAAGTTGGATATGTTTAGCCAATACATGTTTCTTCATTGAAATTTTATATTTTGCCATTATGATCACAGCATTTAATGAGATAATAAGTTGAATGGCAATGTACTCATTATATATAGTAAATTAATAACTCCATAAGAATATTGAATTCTATTGTAATTGATGTGAAAAGCCTACTTCACTGCTAATACTTCAGTGTAGGCTCAGGTACACAATGGGAGTGAATAATTTAAGTTATATTAGGTAATTATGGCAGTTTCCTCAGGATAGACATCAAGTAAAATACTTTAGAATGTATATAGTCTACTAGACAACTTGGGGATTTAGCCTTGCAAATGAAGTATTACATCATACTTCAGAAAAAAATGTACTGGGAGAATTTCATGAATTTTCATACTTTCAAAAGAAATATGCCTAAAATTATGAGTAAGAGGCTCTCTTTCCATCAAGCTAGCCAGGTAAAGCTTGTTGATTTCCATGAGATAAATATTCCTTCTCTAACTACCATGAAGATAGAATGTTATACCACTGAACAGAGGAACTGCGAATATACGTGAAAATCGGTTCTGGTTGGGTAGCACACACTCAAGATGACCAGCTAAAAGGAAGACTTACAAAGAGCTGAGGTAGGCTGTTCCATTGCATGGGAAGTAAACTATCAAGGAAAAGGAAATGGAGCCAGATCACATCAAACTCTTCTCTAAGGAGAAGTCCTTCAGTTATCATTTAAAAACCAGTTATGAATTAAAATGTCAGATACTTCATCCAGATTCAGTCATTTTACATGGTTTCTGCATGAGTCATAGACACAGTAAAGATTGAGAGGCACTGAGTTATAGAGTCACTCCATTCTAATGTAGCCAGCATTTCTGCAAGAGAACGTGTAGAAATTGGTTTGTTTGATCTCATCAATTTGTTGGTACTCTAGTTCAGATATTATCTTGGCCATCCAGTACAGAAACCAAGCATCAAAATAGGAGATGAGCCCTTAAACTCCATCTCTTGGGTCAATGTGTGCATGGCACTGCTATGATTTGGTGAATTTCCTCACTGAACTATTAAGAGATTAAGACTCAAATCTGTTAAGTGAGAAAATTTTCCTTTTATTATGACCCAGTTGGAAAAGAGAGGGTTCTAATTTAATGATTTTTTTTTCAGTCTGTGCTTTTTGTTTACTTTTTGTAAAGCAGCCAAAATTTCTCTACAGTATGGAGCAGAGTGTGTGGAAACCTCAGGTAACTGAAACTAATGTTAGTGATTAGAGTTGATTACTATGTCTGGCTGCCATAGCAGTAGTGACAGGGTCAACCAAGTCATGTATGACTGTAGTAAGCACTCTGCACCTGGAGACAAGGGCAAGAACACAAAAGGTTACTTAGGCCCTCATTTTCTGACTCCAAGGAGAGTTTCCAAGCCAATATATCACCTTCTTCTTTACTTATTTTGTTGCATGCTGGAGCCATCACAAAATCAAACCACCCTTTCTCCTCTTTTGTATGGATTCCCATCTTCTTTCACAGACTTTATTTATACTACTGAAATGACCTAACTCAGATTTTCTGTCATACTACTATCCAAAAATAATTTGTATTTACCAAGAGACAAAGTTGAAATTGTTGAAAACAGATTATTTGGAATTAATAACTCTATAGTTGGAATCAAGAAAACTGTAGGTTAGTGTAGTGAGGAGTCATAACTAGATATTTTAGGTGAATTTTCAGCTGAATTTCCTTTCTCTTTATGAAATGGTACTGTTGTTTCACAGCTCAATGTTCAGGGTTTCCTATGTTTTTAAGTCCCAGCACTATGTGCAATGAGATAAATACTCAAGCTGCTCTACAAAGCGTGCACTCTTAAAAATCAACAGGGGTTCAGGGATTTCTATTTGTCAAGTTCATGGATTGTTTCCCATGTTGCTTTATATCTGTAGGGTTTTGTACTGTAGTGTAATTTTTAAATGATTGGGTTTCCTATGTCATGTTTGTCAGCACTGTTTGTTTGAATCCATGATGGTCTCTACTCTCTCTCTCTCTCTCTCTCTCTCTCTCTGTCTGTCTCCCTTTTGTACTTTTCAGATTGTATCATTTTCTAAGAACCTAAAAAAGGGTAGAGATACTGCAAAAACTGACACCAGTCACTTCTTGGCTGTCACATTTTGGCAAGGAAAATAGTCTCTGAGCTTTTTATGAGAATCAATTATTTGGAAGTGATTTATAGTTTAAGAAGTATAATTATGATGTTTAAGAATGAGGCATGAGTATAATAGTTATTTAAGAAACAAATTTTCGGCGGGTCCACTTGGAGTTCCTGCAGGCAAGATCCTTGACCCCCAAATACGGGCCCCTGCAAAAGAACAAGGTCTCAGCTGGAGAGCGCCAGTTTCCAGTGAGATCCCACTACCCTGCAAAACCTTCTCAAGTTCCAGCCCAGCCCTCGTCCTCTTCTGCCGGCTATTGGCCAGAGGTGAGTCTGGGCCCAATCGGGGCTGCCTGTCCCCTTCAACCTCTTTCCCCCTCCCCCGCCTGAACTCCCTGGATTGGCCCCTGATCCTGCTGCTCCTGTCTCCGGTCCCCTTTGAGAGCACCCTTGGAGCTCTGATACACCCCCCCCCATCCCAACCTCCAGCCTACCCCCCCACCCTGTGCCCTACCCCACCTACGGTCCTGCCACTCTGGTTGAGCACTGGGACAGAGGGTGGAGCCAACAGTCCACCCTACTCGGAGACCTCTCGGAGCAACTCCGAACAAAGGAGACCTGACTATCCACGTGGGACCACCTGTAATTTCCACCGGCTTGGTCCCTGACCCCGCCTCCAGTCCTCTGCTGGAGTCCCAGGCCCCCTCCCAGAGATCCGCCTATCTCTGCGGGTCCACTTGGAGTTCCTGCAGGCAAGATCCTTGACCCCCAAATCCGGGCCCTGCCAAAGAACGAGGTCTCAGCTGGAGAGCGCCAGTTTCCAGTGAGATCCCACTACCCTGCAAAAACTTCTCAAGTTCCAGTCCAGCCCTCGTCCTCTTCTCCCGGCTATTGGCCAGAGAGAAGCCTCCTAGAGAGCTTGGACCACACAGAGATACAGACATTGAATCTTTGATCCACATAAGCCCATCTGGGAAGGACCATAGAGAGAGGGAAGAGACACCACCAACACCTACAGGAAGAAGCTATGGGAAGAAGGCAATACAAGAGAACACCTAACAACAGAAAGACAAACATGACACCACCAGAATCTAGGGAATCTACACCAACTAGAATGGAACACAACAACAAAGCAGAGGAAGCAGAAGGGTATGACTTAAAAATCACCATCATAAAAATGATAGAGGCCCTCAAAGAAGATATGAGAAAATCCCCTAAAGAAATAGAGGAAAAAAACAAACAAAAAAGTGGAAGAAATGAACAAATTCCTTAAGGAAAGTACAGAAAGCCAAGAAAAAACAATTAACCAGGTGAAGGAAACGGTTCAAGATTTGAAAACCGAAATTGAGAAAATAAAGGCAACACAAATGGAAGGAAAGCTGGAAATTGAAAAGCTGGGCAAAAAATCGGAAACCACGGACACAAGCATAACCAATAGAATTCAAGAGATGGAAGAGAGAATCTCAGGCGCAGAAGATAAACTAGAAGAAATAGATTCATCGACCAAAGAAAACCATAAATCCAACAAATCCTTAACACACAATATCCAGGAAATGTGGGACACCATGAAAAGGCCAAACCTAAGAATAATAGGCATAGAGGAAGGTGAGGAAGCCCAGCTCAAAGGTGCTGAAAACATATTCAACAAAATCATCGAGGAAAACTTTCCAAATCTGAAGAAGGACATGCCCATGAAAGTACAAGAAGCATACCGAACCCCAAATAGGCTGGACCAAAGAAAAAAGACCCCTCGACATATAATAATCAAAACACCTAGCATACAGAATAAAGAAAAAATATTAAGAGCAGTGAAGGAAAAAGGACAGGTAACATATAAAGGCAGACCTATCAAAATTACACCTGACTTCTCCATGGAAACCCTCAAGGCCAGAAGGTCCTGGATAGATGTTCTAAAAGTATTAAGAGAACACGGATGCCAGCCTAGGCTACTATATCCAGCAAAACTCTCAGTCAATATAGATGGAGAGAACAAGATATTCAATGACAAAACCAGATTTTCCCAATATGTATCTACAAATCCAGCCCTACAGAAAGTATTGGAAGGAAAATTCCAACCCAAGGAAGGTAACTACGCCCACAAAAATGTAGGCAACAGATAATCCAACTACACCAGAAACCTAGGGTGAAGCAGAACAAATATATTCACAATACCACTGCCAACAACAAACCTAAATCAAACAACCATCAACAATCAATGGTCCTTACTCACCCTCAACATTAATGGTCTTAACTCACCTATAAAAAGACACAGATTAACAGAATGGATACGAAGACAGAATCCATCCTTCTGCTGCATACAAGAAACACATCTTAGCTCCAAAGATAGACATTACCTCAGGGTAAAGGGTTGGGAAAAGATTTTCCAATCAAATGGAAATAAGAAGCAAGCAGGCGTAGCTACCCTAATATCTAACAAACTAGACTTCAAACCAAAACTAGTCAAAAGAGATGAAGATGGTCATTTCATATTCATCTCAGGAGAAATCCATCAACACAAAGTCTCAATTCTGAACATCTATGCCCCTAATACAAAGCCACCCACATTCGTAAAAGAAACACTACTAAAACTCAAAGCTCATATAAAACCTCACACACTTATAGTGGGAGACTTCAATACACCACTCTCAACACTAGACAGGACCACAAATCAGAAACTCAACAAAGAAACAAAAGAATTAACAGAAGTTATGTCTCAACTGGGGCTAACAGACATCTATAGAACATTCCATCCAAAGACAAAAGAATATACCTTCTTCTCTGCTCCACATGGAACCTTCTCTAAAATCGACCACATACTAGGAGACATAACAAACCTCAACAGATACAAGAGAATAGAAATAGTCCCCTGTATCTTATCGGACCACCATGCTTTAAAATTGGAATTCAACAACAATACAAATAGCAGAAAACCTGCAAACTCATGGAAACTTAACAATGTGCAATTGCACCACTCCTGGGTCAAAGAAGAAATAAAGAAAGAAATTAAAGACTTTCTAATATTCAACGAGAATGAGGATACAACATACCCGAACTTATGGGACACCTTGAAAGCAGTGCTACGAGGGAAGTTCATTGCACTAAGTGCCCATATGAAGAAAACAGAGGATAATCACATAAATGAATTAACAGCGCAACTGAAAACCTTAGAACAGAGAGAAGCGAATTCACCCCGCAGGAGCAGACGCCAGGAAATAATCAACTTGAGGGCTGAAATCAACAAAATAGAAACCAGGAAAACAATACAAAAAATCAATGCAACAAAGAGTTGGTTTTTTGAGAAAATCAACAAGATTGATAAACCTTTATCCAAATTAACGAAAAAGCAGAGACAGAACATGCAAATTAACAAAATCAGAAATGAAATGGGGAACATAACAACAGACACAGAGGAAATCCAGACAATTTTCAGGTCATACTTTGAAAATCTGTATTCCACAAAAATTGAAAATTCAAAGGAAATGGACAAGTTTCTGGATAACTATCACTTACCAAAATTAAATCAAGAACAGACAAACAACTTAAATAGACCTATAACCCGAAATGAAATAGAAGCAGTCATCGAAAGCCTTCCAACGAAAAAAAGTCCAGGGCCAGATGGATTCAGTGCAGAATTCTACCAGACATTCAAGGAAGAACTAATACCACTACTCCTCAAACTGTTCCACAAGATAGAAACAGAAGGTTTATTGCCAATCTCTTTTTATGAGGCCACAATAACTTTGGTACCCAAACCTCACAAAGACACAACTAAGAAAGAAAACTACAGACCAATATCCCTGATGAACATCGATGCAAAAATACTCAATAAAATAATGGCAAACCAAATTCAAAAATACATCAGAGAAATCATCCACCATGATCAAGTAGGCTTCATACCTGGATTGCAGGGATGGTTTAACATACGAAAATCTATCAACGTGATCCACCATATAAACAAACTGAAAAAGAAAAACCATATGATTATCTCCCTAGATGCAGAAAAAGCCTTCGATAAAATTCAACACCCTTTCATGATAAAGGTATTAGAGAGGTCAGGGATAACAGGAACATACCTAAACATAATAAGAGCAATATACAGCAAACCAACTGCCAACATCAAACTGAATGGAGAGAAACTTAAGCCAATTCCTCTAAAATCAGGAACAAGACAAGGCTGTCCTCTCTCTCCATATCTCTTCAATATCGTACTAGAAGTTCTAGCTAATGCTATAAGACAACAAAAGGAGATCAAGGGCATCCAAATTGGAAAGGAAGAAGTCAAACTGTCTCTATTTGCAGATGATATGATAGTTTACATAAGCGACCCAATAAACTCTACCAGGGAACTCCTACAGCTGATAAACACCTTCAGCAAACTAGCAGGATACAAGATAAACTCAAAAAAATCAGTAGCCCTATTTTTTTCAGACGACAAAGAGGCAGAGAAAGAAATCAGAGAAACATCACCCTTTACAATAGCCACAAGCAACATAAAGTATCTTGGTGTAACGCTTACCAAACAAGTAAAAGATCTATATAATAAGAACTTTGTGACTCAAAAGAAAGAAATTAAAGAAGATACCAGAAAATGGAAAGACCTCCCATGCTCTTGGATAGGTAGGATAAACATAGTAAAAATGGCAATCTTACCAAAAGCAATCTACAGATTCAATGCAATCCCCATTAAAATCCCACCACAATTCTTCACCAACCTTGAAAGGATAATAATTAACTTTATATGGAAAAACAAAAGACCCAGGATAGCCAAAACAACCCTATACAATAAAAGAACATCAGGAGGCATCACCATTCCTGACTTTAAGCTCTACTACAGAGCTATAGTTCTGAAAACAGCCTGGTATTGGCATAAAAATAGACAGGTAGACCAATGGAATCGAATTGAAAATCCTGATATTAATCCATGCACCTATGAACACCTGATTTTCGACAAAACAGCTAAAATGATACAATGGGGCAAAGACAGCATCTTCAACAAATGGTGCTGGCACAATTGGATGAGGGTGTGTAGAAGACTGCAGATAGACCCATGTCTGTCGCCATGCACAAAACTCAAGTCCAAATGGATCAAAGACCTCAACATCAATCCAGCCACATTGAACCTCTTAGAAGAGAAAGTAGGAGGTACCCTTGAACAAATTTGTATAGGAGACCGCTTCTTGAACATAACTCCAGGGGCACAGACACTGAAAGAAACAATTAATAAATGGGACCTCTTCAAACTTAGAAGCTTCTGTAAGGCAAAGGACACAGTTGACAAGACCAAACGGCAGCCCACTGACTGGGAAAAGATTTTCACTAATCCTATATCCGACAAAGGGCTGATCTCCAAAATATACAAAGAACTCAAGAAACTAGTCAACAAAACACCAAATAACCCTATTAAAAAATGGGGTACAGAACTGAAGAAAGAATTCTCAATGGAGGAAATCAAAAAGGCTGAAAGACACTTAAGAAAATGCTCCACATCCTTAGCTATCAGGGAAATGCAAATCAAAACAACTTTGAGATACCATCTTACCCCTGCCAGAATGGCTAAAATTAGAAACACCAGTGATGACTTATGTTGGAGAGGATGTGGAGAAAGTGGAACACTCCTCCACTGCTGGTGGGAGTGCAAACTCATACAGCCACTTTGGAGATCAGTATGGCGGTTCCTCAGGAAAATGGGAATTAGTTTACCACAGGACCCGGCAATCCCCCTCTTAGGCATATACCCAAAGGATTCACATCAATGCAACAAAGACATCTGTTCAACTATGTTCATAGCAGCACTATTTGTAATAGCAAGAACCTGGAAGCAACCTAGATGCCCTTCAATTGAAGAATGGTTAATGAAGATGTGGCACATCTACACAATGGAATACTACTCTGCAGAAAAAAATAATGGTATCTTGAAATTCGCAGGCAAGTGGATGGCACTTGAAGAAACCATCCTGAATGAGGTAACCCAGTCACAAAAAGAGGAACACAGTATGTACTCACTCATATATGGATTTTAGACCTAGATCAAATGATCACCAGCCTATAATTCACATCACCAGAGGAACTAGGATACAAGTTGTATTCTAAGAGATTCATATAAAGTCCCTCACAGAACTGGGAAGGGACAAGTCCCCCAGACCTCAGGTATAGTGGGGGAGGACAGCTAATGGAGAGAGAAGTAGGAGAAAATGAGAGGGAGGAGAGGAAGGCATGTGCGACTAGGAGGATTGAGCCTGGTTAGGAATGGAAAATAGGAAAGAGAGAGAGAGACAGAGACAGAGAGAGAGAACATAAAAGAGGGAGCCAATATTGGTTTGAAGATAAAGTTGAACACAAAGAAAGGTCGAAGGAACTACAAGACTGCTCCCAACTAACAATCTCAGCTTCCGTGGAAAGGCTATCATAAATGCCCTTCCCGGAGAGTGAGATCAACAACTAACTTCTCCATGGAGTCCTCAACTAATGCCTGTTGAAAACAGGAGCAAACACCCATACATAAACACTGAGTCAAACTAGAACCCAGAAGCAGATGGAGAGGACAAGACCATGCGGTAGAAGTACATAGAGACAGCTTACCTGAACAAGGAGGAGCTAAGGGCCACTAGACTGATAGCTGGGAAGCCAACAGGGGTCTGACTCGGACTCCCCTGAATATGGGTCTCAGCCAGAAGGTCTGAGCAGTCTAAGAGACCTCAGACAGTGGAGCCAGGATGTATCCCTGGTGCACAAAAGGACTTTGCAAACATATCCCCCATGGAGGGATAACTGTCTTATTCTAGAGATAGGAGAGAAGCCCTAGTCCCTACTTCACAGGACCTGTCAGATCTACATGACCCCAACTGGATGGCATTCCCCTACATATTGTATTGTGGTGGGGGGTTGGGAGGGGAGGGTGTTTAGAGTGCATGGGAGAGGGTAGAGAGGGCAAAAGGGAGGGAAGGAGGGAGGGAGGGCTTGGGGGGAGGGAGGGAGGGAGGGAGAGGGAACTGGGATCGACATGTAAAAATAATAAAAAAAAAAAAAAAAAAAAAAAAAACGCTTTGACTCCAAAATTTAAGTTGAAGAACAAGTTACTGGGGAAAAGTATTTCTATTTTTGTTTCCACAGAAAATGAAAAGATGTGGATTCCTTCCAGACTAATGTGGTTTGATCACACCAGACCGCCTGAAACAGAGTACAAGCTGATCCTACATTCCAAACAGCTGGACAAAACAGCCCTACAGACTACAGCTAGGATATCTGAATCTTCTTCGAATCCCCCAAGACAGCGCCCCTTACCAGCAGGAAGTAGTTTGGAAAGAACGACGCCCAAATTCCCAAATATTGTGTATAAATGTTTGTTTTCATTTAATTGGACTTTGTTATATAAAATTAAATAAAAAATACTCTATAAAAAAAAAAAAAAAAAAAAAAAAGAAACAAATTTTCTTTTTCCTTTACTGTCTTATAACCCCTATATTAATTAACTTCTTGGCTGTCTTATAAAAATATGCTATGATCCTACTGAGCTTGTGTTCAAATTTTTGTTTTTTAATGATCCCTTTTTTTACACATATTTATACCACATTTAACCATGGTCTGTTGTTATCAATGACAAATATCTTCATGATAGTATCATTTTACCAATTACTATGCATTGCTTTTATAAATGCATTATCTTTTTCATTCAAGTCTCATAAAATACTATGGTTTTTGAAAATGCTATTGTTGAGAACATTTTTCTGAAAGACAGCATTTGGGAAGAATATGAAAAAATAGATGATGTTCCAAAGAAAACATTTCAACAGATACATATAAATACCAAAACTCAAAATTAATTTTTTTTGTGTGTACTGAAATCTGAAGATTCTCTTCAAACCAAACTCACCAAATTAACAAGGAATAGTTCTAATGATACCTTAATGGGAATTTGTAATTAATCACATTGTTATAATGAACCCCTAATAGTGAAGTCCAACATATTTGACTATGTAATTATTAGACGAATGTGAATTAATAAAAATTCAAATTGAATGTTCAGGCATACGTGTGTGTGTGTGTGTGTGTGTGTGTGTGTAGCCTGTCACATGATCTTTAGAAAATATCGAGAGTGTGAACCTGACTAACATGACTCTTGCAGCTCCCAGAAGCTACAGAGTGGACTGAGGCTTGAATGACAATGCTAAAGACTCACATTTACATCTATGTACTATTGGCTCCAGTAAAATATCACTCCAAAATCTCTGACAAGTACTTAGGCTATTCAAAAGAGAAAAGCTTTTCTGCGCACATTCACATGACAGTGTCTGCGACACAAATCATGAAGAAAAAAAAATGGATGTACTTCATTTGGCAGAAGACTGTGTCTTGAGGCCTTAGTGTATGGCTCCCTTCACCTCACAGAGAAGGTGGATGCAATATCAGACCATTGAGGAGTTGATAATGCGGCAGCTTGGGGCAGACTATAAGTGGAGACATGATTCCATGCCAGTTTAGCTTTGAGGATAAGACTGACATAGTATTTGCCTATTACCTTTGGTTACAGAGAGATTAATTCTCGACAAAACAACACTTTTCTTATTGTTATAAGTCATTGTTTTCCACTTCCATTGTGCTTGGTATGAATCACTGAGTGTAGCTTTAGAAGGCCAAGTTCTCCCTTTATCTGATACTGAAACTGTCTCATGAAAATATAACAAAATTAAAGAATGCATGTTCCCTTTGTTTTGTTTTAGAGGTTAAAGAATCCTAGTTTGGTTGAAATGTAAAATGAAATAAAAAAATAAAAAAGTGAATGTGTATGGTTAAGAAAAGGACAATGTATTATAGATATCAAAGTTAAAAATACTTTTATACAAAAAAGCCTATTTTGACTCATCTGTCAGAAATGTGTGAGGTAAAAGGAACAGACCTTATTAGGCAGGCTATTAGAAAATTATTTTATAAACAAAACATATATGTTAAGTAGATAGCACTCTACACCATTTTGGGATGTGGCATATAGTTTAATTAAAGTGCAAATAAAGATTAAAAATAAACAATGCTCCCATTTAATATGTTAGAAAGTCATTGAAGATATTACAAAACCAAGCTGAAGGCTGAGAGATCCTTTGTTTGGTAATCTTGCCAGCAAGAGGACTAAAGTTTGAGCCTTAGAAGCCATAAAAAAATCCAGCAATCAGTGAAAGTATGCAGAAGGAAAGGTAAAAAGTCTGAATGCTTTGAATCCCTGAACTCAAGTGCCAGAGATGAAAACATTGTCTGACTTGCCAGTCTCATCTAGTTAGTAAGATTGGGGCAGGGTTGGAGCAGGGACAGAGACAAAGGTGGACAGAGAGACAGAGACACAGAGATAGCAGATTTGGGGAGATATTTGGTCACACTATAAACCCTGAGTTTGCATTTGCATTAATTAAATAAAATTAACAATGAGCCAGGAGATAGTTGACAGAAAGTAACCATATAGGTTCTCTAGAGTGCATCAGAGTGAGTGGAAATTAAGGAGATGCCAGGCAGAGGCCAGGGACCTGAGGCCAGACACACAGCAAGCAGTGAAAGCATACAGAATAAAAAAAAAAAGGTAAAAATTCTGAGGCAAAATGTAGATGGATAGAAAGAGGCTAAATTAAGTTAAAAGCTCTTGTAGGGCAAGCCTAAACTAGGGCTGGCATTCGTAATTAATAATTATCTTCATTTCTTTATTTGGGAACTTGAAGCATGATAAATAAAAGACCCAGAGGCTGAAATTGGGGTTTAAGCTTCAAGCTGAAGAAGCCAGCCACAAGCTCTTACCTTCACCTCAGCTCAGAACAAAGGGGTGCTTCTGAGACTGCACCTGACTTTACTGTTCCTCATATTAACTCAGAATGCTATGCTGTCCCCAGTGTGACTAGAAACTGTCAGACTGAATGCCAGCTCGAAGTCATTGCTCCTGTCTTACACATCTTTCTAATGCTGGGATTAAAGGCCTGCGATCCCAGGTGCTGAGATTACCTTTGTGTGAGCTGTTTCTTTTAGAAATGGATCAGTTTCATTTAGTTAGTGTGGCCTTGAACTATCAGAGATCTGTCTGCCTGTTAATCCTAAATCCTGAGATTAAAGGAATGTACCACCACTGCCTGACCTCTATAGCTTGAGGCTGGCTTTGCTTTCTGAATCTTCAGGCAATTTTAATAAATCATAAATAATATATCACCATGGGAGCTGATTGACAGACAGAAAAAAATGTCAACTGTAGACACAGACACCAAGAGACACACAGACTGAGACAGACAGACAGACATGGATGAGGGGGGTTGGATCCTGTCCCTTCATTCTCAAGGGAAAGAGGAATGGTTCCTGAGGAATGACACCCAAGTTTATGTGTCCTTGGAGATCCACATACACAAGCTTGTGCAATATATGCATATGCATGTGTGTGCTTGTAAGTATGTACACATACACATATTACACAAAACACACACTCACGCACATACCACATGCACACACTCATACCACACACCGCACACATGGCACACACAGCACATACTACACATACACAAACCACACACACATACCACACATACACACACCACACACACATACCACACATATACATGCCACACACACACCACATATACACACCACACATTCATACCACACACAGACACACCACACACATAACACACATACCCACACAAATACCACACACACTCACACATGCATATAGATGCACATACACATACTACACTCACATAGACCACAGAAACACACCACACAAACACATATATAGACAGATGCACATACCACACACATACACACAAAGACACAACACATAAACACATACACACACAAACACAAGCCCACAAGCATACACACTTGCACACACACCCCACATACACACATGCACACATACCACACACACTTATCACACACACAATCATACACACACATACCACACACATGCACATATATACTACATACATGCACACACACATGCATACCCATACATTTAGACACACATACACACATGCACACACACCACACACACACTCACTTACAATAAACACACAAACACACCCACAGAGAACACACACACACAGACCACACACACACACACACACATACACAAACACACGTACACACTACACACATACACATACCACACACACACACTCACGCTTACACACATAGTCACAGGTAAACTTACATGCACACACACACACATACAAATGCACACACACACACACTCACACAAACACATGCGACACACATTAACAAATACACACACATGCACACATACACATACACATATGCACACACCACTCACACACCTACACACATACCATACACACACTCACACATACACACACCACACACACACTCACACATACACACAGCACGCACTCTCATGCTTAAACACACACCACATACACTCACACATACACATGTACACACACTCACACACTCACACATACAAACACATGCACACACACTACACACACACCACAAACACACACATGCACACACACACCACACACACACTCACAAATACACATACATGCAAAGTGCGTGCACACACACACACACACACACTTGCAGGCACACAAAAAAGACACACAAATACACACATGCACATACAAACCACATACGCGCACATGCATACACACACATGCATACACACACATACACGCATGCAGACACACACACACAATAATTAAAAGTAATTACAGAAGTCTGCCTCTTGCTAATGTCATCACCTCATATAGCAATTCTTTCTCATACTACAAAGTCTGAGAACTACAAGATAGTAAAGGGGATTCCATGAAGTTATTTGACTTCACACCAGCCTTCCTCTGTTCATTCTGATTCTTGTCATGTCCCCACACAGGTCTGTGTACCAGCTTCTCAGAGCCTCTGACTCAGTTCAGATGTAGCTGGGGTTTTGAGCCTCCCAGAGCACAAGGGGATATCCCCCTTCTGATGACTGTCTGATCTGTACCTCAAAGTCCAAGGCTACTCCTACAAGAGGGAAATCTGTCTAATGGTGCCCCTGTGAGTGTGCAGTTGTGAGGTTACTTGAGTAGAAAACACAGCATTTTTATTTCTGGGTAGCAACTGCATCATCTCTATTATAATAACAATAAAAAATCCCCTCCCTGTCTCAGCCCCAGGACAAGTATTGGCACAGAGAAGCAGGGAATTTGGGGAGGATGTAGGTGTCAAAGGCTATGAAGGCATTTGTTGCTGACCTTAGATTCCAAATTATCATTGCCTATCGAGTGGATGTTTGTTGTTTATGGTTTCTTAATAGATCATGATAACACCAGTCAATAAAATATACTTTTGAATTGTACATGTAAAAAGAACCAAGACATTAAAATGTGAGAATGTAGACACCTTTAAAACATATACATTGTCTATTTTATCACAACACATCTCTGAGCACAAATGATGCAATAACATAGATAATCCTGCCTTCTGGTGTTGCTACAAATGCATTGTGATGAGTTTTTTTTTTCTTTTATGGCTCTCGATTTGTGCAGATGACAATTCACCCAGGGCCAAGCAGCATATCTTTTATGCATCATTGATCCCTGCAAATGTAGTTTTTGGACTTGAGATGGATGTAAACTTCTCTAAAGTCTTCTAAGTAACATGGAAAGTCATTAGAATCACAAACAGGCAGCTCAGTGTTTCACATTATTTCTGTCTGCATTTGCCAGCTCCACTATTTTATGGCTTGAGGCATAGAAAGAGCTGTCTATGGCATACCCACTTTTAGTACCCTTCAGACAGATTCTCATCAAAGTAAATAAAAATGGGGCCACAGTGAGGTGCTGTGACTAGCATCAACTCTTCATGGACTCATGCATATGCTACTTGAGTGATTTTGTAGGCTGTATTTTCACAACAAGAATAGAACACCCTGACTGTCACAATCCCCATTTCAAGATGTGTAGCTGTTAGACCAAACTTTGTAGGAAGGCACACTAAGCCTCTCTGCTTCTCCTGAAAGTACAGCTCATTTATTGGAGTTGTTTCTGAGGAAAACCAAGGTTTAAAAGTCATCCCTTATGCATTGCCCTAGTTTCTTGACATTAACCTAATGTGTTGTTCAACCAGTCAACTTTTGTGCTAATGCAAGAAAGAGAGAGAGAGAGAGAGAGAGAGAGAGAGAGAGAGAGAGAGAGAGAGACTTAACACATTGTAGTCAAGCATTGTTCTTAGATGTGCAGTGATCATGTTTTATGCATATTATGTTGTTTCTTCCAAAAGTTAGCAAATGCCACATGGTTTCAAATGCCTGTGACTGCTATCAATGAACTAGAATCCAATAAACTTCAGAAAAATGTAAAGACTTGGTCTTTCGGCTGTTTTTGAAATCTGTCCCTTGTTTGACATATTTCCCAGTGTTGTGAGAAACAAAACAACATAAGCCCTAAGTGAAGGGTACAGGTAAAGTCAAAAGTAACTTTGGAGATCCTGGGAAATAGAATAATATGATCTGAGGACCTTAAATCATGGCAATATGGCTGCTCAAATAGCCAGTTTGAGAAATGAAGTCAAGACTTCAGTAAGCAGGACCGATGAAATGGCTCAAAGTGGAACATCTCCTGCTACCAAGCCACCAAGCTTGAAAATGTGAGTTCAATTCATGGGGATCCTATGGCGGAGGGAGACAATCATGTTCCCTGAGATGTCCTATGACCTCCACATATGTGCTTAGCAAGCTAACAACATGTTTCCCCACAAAATACACAAGTAAAAGAGAAAAAAAGGAAAAAGAAACTGTTAGGTATTCATAGTATTCAGGAATCCAGGATTATACTGAGCTGGGGACAGTTCAAGTTCAAATCAAAGTGATATGTGGTTATAACATCATAACATAGCAAAAAACAAGCTAACAAAAAATACTTTCCAAAAAATAAAAAAACAAACAAACAAAAAATTCTACAAACACACAAAAACAATAGGGAGAAAAGCTGGAAAAATGTAATACAGTAAGTTATTAAAGACTTGAGGAAGTCTCTGCATTTGGCCCATCATAATCTTGGATGGAAAATTTCTGGTGTCTTGTGGATACATAAATTGATAATTATGCTTAGGAATACTCTACACTGTTCATGGAAGAGATCATCATTTGTGTAATTTAAAGCATGTCATATATACATTGAAGTTGTCTGCTATGACCTGAAATCTTCAACCATCAACATAAATCTGGGTTTTAATCTTTTAATTATCTTTTTAAACATACATTTGGTTTATTAAGATTGACATTATATAGATAACCATGAAAGAAGGCAATTATTTTCCCATATTAATATATTGGGGACTTTTTCTGATGTATTTCTTGGTAGGCACTTTATATATTTGGAAATCTTCATTTTGGTACTGTCAGGTACACTGATGAATATCTGCTGTTTTTGTTTGTTGTTAGATTTTATAAGCAACCACTATACTCAATCACCCTTCTGATGGTCATTTTGTCTAACAGTTTAAGAAAAGTTAGAGTGAGCTGAATTTTAAATATTATTTTATTTATTTTCTTTTTAAATTTTTATTGTTTCAAGACAGGGTTTCTTTGAATAACAGCCTGGCCATCTTGGAACACACTCTGTAGATCAGGCTTAACTCATGGAGATTTTCCTGCCTCTGACTGGTATTAAAGGCATGAGTCACCACTGCCCAACTAAATATTATTTTAATGAAATTAAAGAGGTATATATTTACCTTCATATTTTGAATATAATTCATTGTATCCATTAAATATGTCAATAGAGTTCAGTGCTTATTTTTGTTATAACTATGTGTATACATTAAAAAAGATTCCTGTATGAAACTATGGTAGGTACTTTAAAATTATTCTCCTCTAGATGGATTAGGAAGTAATGGTATTCAAAATAATTACGTTTCATTACTCCTCTGCATTATTCTTTTTAAGTGAAGTTACCACCATAATACAAATATGAGCCAAATTTGCCATTTTATAATGACCTATACAGACAACTTTTTGAGTATCCAATGCCCTAATATTTCTTTTTTCATGTAAAGGTAATTTTCCACTAGTTTATTTCATGTGTTCAAAATAAACTAGATTTGAAAAAATTGTTCAAAATATTTTAAATCTTACTTAAAGGATTTTCTTCTCAGAGATGGAGAGAGTTCAAAACACCATTGAACAAATTCTTCTTTGGCAAATGGGACATAAATACATCCAATTTATTTTTAATGTATCTAAGTATATATATAACAAACCCTTGGTAATTTAAAAACTAAAAGGATGAAATACTTTCTTAGTAGCAAGCTGATTTTGTTTTTCAGGTTTGTTACTGACAGATGTCTAATGATATCTGTCTCTCTTTTTTTATTTAAAATTCATTTATTTATTTCTTATTTTACATGTTGATCCCAGTTCCCTCTCCCTCCCTCTCACTTACCCTCACTAACCTGACCACCCTCCCATCCCATCCCCCCACCCCAATACCAGAAAGATAACGCTTCTATGATTTAAAAACTCTGTGTGTGTGTGTGTGTGTGTGTGTGTGTGTGTGTGTGTGTGTGTGTGCAGCAAGCTATATTGTTCAAATGTTGGTTGTTGGTTTTATGTGAGGGTGTATGTGTGTGTGCATATTTGCTCATGTACATGTAGAAACTCAAAAGTTGACATTGTCTTCATCAAACTTTTGTCACCTTAGTCATTGAGGCAAATTCTCTCACTGAATTCAGAACTCAAATTCTGACTAGTCTAGTTAGCCATCTTACTCCTTGTCTCTTCTTCTAGATGCTAGAATTACAGATAATTACGAGGCAGACTTGTTAATTTACATGGGCTCTGCAAATCTGAACTCTGGACATCAACTTGTGAGGTAAGCAATTTATCCACCTAGTCAACCACAGTGTCAAGGAATATTTACATCTCTGGAATATCATCTTATTCACAATGACCAAAAAGTAAAATAAGTTAATTTCTATTCAAAAGTATGGCATTCGTTCTAATTAAAGAAAAGTAGTATATTGTATGATCTCTAAAGATTGGAGAGCTTTTTGAAAAATATACGCTGTATTTAGATACAAATATTTATAACTCCATAGGAATGTGATTTTTTTATGTGAGTGTATTTTTCCAGGCTGATTCTGTACTTCTTTAATGTATTCAAATAATATTTCCTGTTTTAAACAAGAATGATCATTTATTTGAAAAATCTATATTGATATATAATTTCAAAATTTAAACTAAAGGATTTTTAAAATGTAACTGTTCATTTACTAAATTATGAATGAGATCATATACACTGATACTGCTCAAGGCCTTTCTATAAAGGATATAAGCTAGCACTGTAGGAAAAGAGGATTGCTAAACAGATTGCCTTGGGAATAGAATGTTTTAATAATTTGGGTTTCATAGCCAAGCCAATTACGGAAGGGTGCCTTTATATCACACAATATGATATTAAACACCTTTCTAAAATTGTTGCTGCAGCTGTTTGTCAGATATTAGGCAACGATCTGAATGTGTGTATTGTAAGGACTCATTCATGTTCTACTTGAATACAGAAATGAGCAGTGAGTCTCCCGCTACACATTATTCTTTTCAGAGGAATGCAGGAAGAAGTGTGAAAGTCTTTAATTGAAGAATGTTTCACCCTAAGAAATTTGTGATATTCTGTGTCTTTATCTTGCCTCTGTTCTCAAAGCAGAGGATCAAAATTCTGCCTGTTTGTTTTAGCTCTCAGAGTGAGAACTAAGTTTCTCCACATGGAGACTCCCCATGGAATATTTTCTATTGTTCCTTTGAATATATTGATTGCAAATCATTTTTAAAGTTCATAAATAAACTAGAGCATACATTCTGAGGTCAGGGGTCAGGGATAATGTGAATTTAATTGATAATTACATGTATACATGATACAAACTAGAAACACACCAACTACATCTCAAATGAATTTCTGGATAATGAATATGCTACGGTAAGGACTATTTGTTGCTTTATGTTTGTTCAGTAGGTAGCTGGCTGTAGCAAAGAACTGGATTATGATAAGAGATAATTAGAAGGATGATATAGTTTACAAGACATGAGGAAGTGGAAGAAATGTGGATGAGGTCATTGCTATGGGACCCCAGAATCTCCAGATACAACTCCCAACATCAACATGTTTTTCCTAACCTGTGATATCTTGAGAGCAAAACCACCTTCTCTTCATTTCATTTAATTGTTTATGTTTTGACAGTAGTCTTTCAGAGTTTCAGTCTAGGTTTGAAAAATATTGCTTAGAAATTAACTGTGCTTTCAAAATTTTCATACTCTCTCCATTATTCAGTCAATTAAATGCTTGCTCCCATGTATGTATTACTTAAGCACAACAATAAATAGGGTTTAAACTGACCCTGTTACTCTAATAACTGACACAGGCAGAATTTGCTAATATGCTGGCAGTTAATTCTGTCTGTTGATATCTTGAAATATCAGAACTCATATTAGATACTTTTCCTTTGCAGGGCAGCTCGTCAGTGAACTCCTAAGTCCCTCAGCCAAATTGTTTCTTTCTTTCATTCTATTGGTGACATTTGTTTTCATAATTGGGACTGTTTTTGGCTCCTTGACTCATACAGATTATGTGAGAAGAAAATATAAAACTTCAAACTAATTGAGAGGAGAAAAAAACATAACTGGCAGAACAATTTAAATACAAAGTTAATTGGAAAATACTTCAGGAACAGACTACCACTCACAGGTGGTGTTGGCATCTTCAAAAATGCTTGGGAGATGGAGAAATACCCTTTGAACAATGAAGTGAAACAACAGTCAAATATAAATTCCTTTTTCATAATTATTTTCACTTAAACAGTCATTTTAAGAGATGCCATTTATAGAACAAATACTAAGCCTAAAAATCAACCACTTATGTATTAATGTAAGAAAGGTGGATCCTGTAAAACACTAAAGGATATGTTTCCTTGTTAAAGTTACTGTTGCATTGACCTTCAATTTGAGGGCACATAACAGGCACAGGCTGGTCTGCCCTAAAGACCCATTCCAATTTCCATCCACTTAGTTTATATGGCTAGCTCAATTGCCCTACTAATTAAGTAAGGGAATCAAATCTGCTTCAAGTTTCCCAGGAAGGGAGACATTTTTAAAACATTCTACTGTATATCCTGATAATTTTCTTACCATTATTGGAGATCTGTCCTGTTTATTTCTTTCCACAACAGCTTTTAAATATAAACCTTTCATTTCTCTGTCAGACATGGAGACTTGTTGTTAGATTTTAGAATCTTTTTTTCTGCATTATAAATGGCTTGGGAGATGTACATTTTAAACAAGATTTGGAGTGGAAATCATAATTCATGGCCAACATTATGAGTGTTGTATCATGTGAAAATGTCAAAAGATTTACAGTGAGTTTTGCTCTTTAAAACCAAAGTCTCCATCTCAGCAATCCCAAACAGGATTTTAGAAAAATCATATCTGTTTTGGAGACATTATAATTACATCATTTTCCTCTTTCTTATGCTCTCATAAATACCTGCACATACTCCTCCTTGCTCAATATCAAATTCATGGTATCTTTTTCATTAAAAGTTTTTGCCCACATGGATATGCAGGAAGATATTTTAATGCAACAATATTTACTGAGAGAGATGCTCTGAAGAATATCAGCATCGAAAACATTCATAAATTCATAAGTCTAATTTTAGTTACAGTTCTAAGTGTCATCTCTTTCACTCCATTAGCTCTATTGATAGATTTTAATCAAAGCTCCAAAGTTTTATTCATAATAGTTATTATTATTTTTGGATTCCTTTGGTCAGAAATATTCCTATTTATATTTAAGAACCAGTATGTCATTAAAGATTCAGCCCACATGCATGCCTTTTTGAAGGTTTCCACATGTGATTTCCACATGAATATAGTCACTGTGCCTCCTGTTCCATTAAGTCCCCTGCTTAAAATTATAAGATAATCATCATCATTCAACTTTGTCCTGACAAGCTTTGTTGGCATTTTTTGTTAAGTTCTCTCAAGTAGGATCATGTATTCATCTCTGCAGCCTAAGTGGTTTGCACAAATCTTCCAGCTGAGGAAACCAGATCACACTATAGAAACACTGTTAGAAAAATGCCCATCATATATGGTATTCCTAAGTAATGCTTCTTCCACTTATTAACCACTTTTAAAACCAACAGTCAGTCATCATCATTATACATTCTTGTCCCATTCTCATGCAAATGGAAGCCATTCAATTCAGTCAATTGTAAAGGACAAGGATTTCCAAGAATGAGAAAGAAACAAAGTGACATATTTCAAAAACATTATCGAATCACTTAACTATTTACTTGATTCTCATATAAGGTTTGTCTATTTTTAGTCTATGTGAAGTATTTTGCCTGGCTGTATATATGTATAACACATGTATGCCTGGTGCCTGTAGATATTAGAGGAAGGCATCAGTTTCAAGATTTCAGGCGTTTTTAAAAGACAGTGGTGATATGAATAGAACTCATGTCCTCTGAATAAAGGACAAGTGCTTCAAACTTTTAGTTATTGCTCTAGCCCTAAGTGTCTGCTGTAGTGAGATAGTCCTTCTGTGGCGCTGACCATGCCCATTGGGGGTGGAGCCATGGGCAGAAGTGACCTGTGGAAGGAAGTTGGAGGGAGAGCCGGGAAAAGCTCTCTTGCTGGAGTGACTCAGACAGGAGAGGATCGGGTTGAATTTCCTGGTGTTCATCTGTATAGGTTGTTAAGTTATTTCTCCCTGAATAAACATCTATTCGGCCTATTTGTTTATCCTGATCCTTATTTAACCGCGATAGTCTGCCTTTCACATGTTGTTATTTAAAATGCTCTAAACAGAATTATAAAAGTTGTCCTTGGTCTAGAAGAAAGTATTCTCTTTGTAGGCTACAATGATCAATTAAAATATCAAAAAAAAAAAAAAAAACCCCACAAGAATAATGATGCTAATATGGAACTTATTCCTAATATACAAGGAATGTAAGAGAGTGAATTATGGTTTACAATCACCTATAATATGTATATGAGAGTGAATAATACAAGATTCTATTTTAAAGACAGTTCAAATTAGATATTATTTCATTAGCTATTTAACTCTTTATTACATTCTAGTATCCTAGTAGTTATATTAACTGTACCAAGAGGGCTTAAGAGATGACTCAGTATCTAAGAGTATTGCTGTTTTCCAGAAGACCCAGGTTCAATTCCCAGCACCCATGAGGTGGTTCACATGTGTATCTCCATTTCCAGGGAAATCGATACCCTCTTCTGCACTCTGTAGCCATTGTACGCAGGTGGCACACAGACATACATGTGGAAAAAGCATCTCTTTATCTCTCTCTGTCTACAAAAACTCAAAGTGAATAGACCATTTCAAATATTAATATAGTTGGTTGGATTTCTTGAATCATAAAATATATATATTTCTACAGTATTTATTCAGATCTCTTAGCAGAAGCTTTTGCTCATTCGGTATGTATTTGTGAATCCTTATCAATTTTACTTATTGTTTATATTCTTTATTGCTTTGTCAACGGGATATGCATAGCATTCTTTGTTGGATTAGTACATTCTATTTTCTCTTTCAATTTGCTCAAACTGTTGATAGAACCCCTGTTGTTATGCTCAGGGTTTTGTAAGTCAATATTTACAACTCCTAATTCTGTTTCTATTAATATAGCTGATAATTTCACCTCCTAATAGTTCAAGAACTGTCATGTAGAATTCCATAGCACCTGTTAATAGAACACACAATTAAAAGAAGCCCACTTTAATCTAGAACTTCTATTGTAATACAAAACTATGAAGATGAAACATGTAAAATCTCATAACCAATGTAGCCTATAAGAACTGAGTTTTCAGTGTAGCTTAAATATTCATGTTTGATCTACAGTCAGCCATGGCTGAAACTCCTACTGCAGAATATATTCATCATTTATCAAATGTTATGCAACTTCACTCTGCCTTTGTTAATTGTATCTTGGTATAGATGTCAACCTTTCAGAAGCTTTCAACATCCACTCTTGAAAGCAAACAATGGTTGTACAGCTAATTGAGAGAAAATATTGTTATGACAGAATTGAATTGAGTTCAGTGCAGCTCCAGTCCTCCATAAGGCTTCCCAATGAGGAATCTGAAAAGTTTGAGAATGACTGGCTACTTTTTACATGGGAAGCAAGGGTTGTGTACAATATACAGTGAGTTGTGTTGGCTATATAGAGCAATATGCTGAATTGAAAACATCTATATATGACAATCTTTTCCCCAATATTAGTATAAACTGATAGATATTTAATAAAAATAATTACAGAAGGATTTGTAAATGAGTTTATTATTCTATACTTTAAAAAGGCACTACACATCTATAACTCTTCAATACTACAAGAATGCTAAATGTCATTTATTGTATTCTACCAAAATTATATATTAGTATAATTGTTTTTATAGACTTGAGAAGAGTCTGTATTGTTGCAGTGAAAGTTTTGTGGCATATGGCTAACTCACTGAGAAAACAAAAACAAATATGAAGGAGGGACTACAACAATCCTATATCATCATTTTTCCATATTAATAAGTAATTTTATGACATTTTAAAAATCATTTAAATGTACCTTTAAAGGAATTATTTCCTTGCAAAGAATGCAAACTTTTTTACAATGCAGATTTGGATAAAATATGATTCAGAGGGGAGTCATGATGCTTTAAATGGGTAGGTAAACTTAGGTTTCAATCTCTCCCAAATATATGACTTTTAGCATGGCATTCAGTTGCCTAATTACTACACAGTGATGTCAATACCAACCTAAGAAGTTTGTGCTATGATGATCTGTGCACACTGATGTCTCGTTATTTATTGTAATTGACTTTATATCCTGGTGGAGCTGGCACTACTAAGTTACCATAGAGATGCTCTTAGGGTTCCAAGAGAATAAGTGAGTTTAATCTCTATGCATTACTTTGGTGGCATACCAATGTTATTAGAAAAGACTTTAATTATGTTGGCCAAATAACATGTGACATTCTTGTATCTAGGAGAAAAGTTAATCTTGTGAAAACAATTTTTCTGGGGGTTGACAAAATTTACAGAAGTCTGTAGTGCCTGATATTTATTTTTTTCTTGTAAAAAATTTCCAAATGACAGATGATCCTTTCTTTATCTCAAATTCAACCATATCGATATTCTCTAAATTAATTTTAGACTTTCTGATGGAGACATTTGAATAAGGTGCTTGCTGTCTTAAACCTCCATGATAGATTGTTACAGAAGAAGAGGGAGGTAGAGCTAGGGAAAATGAAAGCTGACTTTCTCAACCTGGGCTGAGGAATAAAGAACCTGCACATAGCTTCATTGACAATAGAACCTTACTCTTAATCATGGATTTGACACATAGATAAGGTTTTCTATGTGCAGATTGTATTCCAGGAGATAAGATGAACCTATCTAGTCTAAGTGTAGGGCTAGGAGGTCATTGTTGTCATGAAGCTCAATAAAGAATGACAGTTACTGCCTGTTATACATTTCAGAATCCCTGTCATAGAAATTTACTCCAATTGTAGAATCATAGAATCATGAACCCCACAGGGAAATTACTTGAATGACAGTTCAGATAGCTAAGAGGGAATCTGGATATGATTTATGAAAGCCTAACTTATACTTGGCATTCTTTCATTGACTAGTATAGGAAATCACAGAAAATTAAAAGAATTAGCATGAAATGAGTAACAGATAAAACTTATTTCTTTATTTATACATTATACTATAGATGTCCTTTTGACATATAGCTAATCTTGGGCATGACAATTGCAGTCAGTCCCTTATATTTGTTTTTGTTTTCCTCCATAAGTTAACCTTATGTCATGGGGGTTTTAGTGCATCAATTCCAAGTACTTGCTCAAGTCTGAAGAAAATAATTGTAGCTCATCATGGGCTGTAGTCATGTTTCCTCAAATCACTGTGATGGGAACATTGCCTTTGGTAACAAATAAATATTTTTGCGTGCTTACTAGACAGTAAAGTAATAACCTGATTGAGGGTATTCCAGGGTTAAGGAATTAAATGATGAGCTATACAATATGTATTGGCTCCATGCCATTTTCCCTTGCAGTATTTTGTGTTTACTGAAATTATTGCCTTTGTTCATGGGATAGTTGATAGTTATAGTGATTCATTTCACGCTAGTAACAAAGTCATATGATTGACTAGAGTTAAGGTCTGAAATTACAGCCTTTTATTCTATGTTTAAACTTTAAGCAGGAAGATATATTTAAAGAAGCCTGTAACTAATACTATGGAACTTTTTTGTGACTGCATTTTAAAAGGAGAAAGTCAGACATTTTAACAACGTGGATCTGGAATAAAACTGGATAGGCAAGAAACGTGGTTATATATTCAGCTGATAAAATTTTTAATTGATCCTCTAGGGGACTTTTAATATATTCTCTCCATTACCATATCATACAGTACTAAAATGAATGCCAAAACAAGGAAAGAATAAGGAGGCTGCTAAGATCTCAGTGTGGGATAAAGCCAATACCCTGGGAAGTAAAAGTGATGATGTTAAGTAATAGTGCAAGGTCCATGCACTCAGAAATGTCCTCTCAACCTCAAATCTCATGGAAAACCCAAAGGGTTTTTTTCTGAGTAGTGCATACACTAACAAAAAAATATGTATGGGTCAAAATGTAAAATAATGTTTGTTATCTACATCATGTCAAAGATTTCAAGTAATTTGGTAGTGTCCTGGTCATCCCGAAGAATATAATTTGACTTATGAAGAATTGGATGAATTATGTCTTCTGACCTAAAGTCATTAGGTGGTGGACACAGTTCATCTATAAAGCCAACATTTTGCTCAGTTTCTTGCATCTAAACCTTACTACATGTATTATTGCCGTCCATCTTGAGCTGACATCTACATTTAAATATAAGAACTTGCTCATATATCATATTATTGATACTTGCTCAGCTTTCATTCCCCACAAGACATCTGATATTTGAAAGTCCTGCTTATCATTACTTGAATTTCTTGAACTTATAAATATTTTTATATTTTTAAATTATATTTTCTATGAGGCACCAAGTAGTAAACAAGGCTCTTCATTGCTTGACTAGAAATATGCAACCAGTCATGGGTAATTAAGCACACACTTTAGCTCACTAATATATCAACAACCTTTTTTTACATTACAATATACTTTGAATTTAGAACTCTTTTGAAAACATATATGGGTCTCTGCATCTGCTCTTATCAGTTACTGGATGCAGGTTCTATGATGACAATTATGGTAGTCATCAATCTGATTACAGAAAACCAGTTCAGGCACTCTTTCCACTATTACTTACAGTCTTAGCTGGGGTCATCTTTGTTGATTCCTGGTAATTTCCCTAGTGTCAGATTTTTTACTAACCCCATAATGGCTCCCTCTACCAACATATCTCTTTCATTTCTCTCCCTCTCTGTCCTTCTATCACCTCAAACATCCAGTTCCCTATTGTTCTCTCCCTCCCCCCCTCACACCTCTCTCTTGATTTTCTGTGGAGACCTTGTCTATTTTTCCTTCCCAGAGGATCTATGAATGTCCCTCATAGGGTCCTCCTCATTACCTGGAATCTCTGGGGCCTTTGACTATAGGCTAAATGGAGGAAAATATCTGAAAATATGTTCTGTGATAGGTATGATTAACACATTAAAAATGGCAATATTATCAAAAAAGCAATCTACTGATTCAATGCAATCTTCATAAAAAATCCTAGCACAATTCTTCACAGACCTTGAAAGAACAATACTCAAATTCATATGGAAAAACAAACAAACAAACAAACAAAAAACCCCAAAATCCAGGAGAGCCACAACAATCCTGTACAATAAATGAACTTCCGGGGTCACCATCATCCCTGACTGCAATCTCTACTATAGAGCTATTGTAATGAAGACCGCTTGGTACTGGCACAAAAACATGCAGGTGTATTGAAGGAGTTAACTTAAAGAACCCGATATTAATCCACACCCCTATGAACATCCCAATTTTGACAAAGAAGTTAAAATTATACAATGAAGAAAAGAAAGCATCTTCAACAAATAGTGCTGGCATAACTGGATGTTGACATATAGAAGAATACAAATAGATCCATATCTATCTCCATGCACAACAATCAAGTCCAAATGGATGCAAGACCACAACATAAATGAATCTAACCATAATGAATCTCACAGAGGAGACAGAGGTAGTTGCCTTGAATTCACTGGCACAGGATGTCATTTCCTAAATATAACACCAGTAACAAATACACTGAGAGCAACAATCAATAAATGAGACCTAATGAAACCAAGACAAAATGACAGCTAAAGAAAGGGAAAAAAATTAATAATCCCCACATCTGACAGATGGCTGATTAGAAAACAGCTCAATATATACAAAAATAAAAATAAAATAAATACTAGACATGAAAATATCAAATAATGGCTTTGTCCTCTTCTGCCAGCTATTGGCCAGAGGTGAGTCTTGGGCCCAATCAGGGCTGCCTCTCCCCTACAACGTTCCCCCCCTCCCAGAACTCCCTGGGTTGGCCCCTGATCCTGCTGCTGCTGTGTCCTGTCGCCATCAAGAGCACCCTTGGAGTTCTGATACACCCCCACCCATCCCCACCGCAAGCCTGCCCCCCCACCCTGTGCCCGACCCTGCCCACAGTCCTGCAGCTCTAGTTGAGCACTGGGACAGAGAGTGGAGCCAACAGTCCACCCTACTTCGGAGATTCCTCGGAGCAACTCTGAACAAAGGAGACCTGACTATCCACGCAGGACCACCCATAATTTCCAACTGCTTGGTCTCTGACCCTACCTCCAGTCCTCTGCTGGAGACCCGGGCCCCTCCCAGAGATCCTCCTATCCCTGAGGGTCCACTCTGAGTTCCTGCCAGCAAGATGCTTGACCCCCAAGTCAGGGCCTCTGCTAAAGACAGAGGCCTCAGTTGGAGAGTTCCAGTTTCCAGTGAGATCTGACTATCCTGCAAAACCTTCCCAAAATTCAGCTCAGCCTTTGTATTCTTCTATTGGCTAGTGGCATCTTATACTGGATCCTCAGCATTGACCCCATCACTGGGTTCCTGTCTGTGGAGAGACCTCCTATAGAGCTTGGACAACCCAGAGGTACAGATATTGAATCTCTGACACACATAAGCCTACCGGGGAAGTATCATAGAGAGAAGGGGAGACCCAACAAACACCTACTGGAAGAAGCTATGGAAAGACAATGATACAAGAAAACACCTAACAACAGAAAGACAAGCATGACACCACCAGAATCTAGGGAATCTACACCAACTACAATGGAACACAAAAACAAAGCAGAAGAAGCAGAAGGGAACGACTTAAAAATTACCATCATAAAAATGAGAGAGGCCCTCAAAGAAGATGTGAGAAAATCCCTTAAAGAAATGGAGGAAAAAAACAACAAAAAGGTGGAAGAAAAGAACAAATTCTTTAAGGAAAGTACAGAAAGCCAAGAAAAAACAATTAAGCAGGTGAAGGAAACAGTTCAAGACTTAAAAACTGAAATAGAGAAAATAAAGGCAACACAAACTGAAGGAATGCTGGAAACAGAAAAACTGGGCAAAAAATCATGAACTACAGACACAAGCATAACCAACAGAATTCAAGAGATGGAAGAGAGAATCTCAGGTGCAGAAAATAAACTAGAAGAAATAGATTCATCAACCAAAGAAAATCATAAATCCAACAAATCCTTAACACAAAACATCCAGGAAATGTGGGACAACATGAAAAGGCCAAACCTAAGAATAAAAGGCATAGAGGAAGGTGAGGAAGCCCAGTTCAAAGGTGCCAAAAACATATTCAACAAAATCATCGAGCAAAATTTTCCAAATCTGAAGAAGGACATGCCCATGAAAATATAAGAAGCATACCAAATCCCAAATAGGCTGGACCAAAGAAAAAAGACCCCTCAACATATAATAATCAAAACACCTAGCATACAGAATAAAGAAAGAATATTAAGAGCAGCGAAGGAAAAAGGACAGGTAACATATAAAGGCAGAACTATCAAAATTACACCTGACTTCTCCATGAAAACCCTCGAGGCCAGAAGGTCCTGGATAGATGTTCTAAAAGTATTAAGAGAACATGGATGCCAGCCTAGGCTACTATATCCAGCAAAACTCTCAATCACTATAGATGGAGAAAACAAGATATTTAATGACAAAACCAGATGTTCCCAATACGTATCTACAAATCCATCCCTACAGAAAGTATTGGAAGGAAAACTCCAAATCAAGGAAGGTAACTACGCCCACAAAAATGTAGGCAACAGAAAATCCAACTACACCAGAATCCAAGGGTAAAGGAGAACTAATATATTCACAATACCACTGCCAACAACAAACCTAAATCAAATAAGCATCAACAATCAATGGTCCTTACTCACCCTCAACATTAATGGTCTTAACTCACCTATAAAAAGACACAGGCTAACAGAATGGATATGAAGACAGAATCCATCCTTCTGCTGCATACAAGAAACACATCTAAGCTTCAAAGATAGACATTACCTCAGGGTAAAGGGTTGGGAAAAGATTTTCCAATCAAATGGAAATAAGAAGCAAGCAGGCATAGCTATCCTAATATCTAACAAGTTAGACTTCAAACCAAAATTAATCGAAAGAGATGAAGACGGTCATTTCATATTCATCCCAGGAGAAATCCATCAACACAAAGTCTCAGTTCTGAACATCTATGCCCCTAATACAAAGTCACCCACATTCGTGAAAGAAACACTACTGAAACTCAAAGCTCATATAAAACCTCACATCCTTATAGGGGGCAACTTCAATACACCACTCTCAACACTAGACAGGACAACAAATCAGAAACTCAACAAAGAAACAAAAGAACTAACAGAAGTTATGTCTCAACTGGGGTTAACAGACATCTATAGAACATTCCATCCAAACACAAAAGAATATACCTTCTTATCTGCTCCACATGGAACCTTCTCTAAAATCGGCCACATACTAGGAAGCATAACAAACCTCAACAGATACAAGAGAATAGGAATAGTCCCCTGTATCTTATCAACCACCATGCCTTAAAATTGGAATTCAACAACAACACAAATAGCAGAAAACCTGCAAACTCATGAAAACTGAACAATGTGCAATTGCACCACTCCTGGCTCAAAAAAGAAATAAAGAAAGAAATTAAGGACTTTCTAATATTCAACGAGAATGAGGACACAACATACCGGAACTTATGGGACACCTTGAAAGCAGTGCTACGAGGGAAGAAAACAAAGGATAGTCACATAAGAGAATTAACAGTGCAACTGAAAGCCTTAGAACAGAGAGAAGTGAATTAACCCCATAGGAGTAGACACCAGGAAATAATCAATCATCTTGAGTACTGAAAAATTAACAAAATAGAAACCAGGAAAACAAAACAAAAAAAAATCAATGCAAGGTAGAGATGTTTTTTTTTTTTTTTTTTTTGAGAAAATCAACAAGATAGACAAACCTTTATACAAATTAATGAAAAAACAGAGAGAGAACATGCAAATTAACAAAACAGAAACAAAAAGGGGAACATAAAAACAGACAGAGAAGAAATCCAGAAAATTTTCAGGTCATACTTTGAAAATCTGTATTCCACAAAAATTGAAAATTCAAAGGAAATGGACAAATTTCTGGATAACTATCAAATACCAAAATTAAATCAAGAACAGACAAACAACTTAAATGGACCTATAACCCACAATGAAATAGAAGCAGTCATCGAAAGCCTTCCAACCAAAAAAAAGTCCAAGACCAGATGGATTCAGTGCAGAATTCTACCAGACATTTAAGGAAGAAGTAATACCACTACTCCTCAAACTGTTCCACAAGATAGAAACAGAAGGTTCATTGCCAAACTCTTTTTATGATGCCACAATAACCTTGGTACCCAAGCCTCACAAAGACACAACTAAGAAAGAAAACTACAGACCAATATCCCTGATGAACAACGATGCAAAAATACTCAATAAAATACTGGCAAACCGAATTCAAGAATACATCAGAGAAATCATCCACCATGACCAAGTAGGCTTCTTCCCTGGAATACAGGGATGGTTTAACATATGAAAATCTATAAACGTGATCCCCCATATAAACAAACAGAAAAGAAAAACCATATGATTATCTCCCTAGATGCTGAAAAATCCTTTCATGATAAAGGTCTTGTAGAGGTCAAGGATAACAGGAACATACCTAAACATAATAAGAGCAATATACAGCAAAATAACTGTCAACATCAAACTGAATGGAGAGAAACTTAAGCCAATTCCTCTAAAATCAGGAACAAGACAAGGCTGCCCTCTCTCTCCATATCTTTTCAATATCGTTCTAGAAGTTCTAGCTAATGCTATAAGACAACAAAAGGAGATCAAGGGGATCCAAATTGGAAAGGAAGAAGTCAAAGTGTTTTTGTTTGCAGATGATATGATAGTTTACATAAGCGACCCAATAAACTCTACAAGGGAACTCCTACAGCTGAAGAACACCTTCAGCAAACTAGCAGGATACAAGATAAACTCAAAAAAACAGTAGCCCTACTTTTTTCAGACGACAAAGAGACAGTGAAAGATATCAGAGAAACATCACCCTTTACAATAGCCACAAGCAACATAAAGTATCTTAGTGTAATGCTTACCAAACAAGTAAAAGACCTATATAACAAGAACTTTGTGGCTGTAAAGAAAGAAATTAAATAAGCTACCAGGAAAGGGAAAGATCTCCCATGCTCTTGGATAGGTAGGATAAACATAGTAAAAATGGCAATTTTGCCAAAAGCAATCTACAGATTCAATACAATCCCCTTAAAAATCCCACCACAATTCTTCACCAACCTTGAAAGGATAATAATCAACTTTATATGGAAAAAACAAAAGACCCAGGATAGCCAAAACAACCCTATACAATAAAAGAACTTCAGAAGGCATCACCATTCCTGACTTTAAGCTCTACTACAGAGCTATAGTTCTGAAAACAGCCTGGTATTGGCATAAAAACAAACAGGCTGACCAATGGAATCCAATTGAAAATCCTGATATTAACTTTCGAGAAATCAGCTAAAATTATACAATGGGGCAAGAACAGCATCTTCAACAAATGGTGCTGGCACAATTGGATGAGGGTGTTTAGAAGACTGCAGATAGACCCATGTCTGTCACCATGCACAAAACTCAAGTCCAAATGGATCAAAGACCTCAACATCAATCTAGTCACATTGAAACTCTTAGAAGAGAAAGTAGGAGGTACCCTTGAACAAATCGGTATAGGAGACTGCTTCCTGAACATAACTCCAGGGGCACAGACACTGAGAGAAACAATTAATAAATGGGACCTCTTCAAACTTAGAAGCTTCTGTAAGGCAAAGGACACAGTGGACACGAACAAACGGCAGTCTATAGACTGAGAAAAGATTTTCACCAATCCTATATCTGGCAAAGGGCTGGTCTCCAAAATATACAAAGAACTCAAGAAACTAGTTAGAGTGCATGTGAGAGGGCAGAGAGGGTAAAAGGGAGGGAAGGAGGGAGGGAGGGAGAGGAACTGGGATCGATATGTAAAATAATAAATTAAATTTTAAAAAATGCTTTGACTCCAAAATTTAAGTTCAAGGATAAATTACTGGGGGAAAGGATTTCTATTTTTGTTTCCACAGAAAATGAAAAGAGACTAATGTGGTTTGATCAAGCCAGACCACGTGAAACAGATTACCAGGTGATCCTACATTCAAAACAGCTGGACAAAGCAGCCTTACAGACTACAGCCAGGATTTCTGAATCTTCTTTGAATCTCCCATGACAGCACCCCTTACCAGCAGGAAGTAGTTTGGAAAGAATGATGCCCAAATATTGTCTATAACTGTTATTTTCATTTAAATGGACTTGGTTATATAAAATAAAATAGAAAATACCAAATAATCCAATTTAAAAATGTAGTACAAGTCTATACAGAGAATTCTCAACAAGGAATCTCAAATGACCTAAGGACATTTGTGGAATTGTGTTCAGCATCCTAAGTTATCACGGAAATATAAATGAAAACAACTCTAAGATATCATCTTACACCTGGCAGAATGGTTAAGATCAAAATCATTGATGACAGCTTATGCTGGAAAGTGTTTGGAGTAAAAGGAACATTCCTCCATTGATGGTGTGACTTCAAATTTGTACAGCCACTTTAAAATCAGTATGGCAGTTTCTTAGAAAATTGGGAATCAATTTACCTGAGGACCAAGAGATACCACTTTTTGGGCATATACCCAAAAGATGTATACTCATACAACAAGGACATTTGCTCACCAGTGTCCATGGCAGCATAATTCTTAAAAGACAGGACATGGAAACAATCTAGAATGTGGGACATTTACACAGTGAAGTACTACTAAGGGGTAAGAGACAATGGCATCTTGAAACTTGTAGGCAAATGTGTGGAACAAGAAAAAAAAAAAAAAGCAAAACATCCTGATTGAGGTAACCCATACCTACAAAGACAAACAAGGTATGTACTCACTCATTCGTATTTAGTAGAAAGACAAGTGAATACAATTCTTATTGATTCAGTTACTTTATCATCAGTTAGGCTCTATTCATTCAACTAAGAGCCAGCTACAAAGTCAGCTACTTCCTCTTTATATTTAAAGTCTTAATTTCCTTTGTTTACCCACGATCTCTTTTTTGTGACAGGACTTCTTAAGTACAGAGCTGGCTGGTGGTAGAGAAATCTTTATATTCATACCCAGCTCATGGAAATGTCTATACAAGTTTGTGATTATTAAGAATGACACAGAAAGAGTCATCTCTTATACAATTTGAGCAGGAAAAGTATGTAGGTGTTTTTAGGTGCATAAGCTCATTCTGGCAAATGTCAGTGTTAACTAATGATAATCAGGATTTTACATGAACCCCACAATTATCAGAGTACAGTACAGAATAAATACCATTTATAGAATCCTATAATAGTGAAGGGTTGCAACCGTGTGAACACTTACTAAAATACTGACCTTCATATTTTACTATGGTGAATTTTATGTCACTTTAATGTTAATGTTTTATAATTAAGTTTGATAAAAATAAATAAAATTTTAATTTATGTTTATTGTTTTCTTTAATTTGAGACAATTTCACGTTATTGTTGCATTGCTGTTCTAGTATTTGTTATATAGTACATATGGTTCTTGAACTTTTGCCAATCTTCTGCATCAGGCTCCTATAGTACTGGGTTACAGGTAAATCACTATATATAGTCTTGTATTTACTTTTATATTTACTCTTATTGATTTTCTATTTTTTCAATATTTTTGAATTATACTACATATTTAATAACATGTGCTTGCATAATTTATAAATTTACGAGGGGTACATACTTCAAAAACTTTACTAAATTATGATTGATTTTTGTACAATTACTGTGGCCAAATTAACCAGTTCTTATACAAGCTGTGAAATCTGACCATAATTTACAATAATAATATAGAGGCCATTGTAAATAAATCATAATATGTATTGTAACTTACAAATAAGCTATTGTCATAAGTCAGTGTAGGTATTAGGGCCTGGGTTTGATGGATGGCACAATATCTGTTTCCTGTTTCCTTTTAACTCCTATCAGCTTGACCTGCTACTAAATACTTGAGAGTGGGACATAAAACCTCTATCTCCCTGGTCATTCTTACATTATTTCCTAAGGACTTGAGACAAAAACAATCATGGACTTCTTTAGAAAGTGAGTTATAGAATGATTATATCTCATTGCTCTTGCAGTTTACAGAGCATTTTCTTGGCCATTATCTATTACAATGCATTGCTCACAAACCTCTGGCTTCCTGTGAATTCTATTATCTAAATATCTCAATGGCAACTTTCCAGCACTATACTTTACATAAGCCTTGTTGGGTTTTCTTCTGTCTTGCCTTTCTGTATCTATTTTACATTCTTGAGGGGATGATTATCTTGTCTAATCTTAAAAAATTATCTCTCCTTTTTCTCTCACTGCACCCATGCCATTACACAGTGAGTCTGTATTGGTTGGTGGTTTTCTCTCAATCTAACTTCCTGACTTAGGCATATTCTCCTGTGTCTTCGATATAACTTTCTTTCTTTAATAATGGTGCCCACAATACCATAAAGATTTTTCTTCCTCATTCTCCAATTGCTTGTTTGTAATGTCCATTTTCTGAATCAAGTAATTTATTCTTAACACTATTTGTACTGAGTATACATATATTATTTGCAGCTTATATTCAGTCTTTCTGAAAACATTTATCTCTCTTTTATTTCTACATGGTTTTATCTTACCGAGAACGCCAGACAGAATACATGTCTTTTCCTCCTGAGATCACATGGCAACTACTATTCTCTCCTACCTCTCCCAGAATACTCCTTTTTTCTAGTCCCACCTATCTTGTTTCTCTATTGGCCAACAATGTTTTATTCATCAACTAATAAGAGAAACATATATACAGAAGACTTCTCCCATCAACTGATTATCCATGTATGTGAGTTAATGTAATTAGAGCCCGGACATTGATGTCAGTTGCCTTCCTCTATTGCTCTCCACCTTATTTTTTTGATATAGGGTCTCTCACCAAACCCAGAGAATATGGATTCTGCTAGGCTGGCTTACCACTGAGCCCCAGAGAGATATCTGTCTTCCAGACTGCACTGTGGTTACATACGTGAATCAAACATGAATCATTTAAACTTGGATTTGTCTCACACACAAAACTAAATAGATAAAACCATTAGTAGGACAGCAAAAATGAATGAAACTGTGGTATCATGTGTGCTAGCCTTCATTACCTACAAATAAGGAAGATAGATATGTGATTCCTATAGATAAGCCAGTATAGTCAGTAGACATGAAATAATGTATATAAATGGAATTCTGTTGCATTGCTTCATGCCTAACATTCTGGTCAAGGGGATGGTAGGGCTCTGGTGTCTCTAATCACATTCTTATTAGAATGTGATTACCCATGCATAATTCCAGTTACCTGTCCATTCAATTGGTCATTTTATGGAGAGATATGGCAAGTACATTCTCCACAGGAGAACATAAAGACAATAAATAAAATGTTCTAAAACAGACACACACACACACACACACACACACACACACACACACACACACACACGCTTGTCAGCTTTCACAACTGTTTCAAAGACTAACTTTAGCTATAAAAGTTATTTTCATCTGAAGTTTCTCTTCCCTAGTACTTAAAAACCGATTGCTGAAAATTGAGGCGACTACGAAAATTTGCATCCCTATGCTGTATTTTAGCTATTTAAGTTGTGATGGTTAACAAGAGTTCATACCTACTTAATATTTTATAATTGAACAGAAATGCCAACTATAGATTCCAATGGCAAATGAGGCTTTTGAAAAATATTTTTCAGAGAGTTTACGTGGCTATTTCTGCCATTCACCGATGTGCAGGGGGAACTCATATGTGCAAATTATGAGTGAAAAGTGAAATGATTTGGTATATAATTTTATACCTTTAGGATAGAGACAATTGGCCAAAAGCCAGTCTCTAAATAAATATTTATTTGTTCTTTCCTGCAGTCACTCTCATCACATTTTACTAATAAGGATAGTGTTTAACAGTGCATCAGAAAGGTCAGTGCCTAATGAACTATTCTTTCATCTTTAGATCTTCCTGAAGAAGTGATAATACAATTAAGAATGTGCATTTTTGTTGTCTAGATGAGTTGAAATAGTCCACAATGTGTCAAAATAAATAATTACATGACAATTAGTACATAATTGAATTGTACAATTGCTGATGAAGCTTTAGATCATATAGAACTTATATCTAATTATAAGGGCAGGTATTCCCTAGAATATATTTACCTCTATGTGCATGTTATGTTTAAAATATTATTTGAAACTTAATTCATAAATGCTGTCTTGAAAAGTGAATTTGTACTGACAGTCTTTAAAAGCTTCTAAGTTAGTTGTACACACATTTAATTTTATTCTCTTCTGCTTTCTGAAGACAATTGTTCTCAATTTGTTTGATTGACATTTAGTAATAAAACCTCTCTGTTCCCTTCTTTCTTGGAGGTTAATGAAAGGAGCTTAACATTTGACTTGAAAATTAGGCACATTGAACGTCTATGCCACAATGTACCATGCTATTCTTCAGTACCAGTCAAGTCAATGTCAGTCTGTCTACAAAGTCACAATGGCTTTAGGAGAGGAACAAGATTTTTCTGTTTTGAAGTTTGACATTCCAGATTACAACTGTGTCCTTCAGTAAAATTTCTTTGGCAGCAGCACCATGAAAGACAATGCCTGTGACTGATTCAGTGACCAGATCACAGATCTGATTCCACCTGATGGTTCACACAATCTATTTCAAGTAATACACATAGGTTCTGCATGTGATTCAGGGAACTATGCCTTCCTTCTATGTAAGTTAATATATTAGGATTCCAAGAGGTGGTTTTACAATGTATATAAATATATTATTTGTGAATACAAATAAAATTCTTTATTTCAAATAATTAATAGTCAATAAGTGTGTTGTTTTCATTTTAAAAAATGGATATGTGGAGGTCAATGGGTCAGAGTGTTTGCTTAACACAGATGAGGACATGAGCTGGAGTTCTATTACCAGTGTAAAAATGGTACAACTGCTTATGTTTTTACGCCTGGCATCAACATTTTGAAGATAATTATATAATGAATACCACAGATACACACTTGTCCTTAAAAATTCTTGTCCTGAAAATAGGTCTGAAGGTGTTCTAGTTACTGGGAAAAAAATAAGAGAAATAAAGCAGATGCTTGGCATTTAATGTTTTATTGTTTGTTTCTTTATATTTCAGAAGGTGATTAATATTCTTTTGATTTATCAGAGGTTGAAAGCATGAGAGACTAGTTTCTTAAAATGATATACATGAAAAAAAATTTAAATTTCCTTGTAAAAGCTGTGCCTCCAAACACAAAATATCATTAGCTAGCACAGATTTATCATATTTATAAAACAATCAAGACTTTCATTATATAATAAATTTCTTCTGTCTGGGATGTTTGCCAGGATGTGGACACATGCTGATGACTCTGCTGACAATGTTAGTTTCACCTAGGTCATTTGCACTTAGTGCAAATGAAATGTTAAAATTATATGAAGTTTGTATTTCCACTTGACACAAAGAGAGAAAATTCCTAAATATTTGATTTTATTTCCTGTTTGTTTCACTTACTCTTATTATAAGAATATAGAATGGAGTTTTAGAGGGATTCAGAATGTTGTCTCAGCATGTTCTGGTATATCCTATGTCTCTTTAAGGAGTATCCATAAAGGACTGAGACTTCTCAGATGTATATCAGTGTGAACAAACTATTAACAATTAGGGGAGCAAACATGGGTGAATAAAAGAAAGATGGAGAGCTCTGAGTTCAAAAATTTAAAAGGACATGTGTTGTTCATGATCTATGGTTAGATGAAAGGATAGTACAATTGAAATTGCCTTTGTTTTCTGAATGGTGTAATTGCTATAAGGCATAAAGGAACCAGTTTCATATAATGGTAATGTGGATCTTCTGGGATTATCTCAATCAATCCTGTTTTCTAAGAACAGAGAAGCTTATACCTTGCTAATTAAGAAATAGAGGTTGATGAAGTGATAACTATATAGTACTTCTTGTGAGAAACCATAGATTATGAAGACCCAATGTCCTTCATTCAACAGTTTATCTTCAAAGAGATTGCTGAGCTATGTGATAGATATGAGGCTGTCCTGACTCAAGCATAATAGAGACAATTTCTATTATAAATCTGCACCAACACTGGAAAGAGTATCTCATGTCATTAGTTCCAGAACATGGGAGGCAAAGGCAGGTGAATCTCTAGGTAATCAAGGGCACCATGATCTATATAGAGGGGTACAGGCTATCTTAAAGCTAGATATTGAAACCCTGTCTTTAAAATATCCAAGAAAAAAATAGGAAAAAACAAAACAAAACAAAATACCATCAGCAGCACTAATAATGAAATACCACTGAGACACTAATTCTATTACTTCACTTCTGGGAATTCATCCAAAGGGAATAAAGAGAATAATAGAGGTTGTGAATATCTACAAAGGTGCTCATTACGGTATTAACAATATTAGAGAAAGAAAACACAGTAATTGTTCAGCTCTAGTGCATGAGTAGCATTAAACTGAGATAACACTACACTGAACCACACGTAAGGATGTTGGAGCAACCTTGTAAAGGAAATTGAAAAATAAGTAACAAAGCCACGTGTCCCTTATCCAACAATCTGAACCATAAGATCCTTCAACATAAAAAGTTATTTGTTGTTAACTTGATGTATCAGGTATAAAATTCCACATCTGAACTCAACATAAAAATATTTTTAAAATTATCACCCTACTGTCTCTCTGTGTCTTTGTGTTTTTATGTCTCTCAATAGCCAGATGAATTTGACAAGAAACTACTGCAAAAAGGATATGACATTGTCAGGAGAATTCTGGTTCAAGGCTTCAACATATTATATAGAAACCAAAGTTTCAGAGTACCCTGAGTAGAGATATTGATTGGATAAGAACTGAAAAAAACTGTGGAAGATGGTAGAGAGGAAAATGTGGATTTTAGAAAGAATGGGATGAATGTGATTTTTAACAGATCATATGTGATGGGGAATGCCTTTTTGTATGCTCTGAATATGTTTCTCTTATTGGTTGATGAATAATTCTGTTTTGGCCAATGGACAGGAAGCATGTCACCAGACAGGAAATATAGGCAGAGCTGCAAGACTAGGAGAAGGCTGGGAAGAGGAATGAGAGAGGAGGTCCTGGGAGACACTATGTAGCTACCAAGGGAATAAGAGACTTGGACATCACCAGTAAGCCAAGATTATATAGATACATAGATTAATGGAATTGGGTTAATAATAAAGAGAGATCCAATATGAAACCTGAGCCATCAAACAGTTTGTAATTAATAGAAGCCTCTATGTGTTTAGTCAGAGCTAAACATCTATGGGACTGGGTGAACAGATACTTCCGTCAAAACACATGAAAATTTGAAAGACTTGAAAAATTCACAATATTGTTACTGATATTTTGTGCTTCAAATACTTATTTTAACAAGTATTATGAAGTTAGTTGTAATAGATATGATAATAACATAATTACTTTGGACTTTGTCCTAACTTGAAAGATGTAAGAAATGGATTAAAAAAATATAAAGAAGTAGGATTTCAAAAGGCAGATAAGTATAATGTTCTTTTCAAACATTTGCTTAATTGTTGTTTGCAAAATAAAAAAAAAACACAAGGATATGGGGCAGTACTTTTGCATATGACATAGAAGAAATAGCATATGCTGTTGGTTTTGAAGACTTTGTGAGAACACACATTTGATGTGTAAATTAAGAATTTTCTTCAGTTTTCAGTCATCTAAAAAAAAAAAAAGATGCCTGATGAAAAAATGAAATGGATTGTGAAATATTAACTTAAGATTTAGGGTATTCTACATTGTTGTAATTTTCATAATAGATCTTTATACAACTTCAAACCTATAATATTAGCTAAATCCAGTTTATGAATGCTACACCAAAGACATTACTACTGTTATGACCATTTTGACATAATTGTGATTTTTATCAATGCAGGGTTTAAAAAATACTGTGAAAATAATTACTAAATAAAACCCAGGCATTTATTTTGAAAATAAAATGTTTTATGATGGATTTAATTAGTAGGTATTATGTCAAGAAGAGTGAGAAAGCAGGATATACACTAATATAGATGATCGGACTAAAACAAAATGAAGAATTTTCTGACAGCTGTATTCAGAAACACAGTTCAGTAATAGAAGAAAATAGATCAACATTAAAGCTTCAGGATAAAACTGAACATATATCAATACTTGTCAACTCTTGATTGTGAAAGCATATAGGAAAACATTACAGTGTCAATCAGTGTGCTCTCACAGGAATCTTTTCTTTCCTCCTCTACTCATAAGAATTAGATATCTATGTCCAAAAATGTGTGGCACATTAAGTTTCAATTTTCCCAGACATTTCATCACTGGCACATGGACATAGCATTAATCAAGCAGAAGTGCATTTTTACAGTGAATATCTCATCATTAGTAAACAATTTTCAGTGTTGCTTAAAAAATTTCAAGTTCCCTATCAGCTCTGAGTTTATCCTGGCAAGCAGGATGGTGGGAGTCTGGCTTATTGGATTATTGCCACATGCAGTGTTATTTTGTTTTCCTTTCCCATATTACCATATGCAAGAATAAATCCTTATAAGGAAATAGCATATGAATTTCTTTTTAGCTGGCAGAATGCTACTGACATCATCAGAATGAATCACGTGTCAGAAGCCCAGAAGTAAATTCCAGATTTCCCCTTCTGACTTGGGCTAAGCAAGTTTTTCTTTTCTTTTCTTTTTTTTTTTTTTTTCAGTTTTCTTATGAGAACCATAGCAGTAATTCTTTCTAATCTAAAAGAATTGCTTGGTTAATAAGTGAAACAATAACAATTATAATAATATTAAAATGCAGATTTACCTTAAAGTTTTGATGGAAATAAAAAACAGAGAAGTGAATTTGATACCTTCTGGGAGTCATCCCAGGGGTGTACAGGTCCCAGCAGAGGATATACAGAGTTGGTCAGTTAAAGAAGTGAGCCAGGCCATGATGGTTGGGAGAATCTTGCAGCCTAACTGGCTAGCAGCCAGAGTGCATGTTTATTTATAGAGAATTTGGCAAATATGGGTACATTCATGTTCTAAAACATTAATCATATAATAATTTTATTTGGACATGTATTTCACCTCCTTTTGCTCATCTATTAGTCATCATTAATAAACTATGACAGAGCATATTTATACTTTCCAATCATTTTCCATCAAGTTTTGACATCATTGATAAACAGTTATCTTTCATAAATGTTTTTATTCATCAACCCCCTAACCCAATTTTTAAGAACCTAGAGGCATATGACAGTGTGTTCTCAGGCTAGTAGATTTTGTAGCCAATAGGACATTAGACCAACATAATATTCGATACATCCCTTTCACACTGCCATGTCCTAAGCAGTGTATTATTACTTCTTAATGGTCAGAGTCCCCAAGAAGTATCCTTAAGCCTAAACTGCTATAGTTATTATTCAAATTCTTGCATAGTACAAATGCTTAAATTTTATATGTTTATAGAATATTTCATCATCTTTCTACATCAGTCTTTGCCCATCAGTATAAGTCTCTGTGTAAGACAAAGGTAACCCCATTTAATCAAATTTTGTTGCTCTCTAGGCTATGTAATTGCATAAATGTATAGATGAAGAGGCTTGAACTCTTATCTGTGGCCAACTCATCTAGCCCACCAAATTTTGTTCCTGTTTAAATACATTGACAGATGTTTCAAGAGTGTCTCAAGACTTCATGAAGTGACCTTTGGCTTCTTTATGTGTGTCAACCTCCAAGGCTTCAAGAAGACCTTCAAGTAGATAAGATTATCTCCACAAAAGTGAGAGGGGTGGTATGTTTACAACCTTCCTGAGAAGATGAGGGGTAGTATTCCTGGGAGAAGGCATCAGTGATTCATAGGAAAACTTCCAACAATCCAATACCCCAGATTGTAAAAATAGTAAAAGTCTCCCAGCAAGCAACAGGTGGAGATGAAAACCAAAGGTGGCATAGCAGCCATTATGTGGCTCAGCTCTGCTGGATTTTTGTCAAACAGCTCTGCTGGCCTCATGACATTTGCTATCCCCATCAGATATGGCTGTGCTAGATACCACAAAAGATATTCAATAAATACAATGTATTTAAGTGAAGATACCAATGTACATTGGCATGACAATTTTCTTATGTAAAATAAAGGTATAAAAGGGATATTAATGGAAAGAGCAATATGTTTAACACTAATTATGAAAATAAAACAATTTAAACAATTTTGTGTTCAATATTTTTAATATGAAATGAAGCCACAAAAGCATTGTAACCTTTTTCATTTAAAATATGTCATAACAAATGCCCATAGAATATAATTAAAACTAAAAAAGAAATGTTTTTGAGACATTTTCATCTATTCAACTATTACATCACCCAGATAAGTTTGAGGAGAAACTACTGTAAAAAGGAGATGACATTCCCAGAAGAAGGCTGGTTCAGGGCTTTAGTATGCTATATAGAAAACAAATTTTCAGGATTCCCTTAATGGGTATATAGTTGGATAAGAACAGAAAATAATGCAAGACACATGATCATTTCTTTTCTAAATGTATCCATAAATTCACATTGTAGTTACCAGAATAAAAATGTCGCGAATAGATTACTTGTAAGCTTAACAAGATCATGGAAATGATCATACCTTGATTGAGCCAGTTTTATAATTTAAGTCAGAGTTGAAACTAATCTACTACTAAATTGAATACTATATGTATATTCAAGTGATTCTAGATAAGCGATGACCTTAGTACACAACCATTCTTAGCTTCAAAAATGACCAAACGAATGCCTAATTCTGTTCAACCATACAATAAAGAAAAAAAAAAAACTACTTAAAAAAAAACAAACTATGAACATCATCCAAGTTACTACTAATGTCCGTGAAAATTATACAAATCCAATCAGATCTGAAACAAATAAAATCAAACTGCTCTACATCCATTCTTATTTCAGCAGGTATTTCTTTCTGAAGCTCACCAAGTTAATTAATATTTCTTAGTAACATAGGAAATGCGCTTGTCTGTCCTTGTTACATAAAGTCAGCATCCTGCGTTATAATCTAGAACTTAAGATAATTAATGCTATATATTCTTGCCTTTGAACAACACAGCTGTCAGCTACAGGGCTTTAAAATTAATACACTCTTTCAGAGTATAAATCAGAAATTATGATGCTATCAGACAGTATTTCTTAAAAGGCACTTACCTTATTATATGAAAACAGACTTCTGGTAGAAATTTACCTGTTAAAATAAAACATACATATTTGTGGAGTTGCACTCAGGAAATAATGCAAAGAGAAGTTATTTTTATACCTAGCATCATTGCTGACCAACTTTGTAGAAACTTTTTTTCTAATCTCAATTACTTTTCTTTCAAAAATGAAAATCACCTCTTTGGTTGTAATAATTAAATGCTGTTCTGTTCAATGTGTGTGCAACAATACCACAAAAGCTAATGAGTTTCATGTTTGAGAGCAAAAACAGAAATTACTGGGCACATTATCCAGGTCATGAGTATAGACTGGAGCATATCCCACTCAGTGAGCATAATGAGAAGCGTGAGAATTAACAGCTACACAAGAAAGTATAAGGGTTTGGTGCAGTGGATAATTTGATTTCTATCAAATGAAAAGAAAGCTTCACCAGAGAGATTTGATTAGCATAAAATGCTCTAGTTTAAGCATTTTATTAGTTATTTAAATTTCTTATATATGTTTCACTGAACTGCATTAAAGCATGGGAGACTTTTTCTTTTTAATGAAATGATTCTCATTGAGAGATAACAGTCAAAATCACATGTCATATGCAGCTAATATAGTACCTGGGATAAACCACTTTGACTCAATATGGTAGTGAGTGTCTACGAAGGGTAAGGGGTGACTACTAGGACCAGGAAGAAACAGATGCAGGAACATCTTTCAAGGTGCTTTATTTACCACACTGCATGTGTATTGTTATCTCAGAAGGGAGAAATTATGAACTGCAATTCTTGCAGGAACACTTCTTGTTTGTATATACAAAATTACACATGGGCAAGCGTTCCCATAATTTTCCTCATAATTGCTGCAATGGATACTCACCCAATTTCATATATATATATATATATATATATATATATATATATATATATATATATATATATATTTCACAAAGATAATATATATTATATATTTGTGAACATATAGATGTATGATTTTTGTTTTATCTTGAGAGTGTGATCCAGAATCTCAGGAGAGTGATAGCTTTTAGATACTAATTTGTAAACAAGGCAAGTTCTGGTGAGAAACTCATTTGAGTTCACTTGAGTGTTAAATTGTCAGGGCGGCAAACTTGCTTCCCAATCTCACCTTAGATTGACTGCCTAATAAGATTGAGAAAACGTGGAGCACTCTGGTGAGCTGGCAAGGCCATCTCATCTAGTGGGTATCCTCCCCATAGTCTCTGCTGCTGGGTAGAGGTTTCCCTTCAAGGGTCACTGAACAAGGTCATTAGCTTGTCCTGTGCTACTCTCAGGCTTTTCTGTCCCTGAAGCCTTTATGGATAGCACTGGTTAAAGATCAAAAGAACAATTAACTCAAATGTTTGCCTGTCTCTAGAGATGACTTCTCCACAATCCTGTTTTAATATGGATACACCCAATCAGAGAAATACAGATTGAGACTTTCAGGTTTAATACTGATAATTTCTTAAAAATATATTTGTTTATTATACAGAAATTAATTTAGCTGCTTGTGTTTAACCTGTCACTGGAATCTTTCCACAGTATCTAATTATGATGGTCACTAAGGTTTCCATAAATTTCCTACTCTTCCTGTGTCTACTTCAGCTCTGATCGCTACATAAATATCAGCAGATTATTTTCTCTTAGTATGAAGAGTATATAAGTAGCCCCAATCCTCTCTTTATTCAACATGAAATGGATGTGAAAGGTTTGGCATGACTCCAAATTGTTCAGGATTCATAGCCTTGTCAGTTCTCCAGTTTATTTGCACACATCATAGTGTTTAGATACTGGCCTTTCTAGTCTTCCTGGATGTAGTCTCCCTCTTTTCAATCTCAAGCCTAGGGCACCATTAAATAAATAAGAATTGTAAATGTTAAAGTTCATTTTTCTCTATTGCAGTTTCTCATAAGCATGTTTTTATTATATAAGTGATGGTTTTCACATTGGTATTTTCATACGTGTTCATCATGCACTTTGGTCATATGTCCCCCACTGCCCAGTTAGTTTCCCTTATTCTTTTGCATATATTCAACACATACAGCTAAGCATGTGCTACTCTCTTTCTCTCTCACACTTCCTCCTTGATCCCTTTCCATTCTCGTCCTCTATCTCTTTACTAAAATCAACTCAAAATAGGTCAAAAGCCTCGATATTAAACATGAAACAATTTTTGATTCATTATCAAGATTTCAAATGTTCCTTCTCTTGAACCCTAATCTGGGCCCTTCTCCTATGTTGCCATGATCATTTGCTCAATTTTCTTGTTCTAGCACTGGGGAGATGTTGGGATCTCATGTTATTTTCATAGTTGACAAAGAAAACATAAAATTTACTCTCCATCCCATGACAGTTTTGAGATGGAAAGAAAGCAGCAAGAAGACAGGATGTCAACAATTAAAGTGACCCAGTGCTGGTCCATCATATGAAACCAGTTCATTACTCAACCACACTTTGAAGACAAATTATCATTTACTTTTAACTTATCCACCATCAAAGAGCCCTCATCTAGTAGCTGATGGAAATAGAAGCAGACACCCACAGCTAAACACTGAGCTGAAATGGAATCCAGATGCAGAGAGGGAGGACAAGTTCAGGCTACAGAAACACATAGAGACAGCTGACCTGAACAAGGAGGAGCTAATGGGCTTTCAGACTGATAGTTGGGAAACCAGCTTTGGACTGAATAAGACCCCTTGAACATGGGTCTCAGTTAAAAGGCCTGTGAGTCTAACAGGCCTCTGACAGTGGAAGCAGGATGTATTCCTGGTGCACAAAAGGACATAGGGAGCACACAGCCAATGGAGTGATACTCCCTTTACTTAGAAGCAGGAGGGAGGGCCTAGTCCCTACTCCAAATGACTTGACAGATTTTGTTGACCTCCTCCTGGAGGGCATCACCCGTCCTGTGGAGTCAGGGGGAGGTGGGATGGGAGGGTGGTGGTATGGTGTGGGAGGGAGGGAGAGAAGAGAGGAGGAAGGGAGAGGGAACTGGGATCGATTTGTAAAATAAGAAAAAAATAATAAACACACAAATAATTAAATACTTAAGTTTTTAAGGAGACAACATACTAATAGCTGAGAAACTTTTCTCTAAACACATCCAAATATAATCAGAGCAACACACAATCCACTTAAGTATAAACAGTTAAACCATAGCATAAATCCATGGCACCAAATGACATCGTAGCTCTTTTTTGGGGGCAAGCCTGTGTTGACGTTTCTCAGCTCCTTGCCAACTACTCCCTCATAAATAATACATTCAGCATCATGGGCTGCTCTCAGCTAACTTTTGCAGCAGCTAATATGTAATATTTTATCCATATGTATTGATGATGATCCATACATGAGGACAGTAGACATTAACCTGGATGTAAGAATGAAAAAGAAGTAGATGTTAAGAAATTAAAATGCCTTTCTACCTCCTTGGAAATGAGATCAATAAAAAGTACGGTGGGAAAATTTTAATGTCAGGCATGAACACCAGGGTTGAACAATAATACTCCTTCCCTTCAAAAGGTATGTCTCCAAATGAATAATTATCAAAGATGGGTCATGAAGCAAAAGCTCTGTAAAAACTGCAATGCTTGTAATTAATGCACCATCCCTTTTCCATGTCTGATTCTCTGGTTAGGTTCCTTTCTCTTCATAGTGTGTGGGGATATGAATGGTATACATGTGTTAATGGTTGTATGAGTAGATTACCCTTTTGATTATTTGTGGTTGAAAAGAAATGTGATTTCAATTTTTTAGCTGAGAGTGTGTCATCTATAAACAGCCAGTTTAAAGGAAGTAAGAAAAGGACAAACACAGAGAAACCTGACAGTCTAGATTATTGCCAAGTAGATAATTTTGAACATATTTGTAGAAGCCATCGAGGAAAATGAGGACTCAAAGTAGCAGGTCCAAATCATTACAGTGTGACAAAATATTACAAATATATTAGAACAAAAGGAAACAGAGGATCCCTTTGATGTAGGAACAAATTCATGATTTTCAAAGTTATGTGAAAAATATGTGGAATGGTAAAAGTAGAAAAAAGAGGCATGTTAATGCATGTGTGCACATGTCAGTAATGCAACGGTGGGATTCTTAACTGCCACTATGGCAATGAGATATGAAAAGAAGAGAGACCTAAGGAATTAAAATGGCATAATTAGTAGATACTTTGGTTGTAGCAGAACAGAGAGGTATAGAATATATTTCTAAATATATCTCTGATTTTGGACTAAATGATTAATGTATCATTTATCAAAACAGAGATTATGATGGAAATAAGAAAAGTAAAAGCAAAGGTGGAAAAATAAGTTTGTGTTCAAATTTCCAAAGTATTAAAAACCTAAAGATCAGCAGTATCTATCTGTATAGCTGGAGCAACACACAGATAGATGGAGACATGTGTTGATATATATATATATATATATGTATACATCATATATGCATATATATACAAATAAATATGTAGAGAGAGGGGGGTTTATAGAAACAAAGATGATTGATGAAACACAAATGGTTATGACATTTTTCTATTAATTTGTAATACAGAAAGTTAAAATAATTGATTATGATTGTTTGAAGACATTATAATGACTATGAGGTAAGGGACTGATTTTATCCCCTTTCCTTCCCCCTGAACAACATTCTTCACAAAACTGATTCTGTAACTTATTACACTTGGAGCTTCATACCAGTTTCTTAATCTGTAAAGCAATGAGACCATCTTTTATTCTACCCAAAATACATATGTATTTTAATTCAGTAAAGAAGTCAGAAAAACCCACAAATGAACATTTTAGTTTACCTTGTTGGAAAATCATTTTGAAAATTAATCAGGAATGGCTAAATAACTCATCACAAAGCAAAATGTAAATGATTACATGGCCCTGCCTTCCAAGTCCACACTGTCCACACTGATTTACTTAATTAGGGAACTAAAGTCTTAAAGTCTATGTCCATGTCCATGTCTATTTAGATAGAGGACAGAGGATATGAAGCATGAAAAGGGACAGGTGGCTTTCACAGAAGAATTGTGTACCAGAAAGTAATTTATTCCATTTTTTTCATTTCTACTACTTTCAGTTTGCACTCTGATGTGCTTTTAATGCAAATTTTTATCTTTCCAGCTCCTGGTTTGTATGTAAATTTGTTTGTAGCAGAATCTGTGGGATCTTGAGTCTTTTGTGACAATTAGAATGATTCTTTGTATTTATAAACATAAAGCATACTCCCTATGATATAAAGAAAAATTAAAGGGATTTTGTGATCTGTTTTAGTCTTAAATGTTTATATTGGTTTATTTGGATTGATAATCATCACCAAACTTAAAAAGATTATATAAAATCAGAGCATGACATGTAATGCCTATTTTGCTTGTTGTTAGAAATGAACCATTACACCGCCAAAACTCATTCTTAAGTAATTTATTTTCTGTTTTTTCATCCTCCCCAACTCTAATATGCATGGATATGTTAGTGTATTTTTTTAAGTCTTGCATTCTCATAAAGTATAGAAGGGAATTTGTCATGCATATCTCAAAGCAGAAATAATACTTATCATGGAAGTTAGAGAAGTGTTGAGACAGGTTAATTGTGTAAAGTATATGACAGAGAGACAACTTATAAGTTAGGATTGGTTAGATGGTTTTTTTTTTTTTCTAAACATGATTAAAAGAAAAAAAACTTTCGAGTGGCACTGAGATAAATTCTAAGTAATCATTACTTTGCACAGAAAGTACTTTGCCTTTTCTGTTTTTTTCATTTATTTTCTTTTTTCCTCTTCCCTTCTCTTATCCTTCCTTCTTTCCTCTCTCCCTCTCCCACCTCTCCTCCTACCCCCCCTCTGTCTTCTTTCTTTTGAGAAAGGTTTCCTCTATGTAATCACACTGGATATCCAGAATAATCACTCTGTACAACATGTTTGCCTCAAATTCACAGAAATCTGCACACCTTTTCTTCCAGTGCTGTGATTAAAGGCTTATGATACCACTGCTTTACTGCTTTGGCCTTACTAAAGGGTCATAATGATGTTATTTGTTAAATGTGGATTGATAAAAAATGAACTGCATGTGGTAGAACTCCTTTTTTTTTAAAGTTTGTGGTCAAATATATTGAAAATTCTTTTTTTCCATGCTTTTTTTAAATGTACATTTAAAAGAAGGTTGTTTTACATGTCAATCTTATTTCCCTTACCCTCCCATCCTCCCCTATCATGCCCACCAACCCAAGCTCATCCATTTTCTGTTCCCAAGAAGGGTCAGGCCTTCCATGGGAAGTTTTCAAAGTATGTCATATCATTTGGAACAGGGCCCAGGCCCTCCCCCATGTGTTTAGGCTGAGAACATATCCCTTTATGTGGAATGGGCTCCCAAAGTCCATTTGTATACTGTGAATAAATATTGATTCATTACCAGAGGCCCCATAGAATGCCCAGTCCTTCTAATTAACACCCACATTCATGGGCTGTGGATCAGTCCTATGCTGGTTTCCAAGATATCAAACTAGGGTATATGAGCTCTCTCTTGTTCAGGTCAGAATTTTCTATGAGTTTCTTCAGCCTGGTCTTGAGCCCTTTGCTCATCACTCCTCCCTCTCTGTAACTGGATTCCAGGTGTTCATCTAGTATTTACCTGTGGGTATCTGCTTCTGCTTCCATCAGCTACAGGATGAAGGCTCTAGGATAGCACATAAAGTAGTCATCAATCTCAATATCGTTGAAGGGCATTAAAGGTAGCCTCTCCACTATTGCTTAGATTGTTAGTTGGATTCATCCTTGTAGATCTCTGGGCATTTCCCTAGTGCAAAATTTCTCCTTAAATATATCATGGTTTCCTCTATTATGATATATATTTCTTGTTCTTCTCTTCTCCCCTCCTCTTTTCCCCATCTCTTTCCCCTTACTTCTCCTCACCTCCCTCCATGTTTCCAATTTGCTCAGGAGATCTTGTTCCTTTACCCTTCTCTGGGGGATCATGTATATCTCTCTTAGGTTCCTCTTTGTTTCCTAGCTTTTCTGGTGGTATGAACTGTAGGCTGGTAATCCTTTGCTCTAGGTCTAAAATCCATATATGCATGAGTACATTCCGAGTTTTTATATGTTGAAGTATTTCACAACTATTTTATATGTTTAATATAGGCAAAAATATGGAATAATATTTTCAATACATTACAAATTTCTTTGTAAATGGATGACTTCTTGTATTTTCTTGCCACTGCAATTATCTAATTGCAAATCCCTCAATGATAGCAGGAGTCATCTTTTAAATTAGTATTGGAATTTTTGAAGAGATTCACAAATTTAATAAAAGATTTGTGTGTGATGGCATCAGCTAAAAGTATTTAGAAATGGTAAAATGAAATTGAAGACCCTTCGAATTCAGTTGTGGATACCTGTTAAATTTCCATGAAGATTATAAAAAGGAGTTACACTTTCAATTCAAATGTAGGAAATGGCATGTGGAGAGAGATGCGAATTTAACATGTTCTGACAAGCAATTACTAAGTATAATGTAACAGACTATATTGCAAAATTTTGTTAGTAAGATCTTTTCCTAGTTATTTGAACTTTTATCTTATTTTGAATTTATAATATTGCTTTTATTTTATTTGTCTTAGTATTTTAGTATATATTATCAGCTTCTGTTTTTATATACTCTCAAATCATTTTTTATCTCTCTGTCTATATACATTCATATATAAGCAAGTATGAAGAAGTAAAATTATAAGGGACCAAATGTGGTTGAGAGAATTATCCTAAATCACCTATATTGACATATTTGCCCATTGTCCATTTAATTAGCAGTTACTATTGATAAAATCTAAGTGAAAGATAGATAATTACTCCCTTCTGGGTTCCTAGCTCTCCGTTTTTTTCTCATGGTTTCCCATAATTACTGGTTCCCTCTCTTTTCAGTATGTAGGAACATCCCTTCTAAAGAACAGGATTGCACATTGCCTATTAAAGTTATTGCCAGCCTCTCAAAATTGAAGTAAAAGCTTTCACAAATAGCTTTTCCAATGAATAATGCTGAAACCAGACTTTTTTCTCACTGCAAGTGCCTCAAGTAGCTGGCTCCTTTCCTGGCGGCTACTTTGTAACTGTGAATATGACAACATGATGTTGATTCACAGATGCCAAAATATGAGGAGCAAGGCAAATCTGTGTTCCAGATGTGATAAGGTGAGGACAGCAGAACTCCCAGCCCCAGGTGTTTTCCATGAAGACACCTACATAGAGCAGGTTCACTATCTATCTCATGCAGCCGCCAGCTCTAATAACCTGGTTGCATGAGCAGCCCAGCAAGAATACAAATGGTTGAAAAGCAGGGTTGTATAGTAATGTCTTAAACTGATTTTGAGAGATGTATGCTTGAAAAGCATATGCCTCAACTTTGGAGAATGCATTTTGTTACATTCAATACACCCTGGGATAGAAATAAGAAAAATAAATAGAAATTATGAATGCCTTTGCAATTTCCTTTACCAATACTGCAACAACCTTATAAGCTATGCAATAGCAATAGGGAAATGGCAAGTTGTTTTTAACATAATATTTGGAAACTTATTTCAAATGTACATATGTTTCCTAGATTAGGGGTTATAGTTACACATCTATGGAACAGAAAAAAATAGATTGTGAACATGCATCATAAAAACAGCTGCCATATTTTCACACAAAGTACTTCTCAAGCTTGCATTGCACTGCTTAGAAATAATAGAATCACAAATTTTACAAGATTGTCATGGTGGGTTCTACACATATATCTATGTGTATTCTACTCATAAATTCTGACTTCTGTCAAGCTAGGTAGTCAGTTTAATTCATGGGAACTCATTTATGGCCCAAATTTATACTTAACAGTCACTTTTTCTTTGTTAAATCCAGGAAAGGTTATATTAGATATAAAACAGTATTAGAACAATTTTATCAGATGATGAATAAATTAAGATTATTTTCATATCAAGCTATTATTTTAAACACAGTAATAAAAATTAAGGTTGTAAATAAAAGCAAAAGTGCCAAAGTTTTCTTTAATTCAAAATGTAATGACCTTTCTTGGATGTACCTGCACACTTTAAATACAATGACACTTTTGGGAAAATGAGAGACAATATATTTCTTAACTTTTAAAAGCTGTTTCAGAGTAAATGGAAACAGATCTGTGGGTAATTTGGAAAATATTTTTTCAAACTACTTAGTGGAGATATAAAATGAATTTTAACATAAATCATTTGCAAGTTATCTTCAAAAATATCCTTGTCATTTTTTATGCTAAGCTATAAAAAATTACCCAAGTTGTTTGCTGATGGCAAGTAGTCTGTAGGAAGGAGCCTGGCTTGTTGGCCATTGTATTTCAAGAAGTGAGGGTAATGACAGTCGCTTAGATTCTTAAGAAGATTTGGAGAATCAATAAATGAATTCTAAATGATTTGATTGGAACTGGTGTGAGAATGATTTAAAAATTTCTACAAACTAAACTATGCAGATAATAAAATGTAAATTATAAGAGGTTGAAAAAAATGGCTAAATGATTAAAGATTTGTCTAGCAATAAGGAGGACTATGAGGAGATAGTTCACAGTCCAACCATAAGAGAGCCAGGTACATGTGGCATCTTGTATGTAATTCCAGTTCAGAAATCAGAGACCAGATATCCCTAAAATAATATGACTAGCCATACTGGGGAGCTCTGAGTTTGGTAGAAAGACTCTAATTCAATGAGTAAGACAGTATAACAGTGGGTGAGGTGTATGATTTGCTTATCAGCCCTGGGCCTCCACATGTATGTAAACACATGTATAAATGCACCACCACATAAGCTTACACATATATACACAGAAGTGTACACAACAAACAAACAAACAAACACACACACACACATGCAGAGCAAATCAGAAGTGTAGAAATATATATATATATATATATATATATATATATTTATATACCTGATATTAACTCACACACCTATGAACACCTGATTTTCGACAAAACAGCTAAAATTATACAATGGGGCAAAGACAGCATCTTCAGCAAATGGTGCTGGCACAATTGGATGAGAGTGTGTAGAAGACTGCAGATAGATCCATGTCTATCGCCATGCACAAAACTCAAGTCCAAATGGATCAAAGACCTCAACATCAATCCAGCCACATTGAAACTCTTAGAAGAGAAAGTAGCAGGTACCCTTGAACAAAATGTTATAGGAGACTGCTTCCTGAACATAACTTCAGGGGCACAGACACTGAGAGAAACAATTAATAAATGGGACATCTTCAAACTTGTAAGGCAAAGGACACAGTGGACAAGACCAAATGGCAGCCTATAGACTGGGAAAAGATTTTCACCAATCATATATCAGACAAAGGGCTGGTCTCCAAAATATACAAAGAACACAAGAAACTAGTCAACAAAACACCAAATAACCCTAAAAAATGGGGTACAGAACTGAAGAAAGAATTCTCAATAGTGGAAATCAAAATGGCTGACAGACACTTAAGAAAATGCTCCACATCCTTATCTATCAGGGAAATGCAAATCAAAACAACTTTGAGATACCATCTTACTCCTGCAAGAATGGCTAAAATTAGAAACACCAATGATGACTTATGTTGGAGAGGATGTGGAGAAAGTGGAACACTCCTCCACTGCTGGTGGGAGTGCAAACTCATACAGCCATTTTGGAGATCAGTATGGCAGTTCCTCAGGAAAATGGGAATTAGTTTACCACAGGACCCGGCAATCCCCCTCTTAGGCATATACCCAAAGGATTCACATCCATGCAACAAAGACATCTGTTCAACTATGTTCAAAGCAGCACTATTTGTAATAGCAAGAACCTGGAAGCAACCTAGATGCCCCTCAATTGAAGAATGGTTAATGAAGATGTGGCACATCTACACAATGGAATACTATTCTGCAGAAAAAAAAATAGTGGTATCTTGAAAGTCGCAGGCAAGTGGATAGCACTTTAAGAAACCATCCTGAATGAGGAACACAGTACGTACTCACTCATATATGGATTTTAGATCTACAGCAATTCACACCACCAGAGGAACTAGGATACAAGTTGCAAGGTGTATTCTAAGAGATTCATATAAAGTCCCTCACAGAACTGGGAAGGGATAAGTCCCCCAAAGCTCAGGGGAAGTGGGGGGGCAGCGAATGGAGAGAGAAGTAGGAGAAAATGAGGGGGAGGACAGGAAAACATGTGCAACCACGAAGATTGAGCCTGGTTAGGAATAGAAGACAGGAGAGAGAGAGAGAGAGAGAGAGAGAGAGAGAGAGAGAGAGAGAGAGAGAGAATAAAATAGGGAGACAATATTGGTTTGAATATAAAATTAAACACAAAGAAAGGTCTAGAGAACAACAAGACTGCTGCCATATAACAATTTGAGCTTCTGTGGAAAAGCTACCATAAATGCCCTTCCTGGATAGTGAGATCAACAACTAATGCCTGTTGGAAACAGGATCAAACACCCATACATAAACACTGAGTCGAACTAGAACCCAGATGCAGATGGAGAGGACAAGACCAGGAGGCAGAAGCACATAGAGACAGCTTACCCGAACAAGGAGGAGCTAACGGGCCACCAGACTGATAGCCGTGAAGCCAGCATGGGACTGACTCAGACCCCCCTGAATATGGGTCTCAGCCAGAAGGACTGAGCAGTCTAAGGGACCTTAGACAGTGGAGCCAGGATGTATCCCTGGTGCACAAAAGGTCTTTGTGAACACATCCCCCATGGAGGGATAACTGCCTTGATCTAGAGACAGGATAGAAGCCCTAGTCCCTACTTCACATGACCTGTCAGATCTACATGACCCCAACTGGATGTCATTCCCCTACATATGGAATTGGGGTTGGGGGATGGGAGGGGAGGGTGGTTAGAGTGCATGTGAGAGGACAGAGAGGGTAAAAGGGAGGGAAGAATGGAGGGAGGAAGGGAGGGAGGGAGTGAGAAGGAACTGGGATCGACATGTAAAATATTAAATTAAATTAAAAAAAATGCTTTGACTCCAAAATTTAAGTTGAAGGACAAGTTACTGGGGAAAAGGATTTCTATTTTTGTTTCCACAGAAAATGAAAAGATGTGGATTCCTTCCAGACTAATGTGGTTTGATCAAGCCAGACCACCTGAAACAGTGTATAAGGTGATCCTACATTCAAAACAGCTGGACAAAGCAGCCTGAGAGACTACAGCCAGGATTTCTGAAACTTCGAATCCCCCCATGACAGTGCCCTTTACCAGCAGGAAGTAGTTTGGAAAGAACGATGTCGAAATTCCCAAATATTGTCTATAAATGTTTTTTTTTCATTTAAATGGACTTTATCATATAAATAAATAAATAATAATAAAAAATAAACAGAAAAAAGCGATCTGCAACGGTTATATAAGCTTAATTATATAGTTTTAATAAGACAAATTCACTTTGAATATCTAAAAGTGCTTAAGCTAGCCACTCATCATCTTATTTCATTTACCACAATGAAAGGTTTAAATAAACCATATGTTGAAAAGCAATTTCGGAAAATGTTGAATAGTATAATATAATTCTTTTCATAGTAATTTCAAAAAACAAACAAATAAACCTGTTTAAATATAATGGTGTCTCTTCTCCTTAACCAATATGAATCCATAGAGACATGTATCTCTTTGTTCCCTATAGCATGTTGTTCACTAACACATATATTCATATGCTTCATTTCTAATAAACATGCTATTATTCTTTCTAAATATTTTTTACATGTTCAGCACACTAAGTTTTGTTTATGTACAATCCTGTTACAAATATTTTACAGAAAAGAACCTATGTATTCAGAGCAATTGATTTGCCTAAATTAATATATCAAGGAGATGGGAGAAAGTAGCTTTTATTTTTGAAGTTGATAAGGAAAAATGCATGATGCCTCTGACCTCTGTATTGGAAGAACCATTAAAAATAGATATACTAGAATTAAAACAAGAATATAACTTTACAACAATCAAAATAATAAGAACTTAATATGTCTATTCTTTCCTTTTGAGTTAGGAATGAAATAAAAATTCAATACAAATATTGGAAGACAGTTCTTTTTCCCTACATCCTCTCCCTAACCTGATCCTTCTTGTTTCTGTCCCCATTCCCCTTCCACACCACCCCCCGTGTCCACTAGTAATGTCCATTCTATATCCTCTTCACGGTGAAATTCATGCATCACTCAGATGAGATAAAAGGTCAGTGAAATGGAAACTTCCAGGAAACCAAGAGGGTAATCCTAAGACTCCTAGCAACAGGGGATAAAGAAACTGAATGGGCCATCCCCTGTAACTAAGAAAGTCTTCAAAGAGGGAATGTGATCTCAAACTTGCCAAAAAGCCTTCAATGTACAATTAGTTCTGCCTACAAGATGTATTTGAGTAAAGATGGTGCAGAATTGTGACTTTGATAGAACACATATTTTTGTCTGTCTAGGGACCCAGCCTTTGGTAGTGGACTTTGGTAATGACACTAACATTGAGCTATCCCAGTGATAATATTTTTGAGAGACTGCCTTAGGGAAATCAGAGTCAAGCAGCAGGACAGGTGAGTTTTTCTTCAATAATGATCTCTATGTTCTCTGACCATATTGGAGAGAGACTTAAGCCAGTGGGTGGATAGGAAGGCCTTCATAAATGAGAACCAGAATTTAATACGGAAGAAAGATTTTAATACTTCAATAAACATGAATACAGGTTTTAGGGCATGCTTACACATATTCACATAGTGCTTAACTTAAATGAACTTAAAATGCATTTGATATTCCTGGCTTGCTAAATATTGTATAGCTTAAAAATCCAGAGTAATGAAGGGTGTGAGGTATTTACCCCATGGTTTTAGGCTGAATTCTTTTACCTGTTACTGCCTGGCATAATGAGAAAATAAGTTGTGGTACCCCAGTAATCTAGGAAAAGAGTACAATTGAAAACAGGTTATTGATTCCACTGAATTGTGTAATTTTGTATCAACACTGAAAAATTCAGAAGTTGACCCTTTCAAGGTGAGATACATTTTCAAGGGTGTCCGTAAACTAATTGAGCATTGGGTGTACATACTTGGGTCTCTGAGAAAATGTATAAATTCCTTGAAATCACTATCTTTACATAATGAGAAATTCGGGAAAACTAATCATGGAAAATGTTTCTTCAGTTTGTATGTCTATAGACATTGCTTTGTTTTTCAAATTTTGAATTTTGAAATCTTATTATTTATCATGTACCATATGTTATCATTATATTTTTGCAGTGATGTACACTGAATCCTTTGCCTCTGTTCATGCAAAGCAGGCATACTTTCTCTTAGCTACATCTCCAGCCCTAAATTATTACTTTTGATTACCGTAAAGCCAAAGAAGATTATTGCATAAAGCAGAATCCAAATATATTAGACACTAGGTTTAACCATATATTTAAATAGCAATAATATGGTATTTATTCCTTATGGCATATTTGAGAGAGTTTATATGAACATTGCTATGATACAGATCAGTAAGCTAAAGCAAAGTAAGCTAATAAACGGTTCTGTTGAATCAAATCAATGATTGAAAAACCACAAGTAACACTAAAAATACTTAATCACAATGACACAAGTATTAGGGATAACAATAAAAATATGTTACCACACCATTGATAAGGAAATATAAGACAGATGTTAGTGAATAAATGGAATAAGTCTTATTAAACATACAAATACAAGAAAATAGTCTTAGGCTTAAATCTGAACCTGCACTCATGCAAAGTCTGTTAATCTCTCTAGTTCACAGCAAAGGATATGTGTTGAATATGACACTGGAATAGTAGTGTAGACCCTGCTTGGCTTGGGCTTGAAAGTTTCCTTTTATTTAGATTTTCTTTTAAGTTTTACATATTGAAGGATACTATGATCTACATTACCTCACAATATATAGATTTCAGGCATTAATATAACAGACATAGTAATATATCTAAAGTGTATCATTAATATGTGAAATTATCAATATACCACAAAAGAAAAAAAACAAGGTACAATTATGAATTTAATTTATAGCATCCTATATAATTTGATTTGCAGCATAATTATGCAAGATGGAGGCATATATTTATACATCTCCTTTTCTATTTACTTCCTTCTTCTCTTTCACCCTCTCTCCAACCCCCTCTTTCCTTTCTTTGTTTCTGTCTTTAAAGCCACATACTTTAGTGAGGCAAGAAAATGAGCCCTGATCCAAACAGAAAACCTTGAACATTAGAAACCTTACATGATCTATAAAGTTTCAAGGAACTCTCATGGAAAACTCATGTTTCACCCACGTTCAGAATGCTCTGAACATCAACTATTAAAATCATCACAACCAATAATTATCCAGAGAAAGGGGCTAGTATAAGTAAAGAGAATTTTTAGAAATTACATACTAGGATGAGGCAAGCATATCCTTGAATTTCAGCCTAAGATTATGAATTTATTTAAAAGTCAGCAGGAATCCACTGCAGGTTTTTTTTTTTTTTTTTTTTGAGCTGGCTGACATGGGCAATGTCAGTGTTCGGAAGAAAACCTGTCAGCAGTGCTAGATCCTTTAGAAAGAAGAAGTAGGAGCTGAGAGATTATTTAGGAAGCCCATGTAGTTGCGCATAAAGCCATAGCTGGAGTCCATTGCTGCTGCTTCAAATTAAATTTGTTATACTTATATTGATTTGAAAGCTCATCATTATTTATAAAATTATGAGAAAGAATTATCTATCATGAACACCACATGATTATGTGAAAGGAAAATATTTTAAGAAATAATGGAATTGAAGCATATTTAGAACAAAAATGACCCTTGAGTCTTGGATGTTGAGAGAGAGAGAGAGAGAGAGCGAGAGAGAGAGAGAGAGAGAGAGAGAGAGAGAGAGAGAGTCAGAATCCTGTGTAAACTTTCCTACTGCCTGAAAAATTGTCCCCCTGTGAACTGCCTAAGGCTGCATTTTCAGGAATTATATTCTTGTACAGATCAATTTTTCAACCCAAAGGATGATAATTTCTCTCCATAAATTTGATCTCCACTCAATATTTTTTTGCCCATGATACAAATGAGGTTTTTTACAGTTAAAAATAACCAAGGTTAAAAGGCCTCGTAAATATGTAGCATCATTAAACATCGGACACAGGAGGTGAGGGCTGGCGTTCTGATGTGTTGAAGCCACGGATGCTATAGGTATACATGGCACTCTTTCTTCTTAGACAACCATGATAAATAAACAGTGAACTTATTTACAGCCCTACTGCCAAAAGCTGCCATTCATTCTGTGTCCAAAGGGGGGAAAAAAAAAGAAAGAAAAAAGAAAAAAAAAACAAAAAACAAGTGACGTTGACTGTTATTTCAGTAAGAGGTGGCTACATCTTTCATTCCCCAAATCTACTCTGATGGCCATGAAGTTGATTTAATACTTGAGATGTTAAAGAAATGGATGATTAAATTTTACTTCATTTTATATACATACCTATTGCTCAAAAGCAAAGCTGTAAATGTTTACAAAATCAGTACACACTTTATTTTCCATATATGACAGATGAAATCCTGGTTTAGATTGTTGCACAGAGTTCCACAGCACAGGGATGCATTGAAATTGCCTGAGAAACTGATAGCTTCTAATTGACAGAAAATGGGTAGCTGGTAGCAGTTCACTCTCATCTTTCTAGCTCACTCATCCATCTCAGGGCAGTCTCTCACATAACTGACTTTAATCTTTGCTATTCTATACAGGAGGCTTCATTTAGGTCTCCTCACAAGAGGTCCTCATTTACAGCAACTGAAAAAATGTTACTTTCCTGACATCACTTTGAACTAAGACCTTTATTCATGCTATCCCAGCCCACAGGCTCAGAAATGCACCTCCAGCACAAATAACCAACTAGCAGACTTATTGGTTCTTTCTAGTGTTTTTGAAATAGATTTGCATTGCTTTGCTTGGAATTGCCCAAGCCCAGAGTACCAGGATATTGCTGTTAAATAAGGATTAAGATAAACAAATAGGCCGAATAGATGTTTATTCAGGGAGAAATAACTTACAACCTAGACAGATGATCACCAGCAAGTTCCACCGGATGCTCTCCTGTCCAAATCCCTCCAGCAAGATGCCATTATGTATATATGTTTCTCATACTGGTTAATGAATAAAGCACTGTTGGCCAATAGGAAAGGAAGATAGGAGGGACTAGGAGACAAGGAGGAAAGAGGAAGTAGTAAAGAGGAGCCAAGATGGAGAGTCTGGAGAAGGCAGAACCGCCAGCTGCCTCTCACTGGTAAGACCACGTGGAAATACATAGAAATGGGTTAATACTTAAGACAGAGCTAGTCGATAAGAAACAAGTAACTGGCCAACAGAATTATATCAAATACAGAGTCTCTGTGTGTTAATTGTGGCTGGCGCAACGGTGGGACAAGACCAGGCGGCGGGAGGAAAAACCCAAGTCCTTACACCAGGTTATATTTTAAAGTTTTATTTTTAGGAATATAGTTTCATTACATTATTTCTGTCTCAACCCTCATTGTTTTATTTCAACTCATGTCCCCACTTTTCATTAGTTCTTGTTACATGCATATGTGCATGTGTATAGACATATATATTACTAAATATAACCTATTCCATCTGGCAATTAAGGAATGCTTACAGTGGCATTTTTAAAGTTTTTCAGTTTTTATTTTATTTCCTTTCAATTTCTTCTTGCTTCTTAAAGTGGAGTTTTGGAGTATCCCTTGACCTAACAATGTCAGTGTGACTTTCATCTGTTTTCCTTATCTCTAGCATCCCTCTGTGTACAAACCTGCTGACATATGAGATCCCAGGTTTTATTTTGACTTCTGCAGCCAAGAATCTTAACACAGTTATTTTAATCTAATATTGTGTATTTTCTGTGGTAAATACCATGCTCAAAATAACTTAGAAAGGTAAGTTGTTTATTTAAGATGATACCTCTACTTCACAGAACATCCTTGAGTCAAGTTAGGTCAGGGACTCAAACATGAACTGATGGATACACTAAAGTAGATAGCTGCTTACTGGCTAACTCACTGGTCATGATCAACTAGCTTTCTCACACAGCAGAGGCACACCTGCCTTAATGTTGCTACCTAAAGTGGTATGGATTCTCCCACATGATACATCAATCAAGATAATATCCCATAAATGCCAGTCTCTTCAGGCAATTCTTCAGTTGAAGTTTCCCCTTCTAAGGGAATCTAAGTTTTGTACATTTCACAATAAAAGTTTTACCATCCATGTGCTTCTGGTAACTGAAACTATCAATGGATTTAAAAAGAACCCTTTTATCTAAAATGGAACAAGTATAAAATCTTCATAGTAAACATTTTGGATCAAAATATATATGAATAATTTGTCATTTGAGATCCAAATAGAAAAAAAAATAATTAGTAAGTCTTTTTTAAAGTTTTTTTTTTTGGTCTATATACTTTTTATGATGTTTTTAATTTAAATTTGAAACAAGATTGTTTTACATGTCAATCTGTCAATCCCAGGTCTCTAACCCTCTCTTTTCCTGTTCCCCTCCCAACCCCTATCCCTTCTCCTTTCTGCTTCCCAGGGAGAGTTAAGCCTTCCATGTGGGATCATCAATGTCTGTCATATCATTTTGAGCAGGGCCTTGGCCCTCCGCCATGGTTATAGGCTGAAAGAGTATCATTCGTATACTAGGGAAAATACTGATCCACTACCAGAGGTCCCATAGATGGCCCAGTCCTCCTCACTAATACACATGTTCAGGGAGTCTTTCTTAATAATGCTAGGCTTTTGGTAACAATCCTTTTGTCTCATTGGGTACTTTCCCATTTAAACTTTCTTTATTAATATCTCTGTATAGTACATTATTCTACTTGAAAATGGTTGTCTAAATACACATTCCCAAACATTTTCATAATGAGAAAAATCCTTTCTTTAATGTTAGCATGGTTTGATTTGTCCTTTTCCTTTTTCTCAACCAGAATCCTTTTAAAACTGAGATCTGAAAAATCATTTTGCTTTAAATTGAAATTCTACTTTGATTTAACTTGTTACAAAGGTCCAGATCAGGAAACTAGCCAACTCACTCTTTCTCTTCATTCATAATTAGAATCATCTAATTTATATCCCCTACATGTCTTTTGAATGAAACAAAACTATAGTGGGTCTTGTCACATAGAAACACTCCATCAAACAGAAAATTTGATGTATCTAAACTAAGCATATATTATACAGATATTTGTTACTATGATTCCTTTTTCCTCATGAAGTCATATAATTAATACTTTATAGAAAATTTTTGCCTAAAATAAGAAGATTTAGTTGTCAAAACAGTTGAGAAGTTTGGAAATGATAGAATCTCTGACCTCTATGCTCAATAGTGCATATTGTCTCCATGTATTGCTATCCTGTGGTGACCAAAATATAACATCTATATTTCTCAAAGCCACATATCCTCTTTCACATCCCCTTTTAGTTCAATTTCTCAAAGAATTGGTTTTGATTACTGATATGTAGTTTCTGCATCCATGTCTCACAATTATCTGTAACACGTCAATACATCCTGTTGAAATGAAGAAAATGTATTATTTTGAGTATATAATTCCTAATTTGTTTAAAGATACAATATTTCACTTTCACATTACTTTTGCTTAGATGAATTATATATTAATGACTTATGAAAGCATAATTCAGGTGGGATTATCACATAATATTAAATATAGCACTTAGATAAAAGTTGAGCATCACTTGTAGTCAAAGAAGCAGGGGTTGAAAGACAGTCTCTAGGGTTCAGCTGCTGTTACTAGCTGACTAATCTTGCAATAATTATTACAGTTGTTTCATGGATCATTTTCTTCATGGTAATAATAAAATGTTTGCACAGATTTCAGAAGAATATATATCAATTGAAATGCACTTATTCAGAGTCAGACTTTACACCCAACAAATATTATGTGGCATCATTACTTACAGATAACATAAATACTTCCTCAGGCAATTGGGTCTCATGTATTTTATTATGATATTCATCTTCTTGGGGTTACTAACAACTCTAAAAAATTCTTATTTTTGTATACTACCTATTTTATCCACTGAAATAGTTAAGGTGGAAATGATATCATTTAAACATTTGTAAATCTATTACCATTCTTTTATTTATTGTCATAAATGTTTATGATAATATATATGATAATATATATTTCAGACATAAATAGTGAAGAGAGTTGGATTACTTTATAATTTTTCAAGTTAGATTCTACATTGTGGTGTCAGATTTTAGATTCTGGCAAACTCAACATGCATCAGAGCAATACCAATGGATTTAATTTTGAGCTTTAAATTTCCCTGAAAGGAGGAAGAAGGATGAAAATATAAATGAAGAACTACAAATGTAAAGAATGTCTCACAAGTGAATTGATTCTCTGAAGGAAATTGTTTATTTCTAACTTTGTATCAGATTAATGTGTGTCCATGGGTACATTAACCAACTTGTTTGTGTATATAATGATTCTTATTGCCTTTTTAAAGTAGCATAAAGTTTTATGTCCACTTGAAAAGAAATCCTAAAGCAAGTGAACTTTAATTATGAACAGACACTATGTCAAGTTTGAAGTCACTACTGTCCTACTCTGCATTTCTAGTGTTCATGAAGTTACTTTTGAAGCATGGAGATTACATCTGTGTAAGAAAACCAAGTTTCTCAGTTTTCTCAGAAACTGTCTTAGAAAATACAAAGTCATGCTATATGTGCCAAAAATTAAAGAATATATCTGCAAAACTTACTATTTATATGTTTGGATAAAAGTTTTTTTTGAGTCTTTTTGAACTTAAAAATGAATGATAGCCATTGCATAGCCATGATAACCCAGTCCCACATATGGGATAACACCTTACATGTCATTGGTAAGGAAAACACTAGAGATTCTCAGATTAGACAGACTTTATCCATTCATCTTTTTTTGCCAAAAGAAATTGATATTGGTCATCAGACCCTTTTGTTAAATATACCATACAAATGTATTGTGTTATACAGAGAAATTAAGCTGAGACAAAAGCAGAAACATCCTCCCTTCCTGCTAGGGAACATACCTAGTTCTGGGAGATCCTATGGCAGATTCTAGGTCAGGAAAGTAAATGACAGTTGTGATGGCTATTCTTGGTAGTCAACTTGACTACACCTAGAATGAACAACAATCCAGAAATCAAGAGTACACTTGTTAGAGATTTCTTCTTGTTCTTCTTGCTCTTGGTCTTTTTCTTCTCATTCTACTTCCTGTTCTTGTTCTTCTCCTCCTCCACCTTTTTTTTCCTCCCCCTCTTCCTTTTTCTTCTTTCTTTATTTGGAGTGAATCCATCCACTTCTGGTCCAGACCTTAAGCTAGGAAGACACACCTTTAATCTGGGCCACACCATCTTCTGAAAGCTTATACAAGGATTTAGAAGAAACAAGTTTTTCTTTTTAATTCTAGCATCTCCTGAAGACCAGCTGAGACATCCAGCCTTCTTGTGAACTGAGAAACTTCAGGAGTTTTTGTCTTCCCATTTATAGCCTATCATTCTTGTAATAGATGGACCAAAGGCCTGTATTCTATAATTTCTGCTACTCTAGAAAACCCAAGCTAATATCTTACCCAGATGTGTACCCTAGGATCTAAGATACATGATGAACAAATCGTGCAATACTACTTGTTGTAAACTAATGTCATAACTGTTATGGAGGTAATCAACTAGACTACATTTAATTTGAGACCCATTTCACTGGAAAGAATATGTAATTAATACTGTAAATCTGCTCAGTAGTTCACAATGGAAAGTATCATATGGCCTTTTGGGGAGTCATTTCTCTTGTTAGCCAAATTAACAGAGTATCAAATCATCTTGCAAATATGTATGCTTTTACCCATATACTTTTGCTACTCTCAGTTATAATAAAAAAGATTACTCTTTCTAGTGATAAAGCAAAGACTTATGATTGCCTATCTTCTGACAGTTGAATGCTTAACCTTAAAAAGACATTTAGAGCATCCACTTCAAGTCTCAGATCATACTGTTCTTGAGAGAACAGAAATTCATCAGGAGTCAGATGATACAGAGTGGAGTTAAAATTGACATTTTACAGGAAATACACAGCTATTGTAATCATGCAAGCTCAAAGGCTATGAATGGCTACACTGGTTCTGCACAGGAATGGGTGCATTTAAAGATAGACATGGATAGAGGAAAGAATTGGAAGAACCCACTCCTCTCTCTTAAACTGTTTCCCACATTAAATTCAGGGAAATGGAAACCAGAGCTGGTAGCAGTGTGCTCACTGATGAACACACAAGGACTCAATGGATATTGCCAACATGATGGTCACAAAGAGAGCACACATTAAACTAAATATGTCATACAAAGCAACCAAAATACTGATTCTGGGAAAAATGATTCAATGAGACATGGAGAGAGAGAAGAAGAATTGGTGGAAAGGTAGGAAGTAGAGTTAAAAGTTGTGGGAAGTAGATAAGAAAAGAGGAGTGACTGGGTAAATAGAATTCATCAGGAAGACAAATTAATTTGCCCAAGAATTAACCCGGTAAAATATGATGATGCAATGCCAACTTGTCAAAGTACTGTCTCAGAAGCAAATATATTGCTTTAGGGAATTATTAGAAGTTTTAATGTTAATAAATTTAAAACTGTTTTCCAAAGTGTAGGATGAATTTTTTTTCCATGTAGCAATTCTCATTCATTAAATTATCATTTTCAATGGGTCTTTTAATTTTGATTATTTGCCTATAAGTTATTTTTAATTTCCTTTAAGTTTATAAGAGATGAATGGAAACATGAACTATTTAAAGCTGGAACATCTGGCTTGTGCATCAAAGTAAGAGCAGTTATTATAAGATGTGTCTCAATGATCTTTGTGCTCTAAGTTCTAGAAACAGGGTTTGTTGCTTTTGTGTAGCAATAGTAATGGCAATGACATCTACATAGTATTTACTATGTTTGTCTCAAAATACTACTCTATGTATCTTAAACACACTTGTCAACATGTAAATTTATCCTTTGTGCTTGATGCCAAGAGCTTCATTTTGTAAATGTATTATTTAAGTCATCAAAAGTCACAGAAACTTGACATTTAGAGTCGAGATTGGATTTCAGTCATCCTACAGTTTGTAGCTTGGTGGCTATCCACCATCATGAAATATTTCCATACCCAAAAGTTATTACTGCAAGAATGAGCATGCACAAATAGTAGATTAGACCATACAGTTCTTAAAATTTTGAGTTTAATTTCCTTATGTTTTTGCTTCATCAATAAAATGATTAGTTCAGTAGCATAAAATTAACTAGAACAAAATTATGACAAAAATGGATGGAATCCTAATGAAAGCTAAAGACAGCTAATTTCACACACACACACACACACACACACACACACACACACACACACACACATACCACATCCCCCAGACACATGAAAATAGTGCTTCCTTCTATTTAGCCACTTACATTGACTATTTTGACACATTTTTACTTAAAATTTTATTGTAAAATATCTCAGATTTTCTTTTTATTTCCTTATATTCTTCAGTGCATAGGTTAAATGCAAATGCTAGCCTTCATTATGTGGGTATGTCTAGTTAATTTTACCAGTAGCTTAGCTATTCTTCCATTCATTTCAACCATCTAAGTAGTTTTGATTCAGAGTTCTCATGGTGAAAAGGTATTTTTATTGGCCACTAAATAATTACACTTGAATTTTGTGATGGAAACTTGCTTCTTTAGCACCCCCCACAGCTGAAGTAATCATTACATTCACCATTTTTGTTTTTCGTGCTTTCTGCCATTCTTCAAAAGAACAGTGCGAACTTCAAAAAACATGGTCTGCCAGTAACGTGGGAGTCTTCTGAGACACATTTCTACCTCTTCATTTTCCAAATCCATTTAGCTGCCAAGACTTCAGTTCTACTTCCTACATACACATCACCCCTGCTCTGCTCAAACTGCCTTGATTTTCGCTCTATCACCCATTTCCTTGTGGTCCAAATGCAGCCCTAGGCTTATGCCTATTTTTTAGGCTGGCTTCACTCCAACATTTCTCTAAGCTGCGACTGTCTATCTAGAGAAAATGGCTTTCCAAATTAGACAACAGAGCATGCCCTGCCCTGTTTAAAATCTTCAGTAACTTTCTATTTTCACAAGACAAAATTGAAAGTGCTCCACATCTCATACAGTGCCATATACAACCTGTCATGGCCTACTGTTTTTCAGTTCTGTTTTGACCTTCTTCTTCTTTTCACTAAAATATCTAAACTCTTATCTAGGTACTGAGCACACCGTGGGCAGCACAGTGCCAGCCCTGTAAGTTTCTTTACATACTGGAAATTTCATCATTTTCCTTAACCCTGCTGCTACTCAATTTTTTTTATTTATAATTTTTTTATTTAATTTTATATAACAAAGTCCAATCAAATGAAAACAAACATTCATACACAATATTTGGGAATTTGGGCGTCGTTCTTTCCAAACTACTTCCTGCTGGTAAGGGGCACTGCCTTGGGGGATTCGAAGAAGATTTAGCTACTCAAATTTTGTGGTTCATCCCTTCCAACAGTTTCTTTAAACTTGCTACTCGATCTGCTTTTTTCCAACCACCATGTTGCAACTGGATACAATGTTTCCAACAGGAGGCTTGGTTGACTTTAACACAAAACTTGTTCTATCATTTACTTTTTTCCCCTTTAGTATGTAGTGAGTTTGTAAACTGATCTTTGTTACCTCAGTGCCTAGGAGGGGCTAGGCTGGTATTGAGTTAATGTTTAATGACAGCCAAGTCTAGCAGACACATTAAACTAGCATCTATTGTCTTTCATTTTGATACACTTTATGAAAGATAAATGAACATCAGTGACAACATCCACAGTAATATATTTACTAATCATAATATTTTTTGCTCTTTCAGATTCTTAAGTGAATTTGAATAATAGTTGCCTTAATACCTATCAATTTATGTCTATTCAAACTTATGATAAAGTAAAAAAAAATCATATTTGGTTTCCTGTGGTTCCTAATTATAAAGTGTTCCAAAATTCCAGGACTCTTTGGAGTTATGGATTAATATTCTGTATTTTACTCAGAATAAATGTTGTATGTAGAACACTGGACATAGTCAAGATGGATGCTGGTCACCAGTAGAACCTCAACATGGTTAAAAGAATCTGACTTGCTATCCTTTCTTCAGACTGAGGGTTGGATAGGATGAGAAAACAAGATAATAATTAAGTCTAATTATTATTTCCTGCCTAAGCATGGAAATTGTTCTGTGAGTGAAAAGGAAGGATTGAGAAAGATTCTGAGTTAGCCAGGTGTGTGCTAAGTAGAGGTTTAGCAATTAGTACTAGCATGGCCCAGGCTCATCCTATTCTGGAAACAAAACAAAAAACAACTTATATGCCTTCTCTTTTAATCTATATAATACATATTTTACAATTTGCAAAGTACAGAACTAGGCTTTAAAAGTCAGGCCAGTCTTTTAACATAATTGACCTGTTAGAGATTATGGGAATCATTCTCCCATATGGGAAAAGAAAATTATAACTGATATGTCAGAAATATTGGTAACTTGAACTTGTAGGGGACATCTGAAATCAAGGAAGTATTGTGGTGTCCTTAATCCTTAGTACCTGTGTTAATGCCAGGAAGTGTTAAATTTGAATTAAATTGTAGGAAAAATATCTAGTATTTAGAGATACAAAATTGTTTGGTAGGAAAAGGAAATAGGCACACATTTATAGAGTCATAAACATGAGTATATTAGTACACTTTATTATTGTATAAGCTAAAATATAACTTATATAGAGTATATTAGCTAAATACTTTGAAAAATAATGAAGTAGGAACTTATTTCTGAGTTCAAATGAAGTCATTGGAATTGCTGATTTTATTTTAATGTAGATTCTTTCTCCCTTAAGAGAATTTTCAAAGGATCCATTCCTCAATTAATCTTGAAAGAAAAGTCTTTGGAATGCTTTAAAATGGTTTGACATGGCATTTATCCACATACTTTAAATCTGGCTTCAATGACTAGAGGGTTCACAGCAATGCGACACAGGTTTAGATCCTTGAGTTCTGGAATTAGCCTTGTCTGGGTTTAAATTTTAGTCCTGTCACTTCCTCACTGTGCAATTTGCAGAAAATCACTTAACCTCATGGAGCCTGGGTTTCTTCAGCTGGAAAATAAGGTCAACATTTGCCTCAGCCTTACAGATTTTCATGAGACTGAAATAAAATAAAGCAGTAATATATCTAAATGCAATGTAAGATATAGTACGATCTTGTAAGATTCTATTCATCATTTTATAAGTTCAATATTTTATTGGAAATCAACACTCCTTCAGTGCACACCTCATTGAGTTCTGCTTTATTCATAACCCACATGTGGCTGGCAATCCTCCTGAGTTGCAGCATTATCAGCCATGCCTTGAGAGGCAGGGAAGTATTTTTGAGCATCTGGCTCTTCAAAACCAGCTGGCCTGCATCATAAACCCTACCTCCCGTTGTCCAAATTTCCAAAGTCAGCATGACACTGATAGGGAATTCAAGGAGAAGACAGTGCTGGCATCAAATAGGAAATAGCAAATGATTCTACAGGGTCACAAGTCATTGTCTTTCTCGAGATGTGAGACTCTGACTTAACATCCACTCTTGCCTAATTTACTCTACCAAGACATCTATAGAAGAGTTCTTTACTTAAAATGCATCTTAGAGCATATGGTTATGGATGTCTTATTTTGAGGATGATGGAATACACACAGTCTGGCAGAAAGCCAGAATGGAATAATAATGAGCACACCCAGCCAGATACATTGTAATATGGTCACATGTGTGACTTTAGAATCTTTGGTATAATAGCCAAAAAAAAAAAAATTTAAAAAAAATTGAGAAAAGAAAAAATATATAATGTTTTAACACTGCACTTCCTTTGTGGTCCATCAGTTGGCAGACTTTGTGTTAAACTATTTGAGAGAATTGGTTTATCATAGGTACTTCACTTTGAACTCCCTAGAGCAGGCTTTATGTCCAACATACTATGTAAATATAGATGAAAAACATGAAGCCAAGTTAATTTTTAATATTAGTATGTTACACTAACTTCCTTTAAATTTATTTTTAAATAGAGTGTTTAATATCATTGATATATACAATAATGTGTACTAAATCAGATAGTCAATAAATCTATCTGGGAAGTATAAGTAAATATGTTTCAATAACAAGTAATGTTTCCACATTTATCTTTTAGTCTTTAAATGAAAGAAAGAAAATATAAAAAGTTATATTGTAGAGAAATAGATTCTAATATTCAGAAATTTCTTACAGTTGGGCAAATTGATATCTGTGTGTAATAATGAAAATGGAGGATATTGTGCAGTATTGGGACAAAGTGAAGATGACATTAGAAAGGAACTGAAATAAAGAAGGTACAAGCCCATTTGTAGGTAACTTATTACAGGGAGAAGAGCATTTGTGAATAACCAGGTGGATAAAGTAGTCAAGGTCTGTTATCTTAAAGCACTGATGAATTAGATGTCTCTAGGGAAGAAGCAGAGTAGGACGAAACTGTGTGAAAGAATATAATGAAGTCTATAAAATACATGAAGACTAACCAGGTTTATAAACTAAATTAGATTAGGAAAGTCTATGTTCAACAGAGGATTCAATTAGGTAAGATCAATTATAACAAATGTACATTTTCACCAAGTTAAAGGAGAAGCAGTTATATTACATCCAAGGAAAGTTAATTTATATTTCATTACAAAGTTCTTGACAATTTGACAATATAAAAGAATTAATTTGAGATTCCATTCACTGTTTTTGTTTTGTTTTTATTGTTGTTGTTTTGTCTGTTTGTTTGTTTTTTAGTAAGGACAAGTATCCTCATAGAAAAGAGGAACACAGTATGTACTCACTCATATATGGCTTTTAGACCTAGAGCAAAGGATCTCCAGCCTATAATTCACATCACCAGAGGAACTAGAATACAAGGTATATTCTAAGAGATTCATATAAAGACCCTCACAGAACTGGGAGGGTCAAGTCCCCCAGAGCTCATGGGAAGGGGGGGTCAGCGAATGGAGAGAGAAGTAGGAGAAAATGAGGGGGAGGAAAGGAAAACATGTGCGACCAGGAAGATTGAGCCTGGTTAGGAATAGAAGATAGGAGAGAGAGAGAGAGTGAGAGAGATAGAGAGAGACAGAGACAGAGACAAAGACAGAAGAGGGAACATAAAAGAGGGAGCCAATATTGGTTTGAAGATAAAATTGAATGCAAAAAAGGTCGAGAGAACTACAAGACTGCTCCCAACTAACAATTTGAGCCTCCGTGCAAAGGCTATCATAAATGCCCTTCCCGGAGAGTAAGATCAACAACTAACTTCTCCATGGAGCCCTCAACTTATGCCTGTTGGAAACAGGATCAAACACCCATACATAAACACTGAGTAGAACTAGAACCCAGATGCAGATGGAGAGGACAAGATCATGCGGCAGAAACACATAGAGACAGCTTACCCGAACAAGGAGGAGCTAACGGCCACTAGACTGATAGCTGAGAAGCCAACATGGGACTGACTCAGGCCCCCCTGAATATGGGTCTCAGCCAGAAGGACTGAGCAGTCTAAGGGACCTCAGACAGTGGAGCCATGATGTATCCCTGGTTCACAAAAGGACTTTGCGAACACATCCCCCATGGAGGGATAACTGCCTTAATCTAGAGAAAGGAGAGAAGCCCTAGTCCCTACTTTACATGACCTGTCAGATCTACATGACCCCAACTGGATGTCATTCCCCTACATATGGAATTGGGGTGGGGGGATGGGAGGGGAGGGTGGTTAGAGTGCATGTGAGAGGGCAGAAAGGGTAAAAGGGAGGGAAGGAGGGAGAGAGGGAGAGGGAACTGGGATCTGTTAGGAACTAGCAGCCAGCTGACCCCTGCCCCCAGGATGGGCGGGATGCTCATGTTCATGTCATCCCTTTACCTGGCGCTTACCTGGAGGCCAGAGGACTCGGTTATGCATGCATGAGCAAGCAAGCCTCTTTTAAAGCAAGTGCACCAAGTGCCTGTCTCTATGCCTCTCTGCCTCTCTCTGCCTCTCTGCTCTCTCTTTCTCTCTCTTTGCTCTCTCTCTCTCTCTCTCTCCTGCTTTTGGTTGGCCACCAGCTACCCCCTCTTTCTCTCCCCTCTCTAAATAAACTCCACATGGGCGCTGAGTCTCGTGTTTGTGTTTCTTAGGCATTAGCTGCAGCAAGAGAACCACAGGATCGACATGTAAAATAATAAATTAAATTAAAAAGAAATGCTTTGACTCCAAAATTTAAGTTGAAGGACAAGTTACTGGGGAAAAGGATTTCTATTTTTGTTTCCACAGAAAATGAAAAGATGTGGATTCCTTCCAGACTAATGTGGTTTGATCATGCCAGACTGCCTGAAACAGAGTACAAGGTGATCCTACATTCAAAACAGCTGGACAAAGCAGCCTTATAGACTACAGCCAGGATTTCTGAATCTTCTTCAAATCTCCCTTGACAGCGCCCCTTACAAGCAGGAAGTAACTTAGAAAGAACAACGCCCAAATTCCCAAATATTGTGTATAAATGTTTGTTTTCATTTAATTGGACTTTGTTATATAAAATAAAACAAAATAAATTAATAAAAAGAAATAGGGCAGTTATAAAAGACAGATGGCTAATTATTCTGGTTGGTTAATCATTTTTATATACTTTACTGAACTATACTAATAGGAATTACATTGATTTTATAGGCATAAAATTGTCTTTCTGTTTTTTTCTTATCATCTGAAAAGTGATTTTTATTTTAAAAATACTTGGTTCTTTGGATCTCTTTAGAATTACTTAGAATGAATGTTCAGTCACATTCATAATTTTATTAAAATGTATGTTCTAGTCAGTGGGATTTGAATTAACTCTTCAGTAATTACTACAGTTTGTTAAGTTGTTAAGAAGAAATCCATTGAAGTTAGGGAAAGAGAGAGAAGGAGAGACAGAAACACACACACAGGGAAAGTGAGATAAAGAAGAGACAGATGTGAGGAGATAGAAATCAAGGAGTGAAAGATGAAAAATGGGAAAATAAACTATAATACATGATATTTTAAAAATAAAACTTAATCTCAGATCCTCTGAACACGGGTCTCAGTTAGAAGGCCTGGGAAGTCTAAGGGACCTACAACAGTGGAAGCAGGGTGTATCCCTGGTGCACAAAAGGAATGTGGGAGCACATTCCCAAGAAGGGATACTCACTTAACTTAGATGCAGGAGGGAGGTTCTAGATCTTACTCCAAATGACTTGACAGATTTTGATGATCCCTCTTGAAAAGCATCACCCTCCCTGTGGAGTGGGAAGCAGAAATGGGATGGGAAGGGTGTTTGCGGGCACGGGAGGGAGGTAGGGATGTAGGGAGAAGGAACTGGGATAGATATGTAAAATATGAAAAACTATATATATATATGTGTGTATGTATTTATATGTATATGTATATGTATAACATGCAAAAAGTTTTTTGTTTATTATATATACATATGTATATTATATATACATATGTATATTATATATACATACAATTAATATGCATGTCTAGTAGAAAGTAGAGAACAGTATTTTGTTAGCTAAAAACACTGGTAAGTATAGAAATATAGGTTTTTTTGTTTATGTTTCTATTTTAATTAATAAGTATAATCCTAAACTATAAATATGGCTGTTTGTAAACCAAATTCAAGCCATTGGGTAAGCTGGAAAATTAACTCAAGGGATGTCACTAGAATATCCAACATAAGACTTTGTAAGGCCTGAGAGGTCCAGACATTGTAAGGCTAGGGATACAGGAAAAAGAATTTTATAGATTTGAAGGTGCTCACAGGTGGTTCAGTGATCCAGATGTATGATATTAACTTTATTGCTGAGTGAATAGAGCTCTGACACGATCACTTGACATAGTTTATATTGTCCACTATTTCAGATATTAGAGTAGTTGCTGTGGCTTAGGAGGTTTGAGCATAAAACATTACACTGTAATCTGTTTTCTGTATAACAAATCATCTTATGTTGATTTTACTCAGAATAACTTTTATTGAGGCATTGTAACAAAAGCCAAGTAATAAATTTATATGCAGGCAAACAATCAATCATAGTATAGTATCCAATGCTACATTTGCTTTATTATTTTTATTGTGAATATTACCTTTGGCATTGCTTCTTCGCCCTAAAATAAGACTGTAGTGAAGAAAATGTCTAGGTAGAGGTTAAGTGATCCTGAAATTATCATTTACACCTTTCTTCGAGCAGGACTACCTACAGTGTTTAGGCTTTGCCATGACTAACTTAAACTTCTCAGATGAAGGGGAATTTAAAGAATTAATTCATATCAAGTTGGTTGTATCTGCTTTCAAGGATTTTATTAAATATGTTGGCAATGAATGGTGGTTCAGGTCATCTGATTTCCACTGCTCAAGCAGATACAGAGGTAAATACAAAAGCCTAACTAGTTTATTTAGTTAATAATGCCTTGATAGCATTTACTTTTCTTATTTGATAAAAGTAGAAAGATTACATAAGTACTCTCTAAGGCATGTATTCCCCAAGACAGAAAATTTTGGTATTGATGTTTCTAAGGATGACAGCTCCAATTATACTTATGTCCTTTTTTGATTTCTAGCCTATATTTACAGTCTTCAAAAATCTGATAAGCACTGAGAAAATTGGTACTTTTAACTTAGATACATAGGGTAAAAGATAACAGATGTTTAAACTGTTCATTTCATTTCCTTAGTACCGAACCAAGTATTTGACCAAGAACACTGCCCACAACTGTCTAAGCAGAAAAATAATAGAAATTGATGATCATTAGAAGAGATCAATAACCTTGAAAATATGATTTAATATTCCTTAGATAATCATCATGAAATAAACATACAAATCATGTTCTGATAACAGAATTGCAACAGATATATTAACAGGATACTAACATCAATCATCCATATAAACTTTGAGATTATCCAGAAAATTGCTAAGGCTCAGACAATAAGAAATGGACAAATAAAAAATTAATAATTAATGCACAAATTAAGCTTTAAGAAACTGAGTTTGCCTCAACATTATCAATTAAATTAGGAACAAAGAAACAAAGTACCATTTGTCACCAAACATAATTTTTACTTTCTCTATCCTCAATTTTGACAAAAATGTCTGAAATGTTGGTATGAGTATTCAAAACTCATCTTATTCCAAGGAATATAGGTACTGCTTTTCTCTGATGTATTTCATGTAAAGGACTACTAAATGTAATTATATTTATTAGGCAAGAATGTACCATGTCTCATAATAACAAGCCTAACTCTCAAGAATCAACAGAAGGGAGGAAAAGAAACTTTAAATCTTCTACAAAACAAAAGCCACTATCAATCAACAGAGAAAATAGCCAACAGAACAGGAGAATTAGATCGACAGAGGTCTAACATACAAAGTTCCTCATGGCTTGAAAAAAGATAGATGCTAAAAACAAATATCCAAGGAAGACAAAAATTCCAGTCAACAAATGGGCTAATGGAATCACAGAAATTCTCAAAAGAATAAACATAAAAAGTGTCAATAAATACTTTTTTATTCTTTTCTCAAATATTACATCCCTACTGCAATTTTCTCTACCTCCACTCTCCCTAGTCTCTCCCCTAACTCCTCTCCCCACAATATCCACCCACCACTCTCTATCTGTACACAGAACAGAGCAGGCCCCCTAGGGACATCAAGCAAACTACAAAAACATCAAGTTGGTACCAGGCAACCCAGTAGGAAAAGGACCCACAATCATGCAAGAGAATCAGAGACAGCCCAGGTTCCTATTGACAGGAATTTCACAACAGCAACAGGATACTCAGCCATATCATATATCCATAGGACCTAGGTCAGATCAACAGGCTTCTGATCTCTGTGCATCTGCATAATATCTTGATCAGTTAATTTTGTGGCTATATTCTCATGGTGTCCATGGCCACACTAGTTCCTCCAATCCATCCACTGCCCCTCCCCCCGAACAGGACTGCTTGGGCTCTCCTTAATTCGTCATCAAAGAGACCAGAGAGATTTAATCCAACAACTGATGGGAACAGATGCAGAGTCAGTAAGTATTTTTAAGGTGTTGAACATTCCTATTCATTGGGAAATGCAAATCAAAACTGTGTTAAAAAATCACCCCACCCTAGTTAAAATGGCTATCATCAAGAAACCTGACAATAAATGCTGGTGAGTTTGTGGAGAAAAGGGAATATTCAGTTGTTCGTAGTTGGATTGTACAACTATAAAAGCCATTATGCAAATCAGTATAAAGGCTTCCTCCCAAAATAGGAAGTAGAATATCATATGACCAAAGTCAAAGGACTCTCTCCCTAACATAAAAATATACATGCATATTTATTGTGGCTTTGTTTATGAAAGCAATAAGTGAAATGAAGCCAAAGCTGATCAACTGAAGAATGAATAGTGAAATTATAATAAATATATAAAATATAACTTTATTTAACTTCAAAGGAAAATGAAATAATGAAACTACAGGAAAATGGATGGATCTGGAAGTTTTAGTATTAACTGAGGTGACACAGAACAGGAAGACAAAACATTGTACACTCTTTCTCAACTGTGGTCCCAAGCTGTAATGAAATATGTGCCAATTATGTATACATGTTGGTGATATTTAATAAAATTAGACAGTAGATGGTATGCGGGTGCTAAGAAAATATGGGTAAATGCAGGATAAATGTGATACATTAGAAGGAGATTGACATCAGCATGGAGAATTGGGGATTTTGTGGTAGGAAAGACATAAAGGAGATGAGGGACAATAGAGTGCACTAAAGCATTTTTTATTAGAGAATGACGTCATGATATTAAACATCTTGTGTTCCATTTTTAAAAGTTAACTAAATTTTATATCAGAACTTTCACCTAGTATGATAGCAAATATTATGCGATGACCTGCTACTGTATTCAAGTACACAGTTCATTCAAGATATTCTAGTGTCACAGAGACATCGCTTTATTAGAAGGCATATAGACCATAGTATAACCACATTGAATAAATTCATATACAATAATGTACTGTTACAAAGCCTTACTAAACATGTTTTCACCTTTTCTTGTCATATTCAACCTCTTTTGTCATATATTTACATTTCTTATTTTCACGCAGAGGAAAGAACTAAAAGGATAATTCTCCATTGTTCTTCCGAAGCCCTTTCTAAACAATATGATATTGAATGATGTTCATAGTCTTGGACTACACGATTGCTCATTAGCCCTCACTTAGCAGCTAATATGTGTACTCTATCTGTTCAGTGATTGATTCAAATACAATGATCATTGACTTTTTCCCCCATTTTTGCTATAGTGAACTGGCAATCTCATCTGGGTGTCTGTCATATAATGCTTATGATGATAGTTTTGTTTACTGTAAATGTTAATGGTAAATTATATTTAAAGAATTTTTCATACTAAACAAAGTCAGGGTAAAAGCATGTGACCCAGTTAAATGTCAATGCAATGATTTTGATAATTCGCTTTAGAAAATATTTGTTTAATATGTTTGTCAGAAGTCTATCCCATTTATTTTACTAGTGTTCACTTTACATTTACTTTTTTTGTGAGAAGTGGGAAGAAACTTGTTTGAAAAACAAAACTGAAGGTATTGTTGATGGTTTTAATAATGAAGTCATTAAAAGAGAAGTACAAGTTCATTATACTACAGAGTTAAAGGCATATGTCGCCGATTTCCATTTACATCCTTCTCCTTGTGTTCACAATGAGCTCTACTAATTGTAGAGAAGCTGCTAGGTTGTTCAAAACCAAAAGAATGATGCATGTTGCACATCTGCATTCACTCCACACATACTGTAATGAATTCAAGGTTTTCGTAAGTTTTATATTTCAGGACAACTTTTGCTTCCACTAATGTGTGTTAGGGTATCTTCTGCTTTATCTAAGTCATCCAGCTTGGTGGCTGGGAAGGCTGCTTTTAAGGATTGAAGAGAATCTTTCATATTGTCAGGAAATCTTTTAGGTAATGTATTATCCTTAATTAGAGGTTATAACTTATAAATAAAATTTACTGTTCTGAGAAACTAAGGGTTTTGTTGGCAGGTGTCTTATGATTCATTTGTAGTCAGGAATGTTTTATGTATGTGTACTTGTATGTACACATTTTGGTGACATACAAGAAATGCCATTATTTTCTACAATATGTAATTTTGATTTTCCATTTTATTAACATTGTCTTCTTTATACTTTAAAATTAATTTTAATCAACTAATAACTTATTAGATTCTAATATGACATTTTGAACTCTTTTTTGTTCTCATTGCTCATTTCCTTCCACTCCTTGCTACACTTTCCTCTCTCCTAGCCTGTTTCACACATTCTTTCCTTCATTTTCTTCCTGTATAACTGTTTTAGGAGTACTTTTGTAATGGAAATTCCTGTTGTGGTATTTTTCTCAATCCAAATTGAATTTAGGAAAAATGCATAATAAAAATATCACAAGAAACAAACAACAACAACAAAAAAACAAAATAAAATAAAAGCATCTACTAAAAACACAATTAGTAAAATAAACCTTGCTTCTACCAGGGATCAGCAATGGTAAAATGGGGCTGAGACTCTGATGTATGTCTCTCTGCCTTCATCAAACCAATTTTCTCCAGCAGTCGATGGGAACCAACACAAAAATTCAAAACTGGACCATTTGAAGAGAGGCAATATCTTTGGGAGCACTCAATTCTAACTGAGATGTCTTCATTACACCTCTCCCTATCAGAATCAGGGAACTATGCAGAAGACATGGGAGAAGAATGTAAGGTCAAAAGGGATGGATGACACCAAAGAAACAGTGTCTTCCAGACACAAAAGACACATATGAACTTATAGAACTGGCAGTGTGCACAGGGCCTGCACAGGTTCAACCAAAGGTGATCCCCCATTGAGAGAGGTAAACTGTCCCTGTAAGAGAGCTTTTTCCGGCTCTCCCTCCGACTTCCTTCCACAGGTCCCTTCCCCCCAATGGGCGTGGTCAGTGCCACAGAAGGACTATCTCACTACATGTTTAACCAAAGGTGATCTCCCATTGAGAGAGATAAACTGTCCCTGTATTAAAACTTTAAACAAGGACCTATCTGCACGTGATTTTCACTTGTATAGGAACAGTTTTCTGTAGTGGAGTTTCACTGGATTTATTAACAACACTTAGGCCTTATGCCTAACAGTTATTTACTGGGGTTATTTACTTTTGAAGAATTTATATAGTAACAGATTCAGACAGGTATCTGCAGGAACACCAAGCTTTACATATAATAACACCCAGCAGATGGTTGTTGGAAACATAATAAAGAATGAGTATTTTGACTGTAAATGTTTTATGATGTTCTTTGAACAAGTATGAAAAAATACCCTTTCAAGTACAGAATTGCCAGTCCTGGCATGCAGGACTATCCAGAGCCTGCCTTCCCTTCATCCTTGACACTTCTGGGCTCACTGTTCAGGGTGAGTGTTTGGATAAAGCGTAGGTCCAACCCTCCTTCTCTTTGGAACTTCCATGGTCAGCTCTGTACATATTAGACCTGCCCCTCCAAGTAGGACCATCTAGAGCCTACCCTAACCTGACCTTCAGGCCCCTTAGCCCTTAGCCTGCCTTCTGCCTGAGTGCTTGACACCATCTGGGGCCTGCTTTCCCCACATCATTGGCCCTGCTATGGCCTCTGCTTGAGAGACCTCCAAGAGAGCTCAGATCATACAGAGTTACTGATGTCGAACTCCTGACCCACTACACCCACCGGGAGAGCAGGTTAGAGAGGAAAGAGAGAGAGAGAGGGAGAGAGAGACTCTACCTGCACCCGCTGGAATTAGTAAAGGGAACACAGCAATACAAGAAAACACTCAACAATAGAAAGACCAGTGTGACACCAACTATCTAAAGTACCAGAATAAATGGTGACAGAATATACATCAGTCATTTGAAAAAAGAAGCCTGGGCATTTCATAGCTGCTCTAGTCACATGAACTACATATTATATATGTACCATTTGTTTGAGTTATTTGAGATCACTCAATTAGATATTTTCCTGGATTATATTCTAACATACATCTGATATGACTCTACATATTCTACTTAAACAAATACTTTTTGCAAATAAAATATGAATCTCACAAAAGGACAATCTGAAAATGTCAAAAGCTTGAAATGACGAAAGATTATTAAATCAATTAAAGTAAGCCTGGATACATCTGACAGAATGTTCTTGCCAAGACTGCAAATGTTTCAGTTGAGTCTCTAGATATTTTAGTAGCATTCATATGTTCAAATGCACAGATGTTTTGATTCACTGTATAGACAAAACACCCAAATGGTTGCCTGGGTAGATCAAATTTATTCATATCTTTTCAGTTGACTCATATTATCGGGAATTCTAATATTCCATAGTTCATCTTATAGAGTCTTGGTAAAACTTTACTCTCATAAGAGTTTTGTTTGTTTATGTTTTTGTTTGTTTTTAACTAACACTTTCTGTTCCTAGAATCTTCAAACATCCAAAATCTTTTCCTTCTCTCCTATTCCTTCTCTTGTCCCTTTTCATCTTTTCCTTTTTTTTTTCTTTTGGGTTGATATAAATAGTTGAGAGCCTACTACTGAATCATCAATTATTCCAGGTTGTCTATATGAGATGTGAGTGTGTTATTCGCTGCTTTAATTTGAGACAGGCCCAGGCCATGATCATAAGATTTGCATTTACTTTTAAATACTTAAATGCCATATCTTCTTTCAAACTGTTTGAATGCTATAAAAGGTAACTTCTTATATTTCTTACTAATTATAACAATTATAGTCTTAGTAAAATTCCTTCAAGTAAGCTCTATTCCAAGCCAGAATTTCAGTTTGTAATTTGCTAGACAACAGCACTTGCAGTTACATGTGCTGCTATTCAGTCAAACCTAAGAGCAGATCATCATGGAAAACCATTCCAGTAGTGATAAAATAAGGATTGCAAGAACTAATGTTTTGCAGATATTTTAAAATGATCAATAGTGAGGTATTAAATACAAATGCAAAATAATCATATAGATATTTTTGTTACAAATAGTATGCACTTGATTTTTTGAGTTTGAGTTTGAGGCCAGCATGATCTGCAGTGAGTGTCAGGATAGGCTCCAAAGATACACAGAGAAACCCTGTCTCAAAATAACAAGAAAAAATATAGATAAATGAATTAATAAACAAATTTAGAAAGGAATACATGAAGCAGGAATGGCATATGAGTATGTTCCTTGGGGAAGTGTGGAAAGTGGGGTGTCATAGGTCACTATTTTCTAATAAATTGAGGAAAAATATGATTCTCTATACCCCAGAAAATTATATTTTCTTAATTTTATGCTTTGAAAATATCTACATACCAATCCCTGTCTCCCAATGGGCTTGTGGAAAAGTCCTGTAAGATGGTATAAGAGGCATCTTTTATGAGCTCTGCATCATTTCCTGTTTGAGCTCAGTGATGTACACATTTGTAGAAAACCTTAGACTTTCAAATTATAGGAAATGATAAATTTCACATGGGTGAACTTTTCTACATTTATTTATAGATATGTAATAATAATAAAAGAAAGCAAGTCATGAATATGAGGCAGAATTGAGGGAGGGGTATAGGAGGAGTATGAGGAAACAAAGGAATAAGTAAATAGAGCAAACATAAATATATATTAAAAATTTATATAAAAAAATTAAAGAATAATTTTCAGTATGCTTAAAATTTATTTTATTATTAATATGCCCATTATAAATAATTTCCAAAGATGGTTTCATATTTTATTTGTAACTATGTGATAAGTTCATTGAGAACTTGTAAGTTTCATAAAGCTAAATTGTGTGCTCTACACTATTCTTTTTACAAAGAAACTACATGACCTTGATCATGTCATTGTCATCTTAGTTATATGTCTATAAAATAGAATTATTTCAGAACAACTCCTCAAATTAAAAATAATCATGACTGCAATTGTATGAAATGCTTTTCTTTTACCATTTTATTCTCAGAATAGAATTTTAGGGAAAAGAAAAATATACAGGCTCATTACATAGTTCAAATTAATGTAACATTTTAAACCACCCAATTTAACAATTTGAGAGCATATGATAAATCTGGAAGTCATCAGAGTTAATTAGTCATTAACCTATTAATGGAAAATTTTCATATGTACAAATGGTAAGAGTAGAGTCTTTTCATGTAATTTAGCTTTCTGAAGTAGCTATCTTAGTTTATAAAAGCACATCTTTTATGTACAATTCCATCACCAAACAATATATAATTAAATAGTCTACAGTACTATTTATATTACATGCACAAATTTAGTCACATCACATGCTGTATATCTTGGCTAGTTTTATGGCAACTTGACACAAGCTCAGTTATCTGAAAGGAGAGAACCTGCATTGAAAATACCTCTGTATAATCTGGCTATAGTGTATTCTCTTAATTATTGACTGATCAGGAAGAGCCCAGGCAATTGTGGGTGATACTATCCTTAGGTGGGCAGTTCCTAAATAAATTCCTAAGTTCCTAAATAAATCAGGCTAAACAAATCATGTAAATAACACCTTCTATGCTCTCTATTGCAGTTCCCATTTCCAGGTTCTATCCTTGCTTGACTTCCTGTCCTGAGTTCCTTCTGTGATGGAACAAATCAAATAAACCCCTTCTTCCCCAACTCAGTTTGGTCATACTGTTTCATCACAGCAATAGAAACCCTGGCTAGGACACTATGTAAATGAACTCAATAGAAACACCAGGACACTATTTAAATGAACTCAACTTTAAAATCATCTTCATCACCACTTATTTTCCAGAATAAAGCAGGAAACATCACTATCCATAACTGATACCAAAGACACAATGACAGTTGAGGTTTGCCTAAAACCCAAACAATAAAACCAATGCCTATAATTTAAGTACTGTTTTCTGCTTTATGTAATCAACATTGAGTTTTCAAATGCACATGTTGAGAAATCTCAAAATGTAGTGGATATCATAGAGGAAAATAACAACAGGAAAGAAAAACAGATAAATAAAAACACTATTGTTTTAGTTGGAAAGTACACAGTTGATCAATATATTATTAATATTATGTGAATAAGTATATGAGGATGTGAGACAAATTAAAAGCAAGCTAGGATTGTATAGTTAACTTCTCTTAAAATCAAACTAAATAGAGACTCTTGTATATGGATCTTTGTTACCATGCAACTTTGAGCTCAGTGATGTGTTTATTTGTAGAAAAACTAAGACAGTGAAATTATAGTAAATGATGAACAAATGTCAAACAGGTGATAAATAAATAAGATGAAATGTATCAGTGTAATACTACAGAACTGGACCTAAAATATTGTTTCCAAAGTAGTAACTCATTTACATGCACAGATTAAAGATTAAAGAAATTAGGATAGTATTGTAATTCCTGTGTTAGTGTATAGCATTTAGTTGACCTGAACTATCTTTCTTTTCATATGACCCACTGGAAAGCATGAGTGCTGATAAGTGCCTTAGAGATGATGTTGGTAAAGAAAAAAAAAAAAAAAAAAAAAAAAAAGCCAGACTTACTGAACCAGATGGCTTCTGATCCTTCTCTAAAAGAAAAAGAAACATGTGCTCATTATGGACTAAAGAGGCATCCTTAGAGCTTACTTTGGTTAATGAAATAAATATTAATTAGAGTCATTAAAATAGTATCTTGTTGAAGCTTTAGCATAAGTGAATAGTCTATGGAATTCTTCATTTATCGTTATTAAGGCATTAACATCACCACCAAATTTATCATCACCTTTATCATCATTTCTGACATTTATATTATTATACTTGTAAAAATCATAACTCGGGAAGGCTGTGTCAGGAAGAAAACAATTTCATCTAAGAGTGGAGGATAAACATCCTGTGAAAGACAACTTTAGAGAAGACAGCATATGGTATTTACTGCTGGGTGATGACAGCATACTGAACAAGCAGTAATGTAAGAGGCCATCATTCACTGACAACAAAGACAGACTACAGTGGCTAAGTCAAAGAGACAGAAATATGAACATCACTTGCCCTGCATACAAAAGCCGCAGCTGCTTACCCAAAAGACATATTACAGGTGACTTCTCAGTGAAAACTATTTGGTGCTAAATCATGGGGATAGTAACCAAACCTTCTTCACTTTGAAATTCCACAATGATAACCCTGTATTTGAGACTATAAGTGATAATTTCATCATAAAATATATTTTCTACGACCTCAACATCTTACTATAGCCTATTTAGTTATTACTGGAACTATTTTATTTAGTAATTATTAGCAAAAGAAGAAACTTCCATCTGATTAGCTCTAAAAATGGTTGCAAAAATCCCACATACATCTTTGCACAGGATATTAAACTTGCTTTAAAAAAACAAGAAGTTGAAAATATGATAATTTTAAAAAAAGAGGCCATAAATTTGGGATGAAATGAGGAGCCCTGGGATTAATGTGGCAGTGGGGGATGTGAGTTGTATTGACACATTGCTCATGTATTAAACTCACAAAAAGAAAAGAAATAGAAAAATACAGGAGGTCTGAAAAGGGGGAAGTACAAAATGCAAATGTTTTATGTATTACACTCCATTCATGATAGAATAAAACAAAGACAAGAAAAATGTGGTGCTATACATATCATACAATGAATTAAGAGAATGAGAAAACATTCATTTGTGGTGGATTTCTTGGTTACTAAGGAAATTTGTATGATGAATTCTCAAAAGACTAAAATTAAATCATTCCATAATACATAAAGAACTCAAAATCCTATTCAAATACTTGCTCAGTCATATTCCTTGTCACTTTAATCATAATTGTTAAGAAATGAAAGCAAAAGAAATGTCCTTCAACTTATATATTCATAAGGAGAATATTGTACTTATTGTTAGTGGGACATTATTTAGTTGTAAAAAAATATAAAGATGGCTTTTCAGCCAAATATATGGACGTGAAAAATAATATGCTGAGTGATCAAACCATGAAAAAAAGACAAACATTCCTTTTTTTTTTCTCGATTTGATCCCAGAGCTTCTTCCCTGAGGACTAGCTTCCATGTACTGGAAAGTGCTCTGCATGTTACTAAGCAAGTAAGAAATTACTATTAATACCTGACTTATGAGGGATATGAACCACAACAATGACTACCATGTCAAGAAATCCCCAAAAGTGCAATAATGACACATATCTTGATAATAACTAATGACTGTTAATTGGGTTAAAAAGCAATTGCAACTGGTATGATAAGTCTGTCCAATAACCCATCACTTGTGAAGTTGTCAACTATAGAGAAGAATTGGCTATTACTCCTTTCCTAAGCAAATGCAAACACAAACTGCATTCTAAATAGGAATTCATGTACCAACAGATAAATTTATTTCCCATTTCTCATCAAATAACTTTTGGCAGCCCATGGAGATTTCTCACTAGAGAAATCCAGAAAATGAAGTGAATATCTGACCATAAGTGTTCACCCACAATCACAATTGACATATGTTTTGGCTTACTTCTTTTGAAAATGTAATACTAAAACTTTAAGTGTTTCAAAGATAGTATATTGTGATTGATAGGCATGGTATGTGCAATAGATTCACTTCATTTTTAGGCTTTTTATTTAAAAATTTCAATATACTATATTTTAACCATGTTTTCCCCTGACCCACCTCCTTCCAGTAATATGGATATAGAAATTTTATAATTGGATTTCATATGATCTGTTACTCAAAATAGATTTAAAATGTTATATTGGTTACTAATTTGTATCAGTGTTTGAATGTCTGGTTGAATTTACTATAATGGGGAAAACTATTTGGAGGATTAAAAGTACTCAGATCCAGACATATTGGTTTTTAAATATCATGGAAATTCAGAAGCATTGGTTAGCATACACAGAACAAAACAAAACAAAATCGTAAACTTGTGGGTGTTGTGTAACACCTCAAGTTAATGGTTTTAATTGACATCACCAAAGTAGAAAAACAAAAAACTAATAATAAATAATTTTGATAGGGAGAAAATACCAGAGATGGAATAATTTGACTTGATGAAGGGTAAATGGTACACGTCACCATGAAATATTAAAACATAAATAAAAATATGAATAAATAGGGGGAGAGTATAAAATAATGAAAGAAAGCAACAGAGTTGAAATAAGGTAAACATCTATGCTTATGTTCTAAGAAGAAAGATGTAAATTCTATGTTGAAACCTGTGGGGAAACCTAGAATAATCTATCAATGGAAATAGAAGAACCCAAAGAGATTGTCAGTATTGATGAAAGACAGCTGATCAATAAAAATTCAGTGCCTTCCTGGGGGATATAATTCCTTTGGGGATTGATAAAACTGAAGATGAAATAATTTATAAATACACAGTGGAAAAAGATATCTTCAATAAATGTTTCTGATCAAACTTGATGGCTTCATGAAGAAAGCAAATAAATATACAGTTATCACCCTCCACAAAAACTCATTTCTATATGGATCAAAGACCTCAGCATAACACCGAATGTGTTAGGGTGGAAAGTAGAGAATAGTCTTCAACTCTTTGGCACAGGGAACGTCTTTCTGACTATAACACTCAGCACAGGCATTAAGTTTAACTATTATACGAGTGATTTCATGACACTGCAAAACTTCTGTACAGCCAATGACACTGTTCAGAAAAGAATACAGGCTATAGAATAAGCAAAGAATTTTGAAAACTGCACATCTTATTGAGGGCTAACATTTAAAAAAAATATAAAGAATTAAAAAAATCTAGACATCAAGGAAAAAACAAGATTTAAAATTAATGTACAGATTTAAACAAAGAAATTTCAAAAGAAAAATCACAAATGGTTGAGAAATAAAGAAATTGTCAAAACTCTTAGCCATTGGTAAATGTGAGTCAAATCTACTTGGAGATTTATGCCTTAGCATGTCAGAATGGTCAATATCAATAAAACGAATGGTTTCTCATACTGGTGAGGATACAAGGTAAGGAGAACATCCATTGCTCTTCTGTGTGCAAATTCGTAGAGACACTATGAAAATAAGTGTGATGATCCCAGGAGAAGCTAGTGAAAGGTTTACTTCATCATCCAGTTATTTCAGTCTTATACACACACACACACACACACACACACACACACACACACACACACACACACATATGTATATGTGGGACCAAACTTATACAGTGACCCCCAGCTTCCTCTATGTGTTAGGAAGTGCCTTACCTTCGGAAAAATTATGACCTGCCTTATTAGCAGGGTTCAAAATGGATCAAAAAGCAAAGAATATATTGCTATCCCTAAAATTAGGGTATTTAGGATGGGGTTATAAACAGGATGAGACATGAGTCACATGGCCATTAACTCAGAACTGTAGCATATGCAACTGAGACTCAGCCATTTGCATAGAAAGAACTTGCTATATTAGGAGAAGAATTAAAATAAATTAAAAAGAAATAAAAATATTTTTCTCCATTCTAACCCTTTAATTCAAGGGAATATTTGTAGGTTGGTTAGATTGTGATGCTGGTTTATCACTTGTTGGGACTCCAGGATTATAAGAGAAATCAATTATATGAAACTATGGTAGTCTGCCTTAATTACTTAAATTGGTTAAGATGTAAAACAAGATTGGACAAAGCCTCTTCCTGGCTACTTGGTGAAGCAATGAGACATGGTAGCTGATAGGATCTACATTCCTGCAACTTTCATGGAAGCAGAGACAATTTTATGGTAAATGGTGGAAATTCAGAAAAATACCTAATTTCATAGGCAGTGTGATGTTAACTTTTGAATGCATTAGAAATTTACAAAAGTCTAGGGAAGATGTAAAAGTTCTATGAAGAGTTGAATATTTGGAAATTAATTCACAAGGCTTTACAAAGGTCAAATACCACCCTGAAATTATTGGAATCTTAATGGTTAGGTACATGCTGCATCCACATGACAAAACACAAACAAAATGACACAACAAAAATAAAAATTGAAGTAAAAATATTAAAACTATGAATAAAGTTCTAGATAAGAGCCATTGGTTACCACAAAATTATGCATGCCACTATTGCATTCTTAAGGTTATCAAGGACATATTGGCCAATGTTATGGCTCATAGGTATAAAAGATAGGAAAGACTTTTGGGTGTTTTCCTCCTTTGCAAATTTACATAGTACCTTATACTGCCATGAAAGCCACACCTCAGGGAGAAGGTTTTAGATCAGTTCCAGCTCAGGAGTCTCTGGGCCCTGCTTCTTAAGCACTTGGCGTTTACAGCAATAGCCCAACAGATGCATATAAAACATAAATCTCATACCTAAGACTCAAGGGAAATTGTGGAGGAGTAGGAGGTGGACAAGAGATTATAAGAGCTAGAGGATCCAGGAGTTTGCTATTACATTGTGTATTTTAGGCATGTCAGGTGCTACAACCCTAATGTCTCACTAATAAGACTGATACACATGAGTTGATTAAGGACAAAAATAACGTATATGCTCAAACAACATGGGAAAACCCATGAGGCCTCAGTATTACAAAGAGTACTATATGCAACTAAGGAATAGTGAAATTGAGAGAAATAGTCTCCAAGGAAGAGAACACCTAGTTGTTATCCAATACCAAAGAGTCAGTCTTGAAAGCATATGCACAAGTAGCATTATGCAGAATTAGAATGTTGACTTTATGTATTTAGTAATATATATATATATATATATATATATATGTATATAATAATAATTATTGAATTCAGGCCATGAATTTGAAGGAAAGCTAGGATAGTTATATGGGAAGGTTTGAGAAAAGGAAACTGAAAGAGGAATAACATAATTATATTATATTATAAACTAATGGAAATATTTTAATGCACATTAAATATTAATTAAATTAGCCAGGAAGTAATGACAAATGCCTCTAATCCCAGGACTAGGAAGGCAGAAGCAGGAGGATCTTGATGAGTTTGAGACTACCTGCTCTACCGAACTATTTCTTGGATAGACAGAGCTGTAATACAGAGAAATCCTATCTGGAAAAACCAAACAAAGAAAAATTAAATAAGTTTTAACTCCCTGTATTATCACACATTATGCTTTTGCAAATGGTATGCTTTTGCAAATGGTAAGATAAGAACAAAACAACTTATTTTAATTTGTATATCCTGAGTCTTTTAGTTAATGAATCTCTTCACTAAAAGAATTCATATAATTTATGAAATCTCTAGAGACTTAAACATAAACCATAAAAAATATGTTTTGGAATTTACTAACAACTAAAATCTAAGAAAGTATAAATACAAGAGGGAGCACAAGAATAATTTTTGAAGAAAAAAATAGTTTGGATGAAGGTACATCTTTGGATGTGGAAAGACACTCCTCAAAACCAAAAAATTATATTGCCAAGATTAGGCAATATCCACATTAGTTGTCACTCCTAAATTAATACAGGCTTTCTGTTTTGTATTTTCCATCTGTGCTAGATGGTGTGAGGCTATTGTTAAACAACTGCATGTTTTTGTCCTAAGGTAAGAAAATATCAAACTGGCAAGCCACTAAAAACTTAATGTGTTTGACTAGCTTTATTAGTAATGGAATATGCTGCTCATGGTGCAGGGAGTGAGGGAATATTCACCAAAGGTCCTTCTTGTTTCAGAATGAGTGTACTACATTGTGAAGGTTCAAGAAATCTATGTAGTCGGGGATGCCTGTTATTGCTGCAACCACCACACTGTTTTGAGGCTCTCTCAACTGGAAGGAACTTGTGAGTGTAATTATAAGCCTAGGTAAAACCCAACTGAGGTCCAAAGCCACAGTAGGAAATCTACTGCTTCAGTTTCCCTAAATGGTCATACAGTTCATGTAAAATTACTTTATTAATATTTACGTTTGTATACAAAATTATTATTTTACTGCTGCTGGCTTTATTATTGGAAGTTTATTTTTTAAACAATGATTCACAGTTATTCCTATCTAGTCTAATTGATAAAATAAATGAATAAGTAGATAAATAAATAAGTGACGCTTAAAAACTCAGCTATGAAATGGAACTAGATATTATCTTCTCCAAAACGAGGAGATTATCTCAGAAGAGCAGAGGAAAAGAAAGTAAGTGTTGGAGGGTTTAATAACAGAGTGTTGTGGCATACTCTGTTGTTCATGGTCATTCCCTCCTTGATTTCTCAGCCAATGTGCTCACAAACACAGACTCTGCATAGGATTCCATTTTCTTTGACTTGACTCTTCCTTGTAATATTGCCATTCTTTTATCAGAAATCACATTACTTTGTGCCACATATTTTGTAAATATATAACATTTTTAAATGTCCAAAATCTCTTAAGCCCATACTTAAGAGATTTTGGACATTTAAAGTATGACAAAACTATACTCGGTTCAAGGAGTGAAATGAATATATAAAACAGATATTTGCTTGTAGAGTTGACCAAGGGTAGAATGGAGTAGCTTTTCAACTTGATAAAATTTAGCATCATTTTAGAGACTCATCGATGAAGAAATGTCTACACTGATTATCTCTGACGTAAAATTAGACATATACTTAAAAGATTTTGTAATTAGGCAGACAATAAAAATTTTAGGCATATATATACATGTATATATGTATATTTACTAATATTTCTGCCATCTTAATGTTTCTATGTGCTTATTTTCTGTCCTCAGTATATTTGTTATGTTTCAATTCATTCTACTCCTTGGTTTGTAAAGTTTTATTTTTTGATAATCTTAAAGTTGCATCTCTAAATTTATATCTTCAGTTAGAGTATAATCCATATTTAAAAACATAAAATCATTTGTAAATTATTAACAAATATGTTTTATACTAAGAAACACACTCAATAGACTTATCTCTTAAAATTTATAAGTGTGTATTCATATTCAATAGACTTATCTCTTAAAATTTATAAGTGTGTATTCATACTCAATAGACTTATCTCTTAAAATTTATAAGTGTGTATTCATATATGTTGATATGATATTACTCCTGTTACATTAGTGTTTAGCTGTTCACATTTTCTAGGTGCTGTCAGTAGATTATCCATTTAAACACTATTCATTTAAACAAAACGTGGTAGCATTTATACAGCTGATCACTTTTAATGCTATATACAATAGCAAGAGTATTTGTATTATTTTAATCTAATCATCATCTTCAATACTTCATATTATTTTTATATTATATGATTTTTTGATATAATGAAATAACTAACATACTATGTTTTCAATGAGAGTTCGGCTATTTTTCTACATTAGTGGACATTCTTAATACTTTCTTTAATGTCTGTAGATAATATCCATAAAATTATAATGATTAGATAATGTAGTAAATTAGGTTCATAGATGTGGTTTCAAACCATTTGCATCTCTAATTGATGTTGTTATAGATGTGCTTCAACACATTTAATTAACCTCTAAATATTTCTTAGGGATTGAATACAGTAGTTAAATTGTGCAGATCTGAAGCATACACTCATTTAAGATGTTATGTTAAACATCATTTCCATCATAGGGGTACAGAACAGTTTACCTCATTACACCATTGCTATCTCACATTAATATTTTTTTTATATTTTGAAAACAATAAATCATCTTAAAACCTTGTCATTAAATTCTGAGATGAATGAGCCATAGACTGCTTATTTATCAATAACTACATTTTCCTCCTTCCTGATTATCAAGCATCTGTTAATTTTTATTTAGGGTTTGATTCTGTATTCTTTGATTCAATTACTCAAACATGTTTAATTGTTGTCCCAATCAATGAACAATTCGCTTTTCAGAATTTCAGTCTTATCTGTCACTTCTTTTTCATATTATCACTTCCAGTGCCCATAGAGATCTCAAACCCCAGACTTAATGCTTATACATCATTATGTGCCGCACATACCCAGTCTTACATTTCTTCCATATTTGCTTATTGCTTCTTTTTCTTCCACATCTTTACTGTGATTTAAATACAAATCTCTCTGTAATTGCATTATACCATATATTATTTCCCCCACATATTTGCTTAATGGTCCTACTCATCTAAGTTATATGAAAATTGTCTCAAAGTTTCTTGGTTTTCAACTCATTTGCCCTTATTACTGTCATTTTTTTCTGTCCCCGTATACTTCAATAGTTACCATGTAGCCCTTAACATATGATTATTACAGAACATTTATATGATGGCTACCCAAGTACTAAGGAACCATTGGCCTTTGTATGCCCAGTTGGGAGGATAATAATTAATGAAACAAAACTATTTATAGGATGACTGCTTTAGGCATACATACATTATTATTCTATAAAAAGAACAACAGAAAGATTGACCTCAATATAAATGTTGGTAATGTTTTTTTTCCATAATAAATTATTGTTATATGGTATATAAGTATTTTATTCTAATAGTCTTTTAATGGCCAATAGCTAACTTGAAAATATTATATATAATTACATGGATTAAGAAGGCAATATTTTCATTAAAAAGCATATATAATATAGGTAAAATAAAATCCTTTAATATCTGTGTAATATATGTTTATCAGTAATTTGTAATAGTATATACCATATCTCTGAATTTCTCCCTACAAAGCCTAGATAATCAATTGTTAAGCTGAATTTTATTTTTCACTAAGTACATACAAATTGAGTGCTTAGCTTGCTTACTTCTGTCTATTTAACTGCAATAGACAATTTAAGAGGAAAGGAGATGGATATAGCACTCAATGCCCGGGAATTTATTCCTATCTTCTATCTATAAGAGTAGAGAAAGATAATGATGAAGTGCCTCTGAAACTTATTAATGGGTTTCCCTGAAAAGTGAAAGAGATTGTTAGGAGAAGTGGGCTGGAAGAACATGTATTAACTATGGTTTTGTGGGAAAAGCCACCAGCCATTATTTGAGTGTGTTCAGTGGTCAACACTAACACAGGTGAAGTCATCATTGAAGTATTTTTTCTCACATTCCATTATCTATTAGTGTACACATTTTAAAGCAGTAGTTTAAGATACTCAATAAATATTAATAATTCATTAAATTGTCTACATTAGCGAGGTGAGAATGCTCTTGTTTTCATTTGATCAATAGAAGGATACAAAAAAGATATTAAGTGACTTGAGCATAATATAAAATCAAAGGAAGATTTTTCTGGATTAGACAACATTTAACACTAAGCTATCTATGGAATTTGTTATTGGCTTTGAATCAATCCACAAAAGTTGAAATTAACAGCCATTTAACATGCACAGCATCAGTATGATAAAACTGTAATAAATACAAGAATTTAGGATAATTCCCTCACACTGAACTCTCTCTATGGAAAATGCTTAGTGCATATCAGAATACTATCAGAGAAATATGTCAGTCACAATCTGATCTTATAATATTTAAGGTAACAGGAACATGAACAACTGTATTTAGGTATTCAAAATATTCAGCTTCAATGCTTTGTCTGATAGGAATGAAAAAGATAAGTGTTAGGAATCAAAGTCTGTTGTTCAAGATTTAGTGTGGCTGGATTTATGTTGAGGTCTTTGATTCATTTGGACTTAAGTTTTATGCATGTCAACAGACGTGTCTATCTGCAGTCTTCTGCACACCATCATCCAGTTGTGCCAATACCATTTGTTAAATATGCTTTCACCTTCCATTGTATAATTTTAGGTGTTTTGTCAAAAAAAAAAATTCAGGTATTCGTAGGTGTGTGGGTAAATGTCAGGATTTTTGATTGGATTCCATTGGTCTACCTGTGTATTTTTATGACAATTCTAAGCTGTTTGCAGACTATAGCTCTATAGTACAGCTTGAAGTCGGGGATGGTGATGCCTCTTGACGTTCCTTTATTGTACAACGATGTTTTGGCTCTATTGGGTCTTTTATTTTTCCATATAAAGTTGATTATTGTTCTTTTAAGGTCTATGAAGAATTGTGCTGGGATTTTGATGGGGATTGCATTGAATCATTAGATTGCTTTTGGCAAGATTGCCATTTTTACTATGTGTATCTTACCTGTCCAAAAGCATGGGAGATCTTTCCAGTTACTGGTATCTTCTTTAAATTTTTTTCTAGCTATATAGGTCTTTCACTTGTTTGTTAAGCATTACCACAAGATACTTTATGTTGTTTGTGTTGTTTGTGGCTATTATAGAGGGTGATCTTTCTCTGATTTCTTTCTCAGCCTCCTTTATGTCTGTATATATTAGAGCTACTGATTTTTTTTCAGTTAATCTTGTATCCTACTAATTTGCTGAATGTGTTTATCAGCTGTAGGAGTTCCCTGCTAGAGTTTTTTCTGGTCACTTATGTAAATTATCATATCATCTGCAAATAGTGACTTCTTCCTTTCCAATTTGTATCCCCTTGATATCCTTTTGTTGTCTTATTGCTCTAGCTAGAACTTCAAGAACAATATTGAAGAGATATGTCTGAGTTTATTTAGCTAATTGTTTATCTCTTAATTATATATAGCACATTGGATATTAATTTAAAGAGGTCACAAATATTATGCACAGCTAATCATCTACTTTTCCAAGTTAGGTGTTAAAATCAGAAGTTCTATAAAACCTGGAAGAAAGAGCATATACACGATTTTAATGAAACACCTAGAGAAGAAATACAGCTATAAAAATTTCCTCAGCCTATAACCTTGATAGAATGCTCTCAGAACAAGAAAAGAAGAATTGAACTAGATGATTGAAACACTTAAATATGGCATAAAATATGATTTTTTTTAGAATGTGTATTCATTGCCTTCCAGTGACAGAAAATATAAAAACCAGAAATGTGGAAATTTGACATGTATAATTATGAAAGAATCATGAAGTTTCTTAATCCTGAAAAAGAAATATTTGAAGTTGCTTTCAGGTAATAAAAAAAATACATAAATGATGGAAAGAGAAACATCATTCATTGTTTAATGATGAGAGCAGAATATTAATAGAAGCCAGCTTCTATGTGCCAAAACAAATTGCCATTCACTATACTATAACTATAAATATTAGTTCATGAATAAAACCTGAACAGAGTGGCCCCATGACAATACACTAGGCAAAGGGTAGTGCAATTACATATATATATATATATATATATATATATATGTAATTGAAATGGTAATCTGAGGGATTAAATTATCCTAGAGATAGAATATATACTGAAAAATTTATAGTTTCAGTTGTATCTTGACAGGTTTGTATAAAATATTTGTATAAATAGATGGATATTTGAAATGTGAAAAAATATATGACAGTGTATAACATAAAATTACATTTAGCTCTGAAGTTTGTTTTCTCTTTTACCCCTAATATTAAGAATAATTAAAATTCCATTTCTAGTTCAGAGTATCCTTTAAGTAAGATAAAGCCATTTTTTTACTTTAAATTGACCATGTACATTTTTCTTACATTGTAGAAAGAACAGTAAGAGTATCTCAGCAATGCAATTGAAATAAGGATGCTAAGGTACACAAAAATAATTGACTGCCCTTATCAATGAAGTTTTCTAGAGCCTGGAGTAGCATCCAGAGTAAACAAGACATAAATATTGAGAGAAAAATTCTTATTTAACAAAATTTTTCTTTCATCTATTGACAGGCTATTCATAATAGTTTAATCATAGGAATTCAAGAGCAATATATATGGTGACTCAAAAGAGTCATTACCTCCTTTCTAAACATACAGTATTTTGGGCTATGTAGTTGCATTGGGAATCTGCTCATTCATACCAGAGAATTATAGTCAAATTTGTGTCCCGTATTTTACCATTTTAAGAAAATATAACAAATTGTACTATGTCTATACTTTGAAATTGAACAAGGGGATATTTATGATTTTTCTGCTAATCTCAGAAGTATTTTGAACAAAAGTTACATTGTAATACATGTCCATTTTAACAGTTTTATGTTGTATTATGTAGAAGTGTCATAGAAGTGAGTTGATTACTTAGTTCTAAACATGGTAATGAGGCTGATTGAGGTTCCTTGGGATTTGTCAGAATTGGTTAACAGTTCATTCAACTAAGCATTGACAGTAGGACTCAAAAGGCATAGACATCTGGCTCAGAAGCTGGCACTGTCATAGCATTAACACTTTCAATTTAGTTCATTTCAAATACTGCTGCTTAATGAAGATTCAATAGTTTTGGACCAAAAAGTACTTTAACTATACATCTTTATTCTCAGTGATTAAAAGAGGGATGCTTGTCTGAATTTCAATGTAAATGAAGTAGTGTATCCCCCTCAATCAGAGAATGGATGTGATGAAGATGAAATTTGGAACTGAATATTTTTATAGCTATATATTATTTAATATTTCCAGAAACTTCTTAAATGTACCCAACATACTTCAAACACTGTACTGTGTATTCTTGTGAAGCATAATTCACTTTATTTACAAATTATAAAATCAAATTATTAACAAATTTTGAAAGAGCATTTATTCATGACATAATATTTTATGTAAAAATATAGATGCATATCATGTTTTAGTATGCACAAAATGCTTCTTAAAATTATAACATTTCATTTATAGCAAAGGATTTCTTAATAAATTAACCATTTATTTTCTACTGACTTGATTTCTAATGCTTGGCTTAAATAACAATATCATAAAGGCACATAGTTTTAAACAGTTTAAAGATACTTGGGTGATCAAGGTTTATGATTAGAAAAAGTTCAAGAAACCTTTATTTTGATCAGTATTATGTTGAGGTATGACTTAACAGTAATGGCTGAGTCAACTGGTGATACAAGTAAATGCTCTGTTTTAACTCTTTTCTGACACATAGGCTATTTACTCTTAACTAACCTGGTTTTTTATTAAACCTTTACACTGATATAGATTTCATTATATAATACTTTTTAATATTAATTTAATATTAATATAATTTAATATTAATATAATGTAGAATTAGGTTTTACATTTTGCCAAAATTATGACCAAAAATTAATCCTCAAACTTCCTCATCCAACTTTTCGCTTCCCCATTTCTTGACTGGACAAAAAAGAATTGATTCATAGGTGTTGAATCCTTCTCCTTCAGCCCCCTAGGTTCACGAAGCAAATATGATCACTTACAATACTGTTGATTGGAGATCATGACAATGGTAAAAGTATTTCTATAGATTTTACTTTTTTATTCCCATAAGTCTGATGTGTTACTCAAAATTCCTATGCTGGACACATAATTCTAACATTCAACTTGATGATAACTGCAGGAGTCAGTTTTGAGTATAAATAACAATAGATGAGGCCAAGAAAAATAGACTATTATGATGCCATTAATGGCTTTATAAGACAGAAGTGATGTATCAGGATTGCTATGTTTCAACAGGTATTATGGTTTGTATCTAGGTCTCAGAAAAGCCATGTGCTAAATAGCTTGATACCAGTCAATGGATTTGTGTCATTAAAAGCTAACCAAATCAGATGATAAATTCATATCTTAACAGCGTATTAAGAATTTTGGGCCATGCTGGAGAGAGTAAATCACTGGTTGTTTGACTATGAAGCATATATCTGTCTTCAATACCATCCAACTTCAATGAGGTTGATATGGGTGATATGCCCACTCCAGGTCTGGTCACTTTTCATTATCTGGATTCATTTACTAGTACTACAGTTGGAGCCATGAGTAATGAGCTTCTAGTAAGTGAAGAATATAGTGTTGAATGACAGAAGCTACCCAAATTAAATGCCATTATGTTTCTTATATTGAAAGATCATGAATCTATAAGCCAAACTTCCACAGTGTTATCCTCATTGCAGAGATAAGAACAGGTCCTAGTTTTATATATGTAGACTTAGCAAATGAATTAAATTTTATTCATTGTTAAGCTAAATTTAAAGGTGTAAACCATACCAGAAAAGTTCTTTTGGAGAAAACAAAACAAAACAAAAATATAGCTAGATATATAAATAGCCTTTATACTTTTTAGGCTTCAAATAGTAGGGAACACAATTTTGGCCATTTATAGGAAGTTGTAAGAGAAACACAGAATGCAATTTTTGTAAATCAAATCTGTCAAATAACATTCAGTCCCTGAAAACATGATATGTCAAAAAGGCAACTGGGTAACTAAACAATCAAGCACTTTCTTTCACTTCTGTGTTTCCTTTCTAATATTTTCTATTAAAGCTATCTCACCAATAAACTATGCTAGTTGATATATTTCAAAATTACAAAATTGTCTGTTCAGATATTATCTAAAGTTTCATCTTGAATCAGATTTTGAGTTTTAGTCTCTATCTTAAGTAAGTATTTTTATTCAAAGTTTATGAAATTTAAAAATTGTTAAATTTCATACCATTGGTAAATTTTGTGTTTTAACTGATGCACACACTCCAAAATCTTTCATATTTCTTTAAGTTGCAATGGGATAAATACATTTTATTCCAATATATGTTTGTATTTTAGAGTAATAACTTTCATTTAGAGTTAAAGCTACTTTTAGGACCTGTAATGTCTCTTAACAGGTAGAGATGTAGTGAGATAGTCCTTCTGTGGCACTCCATGCCCATTGGACGGTGGAGCCATGGGCGAAAGTGACCTGTGGAAGGAGGTCAGAGAGAGAGCCAGGAAAAGCTCTCTTGCTGGCGTGGCTCGGACAGGAGAGCATCAGGTGGAATTTCCTGGTGTCCATCTGACTAGGTTGTAAGTTATTTCCCCCTGAATAAACATCTATTCAGCCTATTTGTTTATCCTGATCCTTATTTAACCACGATATCTGGTGTCAGAAGGGTTTTCGTGACAGTGAGACATAATTGCTCTTGGCAATACCACCTGCACCAGAAAGGAAGATGGACATTGAAGAAACTTTTTATGGAGTTTGCTTCCAATATGGCAAGACTAGCCATTTGGACAAGATACTGCTCATGTTCGGACTGTTTGACTTTGTGATGTATAAACTGGACATGCAGGGCCCACAAAAAAGTGACTGCTGATTCAACATGGACATTGCTACAGAGTTCCTGCTTCATGGAAGAGTCTGCCAGACAGACTGCAGGACAAAGAGAAAAGTGATTGACAAACTGCCAATACAAGAAGACAGTTTAAAGATTCCTGCTTTGATGAAGAGTCTGCCAGACACACTATGGCCTATGGGTTGAATAAGGAAGATTACAGAAGAACTTCAGGTGACTGACAAGGCAAGATGTCTCTGTCAATTCTAGAGTTTATATATTAACCTTTTGTGGTCTTTGATGGAGTTAAAGACAAATAGTTATGGTTATAGTTTTCCTTAGTTAGGTTTAAAGAGAAGTTACATATAGGACTTTAGATTCACAAATATAGGATAGATGATAGAATAGTTTATCTTAGTCTTGCTAAATGTTAATGGACTAAATATTGTTAACTGTGATTCTTATTAGATAACTGTTGTGTTATATATTTTGCTATGTTAAGGTTAAAACCCTTCTTTTTATTTAGACAGAAAAGAGGAGATGATGGGAGATGTCATTCTGTATATATGTTTCTCATACTGGTTAATGAATAAAGCACTGTTGGCCAATAGGAAAGGAAGATATGAGGGACTAGGAGACAAGGAGGAAATAGGAAGGAGTAAGGAGGATTCAGGATGGAGAACCTGGAGAGAACAGAACAGCCATTCCTCCGCTCTCGGTAAGACCACATGGAAATATATAGAAATGGGTTAATAATTAAGACAGAGCTAGCCAATAAGAAACTAGCACCTGGCCAATAGCATTATATCAAATACAGAGTCTCTGTGCATTATTTGGGGTGGGAGCAATGGCGGGACAAGACTGGCGGCGGGCAGAAAAACCATAGTCCTTACATAGAGGTACTTGATCTCCTTAGTTTAAGTAACAGATACCATGTACTGACAGAAAATATAGATCCTGAAAGCTGTCCTTTGGTCTATATCTACATGCAATGGTTGGCATGCATGCTCAACAAACACCCATGTACCAATCACACACTTAATAAGCAAAATTAAACATATACATAAAAATCTATTTCTATTTGATCCAGAAGTGCCACGAATTGTCTTCTGTCTCCTAGGTGGAAATTTGCCTTCAGTGAACAAGTACTCATCATAGTCAACTCAAATATTTATTCAACATTCTAAGCATGCCAGCCTTAATGCACAGGAGAGGGGCTAGGCACTCTCCCAATCTGTTGTGCCACAGTTTGTTGATTCCTAATGGGAACCTTTACCAGTGAGGAAGAGTGGACTCAGTGGAAAGATACAAGATGGGTGGAAGGGGGAACTATGGTTGGAATATAATATGAAATTTAAAATAATACGTAAATTATCTTGAAAATTTCTAAGCATAAAGAATAAAAAAGCTAAGATTTTTTTCCATGTGTCAATATGGTAAACTTCATAACCTTCAATTCATTATTCAAAGGCCATTGAGCAATTCCTCAGGATATACTTACTAAAACAGAATACAACAAACAAACAAATCAAGGTCTAATTGACTTTTTAATATAATTTGAAATTTTTTTTTGGCCAGGCATATTTAGTGATTTAACATATGACATATTCATTTCATCCTCACTTGAATATAACCTTTGTGGATAAAAAGACTCTATTGTTTATTTCTAAACATTTATATATAACTGTGGATATGATTCAATGTGTTGCATAGTTGACTTTCTACTTATTCATGCCTACTGGACACATATCTATTTATAAAGGTCTCAATATTTCATTACTGTATAGTGGTGTTATGACTGACTATTTGCAAATGTTAATTACCAAAGTTCAGTCTCACTGAGTAATTATAAGAGTTTTATCTAAAAATACTAAAGCAGACTACATATGAGTTATTTAAAATACATTCTTCAAAGTATAAGATATAATGTCACTTACTCAGTACACAGTGTTTTGTAAATATTTAGTATTCTAAAATTAAGGTACTGGTATTTCTTTTACATGGTTTTAGCTTAGATATAAAAGTTTTGTGTGATAGGGAATAATACTGACTTTTTTTTACAATATAACTAAAATATGAGAGTAAAAATAAAGGAGAGTAACTTTAATGAACATATGCTCTAATACATACACTCTAATAAAAAGGGGGATTCTTAGAGGAAATATGTTTACATGTTGATGAACAGTTTTCCATTGAAGCCAAATTTCTAAGCCATAGAGAAGCAGGAAATATTTTTTCATTATTGAAGTAAGCTCCACTTCATTTCTAATATCTAGGACACATGTTTCAAAGATTTAATACTGTTCGAAACAGTCCAACATGTAGCAGAGAATCATACCACCAAAATCTTAATAGTGTGGAGAATTGGAAATCTGGATTCTATTTTTGTAGCCCTAGGTGTCCTAGAACTCACTCTGTAGAGTTCAGCTTAGACCTTGAAATCACAGAGACGTTTTTGCTTCTCCCCTGCCCCAGTATTGGGATTAAAGATGTGTACCACTCTTGACTGGCTTTCTCCTTTAATTGGGATAGAAATAACTCTAAAAATATTGACTAAAATTTTTTATTACATTTATTTTCACAAACTAGTTTTGTGTTTATAATATTGAGTGGAATAAATAAACCTTTGGTCATAATTTAGTAGTAGTTAAGATCAAATAACTATTTTATAACTCTCAATATATGATCTCACAAAGGAAACAGCAAAAAATATTTCAAATGGTTTTATAACTTAAAATGAAAGAAAAATATAGAAACTCAAAAAAAAATCAAGTTCATTAATTATAAATGTATGCTTGTTTGTCTTTTCACTTTTGTTCTTTTATGTGTTCTTGTGTTCTTGTGTATATGTTATTCATTTACTCATCATGTGTAGAGGGGTGTATGTACATATATATATCCCATGATACACATGTGGATTTGACAGAGGACAACATTTGAACTACATTCTCTTCTCTCATCCTGTGTATCCCAGGAATTAAATTTAGGTCATGAGTTTGGGGTCTGAGAGCCTTTAAAGTTTGAGCAATCTTCTCAGTGTCATCAATAATATAATGCAACACTAGGCTCTAGGCTTCAAGTTTTAAAACCTCATTTCTTTACATTTAAGTTTATGTTTAGTTTTATGGTATACAAACTTAGAGGAACACATCAAAAAAAAAAAAAAAACTACTTGACATGACATGAAGTTTTCAATGAATAGACTAACCATTGACTAGCTACATCCTAGAAGTCAACAATCTTTGTTGATCCTCCCAAACCAAAAATAAACTAATTGTCTATGAGAGAAGTTCATAGCTGTGCATGTTTACCTTAAAAATAAGATTGATTAACAGAAATGCATCAATCATTTACTTTATAGAAAACAAGAAATACAAAACAAGGATCAAGTTAGAAGAATAAAAGAAGAGAATCCCCTGAAGAAGCTGAAAAGGATAACACCTGCTGAGTAAATTTGGAGCATGGGAAGAAGGTAAGAAAAAGAGGAATGGAGAAGGGAATGCAGGAGGAGAACATGAGCGATCAGGAAGGAAGAGTTGGGGGAAGAACAGAGAAGAGCAGCAAGGAAAGACATTCTTAATAATTAGAGCCATTATGGGCTTGAGGAGAAATCTTTCACTAGGAAAATCACCAGGATCCACAACGATGACTCAAAATAAGAATATAAGCACTAATGGAGAGGCTACCTTAAATGAACTTCCCCTATAATGAAATTGATGAATACCTGAAATGCCTTCATACAGCCTTCATCCAGTAGCTGAGGGAAGCAGAAGTAGAGACCTGCAGGTAAGCACTGAATGTGAATGTCAGTTGGAGTGACTTTGGCAGTCTATGGGGCTTTTGGCAGTGGAGCCAGTATTTATCCCTACTACACTAATTGGCTTTGGGTGCCCATTACCTATTGGAGGATATTCTCTTAGCCTAGATACACAGGAGAGGGCCTAGACTTTGATGATCCTTCATCAGAAACTTCATAGTCCCTGAGGAGTAGATGTAGGGTGGGATAGAGGGTTGGTGGTTGGGCATGGGAGGATGTGAGAGAGAGGGAACTGGGAGTGATATATAAAATATGATAGCTTTTAATTTAATTAAAAATTAATTTAAAAAACAATAAAAGAAGAATACAAAGGAATGATGCAATAAATTTGATACTTGATCAGATAAAACTGCTCAGGCATAATAGTCTTTGAGGCCAGTCTAATTACATGTTTGATCCCCAAGCACATATGGTAAGAAAGAGCTTCCTCCACAAAGATGCACAGGAAAGCTTTGGAACATATGTGTTGCCTCCACTTATAAACAAATTAATAAATACAAAAGTAACTAAAATAACACAGAGTTGATAGTTAAATATATATAATATTGATGAGCTCATTCTGATACAAACCAAACGAAAAAGAAAAATATGCAAATTAATAAAATAAAGGATGAAAAGATAGGTTTTAAATCCTCACAGACTGTGTCTCTGCCATTTCCTGTCTGCCTCTGTCTCTGTTCACCCCCACACTCTTTCTCTAGTCTCTTCTAAGATGGCCTTTTGTTCCCCCCACCCCAGTAAATCTCTTGTGTATGATTCATTCTGTTCCATTGTATGGTCTCTGTGGCCTTCTTTAGCTCTGACCTGGGAAGACACATCCCCCACACAAACCCTAACTCCAATCTCATCCTATAAACCAGTTTTACCATGACACCACAATTCAACTGAGAGGTACAACAGCTAACTACAGGTAAGTTCCACTGATAATAATACACATGCATAACCTTTTAATAAGTATTTGTATTTTGAATGTAACAGCACACTAAAAGATCATGTCACAATCAAGTTACTCATGGTACCAAACACTGTAATGCAACATTTGAAAAGAGGAATGATGGGTGGAGTCATTCTGTAAATATGTTTCTCATACTGGTTAATGAATAAAGCACTGCTGGCCAATAGGAAAGCAAGAAAGGCAGGAATAGGAGACAAGGAGGATTCGAGGAAGTAGTAGGGAGAAGTCAAGATGGAGAGTCTAGAGAGAGCATAATGCCGGCCAGACTGCCTGGTAAGATAAGACCACGTGGAAGTACTTAGATGAAAAGAAATTGATTAATAATAAAGACAGAGCTAGCCAATAAGAAATTAGTACCTGGCCAAGAGCATTATATCTAATACAGAGTCTCGGTCTGTTAATTGGGGCTGGCGCGGTGGCGGGACAACACCAGCTGCAGGAGGAAAAAACCTTACTCCTTACATATGGTGCCTAATGTGAAGTGGTTATAAGAACTTCCACTTAAAATTTAACAAAAGCTTAAAAAAGGGTTTTACAAACAAAAGAACAGAGAGAAGTAAGGCTTCTTATTAACAGCATTTTTCTCGGTTGGACTCTGCTTTGCGAGAGACAAGCAGATATTTGCTCAGCTCCTTTAAGGAATGTTTCCTGACTCAGCATAAGCAGAAAAAACCTCACAACTTTTAAGAAGCACTGCTAAAATTTTATTGGTGTGTATCAGAGCTGGCAATGGCAGTGACCACATCTCCAAGCCAGCAACATGTGCTGGATGGCAGCGCAAACCAAGGTGTTGAGTACGGCTCTCACTACTGGCGGTAAAGGTACCTGCCACCATCTTTAGTAAACCGTGGCTGACACAACTATGACTTTCATTTTAACTTTGTTGTTGTTTACCAGATAAAAGACTCCTGGCCAGAAAAAGATATAGATTTACAATAAAGACAGATTCACATTAAGAAAAAGCTAAAAGTTTACAATGTGTTTTATAATATACCTAGACATGGGAGAAAAAAAAGAATAAAATGGTTTTAAAAAGACAAAGAGGAACTTGTTATGGTGGTACACGCCTTTAATCCTAGCACTCAGGGGACAGAGGCAAGCAGATATTGTGATTTCCAAGTAATCCTGGTATGCAGAGTGAATTCCATGGCAGATAAGAGTTACACAGAGAAACTCTGTCTCAAAAAATGAAAGAATACAAAATAAAAAAAAAAAAAGAGTAATAAAAAAAGCCACTAAAGATGGAAAGCACAGAAAAACTGTGGACACTATATGACATTCTGTTGTCTTTAAATTGTTTGACTGCTGAGGAAATAACTGATAAAAGAAATGCTGCTGGATTAATTCAATTTATGTATTTTAAAAATGCTTTGACTTCAAAATTTTTGTCTAACAACAAGTAACTGGGGAAAAGGATTTCTACTTTTGTTTCTAAAGAAAATGAAAAGCTGTGGATTCCTTACTGACTAATGTGGTTTTATCAAGCCAGACCCCCTAAAACAGAGTCGCAGGTCATCCAACATTCAAAGCAGTTGGAACATAGCAGCCTTGCAGACAACAGGCAGGATTTCTGCATTTCTTAGGGTCCCTAATGACAGCACCCCTTTCCAGCAGGAAGCAGTTTGGAAAGAAAGATGCCCAAATTCCCAAATATTGTTTATAAATGTTTGTTTTAATTTAAATGGGGTTGGTTACAAATGGTTAATGACACAACCAATCTCTTTTTAAAGGTAAAAAGGGGATTATGGTATAGATATGAATACTTTGTTTTGGAATGGATTTTCATTTATTGATACAATTTAAGGTTAATTTTGTGATGTGTATATTTCTCCTTTTGTTTTGGTATTGTGTTTATATAGCTCATTTAAAAATGTAATGTATAATTTAGTACAGATTTTAGATGGTTACCTATAATAGTCAAAACTTATAGCTAGGTGAGTTATGTTTTCTTGTTATGTGGAGATGTATTTGAGATGAATAGGCATTCTTCAAACCTTTCAAAGACCTACAGACTATGGCATTTAAAATGGTTTAGGGTTTTTCTTGACAGTGAGACATAAATGCTCCTGGCAATATCACCTATGTCAGAAAGGAAGATGGACATCAAAGAAACACTAATGGAGTTTTCTTCCAGTATGGCAAAACTACCCATTTGGGCAAGATACTGCTCATGTCTGGACTGTTTGACTTTGGACATGCAGGACCCACAGAAAAGTGACTGCTGATTCAAGATGGACATTGCTACAAAGTTCCTGCTTCATGGTAGAGTCTACCAGACAGTCTGCAGGACACAAAGAAAGGTGACTGACAAACTGCCAATACAAGAAGACAGCTTAAAGTTTCCTGCTTTACTGGAGTCTGCCAGACACACTAAGGCCTATGGGCTGAAGATGGAAGATTACAAAGAACTTCAGGTGAATGACCAGGCAGTGAGTTGTCTCTGTCATTTCTAGAGTTTATATATTATCCTTCTATGGTCTTTGAAGGAGTTGAAGACAAATAGTTATGGTTATAGCTTACCTTAATTAGAATTAAAGATAGTGACATATGGGACTTTAGACTCACAAAGATAGAATAGATGATGAAATATTTTCTTCAAATCTTGCTAAATGTTATTGGACTAAATATTGTTAACCATGATTCTTAATTGATAACTGTTTCATGATATATTTTGCTATGTTAAGTTTAAAAACCTTTTTATTTAGACAGAAAAGAGGAGATGATGGGAGATGTAATTATGTATATATGTTTCTCATACTGGTTAATGAATAAAGCATTGCTGGCCAATAGGAAAGCAAGATGGGCGGGACTAGGAGACAAGGAGGATTTGAGGAATTAGTAGGGAGGAGTCAAGATGGAGAGTGTGGAGAGAGCAGAATGCTGGCCGGTCTCTCCGGTAAGATAAGACTACGTGGAAGTACTTAGATGAAAAGAAATGGATTAATAATTAAGACAGAGCTAGATGATAAGAAATTAGTACCTGGCCAAGGGCATTATATCTAATACAGAGTCTCGGTCTGTTAATTGGGGCTGGCGAGGTGGCAGGACAATACCAGCAGTGAGAGGAAAAACCTCATTTTTACAGAGGAAGCAACAGTTAGATACTCTCAATTGCATAGAGAGTTTAATAACATCATTGACTACATGAATCTTTTTCAGAAAGCCAAGAACAACAGCCATCATGTAAAATCTAGTTGATTTCACTCTTTGAATTACAAGTTAGTCAAATACATTTAAATCAATAACAGTACTAAAGCAAATGAATAAAATCAAGGACAGTAAACACATGATCATGTCATTGTCAACAAATGAATTTAAAAGAAATCTTTAACAAAATTCAGAATACTTTAAGTCTAGATAAATGTCCCAATGAGACTAAGAATATAATAGCCTTTACAAATAACTTCATTTGACATTTGACAAACATAAAAAATACACACTACTCACTGGAGAAAAGACAACTTCTTAACATATGGTACTGATAAAATTGGATGGTCATGGTAAAAGAAAAACCCCTCCTCCCTCCTTTACAAAACCTCCAATTGAAAAATAAGTAAAGATACCCTAATTTAAGTCCTGAAATTTAAAGACAAAGATGACATTGGAGAATACTCTACTTTAGTAGATAAGCAATGACTATCTGAGTTAACTACAATTTACTAAAAACAAAATAAAATTACCAACACTGAAGGAAAGAGAAAAATCCTGCATAAAGATGTGTGTGATTCCCATTCTTGGAGATTGTCACTTTTACATACCCATATTCGTATTATCATGAATTGTTCTAAAAAATTAAATAAATAGAAGATATATAAATAACATAATGAACAAATAACTAAAAATTATATAGTATAGTATATTAAGAAATCTTTACTGGTGAATCAATATTAATGATCACACATGAAGTAAAACCAGAAAATACTTATATAATAACTTATAGACAACACATTTTGATAAACATATATGTGTGCATTGAAATATACAATATTAAAGTCAAAATTATTACAAACTTTAGATGTTTTTTAGATGGGGGACTTAGAATGAGCTCTCCACAACAGAGCAGCCTCAAAAACATAAAATTGCTGTAATTTAATTGACAATATGTATCAATCATGTATGTTCCTTCTTTCATATGTAAATCTTATAATTGGATGACTAAAATGAATTTCTTAGCATAGATTTTTGTTGGACAGTTCTGATCAAAGAAGCCCAGTGTTAATGTCATACAGGTAAGAAAAAAAATAGATATTCTTGTAGAATAGTTAGTTTACTAAACTATTCTGTGACACCTAAAATACATTTCTTCACACTTGGTGTACAGACTGTATTATAGATGTTTACAAGGTGGTCCTCCTCCTATTTAAAGGATACAACCATCATATACCATAACCACATAGATTTAAATTGTCAGAATATAACTATAATTATTTCTTGGAAAGAAATCAGCACTCTATATTACATCAGTGTGGCAGTAACTCCTGCTTTCACTATGTTTCTGTGAATGATTCTTCAGCAGATGCATGCTGAGAGAGGCAATGTGCAGAAATGGCTTACAAAGAGCATTCAGCTTTCCTGCCACTAATTCACCATCAAATGCTTGGGTGCTCTGGCCCTGAAATAACCAACTTCTAAAGGAAGCAGTCTCCTTTTTCTGTTAGCATAATTGCAAAGTCATTTAAATTACTTTACATGCAGATTTCTCATACCAGCAAAACAATGCTAAAGTGGGTATATTGCCTTTATTAATGTAAGAGTAAAGCTAAAGAGACACATGTTTCTAAGAGTTACTGTCTTCATCCCCCATGTATCCACATTACTCTAGACCCTTTTTGGACACATGAAGTAGAGTATGACTAACTATTTCCCCATTACTTTATATCTGCATGAGTTGCTAATAAAGACATACAAATCAGGTAGATGGGATAATAGATAAATTCTGGAAATAAATAGCTAAAATAATACCTATGTGATGATATTATTCTACTGACTCATTTGGGTCATAGGTACAGTGTAACTTCTTAAATTTAATTTTAGAAAAGTAATTTAGTGTTAGCTTGTTATTATTTCTATGGGTGTTGAACAACTCTCTGAGGAATGAAGGACGTGCGCATTATCAAGAGTGCAGCTTTCCCTGCAGACCTAGCTTTCAAAGTCACTATGATCCCAGGAGTTTTGGCAAGTATCTCTAAGGAATTTGCTCCTGAAGTGGTTCTTATCCTTTGCTTTCATGATGTTCATTGTGTCCTCAGAGGAGCATAAATGTGTGCTGTGTATTCCTAGAAATGGAAAACCAGAGTGAATATATACTCAATACCCAGATCTTCGAAGTAGCTGCTAGAAGTGAAAAGCAAAGGAGAGGGGGATAAAAATGCAGAATGTCATTTTGCAGGGAGGGTTTTAAACTAAAAGTAATTGTAAAACCCACACCCATACTTTCTGTTTCTTAAAAGGGATAGGGTGGTTGTCAAAAGATAATCACTTGAGTGAATCTGAGTTTACAACCCCACTACAAAACAGTGAAATTTCCCTTCATATTTAGCATAGGAAAAATAAGCTAGGGTTGTAGCTGATTGTTACAACAATCCAGATATAGGCAAACCTGGAGTTCAGTCAAAGCACTGAAAAGAAGACAAAATAAGCAAATACATAGAAATTTCAACTTTATGTTTTCAGACAGCAAATCACTACTATAGAAATTTTGCCTGAGAATGTTAGAGATTATTTTATTTTTCTAACTATAAAAGGATGAATTAAGAATTCCATTTTTTAGGTACCAATGCATACATTCTTTTACTTGAGAAAATGTATTCACTAAAGAAAGGCTGCTGTTTATAGGATTTTTGAACACATTCTATCAACATTATAGCCAATGTGCAAACTATACATTTTCACACTATGAAAATTGCTTTGTGGTTCAGTATGGAGCATCATGACTCTGAATACCTGACAACTAAATTCTGTTTCAAAAGGTTAACAGTCTCTACCTTTATTACATTTTTATAAAAGTGACAATCCCTACTTCAAAGCTGTGAATTATGACTCTATCTCTGTAATTTATAAAACTCAACTTTTTGGAAAAATCACCATGAGAAAGTTGTAATAGCAAACAACTCTTGCCATTCCTTACAGCATTGCTAGTTTGACCCATCTTTTAGCTGGGTTTTTTTTTTAATTAGTTTAATGTAACGAGTACGGTTTTTCCGCCTGCTGCCCGGTCTTGTCCTGCTACCACGCCACCAGCCCCAAATAACACACAGAGACTCTGTATTTGATACAATACTGTTGGCCCGGTTACTTGTTACTTATCAGCTAGCTCTGCCTTTAATTATTAACCCATTTCTATGTATCTTCACATGGCCTTCTCTTACCGGGAGGCGGCTGGCGTCCAGCTCTCTCCAGACTCTCCATCTTGACTCCTCCTTCCTACTTCCTATTTCCTCCTTGTCTCCTAGTCCCTCCTATCTTCCTTTCCTATTGGCCAACAGTGCTTTATTATTAACCAGTATGAGAAACATACAGAATGACCTCTCCCATCAGTTTAATTCTTCTCCTACTAAACTGCTACCACCCATATTTTACTAAATCTACACACTGGCTTTTCCCATTCCCATTAAACTGTTTCTAGAAACAGTCTCAGTGTCAAACAAAAACTAGACTAGAGGTACTATTATCCTGTGTGCTGCTTAGTGCTAGGCAGGCTACCATCTGTTATTACCTAGTACTTTTCCCTATGTGTTATAATAATGATGTGCCAGAAAATATAAGTGCAATAATGGCATACTGTTATGGGAAACTAGTTTTCTTTGGAGCCATGCCCCACCTGAAGTAATTTATGTCTGGTACCATAAACCTGATTAAAATCCCATTAAAGAGGAGGTCATAAGCTCTAGGATAGGATTTAACTGTTGTTATTTTACTAAGTATGTATGTTGTTTGATTGCCTTCTGAATATGTTTATGGCTCATATTGGTCTGCTTATCTCCTTGATTACAGGGATTTTGTTTTTATTTTATTTTATTTTACTGCTTTGGGTAGTGAATCATATAGAAAATCATACATACTCAAAATCAGAGAAATATTCACTATGAGCATTCAGCCCTAAATGGGATATCTTCATCAACTTGCTTAGATAATATAATAGAAGATGATAAAGACTTTAGAATTTAGAAGAGTAAGAACCAGAAGATAGAAATGATTGCTGTGTGACACTATCTTCTGGGTGTGCCTTGGTCATTAATCTTATAAACTCACAGTATCTACAGTTACATGCACAAACTCTGCACAAAAAGCAGCCAGCCAAAATCAAGGATGAATGAAGGTGGGGGACCTCTCAGAATCACACACCCACAAGTAGGTGGATCACTTGCTTGCTACTTAGAGAAGGAGAGTAATTCCATAATGCAAACAGGGATCATTGATTCTCTTTTTCTCTCTCCCTACCTTCCCCCCTCTGTGTGTATGTGTGTGTGTGCTGGGGGAGTATTGGTGTTGTGTGTGTGTATACATGTGAAGGTTTATACAATGAATGTCCTAAAATCTCAGACTATATTACATTTGTCCTAATTACTCATCTTCAGTGTCACACAGCAATCATGGGAAGATAAAACGAAAGAAACTCTGTCTGACCTGAGTAAAATTTAATTAGTGGTTAAGGACATGAGATTTGTTTCATTTTACTGTTCATAAAATATATTTTCTAACCAGATAAATATGCAGAAGCCTTTCCTAACTTCAGAGTCAATACACGCAAGCAGTTCCTACTGGGACTTTTTATTATTATTATACCCCTATTTTTTAATAGGATAGGAAACTACACTATTCACTTTTTCCAAAATGAAAAAATAAATGTGCACATGTTTGTATCTTAACTTTTAATTAAAAAGAATAAAAACAAGAAACACATAATAGCTACAATTTATATAATTTATATAGGCTTTTTATCTTGAATATTTATGAACTATTTGGAAGCATTTTATTTTTTATTTTGTATTTATTGTTGTACTTTGCTGAAACTCTTTCATATGAAGAAAACCCTTATAATCCTGCTTCAACTTTTGGAGTATGTTTTCTTTAGTTAATGAAAATCATTTCTCTATTGTAATATGTAAAAAACCCACTGTTTGTATGTGGATCTCCTGCTGATTTGAAAGCATCATTGAATTAAGCCCATGGGATGCAAAGCCAAAAGAGAATCAACCACTTAGCAAATGTAACTGAGTAAAAAGAGTCAAAATTTAGAAAATGAATTAGAAATTAAACTTTCTATTTCTCTTGCACCATGGCAGTATTTTTCTTTGCAAGCATGAAAATTGCACAATTGCCTTGTCTCAAGGTATCTATTTTCCTCTCTGAATCGCTGACAGGATTATTATTTGTATCTTTGTCAATGCAAAATAAATTGTGCCTTTATAAATTAGTGCTTACCTCAATGAACTTTTCAACAAGAGAACCAATGAATAAATTATATATACAAAATTATTACAAAGCAAGGTGAAGATAGTGTTCTTTTTGCTAATATTTAATTACACTTGCAATGCTTTCACTCCCAATTTGCTAATATATTTTTATTAATATTAACCACACACTGAGAATAAGTTAGCATTCATTAAATAAGGAATAGAAATTTAAAAACAAGAACCTAAGACCTGTGGCAAGTTATACTTACTACTAGAGATATCAGCAGTGTCAATCTATGAGCATGCCATGTGTGCTCACCTTAGTCTAAGCAATATAAGTTTGTTTATTAGCAGGCTTTATACATTGGAAGAAAGTATGAATAAAGGTTTTTTTTAAATGAAATGTCTAAAAGAATGAAAACAAAACAGAATATAAAAACATTCCATTTTTCATGAACTACTTTTGACAGGACATTTCCTCATATGCCTTGTTGACATTAGTCAGTATTGTCTTCCCTATGAAAGACTATCTAGGATAACTGCCTTAACCTAGAGACAGGAGAGAAGCCCTAGTCATTACTTAAAATGACCTGTCAGATCTACATGCCCCCACCTGGATGGCATTCCCCTACATATGGAATTGGGATGGGGGGATGGAAGGGGAGGTGGTCAGGGTGCATGCCATAGGGCAGAGAGTGTAAAAGTGAGGGAAGGAGGGGGGAGGGAAAGGTAACTGGGATGGACATGTAAAGTAATAAATTAAATTTAAAAAAAAAGAAAGACTTTTATCCATTCCAAAGCTGAACTTCTTTTCTGTACTTCAGAGGTTTGGAGGCTCATGTCTACAACATTGGCACTTTCTAGGAAGAACTAGAAGATTCAGGAATTCAAGGCCTACCTTAACTATATAGCAAGTTTGAGAGCAGCCTAAGCTACATAAGACCTTTTAAAAACACAGATTACCAACCAAACAAAAAGATTCCAGATGGAATTCACTTAGCCCCCAAGATGACTTTATTCTTCTCTTCTTCAATTTCTGAAAATCACGACCAAGCTGATAGTAGCAAAGGGGGATGATCCGAACATCCGTACCCATTCTCAAAAGGACATTGTAGTTTTGTGTAGCTTTCTTTTAATTTTTCATTTTCTCAGCCTATTTTGTGGAATTGTGCAACAGTATGTCTATAATTGTTGTAACATTTTTTTTCAAATTATGAACTCATCAGCTACAAGGTGATTAAAAAGGAAACAGAGAATCATGACAGAGAAAGCATACCTACTCACGCATCAGCATTTCCGTGTGAACCTGAGATTGAATTTATTTTAGGACGTTTAAAGCAGAAAAAAGTTACTAACTTAAATCATATAGGCATTTTGTATAAATTATTTTGTAGTGACATAATAGGGACAATAAGTCTTTCTAGATGAAAGTAGTTACGAATGTGTCAGCCAGTCTATTACTTTAAATGGGTGATGCTATAATTTTAAAATAAGTTTCAATGTTTAGTTATTTGGAAAAATGTCATGGAATAATTTAGAATACTAGATACTAGATTCTTCAATTCATCGATTTTTCTATTAGCATAAATTGCAGAATACCCATGGATTATACACAGGGATGATAATTAATTGAACTATGATTTCAGAGATACATTTCAATGTTTTTCTCATGTTCTTTAAGATTTACCCATTAATTATGTAATACAAACTTAAACATCAAAGTAACTGACTCTATAAATGTCAAACTCAGGTACTCAAATTTGAGAGTATATGAAATGCTTGCAACAGTTCATATAGTCCAAACTTGCCATAATTCTCAAATTTTGTTCAAAAACATAGTTCATATTACTTCATTAACAAATTGATTCTAATTCATCAAATGCATCATTATTTCATGTGAATAATAATTCCTACCAAAAAATTGTATGCAATATTTATTATTTCAACACATTTATCGTATAAACTATTATATCTAGTTATTTTTTATTCAAAAATATAAAAGAAGTCCTAATGTATTTCTAGATGTTAGTGTTTTAAAATACAATGCATTTGGTATGCATTTCTAGCCATATTGAGAAAAGACAGTGTTTCTGCGCAGTGGTAGAGCATGTCTTTTATCTCAGCACTCAGGAGGCAGAGGCAGATGGATATCACTGTTTGTCTGTAGAAAGTCTTGTTTACAGAGTGAGTTCCAGGCCAGCCAACACTACACAGTAAAAAAACCTGTCTTGAAATAAACCAAACTCAAAACATAAAACCCTAACCAGCAACCATAACAAAAAGATTGTGCTAAAATTGTTATTAATTTAAATAAAATTAATGAAAAATAATTTTAAAGTGTGTTTAATTTCAATTGCCTTGTGTACTGAACACTTTATAAAGTAGTATGTTCAAGTTTAGCTTAGAGTGTCCATTTATAGATCTATATAGCAAGACTGAAACTTGTATATTGTAATGGCTTCTTAGAATCATTTTACCTCATTTCTGTTGCATCTAAATTTACAATTATAGACAGCTATTCTTCCATAAATCCTGTAATAGTACTAAACTTTGTAAAAGGAGAAGTGACATAACCTAGTAATCATTGAGCTGAAATATTTTTGACTATATTTTCAAAGTTTTTTATACCTTAAAATACTTGACATATGAGTAGTTTGAAGTGAGCAATTACTTCTTTATTCAATATTAAATGTTTAATGGTTTACAAAAAATTCTGTAAACATACTACTAATAAAATTATTAATTGATAAAGCTTGTTGTATATTCACTAACCAAATTAAATTCCAAGCCATTTTTAAGAAGTATTTTTATTGTAGAAGGGAAAACATTATCTCAAAAATTGTTTCCAACTTGGGAACCCTGTCATCTCTAAGTTACTCTAAAATGGTCAACATGTTAAGCTATACTTAGAGTATGTGTAATGGAACAGCTACCAAGCAAAATTTCTAATTTTAAATTCTTTGAAAATTCATTAATTTATCTCCTCTAATGCATGAGGATTATTCATAGGTGCTGAATGATTAATGAGACTGGGGGAATTTCTCTCATTTGCATTTTGTAGGAAATAATGGCTAAGCAGATTCATATGGAAATCAAAGACATACAGATACAATGTACTAGAAACTTCAAAAACATGATACAGAAAAGTAAGAGTCCTAGAAGAATGGCTGTTATATTTTTTTTAACAATTCACTCACTAATTACACTAAGTTTGGTATTGGGAACTAGTTAAATGTTTAAAACTATATGTAGGGAAACAGATTGGAATAGGATGATATTTATTCTGTTTGAGAATATTTTGGTATTTTCTGAAAAAAAATGAGGATAGTTAAAAGAATTTGTTTTAGACAATGTGAGGCAAAATATTAAAACTTTCACAGAGGTTGGTCAGGCAGGAGAAAGGCATCCATATGCAAGTCTGTGTCCTCATGGTCAGGCCTGAGGTAAACACCTACAAGCCTGCCCTGTGTCACAAGGCACCAGAAGGTGGGATACCATTAGATGAGCAAGTATATGATGGTGAAATGGGAGAGAAAAAGATGTGAAAAGGGTCATTCCCTGTGGTAAGAGATAGATCTGAAGAAGCAAGGGATGGAAGGAATAGCCTCATTTTGGCAGCCTGACTGCCTCTTGAAACAAGAATGATGTCCTACCCTGGACTACTGCCTACAGCTACATTTGGGTCTGCAACCACAACCAATGTTGCACCTAGGCGACAGGGATACCGGGGGTGTATGTAACTACCTGTGGTCACTGTGGTGCCTATAGGTTATTGCTGTAAATAAGGATCAGGATAAACAAATAGGCCGAATAGATGTTTATTCAGGGAGAAATAACTTACAACCTAGACAGATTTAACACCAGGAAATTTAACCCGATCCTCTCCAGACCGAGTTGGTGAGCACAGCTTTCCGTGCTGGCGGTAAAAGTACCCGCCACCATCTTTGGTAAACCGTGGCTGACACAGCTATGACTTTCATTTTAGCAATGTTGTTGTTTACCAGATAAAGGACTTGTGGCCAGACGAAGATAAAGATTTACAGTAAAAACAGATTCATATTAAGAAAAACCTCTAAAGGTTTACAGTGTGTTTTAAAATATACGTAGACATAAAAAAAAAAATGGTTTTAAAGAGACAAAGAGGAACTGGGTGTTGTAACACATGCCTTTAATCCCAGCACTCAGGAGACAGAGGCAAACAGATCTCTGTGATTTACAAAGTAAACCTGGTATACAGAGTAAATTCCAGGACAGATAAGAGTTACACAAAAAAACCCTGTCTCAAAAAATAAAAAGTAAAAATAACAGAGTAATAATAAAGCCACATAAAGATAAAAAGCTCAGAGAAAATTTGGTTACTATATGCTATTGTGTTGTCTCTACGTTCTTTCACTACTGAAAAAATAACAACAATTGATAAAGAAAATGTTGCTGGATTAATTCAATTTATATATTTTAAAAATGCTTTGACTCCAACATCCAAGTTCAAGGACATGTTACTGGGGAAAAGGATTTCTATTTTTGTTTCCACAGAAAATGAAAAGCTGTGGATCCCTTGCAGACTAATGTGGTTTGAGCAAGCCAGACCCCCTGAAACAGAGTTCCTGATGATCCAACATTCAAAACAACTTGAATAAGGTAGACTTACAGATTACAGCCAGGATCTGCATCTTCTTAGGATCCCCATGACAGCGCCCCCTATCAGCAGGAAGTAGTTTGGAACGAACGACGCCCAAATTCCCAAATATTGTTTATAAATGTTTGTTTTCATTTAAATGGACTTGGTTATAAATGGTTAAGGATCACAACCAATATCTTTTTAAAGGTAAAAAGGGAATTATGGTATAGATATGCATAGTTTGTTTTGGAATGGATTTTCATTTATTGATACAATTTAAGGTCAATTTTGTCATATGTATATTTCTCCTCTTGTTTGTATAGCTTATTTAGAAATGTAATGTATAATGTAGTACAAATTATAGATAGTTACCTATGATAGTTAGAAATTATAGTTAAGTTAGTATTTCTAGATATACAGACATATATTTGAGATGGATAGTCATTCTTCAAACCTTTCAAAGACCTACAGAATATGGCATTTAAAATGGTTTAGGGTTTCTCTTGACAATGAGGCACAATTGCTCCTGGCAATACCACCTGTGACAGAAAGGAAGATGGACATTGAAGAAACGCGTTATGAAGTTTGCCTCCAATATGGCAAGACTAGCCATTTGGACAAGATACTGCTCTTGTATGGACTGTTTGACTTGATGCTGTATAAACTTGACATACAGGACCTACAGAAAAGTGACTGCTGATTCAAGATGGACATTGCTACAGAGTTCCTGCTTCATGGAAGAGTCTGCGAGACAGTATGCAGGATACAGAAAAAAGTTACTGATAAACTGCCAATACAAGAAGACAGCTTAAAGTTTCCTGTGTTGCTGAAGAGTCTGCTAGACACACTATGGCCTATGGGCTGAAGATGAAAGATTACAAAAGAACTTCCGGTGACCAGGCAGTGAGTTGTCTCTGTCATTTCTAGAGCTTATATATTATCCTTCTGTGGTCTTTGAAAGAGTTAAAGACAGATAGTAATAATTATAGTTTTCCTTAGTTAGGATTAAAGATAAAATACATATAGGACTTTAACTCACAAAGATAAAATAGATGATGGAATATTTTCTTCAAATCTTGCTAAATGTTAATGGACTAAATATTGTTAACTGTGATTCTTATTGGATAACTGTTATGTGATATATTTTGCTATGTTAAGGTTAAAACCCTTCTTTTTATTTAGACAGAAAAGAGGAGATGATGGGAGATGTCATTCTGTATATGTTTCTCATACTGGTTAATAATAAAACACTGTTGGCCAATAGGAAAGAAAGATAGGAGGGACTAGGAGACAAGGAGGAAATAGGAAGCCAAAGGAGGATTCAAGATGGAGAGTCTGGAGAAAGCAGTATGCCGCCGGCTCCCCGGTAAGAAAAATACATAGATCAGCAAAAATGGGTTAATAATTAAGGCAGAGCTAGCCGATAAAAAACAAGTAACAGGGCCAACAGCATTGTATCAAATACAGAGTCTCTGTGTGTTACTTGGGGCTGGCGGCTTGGCAGCATGACAAGACCGGGCAGCGGCAGGCGGAAAAACCGTACACCTTACAATAGGTCATGCTGCCATCAGGGTCATGTTGATCTGAGTGGCGTGTCTTGCCACAAAGAGGACATGATAACATTGGGACTGTGTTGCTGCTGGGGGCTGTGGCTCGGTCCATGTCCCTGCAGTAGCAAGTGTCTGTGTTGATATCAAGGCTTCAGTGACCACTGAAGGCCATGCGAATGACTGGGTTCTATTCAAATACGTGACTGCATGTTTGTCTCCCATGTCTAAGCTTACACTGGAACCATGCTTATCTGGATGGTGTCTACTATCACCAAGAACTATGGTGACAATGAGCTTGGATGTGTCTGATTCTATGGTCCTATGAAAGCCAGGGACTGGGCTGATGTCCATAGCTGTGTTTCCACACAAGAGCGGATCATAAGAACCATGTGTTTTGAAATCCAAGCACTATGTGTAAGGGCCAAGAGACCTGCTTCAGCCCCTACCCATGGTTGAACTTGCCTTGAGGTGCAAATGAGCTACTTGTGGCAGTAGTCTGAGTAAGAGACAAAGGTGGAAAATGAAGAGTTAGCATTAGTTAACACCTGCTGTATCTCTCCTGCCCCCTTACAAGCCAGCCCTGTCCCTTACTGGCCAGAAATACCTGTCCCTATCCCTTTTGGATACTGTAGCAGAAAGCTTGCTCAACTTCCTCCACAACCGTGTCCCCATGGGAGACTGACTGAAGCACTCAGGGGTAGGTGAAGCCCCACACATACCATAGGCATGGAAGATCTGTCCCTAGGCATGGCTCTTGGAGAGCTGGTTTTGCCCCTCACCTGAGGGGGTATTCCCAATGGTCCAGACTGATCACCACCCAAAACTATATCCTGGGCCTTGGGTTGGTCTACCCTAACAGCTACCCTGCCTTTGACCTGCTGGGACTGATGGAATGACTGGTCCCACAGAACTATAAGGACAGAATCTCCATGACTTGCGGTAACAACAAAAAGTGTTTCACCTTGATCCTGCTCAGTAATGACCGTGTACAGAGGTCTTGCACCAGACCAAAGACTTACTGCATTGAACCTTTTGTGGGTGGCACTGATTGGGCCGAATGAGTATACTGCCTGACACACCCAAGCTCTGATATTTCAGTAATAAAAGAAAAGGTGTTGGAAAGATCGAGGAGCAAGATTTCTTTTTAGTTGTATTTTTTTTACTTAATTTTTGTGTAGGTCATACTTGAGGGGTGAGGTGCAGTTGGGGAGGGACTTGGAGGTGAGCAGTCTTGAGATACATGATGTGAAATTTCCATAGAATTATTTTTTAAAAAAATCTTTCACTCCAGGAAAGTTTTATTATACTGACTAATATCTGAGTATTCAAACTTATGTACATTTTGTACAATTTTGTATATTTTGACATAAATTAATGAAAAGGAATATACATATTTAAGAAGATATCCTGTCCCCGAATAATTAAGTCTTTCTGCATTATAAATTCCTGTAATATTGTTACCATGCCGTATGTCCAAAAAGGAGAAAATTAAACTTAGCAAGTAGGTACTTCATATTCTCAACTTCTCACAGATGCTTACAAGTGACAGACTTTAAATTTAATCTACTCCTTGCCATATTTCAAATACCTCACCAGATCATCCATCTCTCATTATTTTTATTTGTCTTAAGTCTTCAACTAATGGCTTGGTGAATATTTAATAAGTTAATTTGAGGTTTTAGCTGGCTCTTTACCTCACTACCAGAGTCCATGCTTATGACAGAAGAGGCCCTGGATTTGACCATCTGTACCGAGTTGGAGCAGGGTAGTAAGGCTTTATGCCAGAGTTAGAAAACTATAATATTGAAATCTGACCATAAAGCTCACACATGTGAAAACGAATTAAGAACTAAGAAGAGGTACTGCAAAAGTAAAAGAACAAATGGAATTGGAGAGTTTAAAGAAAATGGTGAAAAGAAATGGATGGAAATTAATGTACAAATAGTAAATGCATCTAGATTTTGACCTGATCATAATTCTAAGAGAGAGAAAAATATAACCACTGGGAAAAAATGATTATGAAGAAAAGACATTGAAATAAAACCATGTTCAATATGATGTACTTTCATCATTATATTCATCATATGTACATCTTCTAATAATGACTTAAAAAAACATTTAATTTAAAATCATGTTCTTCTCTAGTTATATGAGATCTGTGCTTCCAGAATGTCAAAAAGTGACAAGTCACAGTGACAATTCAAATAGTAGCTTTGAATATCCACTTTTACACCATAAAGATTTAAAGCAAGGGTAGGAATGTAGTCATAGCTCAATGGCAGACCACTTGCTTTTGTGCAAGGCTCTGAGATTTAATTTCAGCACAACAAACAAACAAAACAGCAACAAACACTAAAATCATTTAGTGAGTTCAACTGTTCTCTCAGGCTAATGTATTTCACTATATAATGTGCCATAAGGTCGACACATTTAATTCCACAAATGGAGATAAGAATTCTCTCACTAAACTTGATCCTATCTAGTTTATAATACATCACTAGCTAGCTTGGGCAATACATAGTATGAGAGTATTAGAGTAGAAACATATGGGGGCATATCATTGTCAGTTTGCATATGTTTACACTACACACATAACCATCAAAAATAGAAACATCAGGTTAGATTTCTCATGATTTGTATATGCATATATATATATATATATATATATATATATATATATATATTACAAGTATATTTATAGAACAAGAGTTTATTGACATGAGTCAGGGTTATAGAAGGGATTTGATGGAGGTTAGCTTATACGGAATGGCAGAGAAAAGGGATGGGAGAAATGATATAATTTTTATTTCTACTAAAACATATAATACTCTAAAACTTGCAAGAGAGGTGAAGGCATTACTTATAAAGTGAATTCTCTTCCACTGTGGAGGAATTAAAGTGACTGAACACATTCGTTTATACTTCTACTGAAGATTGTAAAAGGATTTCATTTAAATTATAATAAAGCTTTTGAGGGATGTTGAAGAAATTAAATGAATATAGACAAGGAACTCCTCAAAAAGCTTATTAAGAGTCTGGGATGCTAAAGGAAATAGGGATATAATTGAAGAACTCTTGATGTACATTTTATGAGCACATTTGTTCCTACAGTTGCTCATAAAGTAGAAAAGTAGCCAGCACAATTTCTTATTTCCACAAAATGGAAAGGATCCAGATACACATATTGGACTATTATTATCTAATTTAATGACCAGTGTGGCAAATGTCACAGAAACTAATTAAGAGGATCAAGTGGAACAGCTTACATCTTGATTAAGACAAAGGCAAGGTATTTCAAAAACTCATTCATTCACCTTGAAGATGCTGTTCTTATATTTCAGGCAGAATTGTTTCCAAATTATAGAGCTCTCTCAAGAGGATGTAAAATTTGATGGAATTGTTGAGTATTCAGAGACAAAAGTCATTAAATACAATATGTACATTCAATGTATGTAAAGTTAAGTTTACTTAAGTGTGGAAAAGAGGGATAGAGGGATTTAGTATTGAAAAAATGTGCTTATATATTGGTCTGAACTAATTCTGAGAGAGCTTGATTATCATAATAGGTACAAATTTGTGGCAACAAAATCTGAATAAGGTATATTTTCAGATATAAGAATAATATATAGCTAACTTACAATAAGTGAACAGTTTTCTATGATCATCCATAGCATCATAGAGAACTTAAAGCCTATAGATAAGCTGTAAATAAAAGTTATCTAATGATTAAATAATAGGGTCTTATAAAGTATTTCTGTGCATATCACCACAGAGTTTCAAAAGGTACTTCCATATTTCAAATTCTGAACATCTGTGAGCACTTTGTTAATAATGCTTTCTGATTATTTTTATATTATATTCAAGAAAATAATAGAAACTTATAAATAACAATTAAAATAATATAATAGGTAAGTTTTCCTGGGTTTGTTTTATACACACATATCTGAGAAAGGTTTTATCTTAAATATAACATAAAATTTGCTCTTCTTAGCCAATTATTAAAACTGTGGGCTCAGTTAATTACTTAATTATAATGAGAAGAAGACAATACTGGCAAATGTAAATTGTTCTATAAAAGATAATTTGTGAAATCATCCATGTAATACATACTAAAAAAACCCCACTTAATCAATATTGAATGCATATTGATATCTTACTCTCTGTACTATATCAAAGATACAATAGTATAGATATCCATGGGATAAGTTGGCTCTCTATCATCAACTGTGGAATCATTCCAAGATATGTTCTGCAGGACTCAGTAACAAACAACTCCAAAGCTATTATTAAAAATCAACATCTACAGCCACAATACCCTTCTTGCACTTTCTTTGACTTTGAAACAGAGACGACCTCTCTTACTTTAGAAATTCTCTACATTGGCTAGAGTTAGTCCTGAGCCACATGCATGGATGCTTAGATTTTCCCTCTCCCAGATTGGGTATTCTTAAAGAGTAGGCTTTTTCTCATGAGAACTTGTCCCTTTCCCATTCTCTGGGGAATGTGTAATGTCTCTCTTAGGTGCCCTGACCTGCGGGGCAATCAGCAAGGAACGGAGGATCCCTAGAAAGGAATGGGGTCAAGGAAAATAAAGAACGGACAGCAAGACAGTACTCTGATTTTTTATTTTCTTGTGGGAGGCTTATAATGTACTGTAGGCAGGATGTGAGCAGGGTATGGTCAGTTGAACGTATCCAAGGTATGGGCACTTGTACATAGCAAGGTGAAGAGGTCAGGAGAAGGAATGCCCTTAATTATGTAGCTAATCTATAACTGACTGTAACACTGTAGCAGGAGGAAAATCTTGAGCTGGTAAGCTATTCTTTAACTGGCTTTAAAACTTCAGCAAGAGGAATATCCTGAGCTATTCTTTAACTGGCTCTAAAACTACAAGCCTGCATCTCTGAATGTTCTGCTGAACAGTCTGCTTATTTATTAAGAGGCAGTAATTTTCTATCTCAGAGAACTGAGGTAGTGAGGATGCTGATGGCCCCCAACACTTAGGGTCCTTTTTGTTGCCTAGCTTCTCTTAGTAGAAAGAGAAAGGAAGAAAAGGAGGGGAGAAGAGGAGCAAAGGAGGTCAAAACCAGGCTGGAGAAACCCACAGAAACTGCTGACCAGAACAACGGGGAGCTCATGGACCCCAGACTGACAGTTGGGAAAGCAACATGGAACTGACCCAGACCCCCTGAATGTGGGTGTTAGTTAGGAGGACTGGACAGTCTATGGAGCCTCTGGTATTGGATCAATATTTATCCCTAGTGTATGAATAGACTTTGGTAGTCTATTCTCCATAGCGGGATAGTCTCTCAGCCTAGACACATGGGGGAGGGTTCAGGTAGCAAGATGTCTCTGACATTTCAAGAGTTTATATATTACCTTCTGTGTTCTTTGATGGAAATTAAGACAGATAGTTATGGTTATAGTTTTCCTTAGTCAGGATTAAAGATAAATTACATATAAGACTTTAGATTCACAAAGATAAGATAGGTGATATTTTCTTTGATTCCTGGTAATGTTAATTGACTAAATATTGTTAACTATGGTTCTTATTTGATAATTATTTTGTCATATGTAATTTTACTAGTTTAAGTTAAAACTTTTTTTTTGTTTTAGACAGAAAAGAGGAGATCATGGGAAAACTTTGGGAGCCCATTCTCCATAGAGGGATACTCTCTCATCCTAGATATACAGGGGAGGAGAGCCTAGGCCCTGTCCCAAATGATGTGACAGACTTTGATAATCTCCCATGGAAATCCTCCCCCTCCCAGGGGAACAGAAGGAGGATTGGATAGGGGGTCAGTGAGGGACATGGGAGGATAGGACAGAGATGATACTAGGATGGATATGTAAAATAGGATTGTTTCTAATTTAAATAAAAATGCTTAAATAAAAATGAAAAAGTAGACCATTTGTCTAATGACTCTTAGCCAGAAAGTTAGGAAAGTAGACATTCATTTAGCCTTGTGTTGCATCTGTGTAAATCTCACTTCATATATATTAAGCACTGTAAATTATAAATGCACTTAATTCTTGTCAGATGAAATAATACTAGTGGAAGAATTCATTTCAATTATTACATTAAAGCTCTGACAAGGAAGGATTTTTGTTGAACTTAGTCAATTTTCCTGTAAAAAACTCTAAAATCCACTAGGAATAAATCCTCTTTATTACTTATATGAATAAGGCATATATGGGGTTATGCAAGAAGAAAACTAAAAAGCTAACATCAAATGGTAGAGGTTTGTATGTTAAAATTTTAATCTTTTGGCCATATATATATATATATATATATATATATATATGTTTATATATATATTCATATTAATGATGTTATATATTTAAATAGTGAGATAATTAAAACATTAATTGCAATGGTAAAATAACTTTCATATAGAGGTATTGATATATTAATTTCATATGATATTTCAAAAACACTTGCGTATAATTTTATTATGAAAAAAATTGAATTATACTCTCATAGTATACTTTAGGATATTTAAACAAAAACAAAATAAACAAAATCAATATGTTTACATTGAAGAGACATCAGAATGTTGATAAACATAAACTAACAACTCAAAAATTATTCCAAACATGCATGCCTTCCTCTGTGTTACTAAGTCTTACAACTATATACAAGGGCTTAAGAGAATTTATTCTGCTTTCAGACACAATAAGAAAATGTAAAATTTTCATTTCAACAGACCTTACATACATATATATCCATATATACACACACAGATTCTCTCTCTCTCCCTCTCTCCCTCTCTCCCTCTCTCCATCTCTCTCTCTCTCTGCTCTCCTAGAATCAATTAGAGGATTTTTTTTTCTAGATGAACCCTAGAAAACACAGTCCTAGCATGATTGATTTCTGATGCTAATTACCATTCAGCAGGTATCACATTCCCCTTGGTCCAGACAGTTATGACAGAAAATGTGCTATTTCTATAATCAATTTTGGCATGAGGGTTGCTGTGCTAGTAGATGATGTGGAAAAATATGGACCAGGCATTTCATCCATAATTGATTACATATCTAATGTATTATTCCAAAAACTCCAATTCTAGTCACAGCCTATTCTTGTTAAGCTATGTTTTTCTGTTGCTGTTTTGCTCTTTATGCAGCATTTCCATGAGTTTCTAAAACTAGAATATTAAACAAAGATGAAATTTTCTCATAACAGTTAGAAAAACTGAATGCACTAAAGTATATATATATATATATATATATATATATATATATATTTCCTTGAAATATCACAATCTTTAAAAAACACAAATATTCCATTCTGCATCTAAGAATTTCAAGCATTAAATATAGAATCAAGATTCATTCTAATTCTTTTATAGATCATAAAGGCTAATATCTTAATCTTTCAAGAATGGAGGATGGCTGTTTGGAATTTTGTGGAATGTGTGAGAAAAACAATAAACTTGAACTTTAATGTTTATATATACATAATGCCATTAATGTGTATAACAAAGAAAATGAAATTTCCTTCATATGTCTAATAGTCTAAACATTTGTAAAGACCTCACTCTCTCTCTTCAATCTCTGTCTCTCAAGTAAAATTTAATTGATAAATGTAAATGATACATAATAATGGGTTGCATCATGCTCATCATTTTATCAATGTTCAAATTTCATTTTATCATATCATCTTTTTTATCCCCATTTTTTTCTCTTGTCATCTCCCTGCCATTAATCCTATTCCCAACTGACCTTCTGTCATGTATATATTATTTTGATACCCAATGCATTTCATTAGTATTGTGCACATGTGTTGGGATCAGAGTTCAACTCCTTATTAATGATTATCATTGGCCAATATTTTATTGAGACAATTTCATTCAAAGGATCACTTCTTACTGATTGAATGAATAATACTTTGCAAAGAAGCAAACATTTAACATGTGTATTTTTCACTGAAGTTTCTCATCAAATTAATCAAGTATTACTGCTAAGTGTTTACTGTGTTTAGGACAATCTGCTAAGAAATAGAACTAAAAGTTTTAATCAAATACAATTATTGATTTGGAGGCTGGAAGGTATTTCAGACCAACATTCATGATTCTATCATTATAAAATAAAAAGGTGAAAGACTGAAATTATTCTGCATAATGAGGTTTTCTATTGCAATGGAAGTTCAGAATGAGGTTTGGGAAGAGAAGTTAAGAGTGAGTTGGAGAATACAAAATATAATTGTGGGACTGAAAATGATGCCAGTTAGACAAAACAATCTCTGCAAATGACTGGATACAAACAATAAACAGTATGATTCATTTAATGAATGGAAATCAAAGTACTAGCTTTTTGTGTAATACACAGTTTGATAGAAAACTTTCAATATTTCTATGTTGCACATGAATGAGGCTGAAACTTCATACATATTTGAAGTATATTAAGGAATTTAGGAATATTTTTCTGTTGGCAACAGAAATTTATGAAACTTTTTTTCACCATAAGAATAATACATAAAACTAGAATTGAATCCTAGTAATGCAAATATGGGAAAATAAGACATTCCAGGTCATTATTCTAATATTTGCATATGACAAAATTTGTATTGAAATTACTCTATACGGTATTTCTTCTACCAGCTACAGAATTGACTTTATGTATTCAGAGCATGGCAAGAAGTAGTTGTGATTAAGATAGTACATCCCTAACTCTTTTGCAAGCTTTTGGGACCCCTTTCCTCCTACTGAGTTTTTATGTCCACTCTTACGAGAGGAGGTGTCTTATTGCAACTTGATATGTCATATTTAGTGAATATCCTTGAGAGGCCTCAGTTTTTCTAAAGGGAAAGAAGGAAGAATAGTTTGGGGCACATTGGGAGAGACAGGAAGAGGGAAATTTGCCATTGATATGACATGTATGAGAAAAGAATACATAAAATAAAAAATGACTACCCTGACAGTGTTAATTGCCATAGAAATAAAGCAGAAACAGAAAACATGCTTGTTATATTGCAACCAGTAGATTTCACCTTGTCTTGGTGATTGTCATCACCTTACAAATTTCCTCAGTGACGAGAGTTTTACAGCATGAAATGTACACATTTGCATATGTTTGTAAGGGAATAACTAATATAATTATATGCATTTTAAATTTCATAAATACACTTTTATCATAGAAAAATAAGGAACTGGAAATGACATGATAAACATCTAAATGAAATGTATTCATTTGTTTGAAGACACAAATATATAAGTATTTAGGTGTAGTCATCAATCAATATATACAACAGCTCCATAATCTTTTTTTAACATACCTAAGTTCTACTTATATCACTAAGTACTGCAAGAATTTAAAATACACATAAACTTATTATGAAGGCTATGAGACATATGGATTTTTTAAATACTTAATTTATATTTCATATGAATTTATATATTATTATAATTGCTTTCCTAAATAAAATTCAATTGATTTTTGTTTCTCCCGTTCCATTATTTATAAAATGATCGAGTACATAAATAGTGAGTACACTAAGGATAGGAGTTCAGTAATTAGAATTTGGGCTAAAGAGTGAGTTTACATCCAGCCTATGAAACTAAACAAGATTGTCTCAAGTTTAAAAAATACTGAGATAAGTTTAGATATGTAATGTATAAGGATAGAGTATCAGAGTGTTCTCTGCATTCCATGAGACTTTGTGTTCAATTTCTGGTACTTGAAGTGGATATTTAATAAAATTTTTATAAATCAGCAGATTTCATTACATATTAGTTTCTTATTATTATATAAAAATGCACAAGGTGCTACAGGTGATTTAAAGACAATAAAATGGATAGGCAAAATAGGATATGTTTACATTCATAACAACCTTCTAAAAATTGCCTACCCATGATAGGAGTAACAATACAGGAGAAAAATAATTGAATTTAAAATGAGATTATGAAGAATGAAAAGTCTAAAGAATGGCATGATGAAAGAAGGAATTCAACAAAAATAATAAAGAAGAGGATGTGTAATTGACAGACATAGGGGAAACCATGTTGACATCTTTATAACAGTAGGAGACACTGGGAAATTGCTACACAATTTAACAGTGAAGATTTTGAAAGCAAACATAAAAGGCAGCAGAGCTTAAATAAGTATTCTTCCATTACTTTTGCAAATAATGCATTTTACAGATAGCCAAGCCAGAATGCCTGAATTTGACACAGATATTAGAAGCTGAGAACCCTCTCTTGCAAGTTGTCCTGGAAGCTGCAAATGCATATTCCCTCACACATGTATGCAAACACAGACAAACAAAACAATAAATACGTGTAAGTTGAATGTATCTGATTTCATTTGGAAATCTAATTTGCATCATTCACCTAATTTTAATTTAGTCCTGTAAATATTACTTAAAATATTAGAAATTTGAAATTTCCAGTAAATAACAGTATTTTCTCTCCAACAAGTAATGCATAAAAACAGTAAACAAATAAGAGATGGCAATTAATAATTCATGAGTTACTGATTTTTTCTAATTAAGTATTAACTTGAAAATATCACATTAGGAAATATCACATTTGATGTTTGACAACAGTCTTACCAGATTGCAGGAAAAAATGTGAACATATAATGTGCTTTATTTACTTTAAACATTGTACACCATGTAATGTGTTTCTAGTATATACCAAATTTCCATTGGTGCAAAGCCTTATGAAGCAAAAATAATAATATACCATTTTACAGATGAACACAACTATATCTCAGGGAAATTAAATTAATTAATATCACTGGTCTTTCTTATTTTTACTCTATACTCTTTGGGAGAATATCACCCAGCTCCCCAATAAATTTGTGAAGATTTATTCTTACTTATGGATGTCTGCCCTAGTTCGGCTTATTTCTAACTGGCTTTTCTTAACTTAAATTATCCCATCTACCTTTTGCCTCTGGGCTTTTACCTTTCTGTATTTTATATTCCTTTCCTTCCTTCTTACTCCATGGGTGGTTTGTAACAGGTTGGCTGGACTCTAGCATCCACCTCTTCTTCTCCTTTTCTCATTACTCCCTCTGTGCTCTCCTTCCATTTATTGTCTCTGTCTAGAAGCTCCGTCTATTTCTTTCTCCTGTCTAGCTTTTGACTGTTCAGCTCTTTATTAGATGAATCAGGTGTTTTAAACAGGCAAAGCAACACAACTTCACAGAGTTAAACAAATGGAACATAAAAGAATACTATATATCTGTTCATCATTAAACAAATATTCCACAGAATAAATCAATGTGACACATCTTTAACTATTATTCTACGACAATTATCCATCAAGAATGAACCCAGAATTCAAATCCAACCATGTCTTCACACATCAAAGAAGATAATATTAGACTTTTTGCTAAATTACCCAAAAGACTACCAAGTCTAAAAGAAAAAATAAAAAGGGGGGATGGAAAACCATGAATTGTTGCTTAATTAAAATGATTCTCTTACATAATCTAAATGATAAATCAATATGGTAAAGCATGACTTAATTATAAATGTTTTTAATAGTCATTGTAATAATTAATTGATAAATGTGATATTTCCCTATGGAGAAGAGATATATTATTTAGGTTCAATGCTTCCTATGGAACCTTTCCAGAGTTTTCATAAAACTCTCCTCAGTATATCCATAAATATTATTTGTTTTATATTTGCTTGTTTTGTTCTTCAAGACAAGGTTTCTTTGGGCAGTCCCGGGCATCCTGGAACTAGTTCTTCAGAGGAGGTGTGTGTCCTTGAACTCACAGAAATCTACCTGGTTATCCTAATCGAGTGCTGGGATTATAGGCATGTGTCAACACTGTCCATCAATACTATTTAATTTAAGTAAGTTTTTAATTTAATAACTTTGTTTTCTGACAGTTAAACACACACAAATTATACTAGTCACCCACCTTCCTTCCCACCTCCCCAGAAAAACAGGAATGTACAGTGATTATTCTTTCTTCAACAACTTCTATTTTTCTCCCTCCTCTTTCCAGCCGCAAATTTTCCCTACAAATCTTTTCAAAACATACTTGCCATTTTATTTTATTTTATTTTATTTTATTTTATTTTATTTTATTTTATTTGTGATCTACTGAATTTGACCAGGATATTCTGTGTGACCTTGGGTTTGAAAATATCCATTTCAAAGTCAAGTTTCCTATATAAAAGTCATTGCGAGTTGGGCAATATCCTGGGGAAATTAATGACATACAGCATATAAACATTTAGATGAATTTTTGGAGTCAGTTATAATGATAACAGATAAGTGCTTTGATTTGCTCTTGAACTTGAATATAAATTAGGGTAAAATGTCAGTGTGCTTCATAGTACACATTTTTGAAATAATACACAGAATATTTTGGTTTGGGGTAGAGTCAGTACAACCAGACAGGCCCTATTGAGTAATAAGTAATAGAGTATAAATTGGTTTTAAATACTGAAATAAGAACAAAAATGAATTTAAATGCTGGTCAGATTAATTAAAGTTTGACAATAAAAAATAACCATGTAATTCTTGAAAATGAATAATAAATAAAGTGATGTCTGGTGTTTCTCTAAAATCCTTGTAGTAAATTGTTGGAGATTTTAGGTTTCCAGTTTACCTTTGTCTGTCCTAGCTTACTATGAACTAAAAATATGATACAGATATTTATGTATCTTCATTTGTGAAAGAGTAACAAAGAAAATTACCCATTAGCTAACATCAGTTTGAATGTGTTATTTAGTCTAGAAGACTTAACTAAGTTTATATATACAACTTAAAATGACAAGAAATATAGCCATAATGGGAATTATTTCCTAAAAACTTTTGTTTAATTCATAAAACATGTTTTATTCATTTTAAAGCTCTACTTTAAGTGACTGAAATAACTATTTCTTTAATTCATAATCACTTTCTCACTTTTGTTTATTGTTATGTTGACTAATTAGCCATTTCCAAATTAAAACTCCCTTGTCCCACATAACCAGCACAGTGCTTTAGCAACCTTCATCAGTAATTGGCAACCTTAAGTGGAGGTTTTGCTAAAGGCTCAAATTTAAAAATGAGGCGAAAATTTTCTTTTGTAACCACTACATGTCATTTTGTGTTGAAAAGAGGGTGGAACACAGAAAGACTGGCTTTTCAAACACTGAAAACAATCTTTACTTTGCTGCTACTGGGTGGAATTACTTGTAGTCTAATATCATAAACTGTTAACAAATATAATATTATTAATGGAGAGATATTAATGGAGTTATTTATGGAGTAAAATATTTCAAAATTGTGCATGATAAAGAATGATGAGGATGAAACAACACAGCTCACACAGTACATGAATTCCTAGAAATTAGAGAGATAGCTTTGTCAATAACATACTTCATAGACAAGTGGAAACATTCAAGTTGGGTACCAAGAACCCACATCACAAAGGTGAGAATGGTGGAGCATTTGTAAACCCAATAGTAGGGAGGTAGATGAAGTTAAGTTCCTGTGGTTTGCTTTTCAGCCTTCCTAGTTTAAGCGTTGACCTACAGTCTTGAGAGACTGTTTTCAATATGAGCATTCATAGCCCTTGAGGAAACAGTGTAAATTGACTCTTCTCTCTTCATAAATGTACCCACAGATGCATCTGCATTCTGACATGCAGGGAAAGGAATAGGTACACACGTGTACACATGCAAAGAATAAATGATAAAAAATAATTTAAAGCACATAAAAGATGACCATTATTTCAGCCACAGGATGCTGGACATGAATGGGCAGTGCTATGGTCATTTTGAGAGTTAAATTTAATGTAGACAAATAGCTTCATCAGAAAGCCTGAATGTAGGTAACTGGGAATTTTAACTGATCTAGAGCAAAGCTATGCAAATAGCAACTGCAGCTTGGATTCACCATGAAATTACATCAATTCAAGTTATTACACTCAGACAATGAAATGAAATGCCTTTCTAGGTTTGCCTCTGTCAGTTACTTTTGCATCACTGTGATCACAATCTCTGAAAAAACGTCAGAAGGGCAAATTACATTCTGAACCCAAACATTCAGACAGCTCTCGCTTTGTCAGGACAGGGAAGGCAAGAAGACATTGTGCTAAGAAGTGGTGAATATTTCTCATATACCAGAACAAAGACACTGTGGCCATAAGCAGGGGCAAGTATCATCTTCAAAGTCCTCATTCTTGGTTACTTACTTCAACTGTTCAGGTCTCACCACCCAACTGATCCATGGCATTCAAACAGGACCTGAAGCTGTTGGACTATTTCACATTCAACCTTTAACAAACTCCACACTTGTCCTCACTATCCAGGCACACAGGAACTCAGTATTCAGCTACATGTGTTGCTTGTATTGTCTGTGGACATTAAAATTGATTGAGATGGCAGAAAATACTATTCCTGCCTAAAATGGATGTGGTGTTGCCCAATGAGAGGGAAGGCATTTGACTGTATACCAATTACCTAAAGATGCAAAATTTGTCCTAAAGTGCAGGTTAAGTAACAAAGAAATAACTAATCTGAGGAAGAAATGATTATATTAAGGAGAAATGATCATAATAATAAGTTTGTAAAGAACCTATTTGACTCTTCTGGAAGAAGATAATCAGAATGAAGATGAATAGGATTTAAAGGTTATAATTTACTTGCATATCCTGGAGTCATTAGGTTCTCTTCTGATGACTGTGTAATAAATGCAAATGCTAAAGGCAATTATGAGTCTTGTTTTATCCTAAGTGGAAACGATTAAAGGTAATGAAGAAGTGGGAAGGTTCTATAGCTGTTTCTTTGTTTAAGACATGAGAAATAAACAACATTGATATAAAAGCTATCAGGATAATTGATTAAAAGTGTAATGTAAACATTTTTCCTCTTTATGGTAAACATGTACTTATTCAATAGAAATTAAGTCTGAATACCAGTTTATGAGTTAATGAGTCTTAGTGATCCTTACCAAGGTCTATCCATTCTCAATCAATCCTACTGGTGGGCAATGCACTGTTAGCAGTTAATTAGGCCCCTCAGCCATCATAACATTGAGCAAGATAAAGCATCATTTTATTGCCCTTTCAAATAAAGATTTCAAATCCTAATTCTTATATATTTTAATACATTTGACATAAAGGCATTTAGGCAACAAATGCATTTGCCCCCATTACTGGATATGAGGATAACTATCTTATTTTTTGTCATTTTCATGTCACATTCGATGTAATTAAATATCCTTTTTTGAAGACCCCTGAAGATAATATCTTGGGGCCTTCTTATGCAAGGAATAACAGTAGAAGAACACTTCATTTGTGTAGGTACCAGATACAAATTCATACTTTCTACAATATAGAAGTCAGAAGGGTCCTGAGCTTTTTTTTATTAAGATACAAAACATGTGTTCCCTGTTTCCTAAACTCAAAAGACATGAATAAAACATGTCCTGTGACTTCAGCCCATAATTATCTTGGCACAGGCAATCAGTCTTAATAATTACATAAATAAATAACATTTATATTAGGATTTTATAGCTATTGTCAAGAAGGTGATTAAATAAAACTTCTCCTTTATATGGATTTTCTTGTTTTACTTGATGCTATATGATTACATAGATTGTAATAATTATTTTTAATATGCAGTAATAATAACAGGTAATTTGGCCTCTTGCATTGAAGTGCCTTCTTATGTCATAAATATAAAACTTAATAATAATATTGCTCCTTTCCAAGTTGAGAACTGAAAACAACTTTAGAGTTTAAGAAAACTAGTTAAATGATGATGATATATGGCTATTATAAGACAGTATCATTTGGATATGAAAATGGATAAGTAGAGTTTAAATCAGAAGAGCATATCAACAACTACATATACAAAGTAACTGAAGATCAACTAAAAACATAAATCAGATCAAAATATTTATCCACATAATACTATGGAAAGCACATGCATTATAATGGGAAGTGTTTTTAACTATGGGTGCTATGGTAGTGTGTTATTTGCTTGTGGTTTCATTTTCTTTGCATGTGTGCTTGTTTTAAAATTAAGATCATTATGCTCTGATAATGAAATAAAGCAATAATATTATTTTAACATGGAGAACAAACGAAGCCAGGTAGATACACATAAATGCTAGATTTTCATCTTATTGATACATAAATCACAAAATATGCTCTATGACTGTTCCAGTGTTGTACTCAGTCTAGTGCTGAGGAAAGAAACTGTGACCACAATACTATATAGAAAATTGAGACCTCACATATAGACTGAGCAGTAACCTATCTGACTTAAGAAAAAAAAATACAATGAAAATAGACCATTTCCAGTCTCATTTAGACAACAAACACTGAAGAGCTAAAGCAAAATATATGTCGTAGCAGGCAAGACTGAGTTGTAAATCTACAGAGAATACTGCCATGTAATTGACAAGGGGAGGTAGATGGCTAAAAAAGAACAGGGCCTAAGTAAAGGATCCAAAGTAGTAGCTCTTTGCATAGCAAGGAATTTTTAACATAAAAATAGAAACAACTTTTAAAAATTTCCCCCTGACAACAGATTTATGACAAATGGAATATGAAAAAGAAGTTCTGTAACCTCAAGGTTTTCAAAGGATAATATATGCTGTCAGTTGCCACATTTAGTTTTTATCTGGTCATTGATAATGTCTTTAGATACTCTTTCCCTAACAAAAACACGTTGAAAGCATGATTCTGAAGTGTTTGAAAAAATCTATCATTCTTTCTTTTTCCATTCACCCTCCTACTTTGGTCATGATACCGAACTGAAGTCAAACAGTAACCACATGGATGGTTTAGGATTGTGTCTCTTTCATGATCAATTTAGATATCTCCATGCTCAATTTCCCCATAATAAACCAATCCATCAGACCCTACCTATCCTATTGTTCAGACAGGTGATTCAAGTAAAAAGCAATCCAGATCTTAGCAACAGCTTCCTTCCAGAATTTAAATAATACCTTACTAACTTTAGTTCTAAGCAGGTCACCTACTTGGCAAAATTTAAGCCACATTAGAAAAATGCTTCTCTCTCCTAATATATTTGTAGCTTTCCAATGTTTCTTACATCATTGGAAACCCAGGATTGTTGGTTTAATATTAACAAAAATTAAAGGCCATAAATTTTTAGTTATGCAAGCAAACATGGCCTCAATTTTTACTACAAAAGGAAAAAAAAGCTATTGTAGAAGTATGTAGAAACAGAAATTTATAGCTATAAGTCAATTGAGGATATCAGAAACTAAAAAGAGAACCAGGGATTTCATCAATTGAAGATAATGCATATTACACAGGGAAGATTTAGCTGAAGTGTGCACTTAGCATTCTGTGGAAAAAAAATATACCATAGAATAAAAATATACTTACCAGAGGCATTTTTAAGAAAGAACATACAATAAAGCCTGGAGAAGTGGTGTCCACCTGTAACCCCATAGGTTTAGAAGGAAAGGCAGAAAATCTCAAGTCTCTGATACCTAGAGAATTTCAAGCCACCCTGAGTGACATGGCAATGGTCTCTTGGAAAAACAAAATAGAAAAAGGGAAAAAAATGTAATAAGCACAATATATATTGAGTAGATAACTATTGATATATTGATATATTGATAGATAACTAAAACAACATATATACAGAAGAACATGTTTATGGGATGAGCCATTAGCTAACCTTGTAGATGAAATCTAAGTAGATTCCATGCATGCTCATCTTTCAAGCTACCAAACTGACCATTACCATTGCCAATTACTGTTTACAACTGACCTTCTAAAGATGTAAATGGGAACCAATGGCCAAATATTTAAAGAAGGCAGTATCCTGGAGAATAAAACAAAATAATACAGGAGACTAATAGCAGCAAGATAGAAGATGCCCCATCAATCTGTTGCATTGTGATAACGAGCCCTGATCTAATTCCAGACCCTGTATGGACTGCTTGTTTCTACTCAGGCTGACCCATGCAAACTCCCTGTCCTGTGGGGAGCAGCACATTACTGACTTTTTTTTTTTTTTTTTTCATTTTCAGACTGGAATGTATCAGGTGCTGGAATCACTGACAAAAGTCAGTTAGATCTTCAAACCCTAAATTATCAAATTGTTATCCTTTCTATCAAAGTCAGAGCTGAGAGCAAAAGATGTGCATGTCAAGACATCAAAAGGAATTCTATAATTTTCCCTTCTGTGGTAGATTGAAAGAAAAAAGCCAGCAAAGGGTGTGGCTCTATTAGGAGGTGTGGCCTTGTTGGACAAGGTATATTCTTGTTGGAGGAAAGGTGGGCTTTGAGGTCTCATTTATATTTAAGCCACACCAGTGTCTCAGATCACATCCTATTGCCGGTGAATAAATATAAAATAACTCTCAACTCCTTCTCTTTGCCTTCATGCTGCCTTGCTTGCTGCCATGATGCCAATGGGTTAAACCTCTGAACTTTAAAAGAGCCACCACAATTAAATATTTTCCTTTATCAGAGTTGTGGTCATGGTGTCACTTCTCAGCAATAGAAACCTTAACTAAGACACACTCCTTGAGCTCACTCATGGAAGATCCTTAACCTATGTCTTTTGGTTTGCCTCCATTAGCTGTCTACCTTGTTCTAAATTCAATCTGCTAGAGGATACATAAGGTATTTTCCTAAGGAAAATAAGACATGGAAAGTGGGTTCATAATATCAAAATACCTGAAGTATTGGTAGTTCTTTCCTATTGAAAAGTTTTTCTTCTGATTTTTCAAAATATGTTTTAATTGAAAATAGATCCTTCCCTCCTATAATACATCCCAACCAGTTTTTCACAATGCTAAAAAATTATCACATATCTGCAGGTGATCATGTCAATGCAAAAAATTTATGTCATACATATTCAGAATTACTAAAATGATTCATAAAGAAATAATATATATGTATGCATGTATATATTTATATACATACATACATATATATAAAGCCTTTCTTCTATATTTAAGTTTTTAAAAGCAAACCTATAATTAGTCATGTACATAAATCTTACTGGTAAAAGATAGTTACTTTGAGGCTAGAGAGATGGCTGAGCAGTTAATATTCCCGATCTTCCAGAGAACTGGGATTCCTTATCTGCATCTATACATGGTAGCTCTCAAACTGTCAGTTACTACAGGTGTAGGGGAATTCAAACCCTATTCTAGCCTTTACAGGCATTACATACACAAGCTGTAAGAGAGCCACAAATACATAAGCCTGATTAGAAATAAAAATTAAAAATATCTAGCTCATGTATATACACCACAATTGATATCGACTAAGGAACTGAACACTAAAATGTTAACTCTAGCTAGTACAGTAAAATTAAATATTGTCACAGTATCAAGCATGCAAGATTGCTTTATTTTTTTACAACTTTAACTTTCATTCAATGTCCTCTTCTGTAAAACAAAGCAATAAAAATATAACCAGAGCAATACATGATAAAATCACTGAAATGATGATTATAAAAAATAACTGTAATTTAGGGTGCATTTTTATGTTCTGAAAAACTAGATATCTATAAAAATATCAAATTTTGCTTCAAATGATCTGGAATAAGTATTTAATATTTAGAAGTGATATAAATTCTAATATTATATAATTTTGTGTGGAAAAAAACACAAAAGTGGAATGAAGGATAAGAGTTGTATTTGCTTAATACTGTAAAAGAGAAAACTTCTATAGTCACATAGACACTACCACAATCTTAACTGTGGGGAACAGGTAGGTAGAGGAATTTAAACTACATTTCTAAAAAATACTTAGTTTTCCAGTTTAAAATGCTGAGCCAGAAACAGAAGAAATAAAATTATTTCTTACCACATGCCTTTACCAGGACCTGATATGTGAAAGATGCTGAGCTCCAGCTCCAGAGATGGTCTTGTTGTACCTAAAAATGAATCTTCCCTCTCTTCTTCCAAAGTGTTCATGTGTAATGCAAGGAATTTTCTAAAGTATTTCCCAAAAGTAGGACTTTGTCACATGTCACTGTTGGTAAACTTTACCATGTCACCTGAGATTCACAAATCCTAAAATTTGAGAGCATTTCTGAGTCTCCCTTTCTACTCTGACTTTGCATCTTCAACCAGGACCTTTTGCTTAAAGTCTTTACATAGTCTCAACTTCCTTCATACTGTGTTGGCTGGGTATATTAACTTTACATAATTAGAGTCACCTGAAAGGACCCAACCTCAACTGAGAAAATGTCTTCATAAGATCTGCCTATAGTTTATTGTCCTATTTACTACTTTATGGGGGAGACCCCAACCCACATGCATGGGGCCATCCCCATCCAGGTTCTGGAGAAAGCTGGCAGAAGAAGCAGGGGTAACAAGCCAGTAAACAGTATCCCTTCAAGGCCTCTGTATCAGCTCCTTCCTCCAGGTTCCTGCCCTGTTTGAGTTCCTGTCCTGACTAGTTACCTTCAATGACAAAAGCAGTATGGATGCTTAAACAAAATAAAGCATTTTCTCCCAAAATTTATTTTTGGTGCTGGTATTTTGTCACAATAACAGAAAACCTAAGAAAATGACTATATGCTTTGCCAGTTCCGGAAGAAATTATACAGTCCGTGTATGCTTTCTCTTCTCCTCAGACTTTGATAATGGTACTCTCACACTTTGAATTGCTCTGTGAACTTCACCCTTTCTTCCTTCCTCTCATAAGACTGTATCACTGAAAATCATAATGTTTTATTGCTATGGAAATTCTAGTCATGTCTCAGAATCAGGTTCAGAGGAAAGTTTATGTCTCTAGAACATTCTTTAGTTTTTTTACCAAAGTTTAAGCTAACTGTCCAACATCAGTTTCCAAAGAAATTTTTTTTCTGTGTCTTCTGACATTGGTGTACCTATACTTCCATTTGTTCTGTTGTTCTGGCCCTCCTGCACAATAGTTAAGATTTGCAGGCAGGCATGAGAATAATAAATTGAAAGCACAGACTTTATATCTGCACATAGTTTTCTGAACATTTTTAAATGACAAGCTATGTTGTTTGGAGGGTGACTTAACATTTTCCTGTTTCCTTCTGCATCCATTTATGTATGTTTTTTTTTTTTTTTTTTTTACCAAATTGTGGTTCTATAAGAGTCAGAGTAAACAAAAATTATATTTAAGTATAATGATTAGAACAAAGTAAATCTAAACAAAATTAAACAAAATTTTATTAATAACTGCATCATGACTAAAATCTCATTGCATGAATCTGATAAATCTACCATATCACTTGTATATAATAGATACTATAATAGATACTAAGAGGTGAATACTTTTTTTTGCACTACACTCTAAATATAAAATTTTCCTCATCTGTATAAGAATCAGGGAATCATGAAGTTTAATGTCTATGTCTATAACTGATTTGCTTTTATCAGTTACATTCATGAGATTTTAAGCTTTGGTTGTATAATCCACAGTCTCTGTTTGACATTGCTTTCATAGATAATTAAGTGAAACCAGGATAAAAACCCAATAAGATAATAAAAGCAAAGCTTATGTAGACATAATATATAGGGCTTTAATTCCACTGATCTTCTATTATCGCAAAGGGCTGAAAATATCTCTTTTCTTAATATTACATTTTATTCATGTGGTTACAGGTTTTCAATCACATGGAGTTCAGAGAACAAATTTCAGGAATCTGTTTTTTCCTTCCACAACATGAGTCCCAGGGATGGCACTCAGGTCAATAGGACTGATGGCAAGCACTTTTACCCACTGAGTCCTTCCTGCCCTTGAGTACTCTAATATAACACAGGCAAGATTGTGTTTCCAGAAAACACAAGCATCTCACTGCACAGGGGAAAAGTTGCATCCTCTGAAAGCCAAGATCATATTTCATAATCTCTTGGGTGTTCTTTAGATTGGTGGGTAAAGTCACTATTCTTGAGTTGGCAGAGAATCTCTGTACACCTCTTAAAGAACATAGAAGATGATAGTCTTTGGTTCATTTCTCCCTCAGGATGGTAAATTATCATATGAGAAGACAGTCAACCTTACCTTGCAATGACATAGAACATTCTTATATGCATATATCAAACAATAAATTATCCACTAGGAAAACAAAATACTCCTTAATCTGAAGTTCCTCTGTATAGTTTCCAATCATATGACATATAATAGCAACAAAATATTCAATGCTTTCCCTGTGCACATGTAGGTGCACAGGGAAATAATCCTTATCTCCTCTATGAAGATATAAATAACTTCTGAATTTAAGTATATTGTATTTAATATGTGTATGTGCATACATTTGAATCAGTTCCACACATCATTCCCTCTGATTTCTCTCTTCCTGTCACCATTTTTTCTCACACAATTTTGTGTATTCTCTATTTTTGTTTAATGCTCATTGAGTCATTGAATGTTTCCTGCCATACCTAGTTGTAGAACAATCTACTGAGCATGGGAAGGTACTCCTGGATTTCATCATTGAAGAAACTCGTATGGTTGTCCTCAGTTGTCAAGGGATCCTGTCAAGACCTCAGGAACCACCACTCCCTATGTATGCTAAGATTTGTTCAGGCTTGTTCTTGTACAATACTAGTGCATATAGTCAAAGACACTGTGAGTTCATGTGTGCATCTTCTAGTAAGCATTGTTTCATTACAAACATCTGACCTCTTCAGCTTTTATAAAATGAGCACAAAACAATGTTGACTATGGAGGTGGATCTATTAGTTCAAAAGTTGCTCCCAAGCATGCGAAGGAAGCAGACATTCCCTAAGATTTTCAGACCACTTTTCTTCATCATTTCCCCATTAGACAAGGAGAACTAGTATTCATTCATATTATCTGGGCTATGGAATGTTAAAATTGTGTTTCAACTGAATATTTACCAAAGAAACATTTGGTTAAAAATAAATTAATAAAAAATTTAAAAAAAGAAGCACTTGAGTATGGTAAAAACATATATGAAGTTGTAGGGACTCGAATAAAGAAAATTGCTGTCTTACTTTTGTATAGATTTAGTGATATAGCGTGCAATCACAAAATAGTGTGCATTCCATTCAGTACCTGGTAAACAAAGCATATGGGTTTACCACCCCTCCCCCTGAGCTGCCACAATCCTTCCAACCTTAGTTCAAATTAGCATGAAGTCACTTGAGCTAGTTTAACTTTAGCTAACTTAGTGGATTTCCACTAAGTTTCGATGCACAGTAGTTTCCTTTAAAACCAAAAGTTTCCGTGGCAGTTGAATCAGCATTAGGAAATATTCTGAGGAATCCATGAAGAGAGTAGTAGCTTTGGAACTGCCAATCTGATTTTGGTTTTCCCTATCTACACTTTTAGTCTTTTCTGCGTAAGGGTCTGATTTCTACACAGGCATAGGTCCTCTTCCCTTGTTCAGTGGGCTTCATCCAAGAAGCTACAACTCATTGACAATACAACAACAACAACAAAAACAAACAAACAAACAAAAATCCTACCAATTAGAAATTAGGATAAATTAGTTGTAAATTTTATTTTTGATTAACCTTATTCAATTAATGTTCCAGTATAAGAAACTACTATTTTTGAAATACACTGGAAATAATACTTGCTAGAAAAATTTAAATTTATTGAAAATGGATTCTTCTCTCATCCAATACATCCCAATTGCAGTTTCGCCTCCATCCAGTACTCCTAGTTCCCCCACCACCTCTTTCCCCCAGATTCACTTCCCCTCCATTTACTCATCAGAAAATAGGAAGTTCCAAGAAACCAACAACCAGAAAACAACAACAACAACAACAACAAACCAAAAATCAAAACAAACAAGCAAGCAAACAAAAAACAGATAAAATGATAAAAGGAAAAGTCCTTATAGAGAGGCAGAAACAAGCATCCTAATAATAGGAAAAGAGTCCAAAGAGAAGACAAAAAAGTCAGAGATACACCCATTCCTATTATTGAGTCCCACAAAAACACCAAGCTAACAGCTATATCATACATACTGAGGACTTGGTGCAGAACCATGCAGGCTCTATTCTTGAAGCTTCAGTCTCCATTCTCTATAAGCCATGTAGAGTTCTGGTTATGTGATTCAGAGAGCCATGTGCTCAGGGTATATTCTTTCCCTTTGACTGTTATAGTCTGCTGCCCCTCTTTCTAAGGGTTTCCTCATCTCCAAGAGGAGGGACGTGACAGAGAGCTCCAGTTTAGAAGTTTTCTTCATTATATCTGGCTGTAGATCTCTGCATCTGCCACTATCTGTTGCCTGAGGATGTCTCTCTGGTAAGAATTAAAGGGATAGTAATGATATATGATACCAGGACTCCTCATCACTAATGTAGTTGGTAGTTATGGTTTTTATCAGATTTCAGAAAGTTAAAAAGATGTAGAACATCTGAGAAGTTACCAAAGTGCTGTCACTTAATATTTAGGATTGGAATTGGATTTTTTAGTGGTATTTCTCTTCTATGTGACTATATTTTCAAAAATGTAGCAATATCAATAAAGGTTTTGAAATGAGAAAATATAATTGAATGAGTCTAACTAAATGTGTACACTTAAAATACACAGTGATTATCAGATAGTTTCAGTTCAAACTTTTCTTACATGTTTCTCTTTAACTTAATCATATTCTATTTTTTTTTACAATTCTCTTCTATTCATAATTATTGCTGGCATTTTAAATTGAAGGGATGATTTTCTTGTTTCTTTAAGAATGAGAGCAATTAGGCAATGCACTTTAGTGGTGACAGCCTGTGGAGAAAATACAAAAGTGGTTTATGTTCTTGAAGTTTTAAAAAAAAGCTGAATGTCTTACGAATTTTCTCAAGCTTCTATCAGGATTTAAATTTTGCACAGAGTCTGAAAGACTCTGGGTGATGGTGATGTCACACATGTCCTCTGTGTTTCTAAGAAGACCTCAATCTGAACATTGGAGGATTGTCAGGTGCCAAGATAACGGTAGCTAGGAGACTATACTTTGCTGCTAGACACCTCATTTTCCTCTTCCTTCTGCCTCTACCCCTTTTCCATATTCCTTTTTTTTTTTTTTACCTCTTAGCTAAAATTTCTCATTATTTTAAATTCATTCATCATACTGAATGCTTATTGATATACTAGTTAAAAAGGAATTTCCATTACACTAGTGAAAAATACAAAGTATGTGTTTACATGCATTCAAATTATAAATGTGAGAAGCCTGGAGTGTTATATAAAATAAGTAAAAAATTCTCAGTAGATGCATAGCGAATGTCAATTCAAAAGCTCTCATTAGCCCACTCTACTCTTAAAAAAATAAACAGTAAACCTAAGTAAGGTCAATGACACATGATCCTGAATGCATTTGATCTCATATAAGTTCCTAACTATGAACATAAACTTTAAAAGAAGGATTTATTCCATTTTTGTTGTAACTATTGAGGTTTGCGATGTTGCTGAGTATGTGGTCGATTTAGAGAAGGTTCCATGTGGAGCTGAGAAGAAGGTATATTCATTTTTGTATTTGGATGGAATATTCTATAGATGTCTGTTAAAACCAATTGGATTGTAACTTCAGTTATTTATTTTTTTTATTAAGTTTTTGTCTGGTGGTCCGTTCTAGTGGTGAGAGTGAGGAGTTGAAGTTTCCCACTATAAGTGTGTGAGGTTTTATGTGAGATTTCAGGTTGAGTAATGTTTCTTGGGAAATGAAAATCAAAACAACTCTGAGATACCATCTAACTCCTGACAGCATGGCTAAAATAAAAAAAAACACCAATGACAGCCAATGCTGGAAAGCATGTGGAAAAAGGGGAACACTCCTCCACTGCTGGAGGGAGTGCAAACTTGTACAGTCACTTTGGAAATCAGTATGGATATTCCTCAGGAAAATGGGAATCAGTCTACCACAAGATCCATTCTTAGTCATATACATAAAAGATGAGGATCCATGCAACAAAGACATCTGTTCAAATATGTTCATAGCAGCATTATTTGTAATAGCCAGAACCTGGAAACAACCTAAAAGCCCCTCAACTGAAGAATGAATAAAACATGTGATACATTTACACAATGGAATGCTAGTCACAGATAACGAAATCTTGAAACTCACAGGCAAATGAACCAAACTTGAAGAAACCATCCCGAGTGAAGTAATCCAGTCACAAAAAGACAAATATGGTATGTACTCATGCATATATGGATTTTAGACACAGAGCAAAATATCACCAGCCTATAATTTACACTGCCAAAGAAGATAGGAAATAAGGAGAACCCTAAGAGAGGCATACATGCTTGCCCACAGAAGAGGAAAGAGACAAAATCTCCTGAGCAAATTGGGAGTGGGATAGGGGGTGCGGGGAAATTGACATAGGAAAAAGAAGAGGGCACAATAGGACAGGAAAGGAGAAAATGAAGGAGCAGGAAGATTGAGTCAGGGAAAGAATAGAGGAGAACAAGAGAAGAAATACCATAATAGAGGGAGCCATTACAGGTTTGAAGAGAAAACTGACACTAGAGAAATGTCCAGAGATCTACAATGATAACCACAACCAACAATCTAAGCAATAGTGGAGAGGCTGCATTAAATGCCTTTCCCTGATAATGAGATTGATGACTACCTTATATGCCATCCTAGAGCCTTCATCCAATAGCTGATGGAAGCAGAAGCAGACACTCACAGCTAAAACTGAGCCTAACTCCTGGAATCCTGTTGCAGAGAAGGAGATGTAACTGAGAGCTGAGGAACCACCGTAGGACTGACACAGACCCCCTGAATGTAGACGTCATTTAGGAGGACTAGGCAGTCTAAGGTACCACTGACTGGAACCAGCATGTATCCCTGGTGCACCAACGGACTTCAGAAGCACCTTCCCCATGGAGGGATACTCCCTTAGCCTAGAGACACAAGGGTGGACGGAGGCCCTACCCCAAATGACTTGACAGATTTTGATTATCCCTCCTGGAAGGCCTCACCCTCGCTGGTGAGCAGAAAGGGTATGGAATATGGGGTTGTGGGAGATAGGGGAGGAGTGGAGTGTCAGGGAACTGGGCTCGATATGTACAATAAGAAAATATACTTTAAAATGATAATAATAATAATAATAATAATAATAATAATAATAATAATAATGAACTCAAAAATACACAGTGCTTTTGTTCCACTCCATTTTTCTAAATCACTAAACCTCAAGTAACCTCTAAGTAGCAGGTGCTTCCTCACTGAAGCATATACTAAGGGGTTTTATTTGATGCGGAACCTCTCCCTACCATTCCTATATGGTTCTTCTGCTTTGAGGGTGTAGATTCCACAATTTATTTTTTAAGTTTTTACTTGTTTGCATTTCTTTTCAACAATTAAAGTGCATTAAATTCTATGTCTTAAATCTTGTTACGAAAATATTTTTCATTTGATGAAAGACTACATCAGACAAGAAACCAAACTTCTAGTGACAAGGACTCACAGTCCCCGGATATCTATTCAGCGTCTTTACTCAAGAAGCCAGTGCTCACTTGTTATAAAAATTTACTCAAGAAGTATGTTCTCACTTGTTATAAAAAACAATGGAAGGAGGGACATTGAAATACGGAATAGCCTTTCACAGCACTCTGGCTGTGTGGCAAATTTTCTAAGTTAAAATATTATAGTTATGTTCTCCTCTAGAGAGAGTAAAAACACAACTCAAAACTGATTTCTTATTTAGGAGGCATAACACAACCATATCTCAAGAAATATGCTTCGGCCTCATTACAGGAATATATGTGCTTGAGAAAAAAAAACGATTACCCCCATGTTGCCATAGCTACACATGTGTACCTTAAAAAATGGTGTGAAAATGAATTTCATTATATTGAACAAAAAAATTCCAGGGACATTTTACTTGAAAGAAATTATAAATTCATCTCCTCACAAACACACAAAACTTTTAGGCAGTTTGTAGGTGAGTGACCTGTCATTGTAGAGATACTATCCATTCCAAGTGTATATTCCTAATTCATGTGCTATCTATACAGTATAAAAGAAATGTCTGTACACTGGGGTAATAAACTCAATCAAAATGAAAAGCTTCATAGCTTATGTAAAGCAACATGTTTTAATAGGCTCAGGATTTTAGAATAGAGTAAACCAAATCTTATAAGTTCCTGTTAGTTAAATTTCTCCTCTTTGCCTCATGTAAAGCTTTTTTATCATCTTAAAATCTGTTGTCTGTTATAAATAAAGACACATGTTAGAGTCATAGGAAAATGCGGATTTCTGTTTTTAAAATATCAAGGTATATGAGAAATCAGTATTAGCTCTTTCTTGAATTAAAACACAGTCACAAGTCAGGTATAACCAGCAACGCATGTATACTGCTATCTTATTGCAAATTATATTCTGAGTTATTGGTTCATGATATATAGTGTTCTTATGTTTCTCAGAATTTTAATTAATTACCATAATTGATTTTATTTTTGTACAATTATGACACTCTACTTAGTGAGGACAACATTTTTCATATATTTATGAGCTTGATTTCAAGAGCAATAGTGTACATCATTGGTCTCATCTCTTAATCTCTTCCTATAGCCTCTCTATAGATGTAAAACTAGAATGCATAAAGGAGTCCAGCCCTGAACCCAACAAGCACACATATTTTTAGCATGTGATCATTAGCATTGTTGGTATGTTTTGCAGAAATAAAAGTAATAATATTGATGGCTAAAACTTAGGATGTAATGTGTGACTAGATGGAAGTACTAAACAAATCTTTTTTGTTACTAAGGTTTAATCTATTAATAACTGCTATATTCTAGAAATAATATTTGTTTTATATTTCAAGACAGCAGTAAGCTAAGACACTAAATCACATGAAGAAAAAACAAAACTTAAAAATAAATGAAAGTAATACATATTATTTTTAGCAACTTTTTTTATGGAAGACTGACACTGTGAATATCACAAGAGTAAAGAAATATTACATCCAGAAAGCAATGCTCATCACAGACACTTCTAAACACCCTGTGCATGTAATGACACAAATTGTCTACGAAGTTTTCAATGATATCTAGATTTATATCTGACTAATATTCTTATCGCTATCTACTGAATCACAATCACAATCAAAAAAGTGTAATCCTGTACTTTTGCTAATTTGTTGTGACAAACAAAAATTAGATCAATTTCAGTGTGAACAAAGTAGACCACGTTCTTTGGTGCCACACACCTGAGCTATTTTCCAATTCTGTTTACCAAATAAACATCTAATTTCCATTGTGATTTTCTTCCTATCTAGGACATCGGTCCCCCTTATGTATGACACTACACCTTTGCCTTTAGAGTGTTATATTCTTCCTTCATGGCTGTCTTCCTGAATATTTCTGCTACTCAAAACACAAGCATAAAACTAACCACCCTACAAATGGCAGCTCACTGACAGGTTACTTTTCTTCCTTTTCCTCTGCATTTGATCCATCAGATAACCAGTTGCTCAAAAATATTTATTAAATTATTAAAGTATAGTTAGTGAAACAGTGCTATGCCCTGTTATCAATGAAGTGCACTATAGGGAAAAACAGAGTTGTGAATCAATGCCCATGCATATATGTAAGAATTCTATTGTTTTCAACAACACAGGGACTAGAAGCACATAAACCTTCTCAATCATAGCTTTTGTGAATGCAATATTCTCTTTCAGAACAACTCCAAACTTTTCTAAAGATCTTATACCATGCATCCACATATGCACAGGACCTAGGTATTTTATTTTATCTGCTATTTACTGTGCAAAGAATCTCCAGCCTAACACTAAAATTTGATCTTGTAATACAATGTCATTCTACCAATTATTAGAAGAATGAGAGTAAAAACATCAAAGAGCTTCTAATTTAATAACTCTCATAACTTCATCTTTCTGAAGTGATGGAATAAACAAGTTTCAAGTCTTTCCACTGCATTTGGTGGGTACAATTCCAGTAGTGTCTCAATTAATTCATGAAACAAAAAGACACAGATTGGTAAAATAACTGTGTAGGGAGGTAGGAAATATGTAGCTAGTGATATAATGACTCTTGACAATATTTTCTATTCTTCTAAGTAGAAGAGTGACTGTGATAAAGCTGTCACAAAATCTTAGTCCTTTTATCAGCGAGCTTCAGGAATTTTCACTGACTTAGGAAAATTCTTGGCACTCAATTCTTACATCTTTTCTTCTTATTATAAAAAAATACACATCATTATTTCTAGTTCTCAGTGAAATTAAATATGGGATAATGTTCTGTTTAGACTTAGCTAGAAACTGTGGAGCACAGTGTTCAAATTAAAAAAAAAAAATTGAAAAAAATACTGACCAATGTTTGAGAAAGTTCTAAATAATTATGTGTGTAGCTACCTTGTAATATTAGGAAATACAAATCAAAAGACTATGATAATTCAAAAACAAAGAAAAAAGAACAAAATGTAATGGATTCAGCTCCTTTGTTCTAATTTTGTAAATTTTTCATGAGGTCAAGGACTTCCTTTAAATGTCTTACTAGAACTTTTCCAGTATATTCATTTTCAATTCAGGTTGAACGCAGATGTCAAGTAAAAAATGGTGCTGCACTTTTTACGTCATGGCATAATATGTATGTATATTTTTTTATAACAGTAAGCAAACTTACATAAAGTTAGTTATGTATTTGCATGCAATTTGTGTATTGAGGCATTTTATTTCAGATTAGAGATATAGGACCTGCCTGCTATTCAACTATAAAGTTAAAATATGAAATATATTATTGAAGATATGTATTCACAATTTAATTTTCAACAGTACAGTGATTAATTGAACAACTATCACTTTCTATTTTGAAAAGATGCGTGACATAAAATTCTAAATAACGTAATCCATATTGAATATATTTGTTCAAGAAATTGAATCCAGCAGATTCTTTCGATATTTAATTATAAGATACAAATTACCTCTAGGTATGGGCATTTTAAATAACAAATAATATTTTTATTGTAGTTTGTATTATGATTTGGGATAGACACCAATTATAACACTAAATATGATTTGCATATCCTTTTTCTACATAATGCTGATCTTTGCACATTTCTTTCCTGGGAGCCAGTAGAAGTTGAGAGAATCAGCTAATGTTTGATATGACAATACAGGAAGCAAACCAGTGAAAAGCATTTGGCCCTGCACTGAGGGGAATGCATCTCATTAAGTCTAAACTGAAAAGACATAACATTATCTAGCTGTGTGAACATAAAAGAGCTGCTATTCCAAATCCACATTTACATTACAGATATCACAGAAGCTAAGTGGTGTCACTAAAATTTGATGTTCAGACCATTTTTATAGGAGGCAAGTATACTCAAATGTTCTATGCAATTTGCCTCAAGATGTCTTTTTCAGTAATGATCATTTATAAGGCTTGTGAAACAGAGAAGGAGGAGAGAGAGAAAACAGAGTGGGGAGATATGTGGGTTTAGAGAAGGAAATTTAAGTCCTGAGTAATGTGGAACCACTTATTTAGCAAGAGCCTCCATTACTATAGTCCCAGTCATCTAGTTGCAAGTTAAATAAAGGTGAAAGCTAGTGTTCTACATAATTGCCAAGGTGGTAATGATTTTTAGAGATATGACGCCATTTCCAAGAATCACATTTAAGACAATTTACTGGCTAAGGTGACAATCACTACATTTCTCACATGTATGTGAAGCTCCTGGCAGCAGAGCATGTTTTCCTTCTTTGAGCCTGTCAACAAGAATGGACAGAAGGGATAACAGAATAGCAAATCTTGAATGATCAAAATGGAAGACTGTTCCAATCAGAATGAAGTTTATAACTAGAAATTTCAATATATTTAGACCCTGGCCTTTCTCATATGCTCATTTTTAAGCCTTTCATGAAATAAATTTTGAACTAAATTCTCTGTAAGTGCACTTTTTATTATGCAATGAAATGATCTGGCACAAAGGGCAACAAGAATGCATTCTTACAACCATGCAAAATATATGCAAGAATCTCACAAATATCATGTTGAATGAAACAAGCAAGTTTCAAATATACTAACTCAGACTGAACTCAAAAACAAAGCTGTTTGTTAAGACCGCAGAGTATGTTCATGTTATCCCTGATTGCTCCAAGACCTATACCATGAAAGTGTCTTGAATTTTGTCAAAGGCTTTTTCAGCATCTAGTGACAATCTGAGCAACAGTGGATAGGCTGCTTAAATGTCATTCCCTGATAATGAGATTGATAACTAACTTATATGCCATCCTAGAACTTTCATGTAGTAGCTGTTGGAGACACAAGCAGGAAACCACAGCAAAACACTGAGCCAAATTCCTGGAATCCAGTTACTGAAAGGGAGGAATGATAAAAAAAGGGGTCAAGACAAGGCTACAGAAACCCACAGAGACAGCTGACCTGAACCTGGGGGAACTCATGGACCCCCAGACAGATAGCTGGGAAACAAGCATTAGACTGACTCAGAACCCCTGAACATGGGTCTCAGTTAGAAGGTCTGGGCAGTGTACAGAACCTCTGACAGTGGAACTAGGATGCATCCCTGGTGCACGATAAGATTTGGGAAGACATTCCTAGTGGAGGGATAATCCCTTAGTCTAGAGACAGGAGTGAGGGCCTAGTCCCTACTCCAAATGACTTGACAGATATTGATGATTCCTCCTGGATGGCATCACCCTCCCAGTGGAGTAGGTGGGGAATAAGAAGAAAAGGGGAATCGGGGAGCATGGAAGGGAGGGAGAGGGAACTGGGATCGATATGTAAAATAAAAATAATTAATTAATTAAAAGAAAACTGCAGAGTAGTGCTTATCCTCACTGAATAAACTTGGAGGAACAGGACAAATAACAAATATATGGACTTTTTTCCACTTTTGGTACAGAGTGCTGATTATGTAATTGATTGAAAAAATTATTGAAATATCACACTTGTTTTTGCATACAATATACTTCAAATAAAATTACCTAAAATGATTGGTAGCAATCACTGAAGAAAAATAAAATATTCCTCCTATATGATCTGTGGTAGAGTTAACAATATGCATAGTGCTTTAAGTAGTGCCGATTTATTATAATAACCATGTGAATGTATATATCATTCATAAACTTAGTGAACAGAGCTTTGAATTTTCAAAACAATATGTAATTGCAACCTACTTTTAGTATTGAAATAATTTGAAAATTCCAATAATACACATCATACTTGGAGAAAGAATTTTGAGAACTGTACCTATTGTGGGCAAATGAATCAGCTCTCCATTTATATTATTTAAATTCATTCATATACATATACAGACAACACACACACGTGCTCTCTCTCTCACACACACACACACACATATATATGTATATATATATATATATATATAATTGTACATTATATTACATGGCTTAAAAATTCTAAAATTTAATATGAGGAAAAATTATATTTAAGGTGTTTAATGTTTCTATCTGAAATTAAGGAGTAAATTATGCTAAGAAAGGTTGCCTCTCTTCATTTGTGTAAGAAGAAAGAGGATTTTCTACATTAGTCTATGTTTTTATTCCTTAAAACAGCATTTCTCAATTTCTTCTTTGGAACAGAATTACCCTTGAGCATAATGGAGGTCTTGTTCAACACAAAAACAACTGGGATGTATCCATAATCATATCCATTTATTAGGCAGGGAATAAAGAGAAAAATGCATGTTTTAAAAAAGTTCCTAGATAATATGCTGCTGGTGGCACCGCACCACAATTTGGGAGCTCTGTGCCACAACATTCTATATGGAGTTTCTCCTTCCCACCTTCCTGTACCTCTCCTATGTGCTTGAACTTGAACTTCTTAATTAGGTATCATGCAACACCATCTATAAAATATTAGGAGCCTAGAACAGTGTATGGGTTTGAGAAGGCATCTATAAATAGACTGAAATAAGTAAATAATTGAAAGAAAAACTCTTGATCCTAGCAATGATTCAGTTCTTCTTTAAATCTAATTATGCAGAAATGATGGAGATAAATTCCCAGAAAGTGGGCTAAATATCTTCACTTTACAGATGAATTCCAGCGAATTTAACTGAGATGACTGAAGATCAGAAAGTCAGAAGAATAGCCAACTACTGTTATTTTCCTTATTTAAAGAACACAGCATACTAAGAGTTCCAGGAAATCCACGGGAAGAATCAGACAATGAACCATTCCTCTTAACATTTTATCTTTTGCTTCAAACTGCAAAATGGATAACAGGAATTTGAATTTGTGTGCTTAGCTTGTAAGAATCTGCCATTATACAGTGAGGAAATCTGCATGAGATTTTGAAAACTAGGTCCCATCCATCAAAATTTTACCTTCTAGTTAGAGAGATATAATTCACACATTAACCCAACACAGTGATATCAGAGAGCATAAGTTGGAATTAGCATGGTGTTTTTCATACATAAACAAGCAGGCATAATAAAAAAATGTACATTAGAATAAAAAGGAACCCTCTTCACCATTGAGATAGAATCTGAGCAAACCAGCAAAGGTATTTATGATGGCAGATGCAAGGAAAAATGGGGGAAGAGCTCAATTTAGGTGCATATCATATCATATAGCAGATATATCAAAAAGTGCATTTTGAATGGGAAAGGTAGAACTCATTGTAAGGAGTTGGTGAGATCATATGTTGGAACACTTTCAGAAAATATTGGATGTTACTAAGCATTGCTATGCTTACATAAAATACGGCATAGTAAAGGCTGCTAGATTTTAGTGTTTCATTTATCATACCTTATTTCTCTCCCTAATATGCTACTCTAGGATCCACTTGCGTGAATACATTCCATCAGCAAATGTCAGTCACCCTGAGACCCATCCATAGTGTCCATCTCAATGTCTTGACCTTGTTTCAAATAGATCTTATTTGGTTGACCCAAATTTATTTGTCAGCATAGAATGAATTTATGCATTGTCTCCATTTTAGGAGATAGACATGTAAGTTTTAGGTTGTTTTTGTTGTGAACCCATTCCATCCACTCAGGTTCTTAGTCTGTTCTCCAATAATTACCCTAATTCTTTTATTTGAAACTGCTCCAGTGGTACAGACACATGCACATTTTCACACACACACACACACACACACACACACACACACACACACACACACACACACACAGTCATCCCCATATAAACACACAGAAGCCACACTCATCTTCCCTGGTGCCAAAATGCACTCACTCAAATAAACCCTCAGCATGCACAAACCCTCAATTTTGCATGTTCATTAACGTTTTATCTGTTATTTAATTTTAAATAAATCTTTTACACTGAACTTTCATCAGTGCAAACAAAAGCCTTGTTTGAGACTGCTACAAGAGAATTTCCTCATATTGACTGTCCCTGTGTTCATATTCAGCTGTTGGTCTCAGTGATCCATTTAGCACATCTGCCCCCTTTTTTAATGATTTCCTATCACATTAATTAGTTCGGAAGCTTCTTTGGTTTTAATATCCCACTGTTAGTCAGTAGTTTATATTCAGTTTTCCATTAAAAAATTCTGTTATTGCTAGACGTTGGTGGCACATGCCTTTAATACCAGCATTTGGGAGGCAGAGGTAGGTAGATGTCTGTGAATTCCAGGTCAGTCTGGCATATATTAGGAGTCCAGGAGAGGTTCCCAAGCAATGTAGGAAAACCCTGGCTCAAAAAAACAAACAAACAAATCAAAACAAAACACTAAAAACAAACAAACACAAACAACAAAATCTGTTTTGTTTCAAATTCTGGTTTCACCTTACAACATCAATAACTTGTTGCACTTTTATAGTTACTGCTGATCTAATGAATTATTTAGGAATATTATGTAATAGGATCAATTCTAAATATACTCGGTTAACTGCCTATATACTGTTAAGTGACTCTACAATATTCATAATTATATATGTGCATGTCAGGAATATTTAATTTATTTACAAATGTTGATTTTGTAATGTACAGATCATAATGTACATTGTTCTTTTGGAAGTGAGAGTCAAACAGATCTCTTAAAGAGACTGTTTCTGAAATTGTCAACATATGTGTAACAACAAAAGTTCAGTGACAGAATTTAATTGTCATTAATTTCCACCTAATTTTATAAATTTGCTTTAAATATGTAGAAGATACATACTATATGCACTTAGCTATCGATCATCATGTAACTGCATGGTAAAGGCTTCAGAAGTTGAAAATATTAGCAAATAATGCAGAGATTTTAGTAGAGAGGAAACAAGCCACTAATAAGTAGGAAAAAATTCAGCTCCTAAATTGTAAATCACAAGTCAAATATATTAAAATTTCAGTGTTTATCATGTTAATTAAAAACTTGAAATCATTAATTCTATGCTACCAAGTCAGTTCATGAAGTTCTAACAGAAAACCAAGTATAAAACTGACCAAGCATTAAGCGATGTTTTGAAGGCATTATTTATATTGCCCCAATCTCTGAGCTTGTGAAGTTTAGTCATTAATTCTATTAATTTCTAATTATAGTTTGTTAAAGCAGGGAGTAATATATTCTACAATAAATGCTTAATGTTGGTGACCAATAATTATTGTCTAAGATATTTTAATTAATCAGTATTTTTATAAGCCCTGAGCAATTCAGATATATCTGTAGTAAAGAAAATATAATAAATACTAGTATTATATTTTAAGTAGTAAATTACTAAATTACAAATATTTTCAATGTTAAAATAGTGAACAATTCAATGAAGTTTTGGAGTATTTCAGTATTATTACATACTTATAAATATGTTTATAATGATGAGTCATTTTCACATTTCTGAATTGCTCATAGGAAATGAGTCAGTGTTAATGTCAAGTATTCAAAGACAACTTGGGCTCTAATAGTTAATTCCAGGCCACTGTGTCTTAAACAAAACAATCAAAGCTGAGCATCCACTAAAATGCTATTTAGCTCTGCTGAGTTATCCACCTGAGAATTTTCTTACTGTAGGATAGCAATGTGTATTTCCCTCCCTCACTCTGATGTAACTGTGTATACAGCTACTCTGTATCAATACCTTCAGGGAAGTTTTATTTCAGCAAAATAAATGTTTGAAAATAAATCCCAATGTCATACCATTTTATTCTAGCTATGGGCAACTATATAGGGAAGACATTTTAACTGGTTAGAATATAAACTATTTCAGATTCTCTATTGTCACACATGCTACATTAAAAGCATGAAAAATGTCACTTAAAGTAATGCTCAGGGGTAAATGGCACATTCACTTTCTCCTGACACGATCGACAATTCTTTCTCTGTCTGGTGCTTGTTTGTGTGTGTTTATGTATGCTATCACAGTTTCCTCCCCCAAAGGAGACTATCAAAATGGGGTAAGATGCTCTAAAATCACTTACAATATGGATGTACCAACATAGTTTCCGTTTATATCTTCCCTAAGGCAATCAGCCTGTGCAGATGTTGTGGGAAACAACTTCCCACGGTCTTTGAAACACAAATCATTAACTTGTTACCAGTCTTCATTGGAAGTCAGAATACAAAACAGTTTAAACACCTTAGCTGAGATATAGTTGAGCTTCTTCTATGTTCATGTGACCTATTGAGAAATCAGTACAGCATCCATTAACCTGCTATGCCTTTGGAGGGATGCTTTGTTATTTTAAGAATATGCTGCTGAAGGATTTTAGGAGCCAGAGAGTGTGAAGACACTAGGAGAACATAAAATCAACAGGGAACATAGGGGCTCACATCAACTAAAGCAACAATCACAGATCCTGTATAGGTGTGAGCTAGGTCATATGAAATATGTTATGTTCCTGAAGCTTGGTGTTATTTGGGATGTCTTTCACTGGAAATGGGTACAGGGATATTGCTGACTCTTCATCAACACTTGGGATCCATTTCCTCTAACTGGGTTGCCTTGACCAATCTTGATGTAAGTTTTGCTCAGTCTTAGTGCATCTCCTATTGCTATGTTCAGTTGAGATCCCTGGGAAGCCTGCTTTTCATTTGAAAGAAAATGGAAGGAGAGTGGATCTGGGGAGAGAGGAGGTAAAGGAGCATCAGCAGGAATTTACAGAGGGGAACTGAATTTGGGATATAATACATGAAAGAAGAAAAAAAAAGATGATGGTATTGGTGATGATGGTGGTGGGATGATGTTGATGATGTTGATGGTATTTCTTTATACATCTTCCCGACAGGTATACAAATAAATAAGTTGTCACATGCATACATAGTAAGAAAAACAGACTGATAATAGACAGATGATAGATAGATCATAGGTAGATGTTAGACAGATGAAAAATAATAGAAGAGAGGGGAATACAAAGATGGCATTCCCATTAAAATCGCTTGATGTCATTGAAGAGAAACTAGTCATAGCTTTGAAATTTCACTATATGATTTTCCCTCTGTTCACAGAAAAGTTTTATGCCTCTATTTTTCTTATCACGCAATGATAACTGGAGACAGTTATTCTTCATTCTCTACTAATAACAAGGGTACCTAAAATCAATATCCATGTTATCAGTTGGAGCTTTGTGGTCAAATATAGATCCATATTCTTTGCAAAAACTGCTTCATTCATGACAAAACAAAAATAATGGTATTTAAGTCTAGTACCAATCCACTATCCCAGGTTACTGAGTTACTATTGTTTTGGGAGGGACTGATTACTAATGGAAGAACACTAAGCAAATTCTTCACTTCAAATCTAGCACCTAAAATATGTGCTTGATTTAGAACAGTCTACCAATATGTACTTCATTGCACTGAATGTCAGCAATACTCACCTTAAATGAGAAACAGATATGAAAATTGTTCCCAGTATTACAAGTAAGGCACAAACCACAGAGAAGTAAGTCCTGGATAGTTTGTTTGTTTGTCTGTTTGTTTGTTTTGGAATAATGCAGTATTAGATGGTTACATGTCAGGCACAATGCATTAACATTACTGAACAAAGAGGCTTATTTATGAAATACCACAAATCCTTTCTCTGAAATGGTAGTTGACTGATGCAAATATTTCCAGGTAGAATTTTTGTGTGACCTAGCATTTTGTTACACTTAGGTCTTAAAATACAATTGCCATCCTTATTAATGTTGGAGCCATGTCTCAAGTAATATCATAGCAACAATGTAATTTTTTTCACCATGCCAGGGAGTGTAGCTAAGCTCTGCACTTTGTCTGAAATATGTGGGGCTCTTTAAATCCTCAGCACCACCAAAAATTAAAAAGATGAAAAATGGAACAATTTTATGATTTGTTGCTCTGCTTTATTTTTCCCATAGTAGACTCATGGTCAAGATGAAAATAACAGTTTCTATCTGCTTCTCAGTGGAAATCCTTTCCATTAACAGTTATATTCATGAATGCCTGGATTTTGTCTATTATCTGCCTCACAATTCTGTAAGAGAGGAGGAAGAAGAATTACCAGACTAATGGGTTTGGGAAGAACTGAATACTGTGATATTCTAAGCTCCATATTTCCCATTCTCCTGGACAGTTTACCTACATGATAAATAATTCAGTGCTGTGTTAGTACTGGGTTTTCCTTGTAAGTCAATAAAGACTATGTTTTTGTCCCTAGCTGATGTATATTCAATTTTACATATTTTGGAGTCTATCATTATTGGTTTTGTGGCTTCAGATATCATTGTCTTACATGGATAGTTAGGGCAATAGCCCTAAAAAGAACAAATTTTGTTAAGAGAAACATTGACAGGAATGAGGAAGGTATATGATAATGCTAAGCGACCCAGTGTGTTGCCATAGTAACAATTATTTAATATTTATTAAAAGCTATATTTGTGAGAAGAATTGCTTTAAATACAGTAATTTTAGAGATATGTTTGTTTCCATGTTAAACATGTTATAGAGATTAAAATGAAACAAGGAAGGTGAGTGACTTATAAAATTTGAGTTAGAAATGTAGCAAAAGGAACTGGATCTGGAACTACTTGTGTAGTATGTAATGTACAGCCACTGTGCTATAAAACTATAAGAATAAGATAATGAACCTGAGTACAAGGAACAGAGTGGTAAGAAAAACCACACAAGGTTCTGTGGTAAACTTGCAAAGTTGTCCTACTCAGATGGTCTATCAAATAACAAGGTGATTGCCATTGATGTGAGCTGATTCAATGGTAGACTGGAAAATGATAGGGGACTTAATAATGAGTTTCAAAAACATCTCCTTCCACTCCTCCTTGTTTTACATATTTATAATATTCACAGCACAGGTCTCAGGATGCTTAAGATGACTGATTTTTTCATAAAGAGAACTTGTCAGACTGATTAGCTGAGAAAGGCTCTCTTGACTGTTCAGCTGAGAAAAATGGAAGAAATTTTCTTTGATCCTGGAGGATATCATAATGGCCTGCTATGATGTGAATGTGCCTCCCCACTGCCGCATAATTCAGACATGACCAGCATAATAGTAGAGAAAGCAAAGGATTTTTTCAAAAGTTATTTGACCATGAGTCTTCTTAATTCATCAATGAGATTATGCGTGCCCACCATAAATGTATTTGATCAAGAAAGAAATTCCCTATTTTGCCTTCTGCCTTCTAACATTTATAGACATGACAACAATATCCTCATATAGATTTTATTTCTTATTTTTGACATCTTAGTTTTATTTAGTGTATGAAATAAGTCTGCACTGTTGATACATTTGAGTTTGTAAATGCACACACACAAACATATATATATATATATATATATATATATATATATATGTATGTATATGTACATTTACATATGCCAATATTTATGTGATTGAGTCAAAAATTAGTGTTTCCCAACTGTGTATGTGTAGGAAATCTAATAGAGCATGATCATCCCAATAGAGTTCATAACCATGAATATAATTGATTTAAGATATCATTTGCTATAAACGGAGCATTGTAAGAACACAAACTTCTATCCATGCTGACAACCATAGCTGAGTCTCAGAGTATAATAACCTTTTTCATGGCAGCCCTTGTCAAACTTTGGATATTACAGACTTTTAGAATTTATCACAAAACCCAAATTCTCAGTCAATTTTCTTTGTCAGTCCTTCTGAAAAACACCCTAGGAGAACAATGCTTAAAGATGGATAGATTTGCTTATGGCTACAGGAGTTTTCATTTTAGTACAGCTGCATATATTTTTGTTGAAATTGAAGAAATCCAGAGCCTTGTGATGGTGAACATATATGACAGATGTTGCTCATTTTCTGGAAGCCAATAAGTAAAGAGGGAAATAAAAGAAAGACTGGTCCTAATAACCTTCATAGATGCAATGGCTGTGGTTTACTTCTTCCAGATAGGAACCACAAAGTGGATTTTAGCTTCATCTAAACATGCAATGTTTGGATGGCTAGCAAGCATTCAACATATGAGGCTGTTGAGAACATTTAATAGGCTAATCATAGTATTTATCTTGCCTCTACTATTTGGTAAGGTAAAGGAGGAGCCCAACCAATGGCTCAAGTACCCCATAGATAGAATTCTCTGAAAAAACTGGTTCTGGAGTTTAGAGGTTTTTTATATAACCTGACATATAAAAGTAGCCATTCTTCCATGTTATAAACTATGGGTTTGCAATAGTAGCACTATGAGCATCGAAAACCTCACCATTTGTGGCTCCTATATCAGTGGCCTATTTGAGCAATGAGTGGTAGTGTTTAAAGGAGATACAATCTTTACTAAGAAATCTCATGTCTTCGCAGTATTCATACTATTAAATACTCGTTGCTAGCTGTTCTTTGCCACATGCAGAGTAGGGATTAGAAGCAAAAGTAGAACAATAAAAAAGATACCTTGAGCACATTTTAAGGACTGGCCAGATCCTACCCACTACAGGCTTGAAGGCGACGGTATAATGACTTCAGTAGACCCAAGAAAAATGATAAATGGGCGTTTATTAGGGAACACTTACATAAAAAAATACAAAGAACTGTGGGAGGGTTAATCTGCCCTTACTACCCAATCAGCTGATGGCATAGAAAGAGCAAGCAAACAGAAGCCATGCCTCAAGCTTTCCTCCTTCTGCTTCCATCCATCAGAAACTTCACCCAAAGAGGTGTGGCCACCGATACAGATTGACAAACCACAACCTACACAGGCTCAAGATTTTGAAAGACTTTGTAATGAAATCTGGCACTAGTGAATTCAGAGAAGCGACATTGACTCACACAGGAGCATTCTCAAAGCTTTGATTTTACTGTCTGTCTTGTTAGATTTTGGAATTGCTTTAGAAATAATATTTCTTCCCTTTTTTGTAGTGTTCTCTTAGAAATAAAAATAGCTAAGCTATATTTTCTGCCGTTGCATTTTGAAGATTCATAACTTACTCAATTTTACAAGTTCCCAGTAGGAGAAAGAATTAGCATCAGGATAAATCATATGAGAAATTTCATTCATATAGATATTATTTTGGATATGCACTTCAAATATGATCTTAGAATAATTATGGCTTTTAGGAATATTTAGATTTAAAAAAATATGAGAAGAGCACATACATTTTCATGGCAGAAGCTCAAGAGTATATGCTTGATGACACCTCCTCTAAAATGTGTATGTTGTGCTCAGAGTATGATTTTCCATGGTGAGTAGAGGTGAAGATTTCTCCCTATTGGAGGGTATGGGCTCATATGGATTCATGAAAAGGAATGATGAGGATAATGGCGATGTTTAGGGCTGTGTTCCTATGTTCAAATACCTCACACCAGTGAAGGAAACTCTTAAAGGTCGTTTTCACGAATTAATTCCTTGGTCTTTGATATTTCAGTCTAAAGAGAAGAACTACATTTCTGTTATAAATTTTCCCTAGATTATTATAAAGCAACTTGGGCACAAGATTGTTTACTAGCTTACAGATCACAGTTCTTCACTGAGGAAGGTCAAAAATGTAATTCAAGACAGGAACCAAGAGATAGGACCTGAAGGAGAGATCATAGAGGAGTGATACTTACTGGTTTGCTTCTCAGGACTTAGCTTAGATTTCATAAAATGCAAAACTATGGTAAGCTGTGCCTTCCCACTTCAATCATTAATCAGGAAAATGACTCTCAGCACACACACACACACACACACACACACACACGCACGCACGCACGCACGCACGCACACACACACACACTTGCCTCCAGGCCAATCTGATCAAGTAGATTTTAAGTTGGGATTCCCTCTTACCACAAGGCCCTCATTTGTGTCATGCTGACAGTAAATATAGAAACAAATAAATAAATGAAAATGAAAAATAAAAACACAACCTTGGTGCTATTTGATTATAGCTACACAAAGTTGACTTTAAAAAGAAGACCTAGTTCATTGTAAAATTCGCACTGATATGTTAACTTTAGTATTGTAAATTCTAATATTTTTCCAATAAATAAATGAATTTCAGTGGGAAAATTCAGGTGTAAAGGAGGGATGCTGAAGAATAGAAAAAAAAATTAATGCAATGAGGTGTAATGCACCAAAGGGCTTAATGAATTTTCAATGTGATACTTTGTTATCTGCTGTTTCTGTACAATAATAGTTACATATTAATAACAATTACATATACATATATATATATATACACACATGTATTTATGAATGTTGTGTATGTACTTATGTCTGCTTCTAATTCTGACATATGTATTTAAAATATAGTGGAGACAAAATATTATTAAGTATATTCAAAATCCTTGAAAATTGTGCATTTATTAAATATAATAATGTTAGTAAAACAACTTTTATAAATGCAAAGAATTCAGGTAAAATTATACAAAGTCTACATGAGGACTCACTTAGGGTCATGAAGTAGTAGAAATTTATGAGTTCTAATATGCTGAACTGCATGGACAGAACATTTAAGAACATGCAGGGATCAAAGTGCTGCAACTTGGCATTTAAGAACAAAGAACAATAGATTAATTTTATCTCTTTTAAGCAACCACAATGCACACATACCAACTCTTATATCCAAAGAGAATGGATTGGCTGAGAATTAGAGAATGGTCCCATTAAAGAATAGTCTCTATGCTTTATCTAAAGAAGAAAGCAAAAGTCCCAGACATCTTGGACTTCCTATTAATGTTCTTTTCTCCTCTTCCACCTTTACATTCTGAAATAAAAATGAAAAAGAGTACCTGTATGATGATCCATGTAATGCTTCTTGTTCAATGTTGGCTGTTTGGTGAATGTTTCACAAAAAGGCCATACTGTGGTCTTAGTCTTTAGTTGTACATGGAGGTAATTAGTAACAGAATAAAATTGCTGTGTTTGATCAGTTTATATGGCTGTGCAATTAAAGATGAGACAATAAAGGGAAAATGGGTTGACAGAAAATAGCACATTCCACCAAGCCTGAATCTGATCGTTAAACATGACATAATTGAAAGAGAGCACTGAATGAAGCCTTCAAGTTGTCCTATGACCACCACATATGTGCCTTAGTGTCTCCCCTCTCCTCCAACACACAGTAAATAAATGAAAGTTAAAATGAATTTAAATATTGGAAAGTGTGATGTTTCTCTGATTTCTGTCTCTGTCTCTTTGTCGTCTGAAAAAAGTAGGGCTACTGATTTTTTTTTTAAGTTTATCTTGTATCCTGCTAGTTTGCTGAAGGTGTTTATCAGCTGTAGGAGTTCCCTGGTAGAGTTTATTGGGTCTCTTATGTAAACTATCACATCATCTGCAAATAGAGAGAGTTTGACTTCTTTCTTTCTAATTTGGATCCCCTTGATCTCCTTTGGTTGTCTTATAGCTTTAGCTAAAACTTCAAGTACGATATTGAAGAGATATGGAGATAGAGGCCAGCCTTGTTTTGTTCCAGATTTTAGAGGAATCGGCTTAAGTTTCTCTCCATTCAGTTTGATGTTGGCAGTTGGTTTGCTGTATATTGCTCTTATTATGTTTAGGTATGTTCCTGTTATGCCTGATCTCTCCAAGACCTTTATCATGAAAGGGTGTTGAATTTTGTCGAAGGCTTTTTCAGCATCTAGGGAGATAATCATATGGTTTTTCTTTGTCAGTTTGTATATATGGTGGATCACGTTGATAGATTGTCTTATGTTAAAACATCCCTGCATTCCAGGGATGAAGCCTACTTGATCATGGTGGATGATTTCTCTGATGTATTGATGAATTCGGTTTGCCAGTATTTTATTGAGTATTTTTGCATCGAAGTTCATCAGGGATATTGGTCTGTAGTTTTGTTTCTTAGTTCTGTCTTTGTGAGGCTTGGGTACCATGGTTATTGTGGCCTCATAGAAGAGTTTTGCAATGGACCTTTTGTTTCTATTTTGTGGAACAATTTGAGGAAGTATCTTGGGGTAACACTTATGAAACAAATTAAAGACATATATAATAAGAACTTTGTGGCTCTAAAGAAAGAAATTAAAGAAGGTACCAGAAAATGGAAAAATCTCCCATGCTCTTGAATAGGTACGATAAACATAGTAAAAATTGCAATCTTGTCAAAAGCAATCTACAGATTCAATGCAAACTCCACCACTGACCTTGAAAGGATAATAATCAACTTTATATGGAAAAACAAAAGACCCATGATAGCCAAAACAACCCTGTACACTAAAAGAACTTCAGGAGGAGGCATCGCCATTCCTGACTTTATACTATACTACAGAGCTATAATTCTTAAAACAGCCTGGTATTGGCACAAAAAAAGACAAAGAGACCAGTGGGATTGAATTGAAAATCCTGATATTAACTCATACACCTATGAACACCTGATTTTCGCCAAAACAGCTAAAAAAATACAATGGGGTAATGAAATCATCTTCAACAAATGGTACTGGCACAATTGGATGATGGTGTATAGAAGACTTTAGATAGACTCATGTCTGTCGCCATGCACAAAACTCAATTCCAAATGGATCAAAGACCTCAACATCAATCCAGCCACATAGAACCTCTTAGAAGATAAAGTAGGAGGTATCCTTGAACAAATTGGTGTAGGAGCCTGATTCCTGAACATAATTCCAGGGGCACAGACACTGAGAGCAACAATTAATAAATGAGACCTCCTCAAACTTAGAAGCTTCTGTAAGGGAAAGGACACAGTGGACAAGACCAAATGGTAGCACACAGACTGGGAAAAGATAAAGGGCTGATCTCCAAAACATACAAAGAATTCAAGAAACTACTCAACAAAACATGAAACAACCCTATTAGACAATGGGGTACAGAATTGAAGAAAGAGTTCTCAATAGCAGAAATCAAAAAGGCTGAAAGACACTTAAAGTGCTCAACATCCTTAGCAATCGGTGAAATGCAAATCAAAACAACTTTGAGATACCATCTTACTCCTGCCAAAATGGCTGAAATTATAAACACCAATGATAACTCATGTTGTAGAGGATGTGAAGAAAGGGAAACACTCCTCCACTGCTGGTGGGAGTGCAAACTCTTACAGCCATTTTGGAGATCAGTAAGGTGGTTCCTCAGGAAAGTGGGAATTAATTTACCACAGGACCCAGCAATCCCCCGCTTAGGCATATACCCAAATGATCTCCACATCCATCCAACAAAGACATCTGTTCATCTATGTTCATAGCAGCATTATTTGTAATAGCAAGAACCTGGAAGCAACCTATATGCCCATCAACTGAAGAATGGATAAAGAAGTTGTAGCATATCTACACAATGGAATACTACTCTGCAGACAAAAGAATGGAATCTTGAAATTTGCAGGCAAGTGGATGTCACTTTAGGAACCATCCTGAATGAGGTAACCCAGTCACAAAGAAAGGAACATAGTATCTATTTGCTCATATAAGGATTTTAGACCTAGAGCACCAGCCTATAATTCATATCATCAGAGGAACTAGGATACAAGTTGTATTCTAAGAGATTCATATAAAGTCCCTTACAAAAGTGAGAAAAGACAAGTCCCCCAGAGCGCAGGGGAAGTGGGGGGAGTCAGAGAATGGAGAGAGAAGTAGGTGAAAGAGAGGGGGAAGAGAGGAAATCACTTGCGACTAGGAAGATTGAGTCGGGGTAGGAATAGAAGACAGGAGAGAGGGAGAGACAGAGACATAGATACACACACAGAGAGAGAGAAAGAACATAAAAGATGGAACCAATATTGTTTTGAAGAGAAAACTGTACACAAAGAAAAGTCTAGATACCTACAAGCCTGCTGCAAACTAACAATTTGAGCATCCGTGGAAAGGATACCATAAATACCCTTCCCAGATAGTGAGATCAACAACTAACTTAACCATGGAGCCCTCATCTAATACCTGTTGGAAACAGAAGAAAAAACTCATACCTAAACACTTAGTCGAACCAGAAACCAGATGCAGATGGAGAGGACAAGACCGTGTTGCAGAAACACATAGAGATAGCTAACGGGCCCCCAGGCTGATAGCTGGGACTGACTCAGCCCCCCCCCCCCGAATATGGGTCTCTGCCAGAAGGACAGAGCAGTCTAAGGGACCTCAGACATTGGAACCAGGATCTATCCCTGTTGCACAAAAGGACCTTGTGAACACATCCCCCATGGAGGGATATGGCCTTAACCTAGAGACAAGAGTGAAGTCCTAGTCCCTACTTCAATTTACCTTTCAGATCTACATGACTGCACCTGGATGTCATTGCCCTACATGTTGAATTGTGGTGGGCGGGTGGGAGCGGAGAGTGGTCAGGTTGCATTTGAGGGGGCAGAGAGGGTAAAAGGGAGGGAGTAAGGGAGGGAGGGAGAGGGAACTGTGATCCACATGTAAAGTAATAAATGAAATAAAAAATTAACCTTTAAAAAACGAATTTAAATAAAATTGAAATATGTTTAGGCAGCTAATTCTAGGTTAATACTGTTGAGTAATCACATCTCAGATGACAAAGTATAGAAAAATAATTATGACGTGAGACTCCAAAATCATAATTCCCACAAACATCTGTAATAGAAATGCATTACAATGATACAGACATGAAACTGAAACAATAAAAGTTCAAGTGATATTTTCCATCCCTTTAACTGAATCACTTAGAAAGTTACTATTTCACTTATTTCTTCTTCTTTTTTTCTTTTTCATTCTTCCTTTGATTTTATAATGATCTTGCAAATAAGTCCCTTGCCTAACCAGGTGGACTCACCACATCTTTGGGACATTTGTCTCTTCCTTATGGCAAAGGAGATCTTTGATGCCAAAGCGGACTTGAGAAGGCACTCACTGCTTCTCATTTTTTTCCCATTTCCTCACTCCACTTTGCGTTGGCACAGAGCCGCTCGGCACTGCCCTGCTTGTGCGTTTTCCCTCCCTTAGTCTTGTGGTCCCAGCAATTCTACAAGTCTCCTTTTAAAAAAATTTTGCTTGTCATAGATTTTTTTAAGAGCTATTCTACAGGGACCGGAATCAGAAGGATCGTCTGCCAGACAATATTTGGCAGTACACTTCCAGGTAGAACCAGGATCAGACAAGCGTTGGCGGCTAGGAGCTATTTGGTGGTACACCTCCAGGTGTAACTACCACAAGCTGAGATCTACAATTAAAAGCATCAAAGTTCCAGAACAGCAGAATTACACCTAAGGTAATTGTAACATCCTTTGCGATTTAAGCTGATATAATACTGTTTTGTATATAGTTTTGAATTAAGCCTAAATCTTTTCATTAGACTAAAAGGGGAATTGTAGTGAGATAGTCCTTCTGTGGCACAGACCACGCCCATTGGGGGGTGGAGCCATGGGCGGAAGTGACCTGTGGAAGGAGGTCAGAGAGAGCAGGGAAAAGCTCTCTTGCTGGCAGAATTCGGACAGGAGAGCATCGTGTGGAATTTCCTGGTGTTCATCTGTCTAGGTTGTAAGTTGTTTCCCCCTGAATAAACATCTATTCAGCCTATTTGTTTATCCTGATCCTTATTTAACCACAATACGTTTTCCTCATCTGCTTCCCTCTGAACTGTCACTTTATATTTAGTGAAATCTAGTGTTTTTAATGTTTTCCAAGGAATTCCATATACTGGAGAAAAAAGTGTAGCTCAAACATTTACAGTTTTATAATAATTAGCTTTTTCAAAATACTATCTTTTTAGAAAACATATTTCAAAAAATCCATTTGTAATTTCTAGCTCAATTTTAAAAGTCATACCAACATTATAAAAATGTTTGTGTGAAATCAAAATGGAGGCCTTGAATTGAAGCAAGCGAATTAACACACAACAGTGAAAACAAAATCATGTTCTGAGAAAACCTTGTAAAATACATTTTCATGCACAACACATATTTAGACATATAAAGAGAGAATGTGGCAGAGGAGGATGGAGAAAAGGGGAGAGAGAGTGAGTGAGAGAGAGAGAAAGAGTGAGAGAAAGAATTCAGATAAGTTGTTACAAGATACAAGATCTTGGTTTCCTATACACTGCATGTCAATAGAGACTGATGTTGAAGGGAGTTTTGAAGTATTGGCCCCTAAATTCTATTCCTATTTGGAATAATGTTTAAGTATCATTTTCACAATATCAAAATTCTTGTTTTTTCTACTTTCTGAAATTATATCCATAGATGTAACTGGAGATATTTCTTTGATGAAAGATTAATCTTGCCAATACATTTATTATATAATGACATTTGTTTGCTCAAAATAAATTAATTGTAATATATTTACCATATTCAATGCTTTTAGGGTTTTTGTTCATGTTAGGCTTTGATTGCAGCAGTTTGCAAAGACTAATTTGTTGAATTTTCACAATAGTTTTAGAATGAATCACTTATTTTTTGAAATCCCAAGTAAATGATAAAGTCAGAGATTTATAAAGCAACATTCTTGGTATCACTCTCCAGGAACTGGTAAAGCTTTGTAAAGTCTAATTGTCTGGCATCCCAGTTCATATTCTTACATCATGGAGATCCAGTCTTCAATTTAGTTTCCAAAGCACTAAGTAATCTTTTCTACAAAGTATCAATCTAGCCTTATCCTATGTCTCACTGCTATCTGTTATCACATTCATTGGTCGTATCTAGACATATTAGCTGTTCTGTGAAGAAAAAAAAAAAAAAAGAAAGAAAGAAAAAGACAAGTAACAGAAAACTGAGGAAATGTTGTTTGCAAATTAAAAGCTAAGGAAAGATCTGCAATCATGTGTTCATTTGGAATCCTAGGGATCATTTACTCATTTGATTTTCTAAACCATATTCATATAGAATATATACAACACTGTGTGAAATGTAGTAACAATTAACACTGAAAATAATCATATTTGAAACTAGTGTCCTGGGTATTAAGAACTGAAAGCTATCTGAGGTTACAATCATTGCAGGTATTTATGAAAACTGATTACCAAGAATGCTATTTTTATTAGCTCTGAATGTGTCTCAAATATTTCAACAGCATGCAGGAAACTGAAATAATAGGGGAGTTAACTATAAAGAACTTAAGCTAGACCAGCATTAGTGGCACACACCTTTAATCCCTGCTTTGGGTGGAAGAGACAGTTTGATCTCTGTGAGTTTGAGGTCAGCCTGGTGTATAGGGCTTTCAGGTTTCAAAATAATACAGACAAATCCTGTCTCAAAAAAATATCAAAAACAAAAACAAAATTAATCAAAAAGGAAAAAGAACTAAGGTATAATAAGGTAGGTGAAGATAACACAAATGGTGATCCACAAAATTAAAGAGGTAGGCAAAGTTGTACTTCCTAACAGCTAGGTTAAAAGTCAAATATGGTAGGCAGAAAGCTTCTCTTTTTGACCAAATTCTTGCAAATAAACAAATACAGGAATGCTACAGAAATAACCATGTGACACTTATAGAACACAAAATGGAAGAAATATTGGGTAACTTTATTTCAATTATATGAGCCCTCTGAAATAAATATCATTTCCTCTTCCTGCCTCTCTCTGGACTGTCTTTATTTTCTCTGTAAGGTTAAAGAGGAAAGAAAATTGACTTTATTAATAAAGCAAAGCCATGTCCTCATTGTAAACACACATAATTTGAAAGTACAATAGAGTTTGTTTATTAAAACTTCATGTTGCAGTCATGACCCTAATTCTGAAAACCAAAATTCAGAAAAAAAGAAAAGGAAAGGAAGGCATACTGGGATGGGGGACTTGAAAAAATGAAGTTATGATGGAACAGGAAGAAAGAAGGAAATGGAGAAAAAGACTTGGTTCTCTCAGAAATATTCGAGATTGAGTAGTCAGTCATCTGCTCTAAACATTAGATAACTCAATATGACTGTAATGAAAAAATAAAATTATGAGCAGACTGCTTCCCAGTGGGTTTGCCAGGATAAATGGTCTGCAAAGGTACCCCTAGACAAATGAATGAGTTAACATGTTTAATAGAGTGGCTTACTGTTATCCATCTGGATGATAAATAGAGCCAAAATTATGTTGGAGATAATATAAATTTAGCCCTTTCTTTCTTTCTGATTTTTTTTAATAAGCAAGGAATTTCAGCTGAATCTTCAAGTCAGCTGTGTAATATTTTAAAGGACACTGATATAAGACTAAGTATGTAGGAGGATACTAATCCACATAATCTGGAAATTGTATGCAGTATTAATGAAGCCACATCCTTTGAAATGTTCCAATTTCTCTACTTTTCCAAGCAGTACTTTTGGTGTCTTTGTGTATGGTTATACCTGTTGGCTCAGATATTTAGCAGTAGTGTTATGGTTGGGATGTGAAATGAGCTCAGAGGCTCAACTGTATAAACATTTTGTCCTACTGTTATTGCCTCTTAGCAAGTAGATGGAGCCTCACTGTCAGAAGGGGATTCTTGGCCTCCAAGCCTTAGGTTTCATAGCCTGGTCCAGATGTATGTCCTATTGTTTGCTGAATAAGACGTAAATGAGACTAGTAATCTCCTTGCTGCTGCAGGATGCCTTCTTATTCTGCTGTGATAGCCCTCTACCATACCACAATAGGTAATAGTAAGTAAATACCTTTGTCTTCTAAGTTGTATTTAACTGTGATATATTATCACTTCATTGAGAAAATAATGGAAATTTCTATGATTCTGTGTGCATTGATATGATGGGTGGTACATGCTGTGAGATAAAGGTCATCAGAAGAGACCTTTCACCAACACATATATAGGTCACTATGTATGCAAGTAGAGACATTCCTTGAGAACATATGAAGCTATCCTCATGGTCTGTATATAAGACTCCTGCAATCTCAATGAACTATAAATATATTTAAGATAGTAAACTTATTTTATTTATTTTGTCTGTATGAGATTCAATAGATTTTTAAATACATAAAACAAATAGAAACATATATAATTTGGTGAATGAATATAGAAATCGTTGTAGCAAAATACTGGTTACTCCCAATAGAACCAAATAGGACCTAATGACATCATGTGATTCTTAATTATATGAGATATAAAGTCTTTTGTCTGCAGGTCTCTCTCTGTCTCTGACTCTCTCTCTCTCTCTCTCTCTCTCTCACACACACACATACACACACACACACACACACACACACACACACACAAAGTGAACATGTTGCAGGAGTCCCAGCCCATTAATGGACATAATTTAGGGAAGAAAGAGGAATCTTTGCTTTTAATATAGAGAAGACAGAAGTAAAGGGTGAGTGATAAGATGTAGTTATATCAAGATGTTTTAAGCATTCACTTTTTCTCCATCTACGTGTACTTCCTAAAACAGAATAAAGAAGATGAGCATAACTTAAGTCATTAATATGCAGAATTTTAAGATCTCAAGAGAATATTATCAGTATTCCATACTACCAGAAACTCTCTTCCAGGTAACCCACATCCTAAGTGCTTTTCATCCACACCTCCTGATTTCAATAGTCACTCACAGTATCAAATTAGAAAACACTAAGTGTGAAACTAGAAGGAAGCCATTACTAAGGTACTATTTCCTAACTGCTACACATTCCACTGTCATTGTCAATAGACTCAAGAGTCTGACAAGGAGTGTGCAATGAATCCAGGATCAATACAATGCCATTCGCTTCAGGGAGAGGTTGCAATTACTTCCTTGGAAAGCACTCTAGCAAATTTTCAATATTAAGTCAATGGTCTAAAGGACTCTATTTTGATGCATGTTATAGGAGCTAAAATGAAGAAAGATATTTTAAGTTGATTCTTATGACAGGTTAATATGTATGTATGGGGTGGATACTGTAACAGATGTAAAATATGAGGAAGTAAACCAGCCAGCTCTGAAACCACTTCTCAGGAACCAATATTTATAGCATGCAAATGAAGTGAAATAAGCTATCCTATCCAAACAAAGTATCATTTTGTATTTCTCTTGTCCACCCATCTTATGTTCGTTGTATAAAAAAAATTATACCCTTAAAATTCTACTTAATGAATAATGGAAGGGAAATCATATGCTAAAATTCTGGTTTAAGAAAATAGTCTATCTTCATAGCAAGTGAGGGAGTCATTGTATTACTGAAGTCTTTTCTCTCTTTAACTGTCCCCTTCTATTTTTAATAGCCTAGAGGACCAGTTTATCCTGACAAAAGGGTAAAAGGGGGTGTCTGTCTAGACTATAACTCCCCAAGAGTCATGAAAAGCATATTACTACTCATTTAAAACTAACAATAAAATGTGCTTTATGGTGTTTATCATTAAAATCACTGAGATATATTTTTTCTATGTTTTATTCTCAGAAGTGTTGACTGCATTCTAAGAGGTGATATACCCAATACTATTTGGTTCTTCATGGAAATTTGTTCCCATATTTTGGACACAACTGAAACAGGCTGAGTTAACATTGACACTGCTGATGACAAAGTCCATGGTGATTTCTTTTAATCTCTCTGTGATAGAAAATTAACAATTGGCTATTGTATCTGTGGAAAGCACAGTAATTTATTAAAGCAGGATGAAGTTTCTAAAAATGAAATACTTTGACCTACAGAGTAAAGTAGTAGGGATAAAGGGGAAGCAACTACAAGAAAATAACAATGACATTCTCTAATACCCAGAAGATTATTAGTTCAAGAAAATTTGTGTATAGTCAAGTGATCATTTTTACTTAAGGCATACATTATAGACCAAGAAGGAGAAGAAAAGTCTTCTACTTAGGTAAAGTAGAATATACCACTCTTTCAAAAATTTACCAGTCGTATTATGTTTGTATAAGTTGTTTAATGGTTTGGTTTTGTCTATGTATTTATAAAATTAAAAAAAATAATAAAACAATGAAACAATATTTACTTACATAAACATGATTTATCAGACAACATGGAGCAACTGCATTCTCATCATGTGAGTGAGGAGATGAGTTAGAGGAAATGATGAAAGGGACTTGAGCTTTTTTTCTTGTTGGGGTAAGATTACAGTTTTTCTTTTATTATGTAAAAGATTCTGACAATAGCAAAATACATTATTTTGTTCAGGTACTGTTGGGCATGTATTAATCATTTACTTCTGGCTAAAGTCCAATGAGCAATGCCAATGGACTGTTACTTTACTTTTTCATACATATTGCCTAGAAACTCCAAAGCAGGTTACGTTCTAAAAGCCTTTTCCAAGATGCTGATCTAAAGCAAGTTGTAAAAGGGAATATGAATAGATGGAAGAATGATGGGAGATGTCATTCTGTAAATATGTTTCTCTTACTTGTTAATGAATAAAGTACTGTTGGCCAATAGGAAAGGAAAATAGGAGGGACTAGGAGATAAGGAGGAAAGAGGAAGTAGTAGGAAGGAGTCAACATGCAGAGACTAGGGATACCAGATGCCGGCCACACTTCCAGGTAAGATAAGACCACGTGGAAATACTTAGATTAATAGAAATGGGTTAATAATTAAGACAGAGCTAGCTGATAAGTAACTAGTACCTGGCCAACAGCATTATATCAAATACAGTGTCTCTGTGCCTTATTTGGGGCTGGCGAAGTGGCAAGACAAGATTAGCATCAGGCAGAAAAACCTACTCCTTACATATGGTGCCCAAGACCAGCAGTAGGAAGAAGAAACATACCTTACAGAAGAGTAATTTATTTTTATATTTAACAACATGTGATAAATATATCAATAATTTTATCAATACTTGGCGGGTGAGCCAAACCAAGAAATGCTTACAGGAAAATGTAAATCATGATGTGACTCCTGAAGATAAAGTTTGGTTACAGAAACACACCTGACTGAATCCTTGGAAACAGTACATAACCAGCAGCCTACTTGCCATTTGTTTCTGTACTATTAAAACTTTGGCTGATAAACCAAATGAAGTTTTGATAATAAGAAGAAACTTTAATCATTGAAAATTTTCACTTACTCTGGTGGTTATAAGAAAATGGCTTCCATAGGCTCCTATACTTGAATGTTTGACTTCTGGTTGTTTAGGAAGGATGAGGAAGTGGGGCTTTGTTAGAAGTGTGACACCTGAGGACAGGCTTTGACAGATCTGATATTGCTGTCTCTGTTTATTGCTTGTGGACCTGAATGCAAGCTCTCCACTACTCCTCCAATGCTATGACTGCCAGTTTGCCACCATGTTCTCCACGAAGTTGGTTATAGACTAACTTCTGAAACTGCATTCAAGCCCCAATTAAATGATTTAAAAAAAAAAAAGTTGCCTTGACAAATATCCAAGGAAGGGAACAGTAACAAAAACATCAAGCCTAGAAAAAGTGGCACATGTTAACTATACAAGAGGGAAGAAGGAAACATTGATCTGGATAAATAACTAGCCACTTTCTCGTTTGGTGTCACTATATGGCTTGCTGACTATAAGACATATGTGTCAAGGCCTTGGGAAGAAGGTAACATTAGTATTGAAAACAAGCACTCACTTTCTCATGTTGGTATCACTATATGGCTTGCTGACTATAAGACATATGTGTCAAGACCTTTGGGTTAAAATAAAACAAGTAAATGTTACATGACACATGACCTAAAATACTTGACAATTGATCATGTAAATTAGCTATGCATTTAACAGAACCAAGAAATATGTGGAAAGGTGGGGAAAGCTGAATTACTGAAAGGCAAATAACAAATGAAATATATTTAATTATTGTGACTCAATGTTAAGCATATAATTAATGTAATTTTTAAAATGTTAATAAATTACAAATAATACAAAATGTTAACTAAAAATTACTAATCTGAATTTGAAGGCATTCTACATTAAAGTGTTCCAAATGCAGGGAAAGCTATCATTTATTTATTTATTTATTTATTTATTTATTGTTATAACCAAATCCTATTAAATGAAAAAAAAAAAAAAAACAATATTTGGGAATTTGGGCGTCGTTCTTTCCAAACTACTTCCTGCTGGTAAGGGGCACTGTCATGGGATATTCCTTTATTTTAAAAGTATTTTAGCATTTCTTATCTGAATAATAATCATTCTTGGCTCAAATATTAAATTTTGGATTAGTCAACTCACTCACATTTGGCTTACAGTTTTTCTACTGCTTTCCTTCATCTAATTTATTGGTTTTGATAAGTGAGTATATAGTGCAAGAAGATGAGAGAATTCTTTAAAAAAATGGTATAGGGTGAAAATAAATAGAAGAATAAATACTCTCTGTAATCTGGAGCTAATCCATTCTCACAGTGTTTAAAACTTGAAATGTTAATTTTCTCTGTCATTAAATATTTACTATGTAACTGAAAATGAGATTACAGAACAAAAATAATTAGATGAGTAAAATAAACCAAGTATGTACAAAGCTTATCATTAGTCATTTGGAATAAATTTAATATAGTTCTAGATCATAAGATCCTTTACAAAACATGAGAAAATAGGCTAAGCAAGTCCACTTATACTCACATTATTGGAATATATGTGGGATGCTCTTACATTAACTACATAGTAGCAAACATTCAGTTCATACTAATGTGAATTATCCTTCTGACTTTTAGTAATGCTGACTTTTCAAGTTTATATGGCATCTCAAAATTACCTAAGCTCATATTAAAGTTCTATAATGAAAATGAAACTTTTATACAACATTAAATTAAAGATATTAAAATTAACTTCTTATTTTTATATGCCTGCCCCTCCATACACAAAATAACTACTGGAACTAAATATGTATTTGATTCTTTAAGTAAATTACATTATTTCTGCAAATACCATGAAAATGCATCATAATTTGTGTGAAATTTTCATACATAAGAGATTCCATGTGATCAAATCAAGGTATATTACTATATTTTTATCATTTGATTTTTACAGTATTCTTATTATTTTCATCAAGCACAATTTAATTCATATGAGTTGATCTATCATATTTTCTGGCAAATATAAGCATTTTTATTCTTTTAATGAGACATATCAAAAACATTTTTACAATATCAGGAAACTTCGTGGACACTTACTTTGTTTTCTCTCTAAAGCAAACAAGTCATTATGCTTCTGTGAAAATCTCTAAAGAGGATTCAGAAATGAACAAGCTAACTAATGGCCTTATAGAAATACATATATACATACATACATACATACATACATATATATATATATTCTTTAGGTTCTGATTTCATTTCATTTTACAAAATATGTTCAAAAGAGGTTCTGAGTTTCACTAAACTTGAAAGATTTATATGATCAAATACTATTTAACCCCTGGAAATTTAACCTGAGAGTGCTAATATTTCCTGAGATGTCATTTATCTCTGTCATTTTGCAGAATATAATATTAAGGCAGTCAAGCATGGCTTCCTGCTAACAACCAAAAAATGGAAAAGAAAAACTAAAATCCTGACAGTATTACAGAAAATGGAAAAATAAGTCATCTTATAATTCAGACTAGTATGCAATTGAGAATGGCTATGATATCTGAAAAGGATTATAATTCTTAAGCACAGATACAATGTAGACTTGGTAATGAAGATCTAGTGGTTGAATGAATTACAGTTATGCCATGTAATTATAAATCACAGGGTCCTTTCCTCATATACCCTTATAATAAACCAGGAACACATTTTTATTATGACTGACCATTTCCTGGAATGATATTACAAATGCACAATATCAAGTAGAAAGCAGTAGAAATGGATTAGTATTTACTGATAAGCAAGCCATTCTCGTTTTATGTGTATATACATTCTAAAGTAGTACTTTTGTTCAATGTTTGAAACAAAAGTATCTAGTAACTTTTTAAACAACATTATATCATAGTAAAATTAGTAAATGGGCAAGCTGGATAATCTTGCATATCTCACTTGCAAATTCAACATAAATTTAGTCATTAATCAATCAGGTGATAGCAAGTTAAGAATTGAAGGAATTATTGGTCAAGATGCCATTGCATTAGTCTCTGGATATATCCAATAGGCACAAAACCCAGCTCCTACCAATGGGTATAAGTTTTCTGTCCTAACTTTGAGAGAGGGAAAGGAATTGACTGTTTGGTCAGCAGTATTCTATGCCTTATATTCCTACAGGTTATGTCATCACTGAGAATTATCCTACATGATGCTTGAATGTCATCCTTTACAGTAGTTAACCTGACAATGATTTATCTTTACAGCAATAGAAATTTGACCTGCATAGAATTCTTCTCATGTTTAAATAAAGTCAAGAATCTGAGCAGAAGTAAGCTGTCACATGCAAATATTAATAAAAACAAAAACAAAGACAAAACAAAAAGTAACCACTTGAATTATAATGTGGAACCTGACATTAAGTTCCAAGATAAAACCTCAGTTTATAACCATTAGATTTTCCCTCTCACTATTAACTATTTAACCTCTTAGAACAAACGCAGTACAATGAGGAATGAATTATATTTTGTCACCTTGTAGAGTATCTGATGTTAAAGCAGAGACCATACTTGTATCTATACCATCTGTTTATCTCTGTCTGTGTACATGTATATTAATTAGCAACTTAGCCATTACTAACCCTCAGGTGCTGTTCATACTGATTCTCCTCATGCAGAAACTGAACTTCGATATCCATGCACATGAAAAAATTAAGTCATGTATTTGGGAATGAATCTCATATTACAGAATGTAATTTTAAGTTAATACCTGTGTTTTATTCTTCCTTTCTACTCTACCCTGCTTTTTGTGATATATTATCAACTTCAGTATGTTAGACATTTGAATTCCTCAACAGGTAAGGAGATTTTCTTCTCTTTAGGAACTTCTAAAAGTTTATGTCTAAATACATAAAGTATCTGACACAATCTCTTAGAAAACAGAGTTCAAACTGTAATTAAAATAACTAGCTATGACATACATTCTTCTTAATATTAGTGTTTTATTAAAACTTCTGCTCTTTGCAATTAGCATCCATAGGTGAAAATATATTTTAGAGTAGTGAATTTTTAGGTAAATACCTAGTCACCAAGGTTAATTGATTAAAAGTTATGTGTGACTTCAAAAAGGTCCATGACAATTTTAATATACTTATGGGTACACAGAAGAAATAATGTGATAAATACTTGTTCCAGTGTTAGAGGTTCCATAGACAGACCATGGCTCCTAACTGGCACCCACATTCAGAGAGATTGGTTAGGTCCAATACTGGTTAGGAGTCTGATCCTTATGGAGTGATACTATCTCAGCCCAGATACACTGAGGAGGGCCTAAGCTGTCCCCAAGATGATATGACAGACTTTGATGATCCCCCATGGAAGGCCTCACTATCCTTGCGGAGAGGGTGGCAGGTGGGTTGTTGGCGTCAGTAGGGGGCATGGGAAGATGGGAAGAAAAGGTAACAGGGGATTGACATGCAAAATGATTGTTTCTAACTTTAAAAAAATGGAAAGTATTAATTTCTACTGGAAGTGTTTTATAAATGTGTTATGAGTGGAATAGACTAGTATGAGAGCATAGACATATAAGTAAATTTGCTTTATTAAAAGTGAAGATATTGTAGCTAATCTGGTTTTTTTTTAAGTTAAAGAACAGAGTTTAGGAAATTGAGGCCAAGAACATGGAAAAATATGTGAAGGACAGTAAAGGAAGATATGGTATAGAAGACTAAACAACAGTAGGGATGAGGAAGAGGAGTCTGGGGAATGAAATTGGTAGATGTCTAGAAAATTTTAAGTATCAGCAAAGAAAGAAAAAAAGCTAAGGAACAGTACAGTTGGGATCTAAGCTGAAGATATGTTAAAATGGTGTTTTAGGAAGGAGCAAAATGTAAGAATGAATGGGTTAACAAATGATTGGGAAGATATCCCATAAAAAGGCTCATTTTTAAAGAGGAGATATAGATAAATACATTAGAAATTGAAATGAAGAAAGTGAAGTGTGTGTGTGTGTGTGTGATAATCATGATCTGTGTTTGTAAGACCTGTTTTCCATCCAAATGTGTACCTGATCTTTTGTAAAGATAAGTAACTAGAAAAGGCACAAAGGATTTTAAAGGCTAAGCCCCACCTCCAGAGATCAAAAGAGATTATACAGGAAGGGGTCCCAGAAACATGATCAATACATCAATATTCTCCATCCCATCCCGGTGTTATAATTTCTATGTTTCAATGGAAATGGATTTAAATTTGTTAAGTTGCCATTGAAGAAACACAAAGATAATACGTTCAGGAGACATCAAGATGGGAGAGAAATTAGAGGAGAGACATGTGCTTGTGATACTGGGGATCTGATTTCAAGATATTCGAAGTTGAGTTCCATGAATGCACTCAGCTTAGGGGAGAATATGTGAGAGTTGGTGGTGGGTACCAACTGTGTGTATGTGTGTGTGTGGTAGAGTTCCTGGAAATATGAAAAACAGGAAAAGAAAATTAGATCATTGTTTACAAAGTCTTCTATTTATATCTGTAATGATATAATAAATTAAGATCATAAGGTCCAAACCAGGAAATACAAGTTCTTAAAAACAAAAGGAGAGGACCGGGAAAAGGAGCCTTCTTCAAAGTCAAAAGTAAAAATGTCATGCTTTAAAAGTAGAACTGATTTAGACAGTTTTAAGTGAACTATGACATGGAACACTTGAGGATAGGTCATGTCAAAGAGCAAGATCATCACTCTAGTCTTGTGATACTTGATAGCTTAAAAGCATAGAAGAAAGCATTATGATACCTGGAGAGAGATGAGTTAATACAGAATTTTATGGAATGAGCTATTAATAGTAAGATTCCCCATAATATAAAGGAGGTGCCATGATATCCAATCACTGTCCACAAGCATCAAAACTATTGTCTGTGCCTACTATGGGTAAATATTATGGCGATGTACCTTATAAAAACTAAATTATTCTGGTTCTCAAATTCAGGGTTACATTGCTCTTCACAAATGTCCTCATAATGTTGAAATTGCTAAAAATCCCCAGAAGATTCCTACAAATCACCCACTGTTACTCATGCCTCAGTTTGCACACATTATCTAACACGGTCTAATGCTGTATTGGGCAAAGTATATATTAAGCTTAATACTTTATAATTATGATCAATAAAAGAAATAATAAAAAATAAAATAAAAATGCATTGGCACCACTTGGGAAGTTGATTTTAAATTACCCTCATTGATATAAATGGTTAGCAAACTCAAAATCAAATCTTAATAGCCTTATCTCTGGCTCTCTACTGGAAAGAAAGGAAGAAAGGATGGCAGGCAGACATGAAGGAAGGAAGAAAGGAAGGGAGAGAAGGAGGAGAGAAGGAAAAAAAGGAGTGAATAAAGAAAGGTTGTGCCAATCTTCTGTAAAATTTAATTCATATGAGCAACTTTGCTCAATAAGAAACAGGTGGAAATGCAATGAGAGATTTCTAGAAGATTATTTTCCTGTATATTATACTTTTTCTAATGGCTGCTTGCTCCAGCATTGGTTTCTCCAAATAAGAGTGATACAAATACCACGGGAGACAGGGATAGCTTCCAGTATAATTTCTTTGATCTTTAGAGGTGGTGCTAGGCCTTTTAAAACCCTTTGAGCCTTTTTTAGTTAAATATCTTTACAAAGGCTCAGGTATACGTGTGGATGCAACAGAGATCCGACAATTTTAATTCTGAAATTTCCCTCCAGATTAAGTTTCATGATTAAAACAGTTAACTTCACCATTTAACACACACACATACACATACACACACACACACACACACACACACACACACAGTTTATTATACCATTATAGATTCACATTGTCCTTATAAGACAATAAGCATAAGAACATAAAGGTAGCAGTAAATGATCGCTAACAGAGACAAATAGCACCCACTATCATACTGTCCCAAGATATTACCCTCCTTCATGAAAAATCCATGAAAATGCTATTGAAGATTACTTTTTCCATGACTTCAATTATACAAATCTTTACTGGTGAAGATGACATAGAAAAGTGCTAAACCTAGAATGGCAGCTTTAATGTGCCTGAGGAATGCAGGAGGTAGGCAAAAAGCAATTAAAAAAAAAAAAAGAACTCTAAACACAGACTCCTGCTTCTTAATGTGGGGTGTGATTATCCTCTCCTCCAGAGAATTCATGAAAAGTTGATGAATTTTGATTCATCTCTGCTTGGGTGAAGTAAATTTCAGCTTTATGCTTTCATTAAGGAAATAATCATTTCAGTGATCATGTGAAGAAATTTATCACTTTGTTCTTTGGGAATTTTCAATATGTTTTACTTTAAAAACATACCCCTTAGGGGCAGTGTTTTAGTGGCCTTTTCTTCAAGTGTATTGTAACTGGACAGAGACATGTTGTAGTAATGTTTGAGTGCTTTCATTTCAATCCTAAGTTGACAATTTATTATTGGAACTCAAAGAAAATTTTAAGTGACTGTTACTGAATTTTTGTGATTATGGAAAAATATATTTCCTGCTTATTCTTTATTAAGATAAAGTATACATCAAAGAAGTGAACATTAAATAATAAGTTATATTTGTAAACTAGCCTTATACCAATTTGCTACTGATTCATTATGACACACAACAGGACAATAAAAAGTTAGATAATTTACAATGCTACATAAATGATAACATTTCCCCCATATAAAAATTCTTTATGAATGACTTAATTTCATGTGCAAAATACAATTGGAGTCTTTGTATGCATGTGCATGGTAAATATGATATTGCATACATTAAAGGACTTGCATTAACACAGCAGTAACTTAGTCTTTAGGGCTGACTAAACCTATATAGATATATCTTAGAGAAGACTTATATCATAAGTCTTTGCAGATACAAATTAAATATTTCCAAAAATATTCTAAGTACTGTGTTACAGATACTTTCTATAATGGGATTTTTGAGCTTTGCAAATTCAAAGAAGCCAAAGTGGATATCATGACTATGAGGATAACAGTTTGATGGTCTGGGTGTTATCAACCTGACATCCTGGAGGGGATGTGAAGACAAACACAATGCTTCCTTTAAATAAGATTGAGCCTTTCAAATTCATTCTGAATTTGCCACAGGCAAAATTCAACACTGCATCTTAGAGTTAAAATTGAATTATAATCAACTCATATGCATTATCTCCCCCATAATGCAGCAAATGACAGAAATGATGACCTTCTGAGGATGGAGTGACTGGAGGGAGAAGGAAGTGTATCATGAGTTTAACTTTGAATAAGTCAGAGAAACTAATCAGTGGATAAAGCTGCAATATTTCAGCTGGAGAAAACAACTTCAGCCTAAAAATTGTTTTCAATTAATGTGCTGTAAGTATCTTTAATGTTAGTATTTACTTATATGCCTGTTTGAGCGTTTTCTACAAAGTGATGTAGAGGGCCTCTGCCCCCTCTGGTGCATATGTGGGCTCTTTGTCAGAAGCTAGATACTTAATAAATATAAGAGCTAGTCAATATGTGCAGAAGAATATTTATAGTATTTTAACATGGGTATGAGGATCTTCTCAAGACAATGGAGTTTAAAGAAATTGCCAGAGCATGATGCTTTTCTATGTCTTACACAAAAATATCATACATTTCTGAATAAATCAGAAAGTAAATGGATATCTTAATTAGGACTATACACATGAGCTAATGTCTCTAAATGATATAAGAGGATGACATCTAGGGAAGTATCAGGATCATCAGATTCTTATTTGTTTAGCTTTATTCTGGCCTCAGTAAACAGTGTTTGATGTTCTACTCTGTTTCCCAGCCTTGGTATGCAAAGGTATCTCTCTTCAAAGAATCTCCCAGGCTCCTTGTATATAGAAAAATTCAGGCAAAACTTTGTTTTTCTGTTTATTGGGCAATTTTAGCTTGCTGTAGTCAATATACCCACTTGGCATATTTGAGATTACCCATTTTTTAAAACCATATTCAGGGATTTGCCCTTTGCTGTCTCAATTGAAAGTTCAGAGGACCTCATCTTTTTCTTTTACAATTGAATAACACAACTGTGCATTGACTTATAGTATGCAACTTGATGAACTTTAGTATATATCTGTCATCATTAGTGTGAGAAATACAGACTGGAAAACATCTTACATAGTACAACAAACATTTATGGACATAGGTTGTATTTACTTTTATATTTACAAGTATACATGTGTTATTTTTGTTTCATATACCAGTTAAAATGTCTTGGCTATGGGTTTTTAAATGATTTTTAAGAGTATAAGTTTTTAAGAGTTAAGATTGACACTTAGGAGCTTAACTTTTCAAGGGAAATAAACATGGCAGTCTATGTCCTCCAGTCATCCTATCTCACCAGGGTACTGAAGCATGGATTGTAAATGGAAGATCCCCTACTGTTTTGGGATCTCAGCTGCACCAAGGAGCAATATCTTAAGAAATGACAACTTCAGCTTCCAAGATAAACTCCCTAGGAATTTCTTTTGAGTTCTCGGGTTTTCTTACTACTCTGTTTTTAATTGAGTTCCTCAAATATTACATGCTAAGACAGAAAAATAAAAGCATTGTTCCTTCTATTTAAATTACATAATTTTTCCTTAAATAAACTTTGGTGTATTTGCCCATTAAGTCTAGAATGTTGGGATATAGGAGATAAATTTTATCCTAATAGATGTTTGCACAGGGCTCAATCGTCAATGAGTAGCACAAAAAAAAAAATGAAAATTATAAATTCAGAATTCATTACAAATTGAGAGAACTTTAAATTACAAAATCCTTCCCTCATTTGTTTTTAATTTTCATTTTAACTTACATGGAAATTATCAAATAGTAACACACCAGTTTAAACAATACAATAAATAAAAGTATACTGTTCAACTTTGTTTCAAATTCTTTTCATACAAATAATTGCATGCATTTACCTAACTGTTTCATAGAGCAAGTTTTTAAATAGCTTATGTATGTGCATTGCTTTGGCTTTTAACATTCTGAGTCCTTTAAAATAATGAGACAAGAGAAAGGAAAAGAATAAAACCATCCAAGGTGAAGGGTCAGGAGGGAAGAACTATGGAAACCACGCAACAGTACCATAAGAAATGATGTGACCACTGAGGTCACAGGAATGTAACCCACACCGAATAATCAATTCCAGATTTATTATCTTGCAGGCTGTATGCTGAATCTTTAATTAAAGTCGTAATTTTCAAAGTTTAACGTGATGTCTGAATACTCTGTGCCAAATTTGGGTTTGCATTATGGCTTGAATTCAAAAATACAGCTTGTATTCGTAGTAATAAATATCTTGCAATAACTTAGTAGGAACAAGGCACAGGAGAAGCAAAAAAATGTGGTCTAGAGGGGGCTGTAAAGATTGTGAACTGTCTCCTTATCTACCTGAAAAACAACTCCCAAGTCTTGTCACCACAAAATTGTACCTTTGTTATACTGACATTATTTCTCAGATTTCCCTTTGCATTTAAAAATATATGGTCTTTTCTTATGTTTATCTGAATATTTTAATATGAGAATTTTCACAAGATCTCTCACAGTTTCTGAAGAGTATCAGAGAAAGGATGTTTTACCATAACGGAGAAGAAAATGGCAATGTGGTATAGGGATAGGTGGTAATTTACCTGAAAATAAAACTATACATTGAAATTTTTATACTTCATTAGTACATATGCACGCACACACACACACACACACACACACACAGACAGACACACACCATTATAAGGGAGATAGACCTTCTTACAATAACAAAACATTTGCAATAATTATTATGAAAATTGCTAATACTTTCATAAATTTAAATTTTTAACTTTCACTTTAAACATGTAGTTTGACTATAAAAATTGAAGTGCCCTCATTTACCATACCAGTTAATCCCATCACACTTTAAAAAGAACAACCAAGCTTAGTGCAACATATGGTTACAAAATTGTACAAATACTGTATTTTTAATCTTCAGCATTCTCCTCTGTATTGCATAGATTAATGTTACATAAAGATCATAACTACTATGATAACCAATTTAGCCTAAACATTGTTATTATGCTAAACTACTCAAATTTAAAGATTTAGCAGCCACAATTGATTATAATAGCACAGTCTATTTCTGTTAAAAGCAAAGAAAACCATAGATTGTCTTGGAAGATTCTTCCTGGCTGGCTACAAAGTTAAGGTACTCTAAACCTGATATTATCAGTCTTTCATTCTGACTTATATAAGTCAAGAATTAAAAATCATTTATTCTTAGTCACCACCATGATACTTCAAATAAAATGCCACTCTGTTTAAATTTTCACTCTCATTATTATCAAACTTACCTGATAATAGAGAGACATACCTGTAAGAAGGAAATGTTGTTTTAGGTCAAAGTTTGAAGCTAAATTCACTTTTAATTATTTTTCACTTTCTTTTTTAGATTTATATCATCAACTCCTGAAATCCCATTACAGGCCTCTTAAGGACAATAAGCTCTGAACTGTAAGTCAGACCTTCTTCCACTCAGAAATAGCTCTGACTTAGTCTTGTAAACTGTGATAATTTGTTCAACCTGTCTCTAGTTCCTCATCTACGAAATGAAATACAGGACAGGTGAGGTTGAAAATCTTTTCATATCTAATAGACAGTCTTCTGTTCCATTAATGTGTGTGTAATTTTTAGCAGAGCTTCAAGCTTTATGTGAAATTTCAATTTGACTACAGAGAGAAGGAGTAATAGCTTGGGGGTTCTTAATGTGGTTTTAACATTTCTGTCACTTTAAATTATTAAAACAAACCCAGGGTAAAGATGAAGCCTGAATTCAATCTCAAGTTTGATCCCTTCTATGATTAACAAAAGCTCATGACCTTGACTACCAAAAGGAACACCAGTGTGCACTTTAACTCCTCATTCTACCTTTGTGCTTGACATCTGAGAAAGAGATTTTGCTCTAGAATTATTACTGCTTCCCACCTGTTTCTCCTCTGAATTCAGACCATATAGTGTGGGAGACTACAGAAAATGGAGTTTAAGCTGGCTGAGTCAAATAGGGCTTGTGAGAGGAAGGTCTGCATGTGGGTGTGCTTTCATTCCTGTTCCTCATGGGCTTGCTGCACTGTGGAGGAACTTTGCTTTCTTGTAGTAATTTCTTGTAGTGATTAGTATGTTTTCATTGTCTATTATTAAAGGTGTATGACATTAATAATTGTGACTGAGAAAAATCTATAAATATTTCCATTCAGAAACAGAAGAAAGAAAGAGAGAGGGAAAGAAGGAAAGAAATAATGAAAGAAAGAAAGGAATGAAGGAAGGAAGAAAGGAAGGAAGAAAGAAAAAGAAACCTATAGCAGTTTTGTTATTTCTGGTAGAAAGCCATCTAACCAAGGAACTGTTGACCCAACTGAGCAAAAAGATAAAGGAATGGTTTTTGGTTCAGCATTTGCAACACTCTTAGCACCTAACTAATTTTACAACACAAGCATCTTTTCTCTCCTGGCTTTGAAGACATATCAGAGAATGTCATACTGAAAGAATACTGGTCTGCAAAAGATGGTCTGTTTTGAGAAAACAGTTTACATATGGGATTTAAATTATTCCCAAAATGAAAATTTTGCATATGGTACTATTTATTGATCTGAGAGTTGTATTTGAATCTGTTTTCCTAAGGTATGTTTTTTTTTTCCTCATTACAAGACACTATTGCAGATAATGCTTTTGCAATACTTTTCTTCAAACATATAAGTTTTCACTTTAATCTAGGCCAGAATAGTATAATTTTCACATTTAATGTGGAAAATTAAGAACTCACAAGTTTACAAATCAAATGTTTCTGAGCAATACAACTTTACTTTGTTTTTAAATCTCAAAGTCAAAAGTCAAATTATTTTGCTTTGATTATTAAAATATATTATGGTTAACCTTCTGTTGTTGCTGCTACTGTTTTATTTCTTTTTTCTAGGCTCCTTTAGAAGAAACATTCAAACTCACTTATACTAAGATTCTATTTAACTATGTTCTTCCATGTGTTAAATGGTCAAGGCTGTTGATACCAAGACAAACAGGACTTAAAAGATTTTACTCAATAAAACTGTCTTTCTCTGTTCAGGCTCCATAACAAACCAATTTAAACTGTGGAAATAAGAAACAACCAAATATATTTCTCATAGACTCTGAGGTTGGGTGGTCCAGGATAAGGGGACAGGCAGACACATTTGCTGTCTGGACAGGGACCATTAATCAAATGGCAAATAAACGTCAGAGAATCATGTAAGGAAGTGCAAGCAAGCTTTCTCTGATCTGCTTTGTAACTACTGTCATCCCAGCCCTGAAGACACTACCCTTAAGCCTCAATCTCCTACATAGGCACCATCCCTTAACTGTACCAGTTCAGTGGTTAAGAAAGACTAGATAGCCTGGGGACTTAGGTAAAAACTAAATACTATTGTTCTGTAAAAAAAAAAAAAAAAAAAAGAGAGAGAGAGAGAGAGAGAGAGAGAGAGAGAGACAGAGAGAGACAGAGAGAGACAGAGAGAGTTTAGCTATAAAACAATCCATGAGATTTTCTGTTTTTCTCATAGATCAGTGCCTTGCTAAGGCATCATCAGAGAAATGTCTGCAGAGACAGAGGCTTGGTGACCTAGCATGTGAGAAACCTTGAAACACTCATCCCTAATAGGGATGTCACCATCAAAGCTGTCCTCTCAGAGTTCAGGGAATCCTATTTAGAAAGGGAGAGGACAAGTATAAGAGGGAGAAAGGATGGTGGACATCAGGCAAACAAAGTCTTCTTAATCAATATGATTGACACATGTAACTCACAGAGACTGAAGCAGCATGCACAGTGTTAGCACAGTTGGAGTCCTAGAGCTGAAAGAAGTTAGTAAGTGCTCATGTTCCTAACCTAGAACAATCTCCAACTGATAACCACTTATATATAATATTTAAGTTTCCACCAAGCAACTCTGGCAAGTCTCACTAGGGAAGGCAACTACTCTATTCTTAAGGGTAGACTTCATGCCTAGCAGTGATGGCCAACAGAAAATGAAATCAATGAAATCAGGATGTCTTTGGAGGGTTTTTTTTTTTTTTTTTTTGTCATATAGTATCCTGCAAGGGCTCTTCCTTTTTTTAAATTCTATAATCTTATTTTTTATTTTTATTTATATATTTTTCTTCTCCCTTTTTACCTCACAGGTTCTTTGTATATTTATTATGGATACCGTTTAGTGTTTTTATGGGATTCCTGAGATGCAAACCACTCTGTCTCTGTTTCTTGTGCCTTCTTCTGGGCTCCTTTATGTAATTTTCATCCAATTGTTCTGCTATTACACTTTGTTTGTTTCTATTTTTTTATTTGTTTTATTTATTTTTTATCTCTTTATTATCCCATAGAAGCCTGTTTGTTTCTGAACTACAGAATGGGACTGAAGCCTGATGGGAGGAGAAGTATGGAGAAACTTAGATGAATAGAAGGGGCAACCTTAATTAGGATATATTATATGAGAAAAAAAATTTACTTCCAAGAGAAACTAAAATCTTAGGTTCTTCACACACATTTAGACCATAGAAAATATCACAATCACACTATTTTAAGTTCTACATGTGGAAACATCATACAAGCAACCAATGGGATAGATATTTTGTCTGAGTTTCCCCAATATATCTTCCAAGGGTTCAGTTCCTCTGAAATCCTCAGAGCACACTGTGCACCCTGTTTGTCCATAGTGAAGAGGACGATGTGGGTATTTTATTTATATTACCCAGTATTGATTCAATCGTAATACAAATGGAAGTAAAGCAATGGTATAGTAAGGGCAGTCTTATAAGACTTTAAAATATCACATTTAAATTTGCATTTCTATTTCTTTTCAAATCCTTAAACAGTCATCAACTATATCTAAGAATTGAGCAGTTGTTGCTGTTTACTGTCATAAAGCCAAATTCAGAGATGTTTCTAGGAATTGTGGCCTTTGTTTCCAGCTGAGTTGACAACCTTGTCTCATGGAGGCATTTAGTGGGCTAAAACTCTGACCTTAACAAGTCCCTAATGTCAACATAAAGAAGACTGATGCCTCAGCAGCAACAATAGCACACCATTATGCCCCTTTTTAAACACATTTTCAGCATACGATATTGACAGATAAGAGCTTTATGGCTTAGAGTGCACTTCTTGAAGTTCATATTATTCAAACTACCTGCCCCTTGGGACCCACCTCTTCTAAAAGGAAATATTAGACATTGTGGTAATAAGGACAGATGTTTGTTTACCAGCTTGGTATCACAATGCTTTCAAAAATACTTTGTAATCTGAATCTCAGTTATGTCACTGTGCCCTGGATTATTCGGTGCTTCAAATCAAGCAGGAGGTGTCTGCTAACAACATACAATAAGTGCTATAAATTATTACCTGTACTGTCATGTCCATAAGCTCCACCTAATTGCCTACACATGACACATTTCTCCAGCTCCTAGTCTCTCTGCCATATTTTCTTAGTGTTTGAGATATTTGACATGTGGATCTGGCATTACCTTTCACATCTATGAGTGGGGCTGCTTCCCTCTATGAATCTGACCAAAAGTGATCATTGGTTAGTGCATTCCTGCATTTTATGCACTGACAATCAGGAAAAATAAATTATCGTTTTTCAGAAATAAAACCTGTGGAGTCAGTACTCACTAACTTAGAATTATTTGAACTCAGCATTTAAATATAAACACTTCCTGTCTGTGATATGCAAGAGCTCAGAATACCCTTGAGCAATAATGTTCAGAAAATTATAATTAAGTATTCTACAATGGAAGATAGAAATAGAATCATATGTAAAACACAGAAAACTAGATATAAAATAGACCCTCACTACAAAATAATTAGACATTTTAACTGCTATAAAGAAGAGTATTGAAATTAATCAGTCTTATTTCTTATTATTAACTCATGTACTTTACATGAAATTGGTGAAACTAAGATTTTATATGCAAACATTATTTACAATTATAAAGGTTTAATTAAGTAATCTTAGTTTCACAAGGTTTTGTATTACTATTATGATCTATATAGTTTTACTACCCACTTTGTTGAATTTATCTGCAAGATTTAATTTGAAATAACACACATCTCAGCGTACACATTCTAGCATGTTATTTGTGTCTCATAGAGAATAAACATGAATCCAGAAGCAACTCTATTACTTAAGGATGAAGTGGCTTAATATTACCTCCAGTAAAACAAAGCAAAGACAAAGAGAAATTTCAGTACATAAAAAGAAAATTATTTCAATGTCCCAAATCTAATTTAAAGACCTGAAAGTTCCCTAATAGCTTAGTTATTAATGTTAATGAAATATGAGATTGAGACATATATTCAGTAAGAATATTCTTTTTATAATGATAAATATTAATAGATCTAAGACAACAAATTGGTTCACAAATGGCTAATCATAATTGGACTTAAATTGAACAAAATTAGACAATCGGCTATGAATGTAAAATTTATTACCTACTGAAGAGAGAGAAAAAAAATTATAATTTTTGAGAATGGAAGATGAACTACAGTTCACATGTAGCCATGAATGATAATGAAACACTGAATATCACAAATATGATATCTTGATTGTATCCAAGACAAAGTATCTACTGGAAAATAAGATGATCATGAAAATACATTTCCTTAATAGTCTGATGAAAGTATTACTTTGAGACCGTATGAGTCTGGAAATGAAATGAAATGGGTTTCATCTAAGTTTAAAATTAGTTTTCTTACTTTTCTTTAGTCTATAGAAACTATTCAGTTCTCCTCCTATAATTCTATTTTTATGAAATAATCTTATAGAATAAATATTGATTTTCCTAACTAGGAAGTGAGTATGTAACAGGAGTTTGGCCAATCAATTAATCAATGAACATTTTTTGACACTGAAATACTTGACATATCACAGAACAAGAATAGGCTAGAAAGCATACCAGATTGTATTTTGTAATACACTATTAAAATTTAAATTGTTACAGAACTAGAGAATGGTTCTCTTCTGAAAACTTGCTATAATGTATTACAGACAAAATATGCATCATATGGATATACCTGTATTTGTGTTCATATAAAATGTATCAGTTACTAAGAGAAAACAAGCAACTCTTAGACTTCATAAAATACTATTGGTTTTTTTTGCATGAGTGACAATAATATGAGACTCTGCAGAGTGTGAGCTGATGTCTTATAGACTAATCAATGCCTGGCAAACTAGGAAATTTGCACTGTGGTAGAATGAAGCTGGAATTCTTTATCCACTAATTTGACAGTATTGCTTGAGCACTCTTTCTCTTTGGGAGTTGATTCTCATAATGACAGAGTGCTAAGCAGACACAAGCCCTGGAGTGTCTCATGGAGTGATTTTCACTTCTCTTCTTATGCCTCAGCATGTGATTGATTCCATTAACATATGCTAGATAATAACTAATGGTATGAAGACATATGAAGAAGAATGAAGAATTAAGGCCATGGCAAAAGTAAAGAGAAGATGCTGGTTTTATGAAGGTGTGTATTAAATATCCCTTATAAGGGATATTTAAGCAGAAACACGAAGTTAATAAGAGCCTTGCTGTGCAGCTAGTGAAGTAAGTGATAGGAATCAAACAGATTGGAAACAACAATAAACTACTTGTCTGAGAGTTACTAAGCATTCTAAGGACTACATGAGTAAGAGAGAGAGAGGTACATGATGCAAAGTGAATGATAACCAGATTATAATCTACAACTCCAGAGAAGCTAGGTAACAAGGAGGGCCCTAAGAGGGAAACATGGATCACACTGAGAAGAGGAATCTTGAGATTTCCTGGGTAAACTGGGACTGAGGGATAGTAAAGGAGAGGGGATGGGTGATGAGAACATGAGGGAACAAAATGGTGAAGTTGGAAGAGGGACAGAATTGCAGAACATTGAAAGAGATGTCTTGATAGAGAGAGCCACTATGGGGTTAATGAGAAAACTTGTGCTAGGGAAATTCCCAGAAATCCACAAGGATGATCCCATCTAAGTCTCTTAGCAATAGTGTGGAGGGTGCCTGGATTAGCCTTCCTCTGTAATCAGACTGTTGAATACTTCAATTGTTATCACAGAGCCTTCATCCAGTAATTGATGGAACCAGATACAGAGATTCACAACTGAGCACCTGGCCAAGTACCAGGAATCTAGTTGAAGAGACAGAGGATGGAATATGTGAGCAATAGGGGTCAAACTCATGAAGGGGTAATCTACAGAGATAGCTGAACCAAACTATTAGAAACTGAGGAACTCTAGACAGTCATGGAGTGTCCCTGGGACCTAAGTAGACCCTCTGCATGTGGAGACAATTATGTAATAGATTCTATCTGAGGGGATCCCTGACCAGAGGACCAGTATCTAGCCATGGTGCATGAGCTAGCTTGTTGATCTCATTCTCTATGGTGGGACGCCACACCTGAACTTACTGCAGTGGCAGGGGCAGGTGTTGATCATTCCCCAATTTAATGGGCCAGGCTTTGTCCACACCCTGTGGGAGCCCTTTCCCTGTGGGAAAAGTGGATGGATGGTGGGAAGAGGGGAGAGGTGAGGGCAGGAGGAAGGGTGTGAGGAAGAACTACAGTTGTAAAAATGAACTTAAAAAAGTAAATTTAATAAAAGACAGGTACATGGAAGAAGATTTAATGAGCAAGATGAGACAAGTCCACTAGGAAGACTGGAGTAGCATCTAGTTTGTCTCAACTCTTTGTTACAGATAATGCCTGCACCTAATTATTAATCACTTCCCTCTTTGCTACTAAAAGTGTTATTGTTTGGATGATAAATGACCAGCTTAACAATAGTCTACTAAAATTTTTACTGTGAATGAAGTAAGAAACCATGGAAAGATTGCATGGTATATGATATATATCAGATGTTAATTGATCCACTTGGCTGGTGACCTAAACATTGGCTATAGAAACGCAAAATGTAGCCTACAAAATGACTGGTGAGTATTGAAATAATGCAGATGAAAATTATAATAAGTGACACAGTTGTAAAAGAGAATTTTTACTGCATACAGAGTGAGTCAGTAGAACTCTGATGTAGTTGGATTTAAGAGGAACCAGTTACTTCACTAATATCTTGTTTTGAGATGATAGATAAAGGGAGGAGTTATGAACAACTTTAAAATACCCTAGGCTTAAAAAAGATGAAGAGTTAACATGGGTCAGGTTTACTGATCAAGGGAACATAGTTTATGTATGCCAGTTTTGATGTGACTATAAGACAGCTACATATAAGTAAGGTATGAGTCTAGTAAATGATGGCAGAAACCTAGGTGGAAACACAGCAGGGTTGCCTAGGTAGCATTGGAAAGACACTTTATTGAGAAGATAAGAAACATGGTGAAATAGGTGAAACAAATTATGTGAGGATGAAGAGGGATATGAGGACAACTGAATACTAGGAGGTCCTGCTTAGAAATAATGGCACTGATTCTGGGATGACAAAGACTCCTTGTGGAAGGGAAACAGAGGATCTTGAGAAAAAGGAATGAGGATTATTTTAGAGTAGAACTTGGCAATCACCTCTCTCTCAATCTCTCTCTCTCTCTCTCTCTCTCTCTCTCTCTCTCTCTCTCTCTCTCTCTCCCTCTCTCTCCCTCTACTTAAATGAGGAAGAGACAGGGGAGGTGCAAGGAACACTTATCTTTAGTACTAGGAATTCTATCACATCAGAATCAACAGTATGAAATGAAGCCAATGTCATCAGAACAGCTCATAGTTCCTTCATTCAATAAGGACTTATCTACCTCATACATTTTCAAAGTGTGTTGTCTAGAGTCATAGAGAAATGCAAAAGTTTCTTAGAAATGAAGGATCAGAACCTCACCCAGCCCCCTGATTTGGGCTGCATGACAGGGTGAAGAAAATACCCAGCAAGATGTTGCCCATGACTCACACATGTTGCTTAGTTTCCAACCTTCTGACCTTGCAGGAGATTATCCAGTCACTAGGAGGGGTTCAGGTACCCTCCAAGTATCAAGGAACCAATTAGAAGTTAGCTGGAAAGCTCTGAATGTACTTTGTGGTGCTTTACAGTAAAAGTGGCTTAATAGTGTTATGCAGAGCATAGCAACCACCTTGGAAGGGTTTATAGGCCATAGAAACCAGTTGACCAATCAACACCAGACAGGTCGCCTAGGCCCATTGTTGCACCAATCCTGAGTCTTTTGGGTACCCCTAGACACTCCCTTTGCACACACTCACGCAACCCGCTGTGATTAACTGATGACAGTTATCTTGTTAATTAATAAGACTGTTTTTGCATCAGAATGAGTCTCTTGGTAATTTGGGGGTTCAGAATTTGGGCACAACAGACACACCATGTAAAAGAAGATGACTAGAATCATTCTGCTATGTGTCTGACCTCTGGTTTTTTGTTTTTTTGTTTTTTTGTTTTTTTTTTTTTTTTACAGTGATATTTAGCTTGAAAAATCTTTGTACAATACATATTCTGAGATCAAACACCAAATGTAATAATTGTGATTAAAGGCAAACAAGTATGCTTTTTAACAGAAATGAAGAAACGTCTTTGAAAATCATTGATTCGTTCCAAACCACTTAATTAGTGTAGCCTTGAGATCACAGGGCAACAAGTAGTCTTGAAATATATCTCCTGTCAACACACATTATTATTTTCACTAAATATATTTTCTCTACACTGTGTACCTCTTCTGTTATACTCCACTATTTTACACTGGTTACATTTCTCTGGTGTGATAGAGGTAGGTGCATATTACTAAAATTGTAGGGTAATACATGATAAATGAATTTGCAGTTTCTGAGTTTCAGGCTGTCAGTTTTTCCAAATTAACTCCTTAAAGAACTGACATTCTTAGGTGCTTTAGAAAATGTTTAGTTTTCCTTCAAAATATTTTAGGCTGAGAGTGTTTGTTTTTGTACCAGGAAATCTACACATTCGATTTGTGAGAGAAATATAACATAGGCCTCTGAATAGTCTTGAGTCCTAGAGGAATGCTTCTCAATTCTTATAGAACATTGAACATAAAACTATCAAAATCACAATGAGGAGAATTCACCTCATATCAATACTCTAAACAGCACACTTGAGAATAGGGCCTCAGAGTAATGAAAACTTAACAAGATCTCTATGCTAGGCAACACCAGGAGCAAAGAAGATTGTGCAATGTAAATAACAGAGGATACAAATTTTCTTTAAGGTAACCACCTTCGGGTATCAGAACAATGCCTGAAAGGCATAGTTGTTTAATGTGTCACTGGAGGAATAGCTCAGAAGTAAAGTACTAACATCACAGCCACTAGACAGTGTATATTTATATAATTATCTTCTCAGCTGTTGGTATAGTTTCCCCAGAAGACAGAGTGAGGGACATATTTTATTCTTGATCAGTTCTAATAGAAAGTGTAACTAAATATCTTCTACATTAAGCATATTTTAAATTAAAAAATATTTCTTTGTATTGGGTAATAGAAAAATAACGTGAGCATAGTGAAGACAGAATAGGTTAGAAAATGAAATAAAAATGTAAGGAAGGATCAGTGGGGAGTTAGTGATAAAACCAGCAGTGCATCCATAGTGCTCTAGACAATAGTAGCACCAGCTGACTGCAGATAAACAGGCAGGCAAAAGCCTAGTGGAGTGATAAAAACAGCAGGAAAGGGGGATACACCATCAGGAAAGCAAGGAAGTAACCAGAGGAGTCCATTGAAACATTAATTGAAGTAACAAGCTGATAGCCCTGTTGGTCATAGAGCAGAATCATGGAGACAGATGGAGAAAACTGGCAAGAAGAAACTGAATGACTAAGAACAAACAGAAGGATTGAGAAACATCAGTCTATACCAAGATACACATTATTCTAGACCATCTATGAAGGAAGTCTAACAGCTACCAAGAATCCCAGAAAACAGCCACATACATGAAATATTACAAAATATATTTGAATTATATGGAAAATACTTGTATTCTTTCCAATTCCATGTTTACCTTAGTGACCTCTATACTTACAGTCCCACAATTAAAACAAAACACAAACCAAAATGTCAACAATGAACAATGTAAAGGAGAATTAAGAAAACATATTTGGTGACCCATACAAGTGAAACACTGAATCATTAGATATTAGGTTTAGACTACATGGAGCAAGAAGGAAAATGGGTTTTGTTGTTTTGCTATTTACTCATAGGATTTGGGACAAAGCTAAATTCCTACATCAGCAGCTCTATTTACCTATGCACAAGTCATGCACAAGTTATTTGTAGCACACACTATTTGGAACAGGAAAAAAAGTCTTCCATTTGCCCTCTGAAATTGATGATAGACAGATCAATAGGCAGAACACACACATACTTAAGAGAGGTGAGAAGTCTGACAGATACCCTGTAGGGAGACAATTATCTAAATGGAACCACAAACAAATAAAAAAGAGGACAAACTACTGGCATCTTCTTCACTCTCCTGACCTAATATAAGGCAGGACATTTGAAACTAAGTACAATATGAACCTCTCCGGGCTAGTCATCCAGATAAGTCAAAGAGAAGTCATTTGGGGTACTGTTTTGTGAACTGGGACACTCATCTTAGAGGTCTACATATAAAAAAGTGAGAAGTTTGCTCCTGCATATTGTACAAGCCAATGTAGAATTAGGGGAAGAGCAAGTGAATTGGAAATTTGCCTAATATAGTAGAGCAATTGCCTAGTTTGTACAGGGCCCTGGTTTCAATCACCAGTACCTAAAGTAGATGATCATTATGGCTCTTTTGCACTGTAGAAATGATATACAATCAGAACAGTAATGATCAGAAAGAATTATATGGGCATTTCCAACTTGTCACAGATTAAATAATATCTAATTTACTGAATTTGAAGGAGAAATGATCATAAGATATACTGAAAAATGTAGACTGATGGGAGATGTCATTTTGTATATATGTTTCTCATACTGGTTAATGAATAAAGAACTGTTGGCCAATGAGAAAGGGAGATAGGAGGGACTAGCAGACAAGGAGAAAAGAGGAAGTAGTAAGGAGGGGTCAGCATGGAGAGGCTGGTGAGACCAGACACTGGTCCCATTCCTTGGTAAGATGAAAGCACGTGGAAATATTAGATTAACAGAAATGGGTTATAAGACAGAGCTAGCCAATAAGAAACAAGTACCTGGCCAAAAGAATTATATCAAATACAGAGTCTCTGTGCATTAATTGGGGCTGGCACAACAGTGGGACAAGACCAGCGGTGGGAGGAAAAATCTTACTCCTTACAGTAGACTACATGCTCAGTGCAGAAAATATATAAAGCTTAGGTTTTTAAGTTTGCAAGTGTTTTTGTATTCAGAAACGAGAACAAGTAATATCATCATCATTAATGTAAAATAATCAAATTGATGAGTTATGTGTAATTATTTTTAATTGATTGGATGTAATTCTTCCATACTGTTTCCTTTACAAAAGAATACACCTTTGTGAATTTCAAAATATTAATAAATAAATTATCAAGTTTCAAGATACTGTGTATATCCTTAGTAAAAACAAAGGAAATTACAAAAGAGACAATGTTAATTAAGCAAAGGTAATTAGACTGAAATGATTGACATTATGAGATAGAAAAGAGAATTAAATAGTTTAGTATACTGTAAAACAATCAGCAAGTAATTTTTGGAAAGATTTTACAATCTCAAAAATATTAATTTATCAATATTAATAAATCTTGAAAATCACTGAAATTTTCAAGTATAAAGTAACACAGTATCATCCAAAACATCTAATGAGTAGATAGATTTTGCCTCTAATTAATATTTTAAATACCATGACATTATTCTCTGATAACATTTGAGTTAAAAGATACCTAGAATGAGTTGATAGAGGATAATGAATACGTGAAATGTTTTCCTTTCTTCTTAATTTTTTTTCATTTAGATTTATTTTTAATTTATGTATATGAGTGGTTCTGCTCTTACTGTAGGCCTGTACACATGCCTAATACTCACGTAGATCGAAAGGTTTCTGATTTCATGGAACTGCAGCTACCAGTGTCTGCCAGCAACAATGTAGGTGCTGGGAAATGAACTCAGGTCCTCTACAAGAAAAATAAATGATCTTAACCACTGAATCATCTCTCCAGTCCCATGTTGTCCTTTCAAATAATAAATAAAGTTCCCATATTATAAACAGTTTGCTTATATGATTAGAAAGAAATGTTATGTTTATTTGTGATCTTATTTTACATTTATATTAAGCTGATTGGAGTAAAATCAAGTAAAACTAAAATGCCCAATTCAATTCAAATGTCATAAATTTTTTCTTTCATAAAATACATATTGTTAATTATCCTATAAGTTATATTACAGAACCTGATATCAATAATTGTCTTTTATGACCATTATGCTTTTATAAATTGCCATTACCTGTTTAGTTTTATTAGTATCTGTTATTTTATATGTAAATTCATAATTGTATTTATTCATTAACACAAGTTCTACACAATTCATGTTATCACTGAAAAAGCCATGATTCTGGAAATTTCTTGTCTTTTGAGAGACATTGATTTTTAAAAAAAAAAAAAGTGTAAATAGATCTTGTCCAGATAAATATTTGGATATGAGATGTCCCTAAAAGGTTTTTTTTTTTTTTTTTTTTTTTTTTTTTTTTTGTAAAAAGTTTGATCCCTGGCTGTTAAAATCAGTCATTCAGAGGAACTTCCAATCACAAATTCTGACTACAATTGGATTAGTCTATTGGGTGACTTATAGTTTGAAGGCATTAGTGGGAATTGACATAAACTGGGAAGAAGTGGGAAGGTGGGGTACCTTGTGGATAGATGGAAGCTGTCTACAGCTGCTTCCTGTGTTTGCTCCCTTTCCATCATGAGGTTGTGTACCATTGCCATACCAGGGACCTTCCATGACCCTGTATTTTACCTTGGGTCTGAATCAGTACAGTTCACTGACCATGCACTGAGATAAGTAATATCATGTTCCAATTGTATCATGTGCTTCTTTAAAATGTTTGTTATCAGCTGTTGATTACAGTGACAAAACAATTGGCATACTTAAATCAGTGAACATTTAAAACAGTACAGGACAGTGCACTGTGAGCAGCTGTTTTCAAACAAAACAAAAATTAATTTGTAGAATAACAAAGCTTCTCTTAAATATACATCTCCAAAAACCCAGAGAAGAAATTTCCTAAATCTATTATATGTGAATGACAAAAGATTTAAGTATTATCTATTCAGATTTCTTCTCATAATCTGTTGTTGAATTTAAGGAGCATGAAAAAAAAAAAAAAAACAGAAAGATCAAAGTGAGAAAAACAAGCATGTGAGACAGGAATAGAGTGGATCTTAGATCAGAAATGCCTGGCTGGAATTAGCCTTATACCTATATGAGAAAACTAACTAACTAACTAACCTCTTTAAATATCTATATCCTGCTCTGAGAAATAGGATAACTACACTGAGCTATCTACCAAACATAGTTTTGATGACATTCTTAATGAGATTTTGTTGGCTAAAGTAATATTGAATATTCTGTCTTATTCTAATCTAAAGCTAAATTTGAGTTATTATATATCCTCTTTGTCTTCCACTAAGCATATTTTCATATTTAACTTGCTTTTTATATTGCTAAATACATGACCATTAAATACATATTTTAATGTATACAAGAACAATTGGAACAAACAAAAAGTACCATTTTATAGTGAATAAAAATAGCTTTTACTTTGATTTCTGTTTCTAAGTTAAGAAATTAGCAGTGAACAACAGGAGAGAAAATACAAAAGCCTTTAAGAGCCTCCTGTGGAATGGAAAGTGCTTGAAGAAAGGGGCTTTGACTATGTAAAAAAATATAAAGTATTGTGTTCTGTGCTCCCTGCTCCCTTTCTAGCAATAGCCATATATGAAAAAGCACCAGGAGAAGTTTTCTACTTCTCAATTATATATTCATTTAGCATATGTAAATTTAAATGAATGAACATAGACTACAAGTGATAAAGTAGACATTTCTACCAGAGCTTGGTACGATCAGACAAAAATAATCTTTTGAAACTAAAGTTGAGTTCATCAGGTGTCATTATAGGAAATGTACAAACACAGATGGATCAAGGTTGTTTTCTAAATCACTGCTGTAGAAGTGATTTCCATCTTGACATTCTCTACTTGTGTCTGCTGACACTGAGAGAGCACATCTTCTTCTCTTCCTCACTTCATGCCTGGTACTTACTGTGTATTGCCTAAAGTACCTGTCTCTCACTTCATTCCTCAGTCCTGAAGTACAAGATCTACACTACCATGGCCTGTAGAGACATCACACCTCTGCAAATATACCATGACAAAAGGTATAATTGATACAATTTAAGTGTGAAGAAATTCTTTTTTTTTTTTTTTTTTTTTTTTTTTTTTTTTGCGGGGGGAGAGTGAGTCTTTCACAGTATGTATGCATTTAAATCCTATTCATTTCCCTTTACCTTCTTATATACCCTCTGCCCTTGCAACCTTCCCCCCAAAATCACATCAAATAAAATTAATAGGAATAAGGAGATAGGCCGAGAGAGAGAGAGAGAGAGAGAGAGAGAGAGAGAGAGAGAGAGAGAGAGAGAGAAGAGGAAGAAAGAGCGAGAGAGAGGGAGAGAGACAATTAATGTTGTTATGGAAGCTGCAGTGTGACAGTGTGACAAGCAGTAAATTCTTTTACTCATACATCTTTACTTTCAAGTCTTCATTACAGAGAGTCATTAGTCTGGTTTCAGGCCTAGGCTTCTGCTACATTATCAATGCCGGGACCTCACTAAAACTCCTCTTGCTCTGTGTCATGAAAATACTGCAGGACTCAGATCTGTAGGATTGGTTCCTTCATGTGCTTCAGCAGATCACAAATGAGGTGGATATTGCAGTGAGCTAACATATAATCCTGGCCGGTCAGACAGCCAGCTTTATCCTGTACTAGCCACCAAGCTCTCCTGTAGTGTATCAGTGGGTTCACCAACCCTTGAAGTAATGAGGAAAGAGCAGGACAATTTCTCTGACCTTCATGTCTATTTTTATTTAAAGACCACACCATAGAAGGAAAATCATGTCTGATACTGAAAACCTAGCCAGCTTCACAGGGCTTTGAGATTATAGACCTTAGAAAAAGAGTATGTTACTACTTTGCCAGAGTGGCATAATTCCTTGCTATGTTCTATGCTTACAGCCACAGATAAGTGTAGCTATTACCCCTCATCAAAAAAAAAAAAAAAAAAAAAGCCTCTATTTAGAGCAAATGGAAATCACCAGCTGAATACAAAGCAGAGATCAACAGATTGATGGAAGGAACAACCACACTAGATGTGTCTAAATTACACCTCACACATCTGAGGGAACATCACAAAAGAAGGATTAGATTCTAAGAGTCAGAATTACCAAGAAATTTGCTGTAAAGCAACCACCTCTAGAAATGGCTGCATAAAGATGATACGTTAAAGTGGTAAGGGGAAATATTCCAGGATCTGATAAATGGGCCAAGAATGATTAGCCTCTCCCTGGAATGAATTGCCTTGTTGATTGTCCAAGGCAAAATGTCCAGCCTTGGAACCATAGGTATCCAAACAGCAAAACTGACCCAACAGTTGCATCACTGTAAATGGAACTCAGGATCTTACTCACGCTATAGTTTCAGCACCTGCCATCCTCAACTAGTTATGTCTTAAGCTTGTGATGTACCTCTTAAGGGTTAGAACTACAGACAGAAGCATACATATTATCTCTTGGAGTAGATTTTGGAAAATTCATTGCCTTTTTTCTTTCTTTTTTTTTCTTCTTTTTTTGAATTACCAATCTTTTGAGGCCCTTCTCTTCATCTCTACATGTTCCTGGAGAATTTAAAAGGTATTATATATGATAAATTATTACCAAATTAACATTGGAAGGGGTGAATCAAGAAAAGTGTTGCTTTCCTGGGGTTTACATAGTTATGTAAATCACTGAACAATTGGATCTAGATTTTTAAAGAAAGATATATATTATGTAAAATAGATTAAACATATTAATATATAGTATATTAGATTACTTATTTTCTCATGAGTCCAATCAATGACAGAAAAAGACAAAGAAGATATTGTTTTAACTCAGTGCATGACAGCATTAGAAGCACTGTCCAAGACCTGAAACAATGGTCACATTGTATTGGCAATCAGGAAAGTGGAGATGGATGTCAGTGCTCCCATGGGTTTCATTTCTTTATTTGGTCGAGTACCTAATGTTTATGGAATTCTATTGTCCATATATAAATTACTCATTCTACCTCAATTATCTCCTACTAGTAAACACAAAACAGATTTACCCAGATATTTTCATCTGATACGATCTTGATGCTGTCAAATTGACATCTACATAAAAAGGCTTATTTTAAAAGTTAATATACATAATTTTTAGTCAGTTTTAGATAAATATGGGATAATTTCAATATAATTGCATTATGAAAGCATTTGTCCAAATAAGTTTTTGATTATTTTTTAATTAGTTAATTAATTTTTTATTTTACATGTTTATCCCAGTTTGTTTATTTTTAAAAAGCAATCCTTCAGGAAATTTTCTTTATCATATCATTATATTAATTTGTGAGTTCACAATAAAGGTTCTCTCTATTAAAACCAAGGCCAGTCTATTACAAATCTTCTTACTTTCAGACAGTAGGGTTTCTCCCATACTGAATAAACCATGCAATTACTTGACTTGAATGAAAAACATTAATGAAGACCAGTTTAATTAAATTAAACCTATCCCTTATGGTAGCTCAATCAAAATGCATCACAGCTCATTATAACGTTATCTGTAGAGTCCAAAACTCTATGTGCTACATGGCAGGATTATTTTTAATACGGGTAGTAATAATAAACTCACATATCAAGTTACAAAATGAATTATCTCAACTGAAATTTCATATTAAGTTCCCAGCATTGCATTTTGGACCCTAATTAATGTAGTTTGCTTATGTTTCTTTATTAGAGTTAATGCCATTCATATAATTATCTTTTGTTTGACTAATATTTATGACAAACATCTACTTGAACTGGTAAAATTAAATTTGTGTAAATAATTAAACAATCCCTCTTTAGTTCAGAAGTTGTCATTGTATGCTTGCTGTAAAAATAATTCATTTTCACTTCATAAAATCCAGATTGTACCAGATCCATATGAAGTTAAAAGATTTCATATGCACTTTAATGGGTAAATAGGTTCTAGAGAATGTTCTAAAAAATTCAGTGAAAAGAAAGAGGCTTCTGATCTAGTACATTCGAATAAGAATTTAGTTTGGTAGTCTATAAGCGATGCTATTTTTCTTCTACAGTGGTGGGAGTGGAGGCAAGACTTGCATATACATACCAGTATTGTGCAACTGAAGTCCTTCCTTCTTACACTTTTTCATTCAACGTAACTCCCCATGTTTAGAAGAAAATTAAAATGATCCATGCCAACATAAATTATATGTGCTTAAGTCTTAAAAAACCATGTTTAGAAGCATAAGTAAACATATCTTCCAGTGAAATAATACTCAAGAAAATGATATTTGAAGTCCTTTGGTGATTAATTTATTTTTACTAAATTGTTGTATACTACAGAATGTATATATCTATTTATATACATTTATTATGTATAAATTTTCTCATTTTTATTAATTCCATTTTAATTCTTGGGGTGATAGAGTTAATTGGAATATTCTAGATTCTTTTCATTTATTGGCATTTGTACAAAAGTTTTCCTAGTTCTAACATTCCCAGAATCCCCTCCTTCCCAGTCTCCACTGTCAGACTCCTTGCCTAGGTAGATTACACAATAGTATTGGCCTCTTGAGCTTTCTGCCTTCAGATTCAGCTTCTTCCAAAGCCACTGTTTATTGTTTTAGAATAATTTTTGATCCCAGAAGTGCTACACTATTTCATGGTTAAATTTTTATAAAAGCAGCAGGGGAATTACCTCAAGCATTAATCTCAAGTGAGCTCTGCTACTCTCTTCTATATATAATGTTCCTTATAATGCCAAGAATATGATACAGGCATTGTGCTCATGTAAACGCATGCATTTGATTCAAGACCTTAATTCCTAAAATCCATTTGAATCATCTAAGGGTAAAATAAAACTCTTGTTGTCCTGCATCTTCAAGAAGGTTTCTGGCCACCGTAATGGTCAATAGATACTAGCTTGGGAAATAAAATTAGTTACAAACCTGGTGATCCTATACTTTTTGACTGAAATAAGACAGATTAGTCCAGGAAATCTAAAATATAATAATTTGACACCTATTTTTAGATTATTTTTAAAATATACTGTTTAAATTTTATTTCCTCTGTGTGAGTGTGTGTATGTTTGTGTGTGCTCATGTGTTGCTATGTGCAAAAGTGTGTGGGTATAAGAAGATGGAGAGGGAGTAAGATTTGTTATAGCTGAAGTTATAGGTGGCTGTGAGCTGCCCAAGGTAAGTACTAGGAACCAGATTGGCCCTCCAAATAGCGGAAAATTTCCTTAAATCTCAAGCCACCTCTCCAGCTCTAAGAATCTCCATTCTTAAATAAATCACAATAAAAACATAGATACCTACACGATTCACTTATTTAGTATATAGGGTTTCAAAAGCACATCTGTAACTCATTATTATCCATTTACATCATTGCACAGGATTTTGTACATGTTTGGAGGTACAGCCTTGCATGTGTCACAAAGTCCCTGTTTCCCCTGTAATTCCCTTTCTTTTTCCCCAAAACATCTCTATGTAACTTTGTCTGAACTCATTGTGTGAAAAAGAAATAGATTTGCATTGTATAGTGTCAATCATTATTTTAGAGAAAGCCATAACTCAATTCTAAATTTTCACTTATGAGTTTTGGAGACACCAGAAAAATTTATAATTTTTATAAACATTATTTCTTCCAAAAAGAATTTTGATGAATTATATAATTTCTGTCAATGCCTTTATGCAGGTTCTACTAACTGGGTACTATTTCAAATAATTTCTATAATTATTTCATTATCGTAATGACTTGTAGCTTGAGTACATTCTAGTCATTTACAGGAAGAGAAGTAGTCCAGATAGTAAATAAACTAGGTTAAGATGACCATATAAGTTTTGGGAATAACTTCCTTAAACAAAAGTTATCAGTATTTATTTGAACGCATTTTTAAAATTACTAGTAAACACGCTTAATTTTTCTATTTAGAGACCATGATAAAGAGTTACTTAGATAGTCATAAATTGGTGATTCATTAAACTATTAATGTTTCAAAACAAACTATAGAAATGATCCCTGAAATTATAGTCAAAACAGCTTTATCTTTTAGGATATTTATTGATGAAATTTAATTCTGTGTATATGTGATGACATATGCATTTCCAAGTGTAAATGTCTACAAAGTATAGAAGGTGCTAGATCACTCGGAACTGGAAATAAAAGTGGTTATGAGAAGCCAAATTTGGGTTCTAGGAAACAAACTATGGTCTTTTGCCAAAGCACTATATTCTCTTAACAGCTGAGCCATTTATCTAGCCTGAGCTATTGTGCTTATTAATTAAATAGTTTCTAATATTAATTTTTAATAATTTATTTATTTTTTATTTTACATTTCGATCCCAGTTCCCTCTTCCTCCCTCAGTGTTATATCTGTTCTTATCAGTTTAATATTAATAGATTTTAATAAAGAAAAATGTGTTTGTTGAGATATTATTAATATTAGGAAACCACTTCATTTTTATTATGATTTTGAAATGTTTCTATATTCTTTCTATCAGGGATACAATAGTGAAGAATAGAAAGAGGACAGGGAAGGAAGGAGAGAAGGAGGGAATGAAGAAAGAGAGAGACAGGGAGTTGGGGGTTACAGCATGAGAGAGTCAGAGGGAGGAAGAACAGTAGTAATGGGAAGAAAAAGAATGAGGGAAGAGAGAAGAGAGAGGAAGCCAGGAAACAGTAGCGATAGAAAGAAAGGAAGCCTTGATTTTGACATATAAAACAGTTTTTTGAGTAAATAGGAGAATAAAAATGTTAACATTCTTGATTTATTCTAAAAGAAAATATTTTCTAATGTGTAAGAGCTAATGGTATCTTTTTGAGATTACATACAATAGAAACAATTTAAAAATTGGAAAGAGAAAAAGAATCTAGATAGAAAAATAAATAGCATCTTTTATAATGGCATTGTATATTTTAGGATATAGTTTTTTTCACATTAAAGATATATATTACCATCTATTTATTATGACATTTTCACTGTTTATTTCTTTAATATATGGTAATAACATTGTGGTGATTTTCTTCCATTACAAACATGCACAACCTGCACATTTACACCAATGTTTTCAAAATTACAATTAATAAAGAAACAAATTATAAAATATAGCATGAAAATTTAAATAGTATACTCAATGAGTCAGAAAAGAAAAAAAATCATATTCATAGTCAAGATTCTTCTCACAAAGGAGAAATGAGCATTTTATTTACATGTGCACATGCAAATGATTATTTAGTTTTATAATAGTCCATGGGCTCATATTTATTTTCATGTGTTTTATAACATAGACAGTTGGGAGTCTTAGAGTATGGAGAGATATTTTAGAAATAGAATTACTTGTGGGAAACAGATCAGTATCTGAGGCAATCACAGGTAAGGAGTTGACTGGCACTTCCAGAAATCTCATTTATACAATGGAATACTACTCTGTGGTTAAAAAAAAAAAAAATGGAATCTTGAAATTCACAGGAACTTGAAGAAACCATCCTGAATGAGGTAACCCAGTCACAAAAAGAGGAACACAGTATGTACTCACTCATATATGGATTTTAGACCTAGATCAAATGATCACCAGCCTATAATTCACATCACCAGACAAACTAGGATACAAGGTGTATTCTAAGAGATTCATATAAAGTCCCTCACAGAGCTGGGAAGGGACAAGTCCCCCAGAGCTCAAGTGAAGTGGGGGGGGGGCAGCGAATGGAGAGAGAAGTAGGAGAAAATTCGGGGGAGGAAAGGAAAACATGTGCGACCAGGAAGATTGAGCCTGGTTAGGAATAGAAGATAGGAAAGAGAGAGACAGAGACAGAGAGAAAGAACATAAAAGAGGGAGCCAATATTGGTTTGAAGATAAAATTGAACACAAAGAAAGGTCGAGAGAACTACAAGACTGCTCCCAACTAACAATTTGAGCTTCCATGGAAAGGCTATCATAAATGCCCTTCCCGGAGAGTGAGATCAACAACTAACTTCTCCATGGAGTCCTCAACTAATGCCTGTTGAAAATAGGAGCAAACACCCATACATAAACACTGAGTTGAACTAGAACCCAGAAGCAGATGGAGAGGACAAGGCCATGCGGCAGAAACACATACAGATAGCTTACCTGAACAAGGAGGAGCTAACGGCCACTAGACAGATAGCTGGGAAGCCAGCATGGGACTGACTCAGGCTCCCCTGAATATGGGTCTCAGTCAGAAGGACTGATCAGTCTAAGAGACCTCAGACAGTGGAGACAGGATGTACCCCTGGTACACAAAAGGACTTTGCGAACATATCCCCCATGGAGGGATAACTGTCTTAATCTAGAGAAAGGAGAGAATCCCTAGTCCCTACTTTACAGGACCTGTCAGATCTACATGACCCCAACTGGATGGCATTCCCCTACATATGGAATTGTGGTGGGGGATGGGAGGGGAGGGTGTTTAGAGTACATGTGAGAGGGCAGAGAGGGTAAAAGGAAGCGAAGGAGGGAGGGCTGGGGGGAGGGAGGGAGGGCAGGGGGGAAGGAGGGAGGGAGAGAGGGAGAGGGAACTGGGATCGACATGTAAAATAATAAATTAAATTAAAAAAATGCTTTTACTCCAAAATTTAAGTTGAAAGACAAGTTTCTGGGGAAAAGGATTTCTATTTTTTGTTTCCACAGAAAATGAAAAGATGTGGATTCCTTCTAGACTAATGTGGTTTGATCACGCCAGGCCACCTGAAACAGAGTACAAGCTGATGCTACATTCAAAACAACTGGACAAAACAGCCCTACAGACTACAGCCAGGATATCTGAATCTTCTTCTAATCCCCCATGACAGCGCCCCTTACCAGCAGGAAGTAGTTTGGAAAGAACGACGCCAAAATTCCCAAATATTGTGTATAAATGTTTGTTTTCATTTAATTGGACTTTGTTATATAAAATTAAATAAAATAAAAAATTGAAAAGAAAGTTCCTATAAGATCTTTAGATGCTATTCATGCATCAAGTGAACTAAAAAGAAAGAATATAAATAAAGATACATAGTCTACATTTCTGCTCATTTCATTGTTAAAGAAATCCAGGATATACTAATACTTTAGAAAAGGATTTTATTATAAACCTTATGCACACACGCAGTGTGAAATTACACATCTAAAGAAACTATAAATAATAATAAGATCAATTTATATTTGTCTTTCCTAATGATTCAACTTTTAGTCCAACCCCATTTACTGATTTTCTGCCTTTTGCAGTTTTGTATCTTATGTTCTAAATTACTAAAAAAGGAATTTAAGACATTGTTTCCTTTATTAAACTTAAATTTGGAAACAATAATATAAAGAGATCAATTAAATATACTTGTAAATTTCAAGCAACACTGTGTCTGAGGCTTATTTTTGATGTTGGTAGGAAACTGCTTCATTTGTATTGAACCTTCCCGATTTGCTTCTAAGGCAAGGCAGGACATTGTCTACTCAACTGCTATTGAATTCACAACAGCTAAGAGGCTATTCAATATTGCTAATCAATACCAAATCATGAAAAAACCTAAAGAGCATAAGAAAACCAATGCATTAATTGGATGATAGAAAGTGATATTAAAGGATGCTTTGTGAGGAGTAATAACTAGATCTCCATTTAAAATTCCATACTACTCTGTAGAAATTGGAGTGTGTTTTTCTACTGATCGTGATGCAATGATTTCATATAGAACATTTTAGTGACAGAGTAGAAAAACAGGGAGCAGTTTAAGGATTGGTAAATAAATATGTCTTGCAGAAGGGAAGTATATGAAAATTGAGCAATGAAGTATTCTTCATTGTGGAAAATGTTATATCTTTATAAGACTTATATGGGGAAACCATAACTACTTAATGCAAACTCGTTTGAGGTAGCATTTAAATTGTGAGGCACTAAGGGTAAAATAATATTGAAATTAGTTTGTAGCTCTTTTGAGAATAGAAAATGACACTAGCTATATCAGTGTTTGTTTCATTCTAATGGGGATGTTTAACACTAATTGTTCATTGGACATGTTCTAATCATTATCTAGGAAGAATCCTTTGGATTCACCCAAGAACTGGGCTTCTAGAATGCATGAAAAGGTAAAGTTAGATTAGAACTGATGTACATCATTCTCTGGTTCCTAGCTGTGGATACACTGTGACAAATTGGCTTATACTCTGGCTGCCAACACTCTTCTGCCATGATGGGCTATGTGATGTGTGCAAAACATGAGCCAGTTGCATTGGTAACATATTTTGTCACAGCTAATATAACCAATATCTGGTACATGTACGTAAATAGAGGTCACTTTAAGTAAACAATGTGAAATTATCTGTTTGAAAATTATAAAACTGTCTCCTCAAAGCCATCCTTGCTATGCCCTCAACTTGAAAATCAAGTCTATTAACTGTGACCACATCAACATGCATCCTTTAAGCTACCTACTTTATTTTATGGCTGCGCCACAACCTGAATCTGTGATAGGACCTTAAGAATTCTATGTGATTATTTAACCCACATATGAACACTATGTGCTTACTGAGTTGCTGCACTTTCCTTGAAATTCACTTCTGATGAATTCACAATAGTGAAATAATTCTGTTTATCTCAACATCTTGCTTCAGTAAATACAATCTCTCACCAATTTATTACTTATTATAACACACATATGACAGTTGTTGATATTGAGGAAATAAGAGTCACTCAATTGTTTTGTGTACATTTCTTACAAAGTCTTCATAAATACCTTTGGCTCTGATTCACTTTACTGAAGATCAACATGCAAAGTACATGTCAGTCATATTGTTATAAATCAGTGCAAGGCTGTCATATACCCTACTTCTCTGCTACCTCTATCTATAGATAATCCAATAATCTGTCCTTGACAACAGGAAAGCTTTTCATATCTCCATAACCTGCTTGTGGTGGGTGGGTCTTCTTGGTACTTGCCTTGAAGCCACAGTCAGCAGAAATCCATTGCTACAAACCATTATTACATTTAGGCTTTTTTTAATTTTTTAATTTTTTTTGCCTATGGAAAGACTATGCCTTTTATTATCTTGTTCTTAATGCATACACGAATGTAGGAAACACAGCTAAGAATAAGCATTGGAGAAACAAGATTGTTAATCCATAGGCAATTTTTCTTCAATGGAACGGAAAGACTGACAGCTATTCACCTGGAATGCCAGAGTGAAAAGTTGTCAATCAACAAGGTGATTCCATCCTATCATGTTAGTAGCAAACTTCCATCATATCCCTACCCCCACAAATACATACAATATCTTGAGCATCATTCAGCTCCTAGTTCTTCAGTAAACACAACACATCACTATGAATGTGACTCCATGTTGTTGGCATCTGCCACCCATAGAATGTGTCCTAATGCTGTCCACAGTCCCTTTCTCATACCTTTAGTCCTGAGCTCTGTGTATCCACCAATAGAGATTATTCTTGGTAAAGGGCACAGGTCATAAGTTCTACTTTGTTTAAATGTGTAAGAAGAAAAAACTATGTGATTAGTCCATGCAGGGAGTGTTTTGCTGTCTGCAAAGATGGCACTCTCTCAAGTTTTAGTCTTTACCTCTTGTGGATTGTCTCCCCACAGGCTATGGGGGTCCTACCTATGAGGCTCCCAGGGATACAAAGTACTCAAGAGCCTCTATTTTCAAGCCTGAGAAAACTGCTGTACTCTCTTTCTTTATTCATTTTTTCTATACTTGGTCTAGATGGTATATTTTATTTGTTTTATTTTACTAATTTTATTATTTTTTGAAAATTTAATACATTTCTATACCATAAATGCCTCAATTTCACCCCAGTTCCCTTTCATCCCTGTTAATATAACATTCCCTTAATATGAATATTTCTTTCCTGATATTATCCAGTGAGACTGAGCATGACTGTTAGTGTCACCATGAGTTTGGAACTGTCTGTTGGAGCCTGGTGGGCAGCTTGGATACAACTAAAGACAGTAGTTAGCTTGTGAAATGAATTTATGGAAAGAAGCTAAGTCTGCAAAATGTGTTTTAAACTGTATGTCCAAAGACAGGTTATCTGAATAATCTCCAGTGATGTGGAGAAGTTGGACTGTTGTTGGTATAGATGACAATTCCAATTTATATTGAGCTATTGTTAGCACCCCTCTATTGGCCTATTAAATATGATAGACTCAGTGTTCTATTACTAAATATACAAAAACAAAAAGCAAACAAACAAAAACCAATTCCAATGTAGTAACTTAATGAAACCCCAGTTTTCTACCAACCAAATAGCAAAGCATGCTGTGACATAGTGTCTAAGGCCTATCCCTGATGTGCCCAACAATGTATTTTAAATGCAGCTTGAATTATGTCTGTTTGCTCAATTATGATAAACAGCTTATGAAATTACCTGATTGACCCAGGGAATGGGAGCTAACTTAAAATTGTGTTCCCAATCCATGACCTCTTTCATTTGGCTCCCAAATAAACTATATCTTATCTTCTTGGAGGTGAGAGCTAAATGTGCGTGTTAATACACTTCACTCATAATTTATGAATAGTCATTAACTATGGTAGAAAATCCAGGGCTGGGAGAAGTCCTTCTCCATCTTTGACATATTTTTTTGCAGAGTAAGTCTTGTGTTGGCCCAGGACAGGTACTAGAGCTGTCATAGATTAATAATTGTAGATTCATCCAATCTGGAGAATAGTATTTTGTAGAATTTTATCCCACCTATTGGCTCTTACACATATCTAGTCTTCTAAGATTCCCTTAGCATTAGAGAGGTGCAGAACATGCCTTATTTAATACATGCCTAATCAAAGCTTTCATGTAATTAAACGGAAAATCCGAACATATCTACACAGAACAAATTTAATCGAATTCCCTGTAAGTTTGTAAAAATAAAAAAATCTCAGTATTCACCACAGAGTTCTTCTCCACAGCAGTTTGCATCATTCTTTTTTTCCTACCTTAAATAATGTTTTCTATTTACAGAAACTAAAAAAAACCTTCCTCTTACATGAGAATGTCGGCTATCTCCTTTTACAGTACACCCTTAGCAACAAACAGTTTCACTAAATACAGTATCAGAACATGTGCTATTCTTCCTACGTGCCTTATGGAATCACCTGTGCAAAAAGGTTCCTGCCAGGAAAAGTGTAGGAGGCTCTTCTTCTAAGAATACAGGGCTTTCCCCATATTGTGCTAGACATAAATTCTGTCCTTATTCAAACCTTAGATAACTTAGTGTCTGAGAAATGAATATTCTGTTTCAGAGGGAATCTTCCTAAAAGAAACATATTCCAGTTTCTAATACAAGAAACACACATCCTCTTCTTAGTGAAATGATACAGGAGTGTGCATAAAAAGATACATGTATGTGCAGAAAAGGAATTAGTAACAGAGACAGAGACAGATCTATAATCGCCAGCTATACTCTCCCGTTGTTTACAACCTCTTCAACTGAATAATCTCTGTGTCAAAGCTATGATTTCCTTTGCTTTATTGTATCTTTCATCTCCTGGAGAGATGTGTAGACTAACTGTTGCATTTGTTCTGTTTTAATCTTTGAATTTATTCCTTTCTGCTTTGTAACTAGCTGACTGTTCTAACCACTGGTATTCATTACATGTGGAGAGTGTGCCGTTTGAATCTGATTTACAATTCATTGTACCAGGTTTTGACAGTTTACCTCAGCAGCTCACAAGATATTTAAATGATTATGCTGCTTGCCAATGACAATTATTATTTTATTGATTTTGAGATGATAATTTGTTGCTTTTGTTTGAGAAAATTTTTATTTTGAAAGTGAATTCTGAAAATAAAACATGTAGCTTAAATTAACATCAAGTGAATCAGAGATAAGAAAATACAGTCAGTACATTATTTCAAATGTTAACACGTTAGTGTGATGAATTTAAATTTCACATGCCACTTACTACTTCAGTAATAGCAGAAATGCAATCTTCAAATAATAACAGTGATTGACAGTTTCTATTTGACCATTTCTGTGTTTTCTGATGTATTTCAAGGCACTATGCCTTTTAAAAGTAGGATATAAACTGTTCACTTTGTAAAATGATTATGTGTGTGTGTGTTTTCATGGCTGATCCTTTATATTACCAATGTGCTCTTCCAGGAAAACAGTATTTTTCACACTCTCAGCACTCCTTAGTTGCTTGTAGTTCTCTGTTTAGGTTTGAGGCAACAAGGGGTTTCCTCTGACCACTTACAGATATCTATAGTTGTCCTTGTTCAGCTCGTGATTATGCTGTCATATTGGTGAAAATGTATGATTGTAGCTTTCAGCATCACAAGGAGACACATTCTCACAGCAAACTCAGTGATCTGGTACTTACAACTTTTCTTCACCCTCTTCTCCAATGTTCCCTGAAGCTTAGACGCAGGAGTGTTTCACCAGTACAGCACTTTGTTCAAATAATGAGACATGCTAAGACACACACAGAGACACACACAGTGTTTTGAATAGGAATCGCCACCATGGACTCGTGTTTAGATGCTTGATAATATTAAGTGATTCTATTATGTGGTATACACTAGTTGGATTAGGTGGAGCTTTGTAATGTCACTAGAGTGGGGTGGGCTTTGAGGCCTCAACGCGAAAGCCAGGTCTAATGTGACTTTCACTTCCTACTTTCTGTGAATCCAAATGTGGAACTCTTAGCTACCCCTGTAGTACCATGTCTGCCTGCATGGCACCATGCTTTCCATTATAATGATAATGGAAAAAAACCTCTGAACTCTAAGCAAGTCCCAATTAAATGTTTAGAGTTTCTGTGGTTATGGTGATTCTTCATAGCTATAGAAACCCTAACCAGGACATCATATATGCATTAATAACTAGTGGGGAAATAAAAGAGATAATGGATTTGAAAGATTGTAAAGGGAGGAAAGAAAAGGGAGAAATGATGTAATTACATTATAATACCGAAAATAAAATTCAAATAAGTGCTACATATTGGAGATATGCATACAAATAATGGGCAAGAGTGGTACATGATCCTTAGGTCTACTGCATTCTTTGAAGCACAAATATTGTAATTAAATATGGCTTCATTTTCCCCTTGGGAATTCCATGTTAAGTGTTAACCATATTTGTAGTGGTTATTTCCTGTACACAGTTAGTAAAGAAAAAAGGGAAAGTAGAATATAATAAAATACATCTATAAAAACACAGTTACCTTTCATTTTCTATGTATGCAAATGTTTTTGTAGACTTGTAGCAAGCATGTGTTTAAGAGGACCATAATCCTTGCTGAAACCTTAACAAAGTATAAGTACTAACAAGATCCCATGCATTTTTTAAAATTATGGTAAGCATATTAGGGTTATCCCATTTAATGTAAGACAAAGTATATCCACATGACTCAATGAACAATGATGAACACATTTTATCACATAGAGAACATACACAATTTTGGTCCCCACTTTGAATATTTTTTAAAAGATACAAGCAGCTTAGTGTGCATTAGAAACAAAAGGTAGGTAATAATTCAAGAGCTCAGTGACTACCCAGCATCTGGTGTTCAGTGATACCTGCTTAGAGGATAGCTTATCTTAGAGGTAGATGATTACTCATTTTGTAGTGTTTATATAATAGCCAATAAGACTTATATTTCAATATTTTTACAGTAAGTATTTGCCAATTTGAAGGTCTTTTTTTTTTTTTTTTTTTTTTTTTGTCAAACTGTAGAAATATCTAGGTGATTTTTGAAAATATGTATTTGATTTTTTTTTGTTAGAAAGAGACAAAAGCATTATTAATTAAAAAAATTAGGCCATATTACTGTGTGTATGGATATTTTTCCTTTCTGTAGATTTAATTAGAAAAATGCAATTAGTTTATTAGCGAACACAGACATTGTTTTTTATAGGTCCATTTCTAAGTTCTCATTGAATCACAAAGACTTTGCCAAATATAGCTGATCAATATAGGATTCACTAATCAGTGATGAATATGTAGGCAGATGAATGAATGAACGGATACTTTACATAGAACAAATGTTATCCCTTTAATATATATCCACATGAATTTCTTTTATAAAGAATCATTATTGATTACAGCAGACACCGCTTTAAACAGATGAAATATTAAAATGCTAAGATAACTGAAAAGTTGAAAAATTTATATGACTCAGTTTTCTGCTTGTTATGTATTAAAGATATTTTTCTAAATATTTTGTGTTGCTTAAATTTGTATGTTGTTCAAACCGCGATTTTATTTGTCAATGAAAAACAGCTCATTTACTTTGAGTAGATAATGACATTCTTACACTATTAAACTTCTTAAAAATGTTAGATTTATGTTTCCAATAATATATAGTGGTCATAAAAGAGGTCAATGAGGAACTATGAGGAATTAGATCTAGTTATTTATTATATCAGTTGCTTGGTATAATTTCAACACAATGCTTCTATTTCATTTTCCACAATATTAAAAGAAGAATATTTCCTTAGAGATTTGACATTATTTTTTTATAACCTGAAATAAGATTTGTAACAATAAGACAATGGAAGAAAGGAAGAAAAAAGGAAGAATTAGGAACAATTCAAAGGAAGAAAATAACTCCTCTAGCAAGGAAAGAACATGCTAAAATTACAAAAGATTAGTCACATCTTGCTGCTTCAACATAACATTAAGGGAATAGATCTACCTTTCATGTCTGTTCTTTGTTAACAAATCTATAGCCAAAATTAAAATTAAGCACTGAGATTTTATGAGTTTAACACCCAATTGTGATAGGCAGAGGATTCTGTGTTTTAAGGCAGAAGTGTTAGCTATAGAGCAGCATACCTAGCATATCTAAATCTGAAAGTAGGGGTTTTTCAAAAATCTTTTAATTCTAAGTTAATCAGTAGTGAGCGCTATAAAGTGAAACATGAAATATGCTAAGTCAAATTGATTTTAAATATATAAAGTGTTGGTCCTTAGCCAGATGCCCCTGAATATGAAGAAGGGCAGAAAAAAAATACTTGAGCTAATTAAAAAGATGCTCAATAACAAGATGTACTTTTGAGATATAAATATGCTAGAGGTGAAAAGTGATCGATATTAATTGTAAGAGAGTAATGAATAAAAAGCACAGGAAACCCTGAAACAAAATTTCACTGGAATGGCATGACCTAACATGAGCTACAGAAAATTGAAGTGAATACAACAGAAGAATAGGTTCAAGGAAGCCACGATTAAAGATGAAAGGTAAATTGCTTAGACTATGAAGACAAATAATTAGGTCCCAGACAGAGATAATACCTCTGTAATGAGGCCTCCGAGAAATCTAGAGGAAACAGTGAAAACAGATATGGATATTTCACTAACTGAATACTATTCCATGATAGTCTTTACTACAGTGGGAAAAATGATTGGCACATTAATCCCATGATGGGTTTACAACATATTTCTTCAACAGGAAACAGATGATAGGATACTGATTTGGCATTAAAGAAGGTAATTATGCTATTTATAATTGATGAAATATATTAAACAATGCAGCTAGTTTTCTTTCCATAAACTAAAGCTGAAAATTTTGCAGAGTGAATGGATCCTTGAGTGTGTGAGGTCCTGAGTGTATGTGTGTTGCTGACAAGGGCTTAGCTGTGTCAAGGACCCTAGCCTCCAATCCAGAGGAAAAACGGCAAAGCCTTACCTTCTGATCCATGTGTGGATGTTGATAGTCTGCTCACAAATTATCTATAATAACTTTTTTCATTCTAGATATAGATGTCTTCAAGATACCACTCCACTCAGATTAGCTAAACCTGCCTCCATGACTATGCTACATACCTTAAATCATGCCTTGTTGTTTATCTCTATACAGTAATCCTGATGACTAATTCAGCTGTATGCAATAACTCTGCCTCTTTGTATAAAATAAACTTGTTGAGTTTCCCACCGATGGCCTTTTTCTCCAGCAGAAGGCCTGTCTACTGGACCACAGATCTTTTATCTCTATTTGTGGCTATAATTTTCTCATGTGCTCTGCTTCACAATCAGGGTAAAGACTCCTAAGCTATGCAAAGGGCATGGCAGAAAATAGCAACTTTAATTTTTGATCCCTCTAGAGTGTAGTAGCATGATTAAGTGGTATAATTTGAGCAATCCAGCAAACCAGCTATAGATCTGAGCATATTATATAAAATGTCCGCATATGAATGGTGAAGAATATGCCACTGAGGAGGTTGATGTCAGAGGGAAGAATAACAACAGTGAATTCCTCTGTAGCTGAGGTCCTCAATGTGAAAGTACTTCCCCAGGCTCCACTGAGGGCAATTGATCTCAGAGATCTTCTCTAGCTGAGAGTGAAATATGAGAAGCAAGGCTGCAATAGCTGATGGTTCTTGTGGGCCACACTATAGTGACCTCATTTCCTCCTTTTTCACAGCTCCATGTATCTGCAGCACAGATCTCACTTCTTCCTTCTTTACTGGTCCAAAAGTGAAAGTTTGCAACAAGACATGAAGGAGTGAGGGCGGAGAGATAGGATCATGGGGCTTTAAACCAGTGTTTTTCACCTTTCCTAATGCTATGACCAATAAAGTTCCTCATGTTGTGGTGACTTCCAAACGTAAAATTATTTCCTTGTTACTTCATAGTTGTAATTTTGCTATTGTTGATAGTAATATAAACATATGATATGCTGGATATCTGATATGTGACCCTCCAGGGGTCCTGACCCATAAGTTGAGAATGATTGTTAAGCCTGGGACAAGTAACCCCTTAAGAATATTTTTCAAGAAAATAATCAGAAAACAGCTTAAATTCAGGTAGGGTCACAGCCAATTTAAGTAGAAATGAATGCAGAGGGTAAATGAAATATTATTCCTTTCTTAAGCATTCTTTTTCCCAAACCCAAGCTCTAAAAAGCCATATTTATGAATTGACTCACTATATATTACCATATTTACATATTCATTTATGATTTAAAAATCACTCACATCTGTCTGTATGTTTTAAGAGCTCTGTTATTCTCATTATTTTATTATCTGAACTTGTAATAACAGCTAATGAACTCTCTCTTCCCTATTCTCATATAAAATTCTCTTGTGTATATCGTGTGGGTAGAAACCAGTTGTAAACATCAATGATATTCACTTATTCTGAATCTTATTTTTAAAACTCAGTGTCTTTCATGTTAACTGAAGCTCACTGTGTCAACTTCAGTGGCTGGCCAACAAGGTCTAGGGATGTAGTGGGATATTCACTTTGTCTCATTCTGTGCCACTGACCATGTTCATTGATGGGTGGAGCCAGGGGCGGAAGTGACCTGTGGAAGGAGATCTGAGGAGGAGTCTGAACACTGTCTTGCTGGCAGGTCATGGAGGGGAGAACATCCCGATGAACTTGCTGGTGTTCATCTGTCTAGGTTGTAAGTTATTTCTCCCTGAATAAACATCTATTCGGCCTTATTTAACCACAATATCTGGTGTCAGAGGTGGGGTCATGATTTTCATGGGACTTGAGTTTCAACCGCAATACAGGGATTCTATTATTTGCACTTCTGGTTGCTGATAACAGGTATGCTCAACACAGGGATATGACATGTGTGCTGGGGATTAAATCTAGAACTTCATGTCCTAACATGTATAGATGAAATTTTATTTGATTATGATTTTTTTCCTATTGTATTTTAGTTAATATACTGAAGTATAACCAAAACTTATAAAATATTAGGTTGTGTTGTGGTGGCATACATGCATAGTTCCAGGATTCTGGAAGTTAGGAAGAAGGTTCCAGAATTCTAGAGCATCATGGCCTATGGTAAACCTATCTTCAAGATAAATGGAAAATCAAAGGGAAGGAGAGGTATACAGCGGGTATCTTATTTTTGCTTCTTTTGCTGTGATAATTAACATAAGCAACTTAGGGAACAAAGGGTGGCTTTCAGTTTACTATTTATAGCCCATCATTGAGAGAAGTCAGAGCAGGCAGCAACTGATGCAAGATCACAGAAGTATTTCTTTAGTGGCTTTATCCTCAGGACTTATTTAGATTGCACTCTTGTATACTTCATGTGGTGGTTTGACTAGAAATGACCCCCTCCAAGACTTATTTATTGGAATGCTTTTTCATTAAAGAGTATAATTATTTGATAAGGTTTAGGAGGTGTAATGTTGTTGGACTAGGTTTGGCCTTTTTGGCAAAAACTGGGGGTTGATTTTGGAGCCTCATATGCTCAAACTCGGTCTTTTGTCTTTCTTTTTCCTTATGCCTGAGATTGTGGATATAGAGCTCTCTGCTATTTCTCTAGGTCCATAACAGCCTGTGTGCTGCCATGCTGACTACCATGGTAAAAATGGAGTAAAACTTATGAAACTCTCATCCAGTCCAAGGAAATGCTTTCTTTGTCATAGCCATTGTATTAACAGCAAAAGAACATTACTAAGTCAGAAATTGGTACTAGTCATGGATTATTTCATGACCACATTGTTTGTTAGGAAAATGTTTAATTTTGGAACTTTGAATTAAGAAAGAATTTAAATGCTTGAAATGAAAATTGATAGATCATACTAGTAGACTCATGAAGACATGAATGTTGAGAGCAAGGTAAATTATGAATGCCCAAGAGGCTTTAGATGTAAGTGGCCTGCAGATCATTTTGGTGAATAATGTGGCTGTTTTATTCCTTTGTCCAAAAATTCTGCCTGAGGGGATCAACTCCCAACACTAGAAAGCAGTAGAACTTGCCAACTTTGGCCACATTGATCTGGCTTTATTATTGTCAAAAGAAAATTCAAAAAATAAATTAAAAGGAAAGTCATTGACACGAGGCATGTATAAGGCATGTCCCTTCACACATGTCCATAGAGGCCTTCTCTTGAAGCTATGATAGTGAAGCCCAGCTTGCCTTGCAGAGTCTGAGATTTTGGAGATCACAGGGCCATACAACCTGACAATATAAGCTGCAGCCTGGCTCTGGAACCAGGTCCAGAAAGAGAAGTATGTTGTAGTCAATGATACTGAAAGGAGTTGGAGCTTTGAAGAGTCATTTGACATCAAATATGAAGATGCAAAGTTTAGAGTTTTCCCTGGTAGTTTAAGGTCTTGCTTTGTTTCTGTATTTCCCTCCATATGTTGTCTTTCCTCCCTTTTATAATACATACATACATACATACATACATACATACATACATACATATATATTCTTTATGTGATGTGCTTTTTAAATTTTGATTTTACAGGGGATTGCCATTAAGAGTTTTCTATGAGTCTCAGATGAAATTTTTAACTTTTAAACAGTGGCAAGACTGTTATATAGACTATGGAAACCTTTGAGGTTGTACTGAATGCATTTTTTTACATTAGGATATGGCTACAAGCCTATGGTGGCAGCATAGTACAATTTAGTAATTAGAATAGCTATCACCTTCCTAGGCTCATACATTTGAATGCTTGTTCATTGGGGAGTAAGGATACTTAACAGTGATTAGGAGATATGGCTTTGTTTGAGTGAGTGTGGACTTAATGGACTGAAGGAAGTGTGTCACTGGGAGTATGGTTTGGGGATTTTAAGTGCTCAAGCTAATCCCAATCTCTTATTCCTTTCCCCTCTACCCCCTCTATCTTTCTCCTTTATATCTGAAAATCTCGATGTAGAATCTTCAACTACTCTCCAGCACCATGTCTGCCTTCATGCTACCATGCTTCCTGCCATGGTAATAATAATCTAAACCTTGGAAGTTTGTAAGAGTTCTTTATAACAGTTTTCTGTGTTAATGGTGTCACTTCATAGCAATAGAACTTTGACAAACACACCCAGGACTTCCTGCCCAGTGATGGCACATGGCCATCCATAGTGTGCTTGGCCATCCCACAAAATTTAACAATCAAGAAACTCCTCATAGACCTACTCTTAAGCCACTTCACTATGATGTGTCATTTTTCCAATTGAGTTTTTTCTCTTCAGAGAACTATAGAATAAATTATAAATAAGCACAGGGATTTGCCACAAATTAAACACAAATGATAATGAAATATAAAAATTGTATCAGATACTATTCACTATGGTTTTATGATAATTGGTTAGTACCTGACTGAAACAATATATGTATTCAATGTAGTGGCAATGGGTGTTCATTATATTGCAAGAAAAGGCACATGACAATTGTAGATTTTATCATAATAATTAAGCAGTTTTATTTTTCTCTTTGATGAATTTAAATATGTGAGATCAATTCCAACATTTCCCCTTTCCTTATGCTAAAGTTTTAATACAGAAATGTTTGCTGATTCTTTTGCAAGACATTAGAAAGCTGGCATTATTTAGAATTTGCTAAACAATAATGGAGCAGGTTTTGTTGTTTACTCTCATAATCAAAATGAAATTGACAACTAAGCTTCAAAAATGGCATGTGGCATTGTTTGTCAGCTTGCTGTCTTACAACAGGTTTTATCATTCCAAAAAAAGAGTTTGGAAGTCTAAAAAAGAGAAAGAGCCACATTTTTATTTTCTTTTTTATTCACTATGTATTGTATCTTAGAATATACTTAGCTTCAATAAATCAATTATTATGTTTTCCTTTCAGAAAAAATAAAATGAAATGAAATGAAATGATAATATTGTCACATGTACAGTTTCATCAAAATTGATTTACATGTTAAAAAGTAAAGCTATATTTAAATGTAACTAAAAATCCAAATAAACACTTATAAAACCTGCTAATGGGCTCACTGCAAACTTTGGATTTTAAAGATTTTGATTAGAAATGACCCAGTTTCATGCCCTTAGATGTCTTGCATAGATCACTTCTATTCAAAGTTCCTTCCCACAATGATAATGAAAGTTTCATTATTGATTTTCTCAGTGTTCAACAATACTACATTTTTTTTAATGTTCAGTTTAGAAATAAGCTGAAGTGATCATGTGTCCATCATATCTGAAGCTGTGTCCTCCAAGAAGGACCCAATTTTAACATACATTATTGAGACTTATAAAAACTGGTAATGTATTACCATAACTCTTATATTCTGGCTTTAAAAATTAACTCAGAACTAAAGAAACAAAATGTTATAAGATGAACCAACCTATGTATTTTTCTCACCAAATCATATTTCTATGTCTTCCTAAAATTTTCCATTATTGCACTAGACTGAGTTCTAAATTTTAGAAAACTGATCAATTTATCATTTAGTAACTTTATTAAATTCTATATTTATTCCTTTCAGTGTTCAAAATATTTTTATATGGGTGAAAAGAGTAGGCATTTTTTGGTCCAGGTGGAAAATCAATATAAATGATCCCACACTTTAACTTCATCAGAAATACCACTGTATACTCTGTGGATACAGCTGATTTTCAAAGGGTTTGGGTTCAGGTCTAGTACTTATTCTGCCATTAAACCTTAGCAATGTAGAACATGTGCTATCAAATTATGTGATATTATTTTATGCTATCTGGTGCCTTCCTTGTATATTTTTCTCCATTTTCTTTCCTTCCATCTCTCCCTCCCTCTCTCCTTACCTTCCTCCTTCCCTTCCTCTATCCCTTCCTTCCATGCTTTCTGTGGTTGTCTTTTTCTGTGTGTTTGTCTTACTATTTTCTGTAGTGAATATGGCATATCTAAAGGGACTTTCATAAGAGACTTCAGAACAAAAGAATAAAGAGGATTATAGTTAAAATTCTTCTATTTCTCAAATAATTTTTCCTTTGCTTCAATTTGCAATGTATTTTTGTTGATGTATATATGCTAAAATATCATTATGCTGACATGTTAAAGGGCTAGCAGAAATACTACACATTGTTTTATGATGATCTTTATATACATTTTTACTTTATTTTATGTTGAGTCCCAGTGTTAGAGACCACTATTCCTTTCCAGAGTCATACCTAAGTGTGAACAAATTTAGATACTCAGAGCATTAGCCATAGTATTGACATTGGTAAATACCTAGTAGAGGCTCAGAGAAAGTTGTTAAAGATATAAAAAAATTTGCACAAGAGAAACTCTTTCTTAAGTTGTATATATTCAGAAACATATTTAAAACATATATGCACACTCAGAGATACCTATGGAGAGAAACAAATTAAAATATTAATAATCAATTTCATGAACACAGCTATTGATTTGATTCAGGATTACATTTCAGGTAAATTGCCTTTAAAAATTAACAGTTCACAACAACCTTGGCAAGATCTAAGAAATGAGTAGGTATAATAGATTAAATTATACTGCAGGAAACAACCTATGGATTCTTACAAATTAGCCATATGTTTAAAATATATAAAAGCACTAGACAGGACCACCAATCAGAAACTCAACAAAGAAACAAAAGAACTAACAGAAGTTATGTCTCAACTGGGGTTAACAGACATCTATAGAACATTCCATCCAAACACAAAAGAATATACCTTCTTCTCTGCTCCACATGGAACATTCTTTAAAATCGACTACATACTAGGTGGCATAACAAACGTCAACAGATACAAGAGAATTGGACTGGCCCCGTGTATCTTATCAGACCACCATGCTTTAAAATTGGAATTCAACAACAACACAAATTGCAGAAAACCTACAAACTCATGGAAACTGAACAATTTGTAATTGCACCACACCTGGGTCAAAGAAGAAATAAAGAAATTAAGGACTTTCTAAAATTCAACAAGAATGAGGACACAACACACCCGAACTAATGGGACACCATGGAAGCAATGTTAGGAGGGATGTTCATTGCACTAAGTACCCATATGAAGAACCAGAGGATAGTCATAATAGAGAATTAATAGCACAACTGAAGCCTTAGAACAAAAAGAAGAAAACTCAACCCAGAGGAGTAGATGCTAGGAAATAATCAACTTGAGGGCTGAAATCAACAAAATAGAAACCAGGAAAACAATACAAAAAGTCAATGCAACAAAGAGTTGGTTTTTAGAGAAAATCAACAAGATGGACAAACTTTTATCCAAACTAATGAAAAAGCAGAAAGAGAACATACAAATTAACAAAATCAGAAAATAAAAGAACATAACAATAGACACAAAGGAAATCCAGACAATTTTCAGGTAATACTTTGAAAACCTGTATTCCACTAAAATTGAAAATTCAAAGGAAATGAACAAATTTCTGGATAACTGCCAGTTACCAAAATTAAATCAGGAACAGACAAACAACTCAAATACACCTATAACCCGCAATGAAATAGAAACAATCATCAAAAGCCTTCCAAAAAATAAAAGCCCAGGGCCAGATGGCTTCAGTGCAGAAATCTACCAGAAATTCAAGGAAGAACTAATACCAATACTCCTCAAATTGTTCCACACAATAGAAACAGAAGTTTCATTGCAAACTTTTTCTACAAGGCCACAATAACCTTGATACCCAAGTCTTTCAAAGATGCAACTAAGAAAGAAAACTACAAAACAATATTCCCGATGAACATAAGTGCAAATACTCAATAAAATACTAACAAACCAAATCCAAGAATACATCAGAGAAATCATGTAACATGACCAAGTAGGGTTCATCTCTGTAAGGCAAGGATGGTTTAACATACGAAAATCTATCAACATGATCCACCATATAAAAACTGAAAAAGAAAAACCATATAATCATCTCACTAGAAGCTGAAAAATCCTTTGATGAAATTCAACACCCTTTCATGATAAAGGTCTTGGAGAGATCAGGGATAACAGGAACATACCTAAACGTAATAAGAGCAATATACAGCACACCAATAGCCAACATCAAACTGAATGGAGAGAAGCTTAAGGTGATTCCTCTACAATCAGGAACAAGAAAAAGTTGCCCTCTCTCTCCATCTCCCTTCAATATTGTACTTGAAGCCTAGCTAAAGCTGTAAGACAACAAAAGGAAATCAAGGTGATCCAAATTACAAATGAGGAAGTCAAACTATCTCTATTTGCAGATGATATGATAATTTACATAAGTGATCCAATAAATTCTGCCAGGGAACTCCTACAGCTGATAAATACTTTCAGCAAACTAGCAGGATACAAGATAAACTAAAAAAAAAAAAAAAAATAGGGCTACTATATTCACATGACAAAGGCTGAGAAGCAAATCAGAGAAACATCATCCCTTACAATAGCCACAAACAACATAAAGTATCTTGGGGTAATGCTTACCAAACAAGTGAAAGACCTATATAATAAGAACTTTGTGGCTCTAAAGAAAGAAATTAAAGAAGTTAACAGAAGTGGTAAGATCTCCCATGTTCTTGGGTAGGTAGGATAAATGTAGTAAAAATGTCAATCTTGCCAAAAGCAATATACCGATTCAATGCAATCCCCATTAAAATTTCACCACAATTCTTCATTGACCTTGAAAGCTTTATATGGAAAAACAAAAGACCCAGGATAGCCAGGATAGCCAAAACAGCCCTGTACAATAAAAGATCTTCAAGAGGTATCACCATCCCTGACTTTAAGCTCTACTACAGAGCTAGAGTTCTGAAAACATCCTGGTATTGGCACAAAAATAGACAGGTACATCAATGGAATCAAATTGAAAATCCTGATATAAACCCACACTTCTATGAACACGTGATTTTCAACAAACATCTAAGAGTTTAAAATGGGGTGATGAAAACATATTCAACAAATGGTACTAGCACAATTGGATGATGGGTTATAGAAGACTGCAGATAGACCCATGCACAAAACTCAAGTCCAAATGGATCAAAGACCTCAACATAAATCCAGCCACACCATAACTCTTGGAAGAGAAAGTAGGAGGTACCCTTGTACAAATTGGTATAGGATACCATTTCCTGAACATAACTCCAGAGCACAGACCTGAGAGCAACAATTAATAAATGGGACCTCCTCAAACTTAGAAGCTTCTGTAAGGCAAAGGGCACAGTGGACAACACCAAACAGCAGCCCACAGAGATGGAGAAAATTTTCACCAATTCTACATCTGACAAATGGCTGATCTCCAAAATATACAAAGAACTCTAGAAACTAGTCAACAAAACACCAACTACCCCAATTAAAAAATGGGGTACAGAGCTGAAGAAAGAATTCTCAATAGTGGAAATCAAAAAGGCTGAAAGACACTTAAGAAAGTGTTCACCATCCTTAGCTATCAGGGAAATGCAAACCAAATCAACTTTGAGATACCATTTACTCCTGCAAGAATAGCTAAAATTAGAAACACCAATGACAACTTATGCTGGAGAGGATGTGGGGAAAGGAAAACACTCCTCCACTGCTGGTGGGAGTGCAAACTCGTATACTCATTTTGAAGATCAGTATGGCAGTTCCTCCGGAAAATGGGAATTTGTTTATCATAGGGCCCAGCAATCCCTCTCTTAGGCATATACCTAAATGATCCACATCTATGCAACAAAGTCATGTGCTCAACTATGTTCATAGCAGCATTATTTGTAATAGCAAGAACCTGGAAGCAACCTAGATGCCCCACAACTGAAGAATGGATAAAGAAGATGTGGCACATCTACACAATGGATTATTACTCTCCAGAAAATAATAATGAAATCTTGAATTTTGCAGGCAAGTGGATGGCACTTGAAGAAACCATCCTGGATGAGGTAACCCAGTCACAAGAAGAGCAACATGGTACATAATTGCTTATATATAGATTTTAGAGCTAGAGCAAAGACTCACCAGCCTATAATTCACATCATCAGATGAACTAGGATACAAGGTGTATTCTAAGAAATTCATATAAATTCCCTCACAGAATGGGGAAGGGAAAAGTCCCCCAGAGCACATGGGAAGTGGTGGCAGGGGGCAGTGAATGGAGAGAGAAGTAGGAGAAATACAAGGGGAGGAGAGGAAAGCTTGTATGACTAGGAAGATTGAGTCAGGGTATGAATAGAAGACAGAAGAGAGAGAGAGAGACAACAAGAGAGAGATAGAGACACAGAGAGAGAATGAACATAAAAGAGGAGCCATTATTGGTTTGAAAAGAAAACTGAACCTAAATAAAAGTCTAGAGACCTACAAGACTGCTGCCAACTAACAATTTGATCAACCATGGAAAGGCTACCATAAATGCCCTTCCTGGATAGTGAGATCAACAACTAACTTATCCACCATTATGGAACCCTCACCTAGTACGTATTGGATACAGAAGTAAACAGCCATGACTAAACACTGAGTTGAACTAGAATCCAGATGCAGAAGGAGAGGACAAGAACAGGTTGCCAAAACACTTAGAGATAGCTGAACTGAACAAGGGGGAGCTAACGGGCCCCCAGACTCATAGCTGGGAATCCAGCATGGGACTGACTCAGACCCCCTGAATATGGGTCTCAGACAAAAGGACTGAGCAGTCTAAGGGACCTCAGACAGTGGAGCCAGGATGTATTCCTAGTGCACAAATGGACTTTACAGACACATCCCACATGGAGGGATACTGCCTTAACCTAGAGACAGGAGAGAAGTCCTAGTCCCTACTTCAAATGACTTGCCAGATTTACCTGACCCCACCTGGATCATATTGCCCTACATATGGAATTGGGATGGGAGGAGGGTAGGGGAGGGTAGTCATGGTGCATGTGAGGGTGCAGAGAGGGTAAGAGGGAGGGAGTGAATGAGAAGTGGAGGGAGGGAGAGGGAACTGGGATCGATATGTAAAATAAAAAAGTAAAATATATGAAAGGCTTCGAAAGATGACTTTACAGTGAAGACCTCAACCAGAAAATACTGCAAGATTGAAAGAATTAACATGTACTATTTATATGAATCTTGAAAAAACATTGTCTAACACCACTCCATCTACTTTGCTAAATTAGTGTCAATGGTGTTTTTTTAAAAAACTAATATGAATCAATTACTATTATGAAAGGGAGTTATAGTGAACCAAATTTTCAACTAGATTTATGCATGAGTAATGTGTAATATATGCTACCTTCCAAATGTTTGGCTAATTTACGGTTTTGCACTTAAAAATTAATACAGCTAAATAAAAATATGTGCGGAGAGGTGGGCATGGGGCAGCAGGATGTTTAAGTCAGGAAAAGAATAGAGGAGAGTAAGAAAAGGAATATTATAATAGAGCGAGCCATTATAGGTATAAAGAGAAATCTGACATAAGGGAAATGTCCAGAAATTTACAAGGATGACACCAAATAATAATTTAAGCAATAGTGGAGAGGCTACCTTAAATGCTCTTCCTTGATAATGAGATTGAAGACTACCTTATATGCCATCCTAGAGTCTTCATCTAGTAAGTGGTGAAAGCTGAAGCAGGCACCTACAGCTAAACACTGAGCTGAACTCCTAAATCCAGTTGCACAGAGGAAGGAGTGATGAGCAAAGGGGTCAAGTGCAGGCTTAAGAAACCCACAGAAACTGCTGACCAGAAAGGAGGAACTAGTGGACTCCAGTCAGACAGTATGAAAACCAGGTAGAACTGACCCAGACTTCCTGAATGTGGGTGTTAGTTAGGAGGACTGGGCAGTATATGGGACCCATGGTAATGGATCAATATTTATCCCTAGTGTATGAATGGACTTTCGGAGTCCATTCCTCATAGATGAATACTCCCTCAGCCTAGTCGGAGGGCCAAGGTCCTGCTCCAAATGATATGAAAGACTTTGAAGAGACTTCCTGGAAGTCTGCTCCCTGGGTAGCAAAAAAAGAATGGGATGGAGGTTGGTATGGGGAAAAGGGGAGAACAGGAGAGTGCGGGAACTGGGATTGACATGTAAAACAAGCTTATTTCTAACTGAAATTTAAAAAATATCTAAAAATAAAATAAAGAATATGTTTACTCACAATTTTTAGCACCATGCATTTTCTATATCATGCATGATTTAAAAACTGAAATACACTACATCAGTTACTAATAAATACCTAATTATTTCTCAATTTAGATAAAGAGTAGAACAATTATTTTATTCCATAATCTCTTATAATTTTGAAATAACAGAATTGCCCATTTCACTGACAGTTGTTTTATGCACTCACTTTTGCATAGTATCATACTTTATATGCACACTCAAAACAACAACAACAAAAAAAAAATAGTACAATTGAGCTTTTACTGCAGTAGCACAATGAGGTTATAATACTCTACTAAAATTAAGTCATAAACTGCTTTTTAAAAAGGCTCCACACATTTTACCTTTAATGTTACAAGTGCTGCATGCTTTATTTTCATTTCAAATTTCAGATAGAATAACAGCAATTACTATAAGACCACCTGCTTTGTAAAGGAATCACCAAGGTAAGGATACTGCTTATTTGGCCATAGCCCACACTAGTGCACTAGTTGTATTCCAAAGAACTCTTTTGCCATTTCAACCCACAAAAAGCTCAATTATGAGAGGTCGTATATAGCCCATGATATTAACAAAGATATCATCAAAGCATATGGATGAACTGTATTTTCTGAATTAACAGATTCTTTTATACATGGTATCTTTGTTTCTGAGAAGAGTGTAATGTTGAAGGCATATTTTATTTTAACATGAATTTAATATTTGCTTGAGTGAATTCATGCAAGCATTTGTAGAGACAAATAGTTAAAATGTACAGATTAAGGTGCAGTATATCAGCTGATACTTTGAATATATCATTCTCATTTTATATTAAAACAATATAAGAAATATTAACTATATTTATTTATTTTTCAAGAAATGATTAAACTCTTTAATACTTTTTATTTTACATATCAATACAAGTTCCCTTTCCCTCCCATCCTCCCATGCCCCGTGACCCCTCCTCACATGCCATTCCCCACCCACTCCACAGGGAAGGTGAGGCCTTCCAGGAGGGACCATCAAAATCTGCCAAGTCATTTGGAGTAGGGCCTAGGCCCTACTTAAATAGAAATGCAGAAATAGAATTTTAATTCAATAAAATATTCTCTACCCAGCAATTCCCATGTAATGAAACTTGTAGTAGCTAAATCTAGATTCCAACTAGGCAAATGAAACCAATCATTGTAAGGCCTAGGACGGTAGCTTAATGTGTGAACCTTGGTTTATATAAGTATAAAGCATTTATAATAGTTTTAAAGTATTTTAATGAATACTAAATATGGCATCAAGAGACAATTTCAAAATGTTTATATAACTTATTATTTTTTTATTGAAAAAATAATTTATCCTTGAGTAGACTATGATAAATTTTATTCTAATGATTTCCTCTCTATATTAAGTTATAAAACACAACTTATACCTTATCTAATTATCGGTACAGTCATTTTGCAGCTTTATGTCTGTCCCTTTAAACTTCCTTCAAAATTGCCATTGAGTATTGCCATATGAGATATACAAAGTTAAACCTGATCAATATAAGTCAATACATTTCATACCTATCATAATAATTAATTCAGAAACTTGTGAATAAGAAGCAAAAAGCATGCTTTTTAACCTGTCGTTTTCTTTTATAATATATCTAGATTGCAAAGTTTGGTTCATATGGCACTGTTAACAGAAATTTGACCAACTGAATGGGGAATAAAGGGAGGTTTACCACTGGATATTTGAAAACTTGTAGAAGCAGATGTACAACAGACATTAATGTTAAGATTCATGAGAGCAAGAATAAAGACATGATTGTGGTGAAACCAGAGTGGTGAAAGCTCTGACTTAAACTTAGAAATCTGGATCAGACTGATGGCCACTGATTTCATGTATATCTAACTATATGGCCATTCTCTTCATTGCTATCATTAAATATTATTGCCATAACCAAAATGATCATATCTCTGTTCAATGAACCAGTATCATTCAGTTGGGTACTGTAAAACTAGCCACCTCCCTGTTCTGGAGAGGAATGACCTTAGAAGAGGGGAAGAGGGCATGATTCTATCATTTTATCAATCCAATATACTAATATACTTTCTAACTGATATATATATATACATATATATATATGTGTGTGTGTGTGTGTGTGTGTGTGTGTGTGTGTTTGTGTGTGTGTGTGTGTGTGTGTGTGTGTGAGTGTGTGACTAATAATATTTAAGGAAGAAGAGGTCATATTCAGTGAGTGTAGGACATAGGAGAGAAAGTTGTGGAAATGATTTAAAGACAGTACTCATGCACAAAAGTCTTAAACATTTATAATTTTTTTAAAAGTTAATAAAGACCTTGTCAAATAGCTTAATACATCTTTAAGTACATCAGTGTCACTAACTTTCACATTAGGAATTATTTTGCTCAGTTCAGTTTTTTTGACTAGAGCCTTGGGCACTAATACCAGAATAATTTAAATGATGTTATGCCTAATTACAAACTTCCTAACACTGAACTTGTAGTCAATGCAATGTGAATTGTTGGCATTAATTGTTTCAAACAGATGTGAAATATTTTCACATAGGTCTAAACTGTTTCTAAATGTAGTCATACACTTGGATGGGAAAAAATAAATAATTTGAGAGGCCAAATACACTTTATTTCTTAATTATACCTCTTGGTTTCTGGATTAAAAATACTAATGAATACAGTTGATAATAGGACTGTGATTTGATACATCTGCACACACTTGGGGGTAGTAGAAGAATAAGGAGATCATAAGAGCAAGTCAAACCAGCCGCTTTCCCAAACCATCATGCAATGTATTCAGAGTGCTCCCATCATCTTTTCATGACCACAGTAATTCTCTTTGTAAAAATAGTCATATTTCAATTATTTCAGCTCCATCTTATGCAACACAAACACACACACACACACACACACACACACACACTTAAATTGCCATTGTGCATATCATTTGTGCTGCATTCTAAAAGCCTTTTGTTGTGAGTCCTCATAGACTTGATGAATATCCCATTAGGTAAAGATCCAGGCAGCTGCAATAGTGTTTATAATTTTAATGCTTTTTAGGTTGCAATGAAAGGGCAATAATTTTGTTTCAGTTAAAGGAGAATAGTGTGAAATAACTGAGGGATATTCAAGACAGAGGTTATCCAATTTTTCTCTTCCATGGGTGCTTTATTACACAAATTAGGTTTTATTAGTCTACTTTACTGAATGGTTTCTTTAAAACAACTTACAATGATATACTATATTGCTTTATCTCCTCCTATTTTATTTAATATACTTATATGCATTCCTTCCCTTTCCATGCTCGGTTGTGCTGTGGGAGGTAAGACAGCATGCAGATACAGTAGGTTTTGATTTTGCAATCATAAACTGAAATATTTATCAAGCTCTCCCAAACTCCTCATTCTATTAAAAGCTGCAATGGTTTAGACAACCTAGTCAAAAAAAAAAAAAAAAGAGGAACATTGTATGTACTCACTCATATATGGATTTTAGACATAGAGAAAAGGATCACCAGGCTATAATTCACACCACCAAGGAGAAACCTAAGAGATTAATACAAGGTCCTTCACAGAAGGGGAAACAAGCAAGATCTCCTGAGCATATTGGGATTGGGGGAGTGGCAGTGAGTGGAGAGGAAGCTAGGAGAAAGAGAAGGAGAGTAGAGGAAAGCATGTAGGATTAGGGAAATTGAGTCAGAAGAGGAATAGAGGAGACAAAAGAGAGAGAGAGAGAGAGAGAGAGAGAGAGAGAGAGAGAGAGAGAGAGAGAGAGAGAGAGAGCTTCCATAAAAGAGGGAGCCATTTTAGGCTTGAAGAGAAAACTGACTTTAGGGAAATGTTAGAGATCTACAAGACTGACCCCAACTAACAATCTGAGCAACAGTGGAAAGGCTGTCTTATATGCCCTTCCTTGATAATGAGATTGATGACTAACTTATCTACCATTATAGAGCCCTAATCTAGTAGCTGATGGAAGCAGAAGCAGACACCCACGGCTAAACACTGAGTTGAACTGGAATCCAGATGCAGAGACAGAGGACAAGAAACCCACAGAGAAAGCTGACCTGAACAAGGGGGAGCTAATGGATCCCCAGATTGATAGCGGGGAAACCAGCATTGGACTGACTCAGACCCCCTGAACAATTGGAAGGCCTTGTTAGTGTAAGAGGTCTATGATAGTTGGAACCAAGATGTATCCCTGGTGCATGAAAGGATTTTGAGAGTACATTCCACATGGAGGGATACTCCCCTAACTTAGAGGCAGGAGGGATGGCCTAGTCCCTATATCAAATGACCTAACAGATTTTGTTGATCCATCCTGGAAGTAATCACCCTCCTTGTGGATTGGGGAGGTTGGGATGTGAGGGTAGTCGGAGGGCATAGGAGGAAAGGCATGATGGGAAGGGAGAGAGGGAGGGAGAAGGAAACTGGGATTGATCTATAAAATAAGAAAAGACAAATTTCTAATTCTTCAAAATTGTTCATTTTCATGAAACACAAAAAGTAACAAATTTGTTTTCCAGTGAAACTTCACTGATAATCTAAATTTATTACATAGCAATAGTGAGTGTATTTTGAGATGACTATAAAATACATATTACTTACTAAAAGACACAAGTAACTGATATTTAAGATGAAATCTTTTGAAAACTTAAAAATCTAACTCTTTTTATTTTGACCCAAAAGACTAAAGCAAACTTTCCCCACAAAAGTCAACATGGACTCCACTATATATTCAGTAAAATAGTCTATATAAAAATGGAATTGTAGGACAAATCTTAGAAGTGACCAATACCTGAATAGTTTCACAAAAGGAATTAAGGGTCATGAAATAGCCACAGAATCTGAATATATATTCAGAAATCCTGAACAGGAACACACTTACATCTCTTCTTAATTCTTCTTAAGGATGGAAAGGTGTGTTTGTGCCTGCTATATATGAGATTTTCAGACCAAAAGGCATTTCCTGATGTTAGCTTCAGCCAGGAAGATCTATAGGTCCCAGGTGCACTATCCTTTTTTACACAAGTAAAAAAAAAAAAAAATGCTCACCTTGCAGATCTTCCCTTTGCAAGCTTGGAGAACTGTATTCTACTCCTCAGAGCAAGCATAAATTTAGAAAATGAAAACAGACATTCCAAAGCTGCACACCTCCATTGTCATACACACAAACACACCAAACTCCCCTACTGCACAGGCAAATCACACACACATACACATAGAGATACAGAGAGAGAGAGAGAGAGAGAGAGAGAGAGAGAGAGAGAGAGAGAGAGAGGTAGAAGGGAGGGAGGGAGGGAGAAAGGGAGGGAGAGACAAAGAGTGGGAGGAAGGCAGAGAAAGTAAAACTTCACTGTTCAAAATGCAGGTAGTTTATTTTCAGTTTAGGGATATCCAAAAAATTGTAGCAGAATCTTTAGGGCTAGTCACATTTTAAAAACAGTGTTTTGTAAAAATTTTCATGAAATATCCTAAAGACATTTTTCAAAACTGTAAGCATGAAAGGGTAAAATATGAACTATTTCCAGATGGCTAGTAATTAATAGCACAACTATAATATTGGTGTGATGCCAAATACCATTAACATTAAAAGGTAATGAAAGACTTCATGGAGATGTGCAGATAAGTTGAGAAAGATGATTGGTTTTGGGAATGACAAAACTGGGTAATAGCAATCATTGCTCAGTTCTTAGATTAAACTATTCATTAGACATCATAAGGTATATACCTCTTACATATGTATACATAAAATTATTAAGTATATTAGAAATTGCTGTGTAATAAAACCCAAGTGTGGTACTAACTAAATAATTGATGAATTTCTTATAAAATATGCTATCAAATCAAACTTCGAGGATAAAAATCACAGACCCACAAAATAAAAAACTCTTGATAGGCTACTGGAGCAATCGGGGTCATGATCAATAGCAAATGGCCTAAGGGGGGGCTAGTCTTAATGATTACTGTTATTAGAAAATCAATAAAAATAAAATGAGATATTCACCATGCATCTGTCCACTTGCTGAAAAACATTTATGAAGTTTCTGGAAATACTCATGTACTCATTCATTCCTTAGCATGTGGCTACTAATGCTATAGTGTTTTAGAGGGCATAAACTAAATAGCCCTAAATAGTCTTAACCTGTAAGAACACTTGTTTACATAATGAAAAATATGGTAATCATAATAGCAACCACAAAAAACTACTATAACTACCATTTACCAAATGCTATTTATTGCCAGACACTGGGCAGTGTGATATGTGATATTAGTCTCAGTTCACATCAACCATAAGAAATGAATGCTATTTATTATAATCAGTGAATGATGAGCTCTAAGAATGAAAGCAGGTAGTTTTCTTGCCTAATGTTTTCCATATAATCACTAGCAACATTGGGATTTCAAAAAAAATGGATGACTCCTATTAATTATAACTACTATTTCAAGCTGATTAATCAAATATTTAAGTAGTAATATGGTGAAGTTAATATATGTTAATTAATACTATATATATATATATATATATATATATATATATATCAACTTGATAACTGATAAAAAAAAAAACAGTATCTCCTGAAGAATTTAAAACACAAAACTGGTGTTGGTGTAGAAAATGAGCTGTCTTTTCCTCATAGTCCACTCATTCATCCATCTTTCCATTTTCTTCTCTCTCCTTCCTTTTCTCCCTGTTCACCCTTCCATTTCATTTCTTGCAATAAAATAGTGTGATAATTTGTCTTTAATAGTATTGTCTATTTAACTCAACATATATAAAGTCATGACAAAGTAAGTCTTTTTACACTACTTAGAAACTAAAAACTAAAATGTATATGCACACATATTATATGTAGTGCAATAATAAACTTAATGGTTGTAGTAATGTGTATTTTCCTCTAAAAGAAAATTGTGTGTGTGTGTGTGTGTGTGTGGTTGTACATGCATGTGGTTCCCAGGATTTAACTGTAGGAGGTTTGGATTTAAAGATTAGATAAAGACCAAATGGTCAGAAACATACCATCACATATTGTGTGCATTAATCATCAAGTGATCAGATAGAAACATAACCATCCAGACAGCTGACCATCTGTTTTGCTACATTGTAAATCATTATATTTATGAATAAATAATTCCTACCTTGGTAAATTTATTATTGCTGAATTATTAAGTCCTAGTAAGTTGTTTGGGTAAAAAGGAAGAAGGTAAAAGCAAAACCAATATTTAAGATAAGATGAAGGTGATTTTAGTCTACATTAGAAAGTCTGCCCTTCCTTCTTCTAACCTTACTCACCCTGTAGGTCTACAAGAAAAAGTGCTTGAAGTGAGTGTTCAAAAAACCACACAAATGAGACTGGACATTATCTTGGTTAACTGATAAGATTCTACTATTGGGATTTAAGAAAAGAATATTTGGACCACTGATACATATTTCCAAAGAAAGAAATTAGTTTAATATTCACACATCTGGTTATAAAAATACGACTCAGTATATAAAGTACTTCCCACTTAGCTAAATTATATAAGCTTAATTTATAGTCCTATATTTATTTATAACAATACTGTAACTCACAAAACACAGCTAGGAGCAAATTTTGCTTACTTCATTATAAATAATAAAAAGCCTAGAATGCTTTCTTGAGAAATTCCATAAATGTTACTATTAATCACAGAAAATTTTATTCATTTTAAATTTGCTTAATGAAGTCCTAGGAGCAGGCAATAACTTTAGACCTGATGTTATTTTTGACATTTAAATTCTCTGAAATGACACTGAAGAGCTCATTTGAAATGATTTTTTTAATGGGCTGATTAAAAAGCACAGAGAACAGATATTTACAGTTCAATACTGCTCTTTGAAGCCTTCTCTTGCCACTTTGAAGAAATCAGGAGAAAAATTAGACTCTTTTCATTATGCAATGATAAGTGTTTATTTTATTTTTCTTGTACACCATTAATTTAATGGTAGATGTTTTTTAGTTATAAAAAAAAATGCTTATTTAACAAACAATGACCTTTATAGTCCCATGTTGCTCACTTAAGTTAGTAATCTAAAATCTAAAGCCATTTCTCTTTCAAGCTGTCTCTCTCTGGCTAGTGTTTTGTTAGCAGTATTACCCGTGTCTGGTTTTCCAAACTGGTGATGATAATCTTTCCTTTATCTACCATATGCATTCTTCTTTTCAATTTAAATACTCAGTGCTACATTCTTAATTTCCCATATAGTTCTCCAAACTATATGGGAGTCAAGCACTGAAATACTCTTTACCTTATAGCCTATGATTCCTGGGTGACCCTCTTTCTCCATTCACTGGATGAAGTTACTGGACACTTAATATGTCTAACAATATTGACAGAGATGGAATGGTCCTGTATTGGTTATCTGACAGAGTGGCTGTGAGAATGTTAGGCTATGTGGTAAGTTTCACAAAGAATAAGCTTCCCACAAAGCTGGGCCAATTGAAGAAGAACTCACTCTCTCAAGTGTGAAATTAAATAACACATAGATGACAGATGAGATTAGGTCTGTCACATGGAAACAGGCAAAATGTTTTTCCGTTGACTCTCATCCCTAAATATCATCATCCTTTGGTACTCAATGCGTTAGATTCCTAATGACTAGTGTCTACATGTGAATTTTTCATTTTCAAACACACATCAAATTTGCATCTATTTTTCTATTGGCTAGCTTCTGTTCTTCATAGCTATGATTTCCATTCATATTTGCACAGTATATGGATGACACATCTGTACATGATCTTCTCTGGGAATGGAAGACATGCACACCCTTTATATGTTCAGTGTTGCTCAGTGAGGATGCTTAGAACAAAATGTTAAAGTGGAAAACTACAGTTGACACCGCACCAAGCTTCTTTGCAAAGAAGGATACTAGCTATCAGAATAATAATTGGGTGTGATTTTTAAGCTTCTTATTTGTTGAAATTAATTTAATAAACATGTGACTACAGGAAGTTATGTTATCTACAATATAGTTATGTATTAAAGGAAAAATGCTGACTGAGGCTCATAGATCTTTTGCCACAGTGTAGTGATTGTCAAATGGCTTGACTAACATATTTATAACATAAACACAAATACACAAAATCAAATGCACACACACAGACGGGTAGAGAGATGGAGGAAAGGAGAGTTAAGGTAACTAGGGAGGAGAGAAATGAGGGGAAAAAAGATATTAGGGAAGAAAAAACTTGAAAGATAGAGGCAGTGGAGATATGAGTTGTGTGGATTGTCCTTGTTATTATTTACCTGTGGGATATAGTTTCATAAAGGCATCGTTTGGTCAAATAAAAATGATGGCAGCTTTTCCACTATATATTTCTTTTTTATAGCTGTTCCCATTTAATCTTAACTATGTAATGATTTTGAAGATCAGTTATTCTTTTGATGACTGAGATCACAGAATGCACAATCATATATTTTCTATGACTTGAACTCTTAATAGTCATATTCATAGCGAGGGAGTAGTCATCATTTGATAACATACCTAGTAAAACACAATCAATTATTCTCACCCTCAGTTGAATTGTATCTATTGTGCATGTAAAATAAGATGGAAACCTGGAGTACCAGTGTGTTTATATTAGGGAATAAACATCAGATAAATACATATACCAAGGCTAAATCATTGTTTTAGTGTTTTCTCTCTCTGGACCACTCTGCATTTCCCCCTTCAGTGTCATTTTATTTTATTGCAAAGTGTTCATCCTTTGATACATGTTTCAGCTGAGGATTGCAATATATATTGTTGTGTGATGAATTAGACACCAGGTTCTTATACAAGATAAAATGTCCTTTATCAAACATAAATATTATAGAAATGTGTACCCAGGAGGAAAATGGGTTAGACAATCTGCTTGATTCCCTTTATAGTTGAGGGGAAAATAAATGTAATCAAGAAACCAAGTGTGTGTGTGTGTGTGTGTGTGTGTGTGTGTGTGTGTGTGTAGTTGCTGATGGCAGGAAGAGTCAATAAGGATTTCTCTGGGTTTATTCAGAACCTGCTAATTTCACATAGTTCAAAACTGTCCACACAATTAATATGACAATGTAAAATATTAATGGTGAATATAAACTGACTGCTCCCTTTCATCTTTCTACTTATTTGTGAATTAAGGGGTTACTGATCACTTGAGTTTGAATTGACTTACATAGATTAATTATCTTTACCTATACTCTCAATTTATCCATTAGTGTATATAAACTTAGTATAAGATCTCTATAAGGTGCATATTTTTATGCTTAAGAAAAAATAAGTCAGCTATAAGCCAGCTATAAGCCAGCCATTTGATATACATTTTGATACAAGTACTTGAGAAACAAAGGCAAACACATCTCTGTGAGTTCAAGTCCAGCAAGGAAGTAACAATACAGGGTGATTCTGTTTCAGAAAAATGATAGAATTATTCAGAGAGAAGAGCTGTTATAATTAACTGGCATTATATCAGTACAGCATTTATATCTATCCTATCAGGTGTGTGTGTGTGTGTGTGTATGTGTGTAGTCATACACAAAATACATGGTGTATTTTCAGCTTTCTTGTTACTGGAACTTAAAAAGTCACAACTAAAAATATCCCATCTGCAGGATATCCTTCCTGAGACTTTTTCTAGCCCTGTTGCTCTGATGTTGCTTGCCCTTTTGTATTCTTCCCACTAGGTTTGTTGTTCTATTGAGGCTTTAATTAACTGAGGAAGATAACATTGCTTCAATATGCAAAGTCATCTACAAAATGCTTCATATACTTCTTGGAACAGAAATAGCATTTTATTTAACTCCTTTCTCTTCCCTAGTTTTCTTCACTGACTGCTAAGAATCACTTTGAAAGAAATTTCAGATCATGCCCATCTTGGGTAAGTGTTTAAATGATACAACATAGCTTTTAAAATTCTTTCTCCAGATTTTTGTTTATAATGATCTCTATCATGCCTTGGGTACCTTGATGTATTTCTTAACCATGGTATTGTTTAACCAATACTCAGAACTGGAATTTTATTCAAGACTTTGGATGGTAGACATGGTAATAATACCTGCTAACTCGATGAAAGAACCTAGGTGCAAGCCACCACAGCTACTGGGATGTGGCTGACCCATTGTTAGATGTTCACACCTTCATCATAAGCTTAGCTGCAGAGAACAACATTCCTTCAACTCCCTTTAACTCTCTTCCTTTTCCCTATCTTTTCTTCCATTCTCCTTTTTCATATCCCCTTCTCTTTCTCCTTTCTCTTTCTCACCTATCACTTTCCTCTCAAGTTTCCTCCTCCCTTCTCTCCCTTCCTTTCTTTCTCTTCCTTACTTGTCACTCCCTTCCATATTCTAACCCCCATATACTTCTTAGCTACCCATCCCTCCTTCCCCTTCTCTTCCTTCCCCCTTTTTTGCATTCCCAAACGTTCCCTTCCCTGTTTCTTTCTTACAGTCTTTCTCTTCACTTTCATTACCTCATTTCCTCTCCCTTGAGCCAATCTATGGGCAATGAGAAAAGATCTTTTCGTACAGTGTAAGTACTATTTAGGCAGCGTGGCAATGTATGCTGTAGAACTCTACTTAGAATTAACCAAGGCTTTACTGCTTAGCTTGTTTGTATCTTAATATTTTCTCCACTCAACTCCATTGTCATTGAATCTACTAGTGTTCTGTTTGTGTACTGTAAATGCTATTAACCTGAGTTTATTTTTTAAAGGTTCAAACTTGTCAAGGTCAAAGACAGTTTAATGTATGTTCTACTTGTGAGGTTTCTTGTCTTTTCCAATATTATTTTTGACAATATTTCTCCCTCTAATAGATTATTTCAGGACCAAATATAATGTATAATACATATAACATTTATTCCTTAATGCTTTGAGTCTCAACAATCTCATAATCCTTTATCATTTATGATGCTTCAAGTTTGAAAAAGGAAAGGAATTATCTTTCAAGATAATTCTGAAATGACCTTTTGTAACTCATCAAGATTACATATAGCTTATATATCACAAGTCAGTTGGTAGTCTCATGAATATTTCTTTGAAAAACAGCCAATTGTTTAGATTCCATCTTACTTAAAAGAGAACAAAATACTATAGAGGATTTGGCAGATGTTTCAGAACAACTTGGTTCCTTGTTTTAGTTCTTAAATTAGAAAAACCTGGGAAATCCTCACAGGGTGAGATCATAAAATCATTTCCTTTTAGGAATATGGATTTCATGTTTCTATTCATTCTTTTAGATCAAAGTTTTGTTAAAAGTGAGTAGATCATTATTGGAAGATAATAACATATATTGTAATATGGAAATGGATATATTTAAATCTATTCCATCAGTTTAACTGTATGCTATTAGTCATTTAAATGGGTACAAGACAAGTTAATATAGATTTGTAGAATTTTAGAAGTTCTTTAGGGTAAATTTGGGGGAATTTTTAACTAAAATATTTAATTAATATATCATGAGTTAGTTACGTGTGCATTAGCTACAAGGTAAGGGACTTTTAAAGAACATTGCCTGCTTCATAGCATGTTGGAGTTCATTCTAGACATTAAACGAGACCAATTTCAATTAACTAATTAATTAAATACAAGTCAAATAAAATTGTGGAATACAAAGATGCTGAACTTACCATAAGAAAATAATGGACGTAAAGCTTATGAATCAATTACAAGTAAAACTAAGCTTTTTATCCAAATTTTATTACATATTTGTAATATTACATATTTGTAATATTTTAAAAGAATCAGACTCCCATCATGTTTGATTCCTTTCATTCTAATTATTTACCTGTTATTTATTTGCTCTAAATAAAATTTTAGTTTTATCTGTGAGTTACAAATATTTTATCAATAAGTCTTGGTATTTAGGGTATGATAATCACAATGTAGAATTATTAAAGGCTCAGTTTAAGTACCATGAGGTAAATAAAATATATGTTGGAACTTGGAGAAGTCAGTGTATCTTATTAGTCAATGCTCTTTGCTGTTTTGGACCATTGGTAGAAATCTGTGCTATTGGGTTAATAAATGCTTGAATCTTCCCACTCATGGCTATAAACATAGATCTCAAGACCTCCAAAGTCTTCAGCATCACTTCTGCCTCTGGCTTCTGTCATGGCATGTCCTTTCCCTGAAAATGTTTTCATGAGCACACATCAAAAATTTTCTCTCTCTCTCTTTTTTCCCAGTATTCAGTTACCTATTAAATTCCAGGGAAATCATTTGTTGCAAATTACCATAAAACCCTGTCTCTTAGATAATCTCCTCACTTCCTAGGTAGAAAAGTTATAGGAAAATAAAATAACTGAAGAAGCTATCAAATAAGGGGTGTTTCCTAATAGTTTATGAGGTGGTCAGGGATGAAAAACTTACTTAATTTTTATGGGTTTCCCTTTGGCTTACATATAGCCACCACTGTGATTCCCTTTCATCTTCCTCTCCCATTGTGCCTATATGCTACTCTTAAGAAATACAGATTACCTCTTGCTATAAGAACACCAATCACATTACAGGACCCATACTCCTTAGCTGATGCTAATATCAATCTGAAAATGTAATCACATTTCAGAGTATAAGAACTAAGAGCTTCAACAAAGAGTACAAATGGACTCAGTTCAACAAAGAAAAATCTTTTCATGCTTTATAATTTTCATCATGACTCAATTTTAAAGGTTGTTTTTAATTATTATTTTCTGTTTGTATATATTTCCCATTCCAATGTCATATGTATGAAGGTGTGTTGTGTGTGTGTGTGTGTGTGTATGTGTATATGTGTGTGTGTGTGTGTGTGTGTGTGTATGTCTTTGTGTATTTTTGTCTCCTCTGAATATCACAGTTTCAGACTCTGCATGCATCACAAGGCATTGAGTAAGCATTTGGAATCCATCAAGATGGCCAGTACATTTCATTAAGGGTGATTTATGTCATTGGAAAACACAAATTAGTACTGTTGTTAATTTGAGATTATTTATCTCTTAATAAGAAAACAAATCCAAAAAGCCATCTCTAAAGGGCCAGCTGGATTGGCTTGCTATATGCTTTGTAGCAAAAAATTATTTCCTATCTATACAAGCTAAATTCTTAAATTTCTTAAGGAAGTCTAGGCACTATACTTAACATCCTTCCTTGTACTAACAGGTGGAATATGAGAACATTTCCTCCTTTAATGTCTTTTTGGTCATAGTTCTCAGGTAATGTTTGGGATTGTCGTAGTTTTCTATTGAGACAAAACACCATAACCTAAGTATCTTATGAAATAAAGCATTTCATTTGTTGAGCTACAGTTTCTGAGATGATGGTAGTGACTACAATCATCATGATGACACAACATAGCAACATTTAGGCAGGCCTAGTGCTGCAGTGGTATCTGAAAGATGACAGGTTGAGAGCAACAGAGGGAGATGAGGTAGTGTTAGAGGGAAGAACAGTAGGAGTAGAGATTGGGGGTAGGCATAGGCAAGGGTAGGAGTAGGGTTAGGGCCAGGGTGAGGCACTAACTGAGAATGGCATGAACTTTGAAATCTCAAAGCCTTCCCTTAGTGATACATTTCTTCCAACGAGGTCATATGTTCTAATCCCTCCAAACAGTCCTAGTAACTGGAGACCAAATATTCAAACACATGAGTCAGCAGGGGGAATTCTCATTCAAACCACCACAAAGTGGAATCCTAGGCCTTAGTGTGAGAGAGAGTCATCGCCAGGTTCATACTACATACTGGAATTACCTTGAGGAAAGGCATCGATCAGTCAAAGTACTGGCACTGAGTTATTACCTGAGCAACAAAGACTTTTGTTTGAGTCTTATTCCTCAGAAAAATTGGTGATTCACTTTCACACATATGTACTTTAGTGAGTTTTCATGGGAAATACTAGTGATACAAATAAAGACTTCCTTGTTTCATGTCAAATTTATGTAATTCTAATGGGCAGGTTATATACTTTGGGAGTTGCCATTACTATCTTTTGAATAATTTACTTTGAAAAGCCTCATCTTAAATGCTTGGTGTGGTAACTGTGTACTTATAAAATATGCTTGATTTTAATGAGAGACCACATCTCCTTCCCTCTTTTTGTTTTCAGAAAAAAAAAAAAAACAAAAGAAAAAGAAAAAAGGTAAGGCTTTTTCTTGTCACAGAATCTCTGCATGACATGCTGTGCTATCACAGTACTATGACAATGATGACAAAAAGTGTTGGATTGCAAACATGGCAGCCATCACCTAATAGAAGCCATTCCCTCCTGTAAAACTAATTATCTCATGTTTATGTTACAGTGACTGGATGCTGACTCACACATCTGTTAAGGCTAATAATATAGAAGCTTCATAGGATAGGATTCTTTCCCTCTTTACAGATGCCTTTTCAAAGCCAAATCCATTACCTAATTTACATTTTCTGAATGATGAAATAACTTTATTTCTCTATGTTTAAATCATGCTTTGGTATTGAATGTAGAAATCTTTGCTTAAGATATCACCAAACAATATAAATGTAATTTAATAAATTGTCATTATTTTGTACTTTCAGAAAAGTACATATAATTATGTATTTTGGTATGTGTACTAAGATTCAATACATATTGACAGAGTGAATACTACTAAATAAAGCCTAAATATCTAGTTAAAATAATCTATCATGTGCCTTGTAAACTTGGGTCCTTCTTAAAAATACAGGAATTATCAAAATTTAAGTGAGGTGTCATATTTTACAATTATTTTCATGGTAATCATTAACACAAAATATGAAAGAGTTCCAATTACTGCACAAATTAAAATAATAATGTTCTTACTTGTCAATAGCTACAAAATATTTTAATTCTAAGTGAAAGATATTACTCAGATAATGGTTATCAATAATTACTCTCTCCACTGAGGAAAATATACTGGTTATGTTCTGATGAGAGATGTCATTCAGTATATATGTTTCTCATACTGGTTAATGAATAAAGCACTGTTGTCCAATGGGAAAGCAAGATAGGGGGGACTAGGAGACAAGGAGGAAATAGGAAGGAGTCAAGATGGAGAATCTGGAGAGAACAGGATGCTAGCCAGCTCTCTGGTAAGATGAAAGCATGTGGAAATACATAGATCATCAGAAGTGGATTAATACAGAGCTAGCTGATAAGAAACAGGTAACTGGCCAACAGCATTATATCTAATACAGAGTATCAGTGTGTTAATTGGGCCTGGTGCGGCTGCAGGACAAGACCAGCAGTGGGCAGAAAAACCTTACTCTTTACATATGGCACCCACTTAAGAACTTCCATTTAAAATTTAACAAAAGCTTTAAAAAGGGTTTTAGAAACAAAAGAACAGAGACAAGCAAGGATTCTTGGTAGCAGCATTTTCTCGGTTGGACTCTGCTTTGCTAGATACAAGCAGATATTTGCCTGGCTCCATTAAGGAAGTTTCCTGACTCAGCATAAGAGCATAAATCCGCATGGCTTTAAAAAAGCACAATTTATTGGTGTGTACAAGAGCTGGCAATGGCAGTGACCACATCTCCAAGGTGGCAACATGCTGCTGGATGGCAGCACAAACCAAGGCAGTGAGCACAACTCTCACTGCTGGCGGTAAAATAGCCACCACTATCTTTGATAAACCAAGACCGACACAGCTATGACTTTCATTTTAGTAATGTTGTTGTTTACCAAATAAAAGACTCGTGGCCAGAAAAAGATAAAGATTTACAGTAAAGACAGATTCACATTAAAAAAAAAAAATCGGTAAAGGTTTAAGTGTGTTCTAAAATATATGTAGGCTTGGGAGAGAAATGGAATAAAATGGTTTTTAAAATACAGCTAGGAGTTTGGTGTGGTGGCACAAGCCTTTAATTCTAGCACTCGTGAGGCAGAGGAAAGCAGATCTTTGTTTTTGCAAAGTAAACCTGGTATACCCTTTCTCATTCTGCTTTAAAAAAAATATTTCCTAGTGTGTTTTCCATGAGGATATTTAAGAAAAGGGGAGACCACAGAAGAACAAATTAGAGAAATAATACATTGTAATAAACAAAATTTAAATATTGAGACACAGTTCTCCTGTCTTGGCCTCCATACTCTTTAAGCATGCCTTGTAAGCATCTCAGATGAATACTCATGGGGAGAATACTCATTAAGAATAAAAACATTAATTCACAATCAAACATATGTATCAATGTCATCTTCACCTCATTTTCTGGAATTGGGGGAAGGCATTGTGTTCCATCTAGTGTGAATGAATCTCTATGACATGGAGACATGTTTTAAAATCCTTGCTCAGAACTATAGCACTCTTTGTTCATCAACATTCCCTATTCAATCTCAATCAATCATTAAGTTCAAATATAATATTTAGATATGAAAAGATAAAACCTCAGGGTGGCAGTTAATCACTTCAGGTTACATTTGTGATTTCTCATGCCCCCTTTATGATCAACCACTATGGTTGACATTGCAGTTTATAGGAAAATAACTTTTCCTTGACAACTGATTCAATAACACAATTTCCTTGACTGCCTACCCCTCTTTGTCACATTTTATAGATAAAAGTCTATAATTTTAATCTTTGCCTACTGATTTCTGTAATCAAAAACATTTCTTATGTGCATTGCTAGTTTTTCTTTGAGTATTTTCTTTCCTCTCTCCCTCCCTCCATCGCTCCTTCCTCCCTCTCTTCCTTCCTGTTTTGTATCTTGTCCAGCTTTATTTAGTTATTAGGCTATAATACCTTCTACCACAAAAAGTACAGAGTATGTTCCAGATTTCTTAAAAAGAGATCATCCCTAGGACTGAACCCTGAAACTCTGGGTTCTGATGTGTGTGTGTGTGTGTGTGTGTGTGTGTGTGTGTGTGTGTTTGTGTGTGTTTGTGTGTGTGTGTGTGTGTGTTAATATTAACTCCACTTTAAATTGCTCATGTTCAACTTAAGAGAGCTACTTCTCTATGTATATTAAAAATAATTGTTGGAATATGTTAATTAATTTAGTGTAACATTAGAAAGCTGGTTCTTTCTATTTAAAATCAGTTCTGAAAATATATGTATTAAAACACCTAAAAATATGTATTTAATCATTTCCATTAACTAATTTCATTGTTCCTCTCATTCAAATCTATATGAATTATAAAATTTCTATTTAAATTCACAGATGGTTAATGAAACTGTAGAAAACTCTCTGCTAAATCTTAATTGCTATAACTAAGTGACATACATAGGACCATTTTTTCTTGACCATGAATACTTTTATGAATTACTTGATTATTAATTAATTTTATTGTATTCTAGAGCTTTATATACAGATTCCAAAATGGTTACAAGCAATGTTTCATTTTATTTCTAAACCTTAGTTTTCACTCAATTTATGCATGTAATTTTTGTTTTTATCCATCTCTCAAAAACTACATATCAAATATTTATACAGTAATAAACCTTATGTCTGTTTTTCTTTTTATAGCTATCTTAAAAATAAAACTAGAGTGAAGAGAATACAGTACTTCTTTGTATGATTTTTCTATATTTAGTTCTTATTGTCTATATTTCTACTTGTGTGACTAAAGGGATATAAATTAAGAAAATATATAATCAAAATCCTATAACTCTGTGCCATGATATATAGACATACAGGAATAAATATATAAAAGTTCTTTATTTCACATATGACATCACACTGATTATCTCTCATGAAACAAAAGCTGTCTCTTCAACAGCATTCCTGACGATTTAAGGAGGTAAAAGTTCTGCCTGCTTTTATGCTGCAATTTATTTTAAAGATTTGTTATACGTAGGGTGATGCCTTCAAGAAGGGGTCATCTAAATCTGTCAAGTAATTAGGAGTAGGGTCTAGACCTTCCTCCAGTTGGGGATGGGTGGGACGGAAGGGGTTCGAGGGGCATAGGAGGGTGGGAAAAAGGGAAAGAGGAAAGGAGGGAGAAGAAACTGGGATCGATATGTAAAATAAAAATTAAAAAATAGAGAGAGAGTCAGAGAGAGAGAGAGAAAAAGGAACATAAAAAAGGAAGCCATTATTGGTTTGAAGAGAAAACTAAACTAAAGAAAGGGGTTAATAATTAAGACAGAGCTAGCCGATAAGAAAATAGTAACAGTCCAACAGCATTATATCAAATACAGTGTCTCTGTGTGTTATATGAGGCTGGTGCAGGAGTGGGTCTTGACTGGCGAGGAAACACCTACTCGTATAGTTCATTTCTAAATTTAAGTATCTATATATTCAATGTACGTCCATCACTTAATGAATGTGTTACATGTTTGTTTATAGACACATTTCCCTAACTACTTCAATTTTCTTGTGAAATTGCATTAGGATTGTCATGAATTTAAACTTGAAGGGACACATAGTTTGTAGATAAGTGGTATTTTATGTTAAATTTCAAGAAGACAAGCATTATTTTTCAATTGGAGGTTGAATATTTTTATTATGAGTACTTACAGTGAATGCATAAATGCCACAATAACCCTATTTTGTATGTGTGTTAATTGTGGTGTGTTTTTCTTCAGTACCCTAATCTTCCCATGGAATAGTATTTGTACAATTTAAAAATAGAGTTTCAGCAATACAGTCTATAAAATTCATGTGTACCAAAAAGCAATAACAATTTGATAGATGGACCTAATTTTTAAAGACTCCATACACCTTGGTCATTGGACTCAAAGGAGTCAAACTGATAGTGATAGGAAATTTCCTCCTTGCTAATTGGCATTCATAGTGCCATGAAGTGCTTTTCAGATTGCTCAAGAAGAAAAGGTATTAACACTATTGCTCAGCTATGAATCCTGAATGATAAAGCAACAAACTTTCTGACAAGAAATGCCATTAATGGACTTGTAGAATTAGTTTTATGGGGGTAACCAACAACTTTCTAGCTGTTACACAGAAGAAAAACATGCCTATCACAGTAGATGTGGCTAAGAACCCACAGCTAAGAAATGCCTAGGGCCTTGAGTTGAACCTACTGCTTTTCTTTTGCTACATAAATAAAGATGGTATCAAACTTCTTTCTAAACATGTGTTTTAATCCCCATAGGTTAGTTCATCTGACTGCTTATCAGAGAACTATCTTTATGCAGTGATTGGAGGGCATACAACAGGTAAAAAGGCAGAAATAAGTGTCTGTGGAATTCTCAGCCATGAATATATGTGTGTGTCTGTATGGAACATAAACATATATATGTTCCATTTATGGCAGAGCACTAAACATATATGGAACATACACACACATGGAACATATATGTAATATAAATAGAATATATGAGTATATATATAGAATAAATATATACATATATAATGCATGTGTGCACACATAGATATATACATATATATTATACATGTTATATATAATAATTATACATATATATATATATACATATTATTATTACATTCATTTGCTAATTCTAAGATATGTTTGAAGAAGACTGTCTAAAAACTATAATAACTACAATCCAGGGAGAGCCAGCCTTAAACGGTGTTTTCTGGAAATGAAAAAAAAAGTTTCCCTCCTACAATCAAGGCATCTGTAGTTGTCAGTAAAAGACCTGTACAGGATCAAGCCAAACAATTCAGAATGGGCGTAATGGAAGTAGATTTGGCACACAGTCCGTAGCAGTGGAGTATCTGTTGATATTGCTGAGGTGCCATTCATGTTGCTGTCTTCTGAGAAATTATACTTTAAGAGATGGGATGGGAGGGAAGGGTGCATGTGAAGGTAGGAGAGAGGGAATGCAGAAGGAAGGGAAGGAGGGAGGGGGAACTGGGATCGATATGTAAAATAAAAATAATGAAAAAAAAGAGGAAAAAAAACAATTGGCAACACTGATTAAGTGGTTACTTAAATTAAAACCCATAAATAAGGGCATGAAGTGAATAGATTTGGTGTGAGTGAAGATGAAAAGGGAGTGGAAGTGATTGTAACACATCAATATGTTGTATGCATGCAAGAAATTCTCAATGAATTAATAAAATATCCTATCAAAATCATGGAGACAAGAGCAAAAGGAAAGTATCAAATAGATGTCTTCACTCTCAATGTGTATGCTACACTGTCTAGTATTTACACAATTATGTGTTGACATTGTTCTCTTAATTGGAAAGATTTCTTTCTTTTTAGAAAACATTACAGTATTTTAAGATTTTGTATTGACAATACAACAAATAAAGAGAAGTGTGCTAATGACATTGCTAAACTTCATCACATTAGTAGGCAGGGTAGAGTTTGAATAATTAGTTGTTTCCTCTCAGGAATTAGATCAGACATTGAATTCTCATGATCCCCACACAATCATAGAAATAGAACCATATTGATTTCACACAGACAGTTAGCCATCACAGAACCATATCTACTACTATAATTATAAAGCTTCTGGCTTCCTTATTCTGATTGAAATACCAAAAGGTATGTGTGTGTGTGTGTGTGTGTTGTGTGTGTGTGAGAGAGAGAGAGACAGAGACAGAGAGAGACAGAGAGACCGAAAGACAGAAACACACACAGACACACACACTCTCTCTCTCTCTCTCTCTCTCACACACACACACACACACACACACACACAGAGAGAGAGAGAGAGAGAGGGAGAGAGAGAGAGAGAGAGACAGACAGAAGCAAAAAGCAGGAAACAGTTTAGAAGTTTGTCTCCACTGAAGGGATTCCCAAACCTGTTAGTCTAACATTTCAGTTTTCAGTTTGAAAGAATTGTCATGGAATCTACTTATAATGAAGTTGCTACTTTTTAAAAAATGGCCATTAGTGACATACTATGTGCTCCATTTTCATAATTATAATTAAATTATGATACAATAAATGTTGTTCTATTTATAGGTTTTAGATGCATTAGAATATTCCAATATAAGATGAATATTTCAATATAATATGTAACTATGAGCTACAAATCAAAATTTATATTTTAACTTCAATTTAAGGCATATTATGTCCTTGGTAATTATAGGAGAAATGCTTCTGAAGAGACCATTTCTCTTCAAACTGAACCTAGTTATCTTATATAATGTCTTTTTATGTATATTACTTCCTTAAATACTAATTTTAAGAATAAGTTTTCAAGAACTAAGGTCAGCTTTTTAAAAGTTTATATCTTCAACGTTTGGCATACTTATCCTATCAAAACCTGGAAACTTCAAGTATAAATGTTAAATAAATTTCAATTCATAGTGCTACATCCATTAATTGGTGATGTATACCAGTACAAGTTCATTGATCATCTACCAATTCTCCCTTGTATGTAATTTCATTCTTAAGGAGTCACAATTAGATTCAATAAGTGGTAGCATTCCATTAAAAAAACGAGTCTGGCTTGGCTGCAGAAACAGCCAATTAATAATGAAATATAAAGTGACTTACATAATTTCTCACATTGTAACATCTAGCTCATTGAAACACTGGAAAATTCTTTTATCTGTAGTCATTTAGAAATGACTTATTTTGAATGGTTATGTATTTAGGTTACTGATTCAATCAACCAGGAATCATATATATTTCCGATAGCTTCCTCTTTATAATGATGAGGTTATTTTTAAAAGATATACAGTGAAACATTAAGCTGTTTTAAAACAAATCTTCATTTTATTAAAGTCATAGGGAAGTAATTTAAAAATTTAAATATATAGTCTCATTTAAAAACCAACATCAGGTCTTTTTGAGGGCAAGATATCTTTTTACATTTTACAATTCTGATTTACACACACACACACACACACACACACACACACACACACACACTGAGAGTATTGTGGAGAAAAACTAATTTTTTTGTCCCAGAATTGTATTTGTAAAGATTAAGTTTTAATTTTAATTATTTGTATCTATATATGGATCTGGGCATGTAAGTACTGGATATATATATATATATATATATATATATATGTAAATAAAATTGTACATCTATAGTAAATACTTTATTTTCCTTTAGCAATAGAAATTCCCTTTTATTCTATGTAACCTACAAGAATAGCTTTGCCCAAGAAACAAAATTTGCCACAATTATTGACAAATTATATCATTTTATACATACTAAAATACTCCTTATAAATCCAAGAGGTAAAACTACTGTCTGTATCTCCAATTACCTCCATGAAAGTTATGATAGATTCATTAAATTTTGAAGAAATAAATGTAAGAAGATGTATTTTAGAATACTTTCATTATTGATAAATATATTTAATCAAAAGTATTAATTTAATAAAACTTAAAGGTTAAAAATGCAAGCAGTTTTGGATTATGAAATTCCTGCCAAAGTTAAATGCACCAGCAGAAAAAAATGCATATCTAATTAAACCCTAAGTTTTTCCATGATTTCATCTCCTTAAGACAAGATACATGATCTTTTTATTAATATTTTCATTCAAAAATCAGAAGTTTAATGAAAATGGAAAAAAGAAGATAGCATTTTTCATAATTACCTTTGGGCATGAAAGTTATTTCCATTTTCTTTAATGTGAAGGATGAGAAAATAACCCCATGTCTAATGAAAGGAGAGAAAACTTGAACCTTGCAAACAGTGACAGTAGCAAGAATTGTTGTGTCACTTTTTTGACAAAAAAAAAAAAAATAAGAATAAACTTCACCAGTGGCAATTTCACAGATAATATAGATGTTTTTATTAAATATATTGGGTGACTGACATTTATTTCCTTTGTATCCTTACCTGATATGAATCTTTAATTTTTAACATTTTTGTAAAAATATTTATCACAAAATGTTTATGTTTTTAGTTTCTGTTCAATATTTAATGTTTATGATAACCCTTTGAATGACAGCCCCATCAACAACTCTTTGCACAGAGGAAGCAAAGTAATATGGAACTTAAATTTCTATTCATACCGCACCAAGCCTTTCAGTCCATGCCTGTGTATATGAGTGTCTATAAATGTATTGATTTAGAGCCTCACATTGATAATATGTGTATATTATCGCAAATGATTTCTGGCATAGTTACCAATGTCAGGTGTTGTGTAGCAATTCCCCCAATTTGAATCATCTGCCTCTGGAGGCTCATGAAATTCAGAAGGGAACTAAATTCAGAAAGCCCAGGAAGTTGAAAGGTTCCTGAGTTACAAGGTGACAGTAAACAATTGCTGGACAGAGGCGACTCTGCCCTGTCAAGCATTGAACCTACTTGCAGAGAGCCCTAGGGATTCCTGTTTTAGTGGTTCATCCCCTCGGGCTGGATTGGACTTTTCAGTGGTGAGACACCTTTGGAGTTGCCCATGGTATGTCCAATAGATTCATCTGTGTATCAAGTTTGACTTTGGTGGGATCATTAAATTCATTTGTGCTTAGTTCTCTATTTGCAGTAAATAGATCTTCGTTCAATTCTCTGCTCAAAGAGCCAACCATAATCCAAGGAAAGTATAAATTATTGTATCTGCTTTGAAGGTTAATGGAAATGATTAACAGAGTTAAGCAATTCAAAAGTTGTGATGTTTTAAAGAACATGCTGCCCTGGGATAGATTTATGATTATTCTGATTTATTACACTATATAATTCCAAATGTATTTTCTCTTAGAATGTACTATACTGCTTGTTTAAGTTTTGTTATTGATTACGAAAATGTTTAAATTAATCAATTTTAAAAAAAGAAATTGATATGCTCAAAAACTGAAGCTACAAGGGATTAATATAATTTTAAAAATAAATGAAAAAATACACTTTATATAATGATAGTTTTGGGAAAAATAGCACAGCAATTCTGAATTATAATATCAACAAGATTGACTTTTGAATTCATGGATCATAAGAATTCAGCCAAGAATGCACTGATTAGATAAATGAATTCTATTGAATTTAACTACCTCAAAATTAAAAAAGAAAATGGATGAGGTTGAGTAGATGGTTAAAATCACTATAATGATTACTGTCTAGGAACTCAGGATGAGAAGAAGGCAAGCCACACTGGATATATAATTGCCTAATAAAAGTCTAGAGACATTCTGCCAAAGGGACACATGTGGATTGGATTGGTGAGTGGCAAGTGCACAAATATTTGGAGTTGAGTCCTCTGAGCATTAGAACAAATTGAAGCCATCCATTTCCTCAACTACCAGAGACTTCTGGTGCTACAATAAGCACAAATAGCTAAAATATTTGACACCCTTAATGTTCTGAAATTGAAGCAAAGACTTAGCATTATTTAAACACCTGTAACTACTATCATTAACTTGGTAAGATCAACAGGATTTTAGAAGCATCAGACTAATTTAATGGACAACTACTCTGATACTCGAGAACTTCTGTGCCTTTCTTCTGGAGCATCATGGGCACATACATAAGAATACACTTCTTAAGGGTGCATGGGATAATTACATTCATCACTAATTACTGTGTAGACAGGAAGACTTATTTAAAAATTTTCCAAACTCTTCAAAACAGAGAAAAATATTATGGAAGACATATTTTGTATGTATAAACCCAAGAAACCTGTTGAATACATGAATATGCTCAGATATGGTATATGTTTGAATCATACTATACATTCAATTGTTATATGATTTCCATTAGCTTTTAAAAAAGATGACAATTGTGGAAAATTCTCTTTGACATCATCTTTCACATATTGTAAAAGAAATCATTCCCACACTGTTGGTTATGGTTTCAAATTCCTCACTTATTTAAGTTGAATCATAGCAAGAAGTTAGTTATTTAGCCTTCAATTGTAAATTATTTTAATTTACGCATCATAGTGAGGTATTTTTGAAACTTTGAAGTAATTATTGTGTGTGTTATCTATAGATTAACTGTTTGTGATTGGTTTATGGCATATAACATTAAACATATTGTAGAAATGAGGATTGTTTTAGAAGAAACTTAGATAACAAGGATATAAAATTGCATATGCATATGTATGTGTATGTGTGTGTGTGTGTTTGTGTGTACATGTGTGAAAGAGAGACAGAAAGAAGCAAATAGAAAGAGATATTGTTTTAAGTAAGTGTACATGGAAATCAAATATAGATAATATGGTAAATATTGTCTTTGTTTATTTGCATAAAACAATATCTCGCCATCTTCCTTATCAATATTTGACTTAAAAATATTTGATCTAGAAAACTAGTAAGAGTTTGAGCTTCAATCACAGATCTTTGCTGAGTCTGTAGAATAATCTACGTATTGCAATAAGATTTCCTATTTCATGGATCATTACATTTTTTCAAGTTATTAGGATGTCCTACAAAGATCAGGAACAAGGGCATTATAAAATGGCTTACTACCTGTGAGATACCTAAGGGTATATCCTGTTGGGTTTTGGTCATCTATAGTGATTGTGCCTAAAGGAAAAAAAAGAGTCTATCTAATTTCTCTTTATGACAGAAACATTTTTCATGATATGTAAAATTTTATCTCTGTAAATCATCAGATCATTTTTTGTTATAAGCCCTTAGCCAGCTGAAATAAATCTATCTCTTTATATCTTTCTATCACAAGTATTTATACATAGTATTCATGTTACCCCATTTGTCATTATCTCTCTTAGACACATATATTACCATATATATTATGTATCTTTAATTTCCTATATCAAATTATAGGGCTTTTTCTCTCATCATTTTTTACTATCTTTAGGATAACTCCTTAGAGTTGTCTTTTGTGAGAGTAGAGACAGGGAAAAGAAAAACCAACAATTGTATTTTTGAAAAATATATATATATTTCAGTTATTTGTTTTCCAAGGATTCGAAAATATTTTATATTAATTGACTTTTCAGTTAGATAAAAATCATCAAATATCCTATGTATTTTAAAACTACCTGCTATTCAATATTTTATTGGGCCAGTAGCATTAAGAAGTACAATATTAACAGCATTGTCTTTTAAGTCTCCATTTATATTTAAGTCTCATTTATATTTATTATATATTTATTTATATATGTATATTCATATAAACTTTATACTTATATAGAATTTTACATTTAATATTTCTGATTATAATTATTATTTTTATTGCATTTCTGTCTGTTATATGTGTGGTAGCAGTATAAGGACAGAGTAAGAGAGAATGAGATTGGAGGTACATGGGAAAATGTCCAGGCAAGGAGTTTGGGCGATTACTTTATGGAGTCAGTTATTTCCTTCCATTTTTACATGTTTTCTGAGTGTTAAGTTCAGGCCATTACGCTTATATTAGGAAGAAAAAAGAAGGAAAAAAAAAAAAACGAAGAAAATTTTTTTATAATTAGGAGAGAGCTAGCCAATAAGAAGCCTGACACATTGGCCAAACCGTTTCCTATTATTATTAGCCTGTGTGTTTATTTGGAACTATAGGCTGTGGGATCAGGCAGGACAGAAACTTTTGTCTACATTCCTCAGTTTGTTTTCTTCTCTCTAGCTCCTTACAGATCTTTTTCCTTCAACTTCCTGAGCCCCTCCCACTCTCAAATTAGCCTCCTTTTGCTTAATTACTATTGTTACACATGTATATGTGCAAATATAAAAATATAATCTTTCTGAGTCCATTTTTGTTTGTGTGTTTATAATTTCAGGAGTGACAACTTATAAGAGACTCATCCCTGGAAAAAGCCATGTGCACTGTTCTTATACATATTTTATCATTTTCTCTCACACTCCACAATTCTTACTCTTTCAGATTCTTGTGTTTTCTAGATCAAGAACTGTTATCTCCTTATGAGCTTCACTTTTGTTTTGTTTTTTGTTTGTTTGTTTTTTGATGTCCCCAACAATTCATTTCCCTTTTCTATTGAAAGCACAGAACATAATATCTTCTTATAGTGGAAGGCATTTTGTTATTTAAGGAAGTTCAATAATAAACAAAACAAAAAGACATGTCTTATGTGCACTTGTGCTGCTTATGTTCTGGTGGTAAGGCAATAGTTATTCAAATAGATATATAGTTGAGTATTAATAGTGGAAGGTTCTAAGAAGAGAGTGGGCCTACTCTGTTATTAACTCTTCAGTAGTACACACTTAGAATAATAGAAGCAGTTCTTTGTTCTCCTTCATTGTCAGCTCCTTAACAAGAGAGTCCAGGTCTTTATTTCTATCAAATTCCACAGTGTCCAGTAGAGAGGCTGTTGCATGTCCTCCATAAATATATGTGAAATTGTATGCAGCTTTTCTCTCAAAATCAAAGGGAAGCCATCGACCACCTGCATCAGGAATGGCCGGGCTTCATTAACAAATGCAGATTCCTCTGAGACCTTCTGAGTTAGAATCTGTGGTGAAGACAGAACTGTAAATTTCAATTAACTTCCCAAGTGATTTTCATGCACATTACTATTTTGGAAATCATTGGAGCGAAATATATGGAGCACATCTTTAGAGAATAATTGCTACTCAATAAAATCCTTGATTTAATACACATGGTATACCAAATACAAATATCACAAGTCTCTGGGAATATTTCTTTGAGTATATAGTTAAAGCTATTTCATAAGCATATTACATTATTGCATATTATTTGTCTCCAAAGCCCTCTGTGAGATCTTGCCATGCATACAAATTAAGAAACAAGTACTCCTATTTGCCTACTCACAATCTTATCTTTCTCTAAAGCTAATGCCTACCTTTCTTTTAAGTAAATTGTGTCTATACAAAGTCACTGAAAATCCTAGCATCTTTGTCATTTTACTATCCATGAGCATTGATAATTACCAAGCAAATATATGAAAACTTCATAAAGTAGGACCAAAATGATTTAAATCACCTGTTTTTGTCATATCCTCTTACCTCCTTTTCCTGATTAAAATGTGACCACACATCTGGAGGCTAAAGTTGCATGCTTCCAAGAGCTATATAATCCTGATAATTTCTTTGGAGGTTTATAGCAATATGTACTGAATGTCCAGTAGCCCATCTCAGATTTACTGTCACATGGGAAATATTAAACTTTATTCTTTAAGCAACTGTGTTAAGATTTATGTTCTCAAATACTTTGTCAAAATATTTGTTTACATGTATTTTATGTGGATGAGTGATTTGCATGCATGTAAGTGTGTGTACCATATGAGTATATTGACTACACACATATTGAACTCCTCGAACTGGATTTTAAAAGTGTATGTTACCTCTGGGTCTGGATCTTAGGAACTACACCTGAGTTCCCTGCAACAGCTACAGGTGCTCCTAATCACTAAGCCACTCATCCAGCCCTTTTTCTTGAATTCTAAATAGATATACTTAGGCAGAAATTGTGTGACAGTATAGGTCTGCACAAGATAGGTTCTCATCTCTGATTATATTGGTCAAGACTCCCCAAATACTCCAGAATCTATCGCCAATGAAATTATTTTTTTCTCCAAGGTATTCTCACTGCAGATATAAACTTATCCTAAGTGCAGATCACATATTCAACAGTAGAAGGCCAACAAAAAAAAACTCAGTGGAATCTTTAGAGGATCTCTGTCTCAGTCTTTTTCTATAACATGTCCTTTGCACATATATATATATATATATATATATATATATATATATATATATATATGATGGTTTCAGGTTTTGTGTATACATTCTATACATTTCTGCGTATAAAAACAAAGATTCCCATCCCTGCATTTACCCTTGTTTATTGTGCTTTTCCTTTGGCTCTCTTTCTTTGTTCTAGTATTGTTTGTTTGTGCTTATTTTGTTATTATTCTTTAGATGACTATTTTTATCCCCCCAAAGATAAACAAAAAGAGTATGGATTTGTATCACAGAGCAGGTGGAGATGTGATGGATCTCAGAGGAGTTGAGGAAGGAGAAACTAATCAGAATATATTGGTTGAAAAAAATCTATTTTCAATAAAAGAAAAACTTTTAAAAAATGTGTGTCAGACAGAATAATGGTCTTCTAAATATGTCTGTGCTCTAATACAAGAGATCTGTGACTATTTCGGATTGCCTGGTAGGGGTGAATCAAGATTACTAATCCTAGATTATTTTTTATATATGTAATCTATTAAACATAGATTTTAGCAGCCAAAAGGGAATCAAGGACTCAATGTCTGATGATGACACTTCAGAAGACTTCAGGCACCATTACAGGCTTGGAACACAAGGGGATAACACTGAAGACAAGCTTAAAAAAGCAAAGATACAAAGTTTCCTGATGACACAGAAACTAATGTGGAAAAGTTCATTTTGGCCTGATAGACTCCATTTGGAATTCTGACCTCTAAATATATAAAGTGAAGGCTGAGGACTTAGCTATGTTGGTAGAATGCATGATTAGTATCTCAAAATCTCAGAATTGATCCTTCCTAAACCCTGCTTGATTTAGACATTAATCCCAGGACTTTTAGTGTAGAAACAGGAAGATCAACAGTTACAATCATCCATTGCTAAACTGTGAGTTGTAGGCCTGCCTGAGCCACAAGATATGTAGTCTCAATAAATAAATAAATTAATTAATTAATAAAAATAAAAAACAAGGGAGAAGGGAGAGGAAGAAATGGGAGAAATAAAACAACACAACAAAGAATATAACACAATAACTTTGCTTTATATCACTATGTACACATAAAATATTATGACACCAATAAAAATATATTGATCTCAAAAAGATAACCTGATAGACAATTTAACAATAACAGAACTCTCATATAGTCTGCCACATGATGATTTTTGGTAGAATGCAATTAACCTAATTGTAGTAGTACATAAAATTTAGGCAACAAAATTGAAAAACCCTGTGTCTAATTCCTTCACTATTTTTTACTCTACTATCAATTGCCCTAGAATAAGAAAAATAAATTCACTCCCAAAGTTGCTGGAATTACACATTGACAACTCCATAAATGCATAGAATACATTCAAATTATTTTCTCTTCTACCTTTTTTTAGACTTCCCCATCCTTATCAATCCTATCTGCTTACTCACTGTGCATTTCCCATGTTCATAACTGGGCTTTTTCCTTGACCAAACCTCTCCTGGTGGTTTATCACTTTGTTGCTGTGCAAACTCTAATTCACAATGTTGGTACATCCTGAATGCAATGGCAGTTTATTGTCATGAACAGTGAATTTCTCAGCCCTTCTCCAAAACTGCTGGCCCTTATAATCTTTTTTCTTTCTTTTTTTTTATGTTCTTCTAGCATGGCATAATAGTTATGGTATTAACTATAAGATTATTTAAATGATTTATTTAATTTAAGATAAGCCTATAAAAACATTTTCAAAACAAAATTTAAATGAAATTTTCAGAAATACAGTTCAATACTCCCTCAAAAATATAATTGAGGGAAAATAATTCAACATCATAAAAAAGTCAAGAATTTTCATAGGTTTGTTTTAGGCAAAACTTAAGTATGATAAACAGAATGCAAAAAATGAAACTAAAAAGAAAAAATGAACCAAGAATATGTGGATTATAAACTAGAATAAAGAGGAAAACTTATAAAAAAAACAAATGTGTAAAGACAAGTGACATCTGAATTGAGAAAGTAAGGAAATGAGATGGAAAATGAAGAAGGAAGGAATTTAGAAATGTTTGTGTTTTGACCTAGTCAGAATATATAATACATGTAACGAGTATGGTTTTTCCTCCTGCTGCCTGGTCTTGTCCTGCTGCTGCATCTGGTTCTGCCACTGCCAGCCCCAATTAACACACCAGTTAGGTAAGATTTCTAGATATATGGACATGTATTTGAGATGGATAGGCATTCTTCAAGCCTTTCAAAGACCTACAGAATATAGCATTTAAAACTGTTTAGGTTTTTCTTGACAATGAGACATAATTGATCCTGGCAACAACACCCTTATCAGAAAGGAAGATAGACATTGAAGAAAGGAGTTATGGAGTATACTTCCAATAGGGCAAGACTAGCCATTTGGACAAGATACTGCTCTTGTCTGGATTGTTTGACTTTATGCTGTATAAACTGGACATGCAGAACCCACAGAAAAGTGACTGCTGATTCAAGATGGACATTGCTACACAGTTCTTGCTTTATGGAAGAGTTTGCCAGACAGTCTACAGGACAAAGAGAAAAGTGACTGACAAACTGCCAATACAAGAAGACAGTTTAAAGTTTCCTGCTTAACTGAAGAAACTGCCAGACACACTATGGCCTATGGTCTGAAGATGGAAGATTACAAAAAACTTCGGGTGACTGAACAGGTAGTGAGTTGTCTCTGTCATTTCTAGAGTTTTTATATTATCCTTCTCTGGTCTTTGAAGGAGTTGAAGGCAGATAGTTATGGTTATAGTTTTCCCTAGTTAGGATTAAAGATAAGTTACATAGACTTTAGACTCACAAAGATAGGATAGATGATAAAATATTTTCTTAAATCTTGCTAAATGTTAATGGATTAAATATTTTTAACTGTGATTCTTACTTGATAACTGTTGTGTGATATATTTTGCTATTCTAAGTTTAAAACCTTTCCTTTTATTTTAGACAGAAAAGAGCAGATGATGGGAGAAGTCATTCTGTATATGTTTCTCATACTGGTTAATGAATAAAGCACTGCTGGCCAATAGGAAAACTAGGTAGGCGGGTCTAGGAGACAAGGAGGATTCCAGGAAGTAGGAAGGAGGAGTCAAGATGGAGAGTCTGGAGAAGGCAGAATCTCCCTGGTAAGAACACGTGGAAATACATAGAAATGGGTTAATTAAGACAGAGCTAGCTAATAACGAAACTAGTACCTGGCCAACAGAATTTATCTAATACAGAGTCTTGGTGTGTTATTGGGGCTGGCAGAGGCGGGACAAGGCACGGTGGTGGGACAAGACCAGGCGGCGGGAGGAAAATCCTTACTCATTACAAATATATATTTTAGAAATCCTGAAAAGTCTAACTAAATTAATCATAGTAGAACATGTGACAAAAGAACCACACCTCCACAGTGAGGTTAATAATTCAACATGGTTGTTAGGTTTCAAACACTGGAACAACTAATGTGTCTACTTAACATATCAAAGCATAACTGGCCTCCAGGTTTTCCCAGCATCCCTTAGTCCTTATCTGTTGCAGGGATATCAAGTCCTCTACCCTGAACTCTCCACCCCAGAGGCTGGGTTGCCCTTCCCCCAGAGGCTCTTTCCATATATAATCCAGACATTTTTGTTACCTGGCCCTTATCATAATTTTAACCTGCTGGCTGGTACACCTGGTTTCCCTTTTTTACTTTCCCTTTCCCTCCCCCTCACTGAACATGGCCCAGCTCATGCTGGCCACATCCATTCTAGACTCTATCAGATGTCCCTGATCTTACCTATACATATGCTTTCTCTTTTATCTATAGTTAACTTTCTCCTCCAACATACAAGGAACATTCACACCTTTTCCTTTCCTTTTTATTTATTTAGAATTTCATCCAATGTAAATGTTTATCTTGAAAGACATTCACTGATTTAAAAAATTTATACCAACTTTCTGAGGTTTTATATACATGGACACATGCTTTATAGAATATATGTGAAAATATATAGTCTCTATAATAGCTATCATAATGTTTCCCTGTAATAATAATTCCAAGGACTATAAATTGAGAAATGTTGTTCTGCCAGACATTAGGTTTGTTCTACAACAAAATACTAAAGAATATAGAAATGGCAAAGACATAGACATAGACAAGTAGGATATAAATGAACATCTTGACATAACCAATGAATATACATTCACAATACACTCACCTGAATTTGGACAGTAAGAAAGCATAGTATGAAAGTAAATAGTGTTCCAATAACTAGTGTTGAGTGTTCGGACATTAAGAAACAATGAGGAGAAATGATTATCAATACAGTGCCCATGGATATAGATGTAAAACTTTAATTTATGATATATCTGAAACAACAACAAATAGGTGTAAAGTCTTCAGGACATTAAAGTCTGAGCTGCAATTGCACTTTTAGTCATATACCAAAAAAGATTCACATTCATACAACAAGGACATTTGTTCAACTATGTTCATAGTAGCATTTGTAATAGCCAGAACCTGGAAGCAACATAAATGGCCCTCAATTGAAGAACAGATGGAGAAAATGTGGCACTTTTATACAAATGAGTTCTATTCAGTAGAAAAAACAAACAAACAAACAAAAAATTAAAACAAAACAATGGAATCTTGAAATTCACAGGAAAATGGATGAAGCTAGAAGAAACCCTCCTGAGTTAGGTAACTCAGTCACAAAAAGACAAACATGGTTTGTACTCTCTCATATATGGATTTTAGACAAAGAGCAAAGGATTACTAGACTATAGTCCGCACCACTAGGAAAGTTAGGAAACAAGGAGGATCCTAAGTCATACATGGTCCCCTGGAGAATGGGAAATGGACAAGATCTCCTGAACAATTTGTGAGCATGGGGAGAGGGGAGGGAGAAATAAAAGAAAGAGAAGTGGAGTATAGGACACAAGGGAGAAGGAAAATAGTGTCAGGGAAAGAATAGAGAACAAGAAATTAGATACCATAATAGAGGGAACTATTATAGGTATAAAGAGAAATCTGGCACCAGGGAAATGTCCGGAGATCTACAATGATGACCCAAACGAACAATCTAAGCAATAGAGGAGATGCTACCTTAATGTCCTTACTCAATAATGAGATGGATGACTACCTTATATGCCATATAGTGCCTTCATCCAGTAGCTGATGGAAGCAGAAGCAAAAACTCACAACTAAATACTCAGCAGAACTCCTGGAATCCAGTTGCAGATAGGGAGGAATTATGAGCAAAGGGGTCAAGGACAGGTTGGAGAAGGCCACAGAACCTGCTGACTTGAACAAGGAAGAGCACATGTAGTTCAGTCTGATAGCTGGGATACCAGCATAGGACTGACACACATTCCCTGAATATGGTGTTAGTTGGGAGGACTGTGAAGTCTATGGAGCCTCTGGTAGTGGATCATTATTTATTCCTGGTATACTAATGGACTTTGGGAGCCCATTCCACATAGAGGGATATTCTTTCAGCCTAGACACTTGGGAATGAGCCTGCAACCTGCTCCAAATGATATGAGAGACTTTGAAGACTCCTCATGGAAGGCCTCATCCTCTCTGGGGAACAAAATGTGGATGGTAAAGGGTTTCAGATGGGGACAGGGGAGAATGAGAGGGAGAGGGAACTGGTATTGAAATGTAAAACAAGCTTGCTGCAAAATTTAATAATAATTAAAAAAACATTTATTTGCTTTGTGTAGTACCCTGTAAGGAAGAAAATATTTGTCAGCCAAATGTCCTATAATTTAACAAATAGAGTATACAAAAAAGCACTTTATTTTTGATACAGTGTTTCTCTTCATTGCTTTAAAGCCTGTGCTAGAACTCACTCTGCAGACTGAGATGGCCTTGAATTCATAGAGATCCATCTGCTTCAGCCTCTCAAATCCTGGGATTAAAGTTATGTGAAAACAATGCCCAGCCTGTATTTTACTTCTTACAATTAACACATTTCCTATAGCAAACAAGAGTCTTCGGAAACATGAACTTTAATTTATATTGTGGATCTTGCCTCTAGTGGTAGTTATGTGAGATTTTCATGAGATAAAACCTAGAAGTTTTAACATTTACAGAAACATATGCAAATGAATTTGTGTAAAAGTGAGAATATAAAATTATATTGCTTACTTGATTCAATATCATAATCATAATTATGATATAGCATAGTTTTATCATGTGAGAACACTTACCATGTGAAATTGTTGAGTGGAAAACACGAAACCTTTCACTCCATTATACTATGTAAAAATCTACTATCTGCAAAAACTAGGTTCATGAAGTGAAATTCACTACATTTAGGTAATTCATATATCCATGCTCATTTAAGCATGATATGTGCATGTAACGTAGAAATTATGAATTATAATTATTAAAAATGCATTGTCATGATTTCCATTTACTATAAAATATGAAACTAGTAGTTATAAGTTTGGTATACAGAAATATCTTAGACATACAGGAATATAGAAATGGAACTAATATTAAAAACCTTTTAAAAGTTATATGGAACATCTTGGTTGCTTCCAGGCTCTTGCTATTACAAACAATGCCTCTATTAACACATTAGCACATGTCTTTGTTGCGTGAATGTGGATGATTTGGGTATATGCCTAAGAGGGGGATTGCCAGGTCCTGTGGTAAAATGATTCCCATTTTCATGAAGAACTGCTGTACTGATCTAGAAATGGCTGTACAATTTTGTACTCCCACAAGCAGTGGAGGAGTGTTCCCCTTTTTCCACATCCTCTCCAGCATAAGTTGCCATTGGTATTTCTAATTTTAGTCATTCTGGCTGGAGTATGATAGTATCTTAAAGTTGTTTTGATTTGCATTTCCTTCATAGCTAAGGATGTTGAGCACTTTCTTAAGTGTCTTTCAGCCTTTTTGATTTCCTCTATTGAGATTTCTCTCTTCAGTTCTGTACCCCACTTTTTAATACTCTGCCAAAAAAATAGAATTTTGAGGTTTGAAGGCAAGTGGATGCAACTTGAAGTAACCATCCTGAATGAGGTAACCCAGTCATAAAAAGAGGAACATGGTATGTACTCTCTCACATATGGACTTTAGACCTAGAGCAAAAGATCACCAGCCTATAATTCACACCACCAAAGGAAATAGGATACAAGGTGTAGTCTAAGAGATTCATATAAAGTCCCTCACAGAAGGTGGAAGGGACAAGTTCTCCAGAGCACATGGGGTAGGGGAGACTTGAGTAGAAAGGGAACTAGGAGAAAGAAAAGGGGTGGAGGGGAAAGCACATGGGACTAGAAAGAATGAGTCAGGGTAGGAATAGAAGACAGAAAAGAGAGAGGGAGGGAGCAAGGGAGAGTGAAAGAGAGAGAGAGAGAGAGAGAGAGAGAGAGAGAGAGAGAGAGAACATAAAAAAGGGAGCCATTATAGGATTGAAGAGAAAACTTAACCTAAAGAAATGTCCAGAGACCTACAAGACTGACTCCAACTAACAATTTGAGCAACAGTGGAAAGGCTACTATAACTGCCCTTCCCTGATAATGAGATTAATGACTAACTTATCTACCATGATGGAGCCCTCATCTAGTGCCTGTTGGAAACAGAAGCAAAACTCCACAACTAAACACTGAGATGAACTAGAAGGCAGATGCAGAGAGGAAGGAGAAGACCAGGTTGCAGAAACACAGAGACAGCTGACCAGAACAAGGAGGAGTTAACGGGCCGCCTGACTGATAGCTGGGAATCCAGCATGGTACTGACTCAGACCCCCTGAATATGGGTTTCAGCTAGAAGGACTGAGAAGTCTAAGGGACCTCAGAAAGTGGAACCAGGATGTATTCTTTGTGCACAAAAGGACCTTGCAGACACATCCCCCATGGAGGGACACTCCCTTAATCTAGAGACAGGAGAAAAGTCCTAGTTCCTACTTCAAATGCCTTGACAGATTTACATGACCCCACCTGGATGGCATAGCCCTACATGTGGAATGGGGGTGGGGGATGGGAGAAGAGGGTGTTCAGGGTACATGTGAGAGGGGATAGAGGATAAGAGAGAGGGTGGAAGGAAGGGAAAGGAAACTAGAATCGACATGTAAAATAAATAATAATAATAATAAGTCTATGTAGACAGCATAAATTGGTTTTAAATATTTTAAAGAAAGAAAAAGTGTGTGTGCGTGTGTATGTGTGTTTGTAACCTGGGTTGAATCTGTGAAGAATTGGCGGAGTAGATATGATATAAATATGTTACATAAAATTTCCGAAGAAATAAGATAAATTAAAATCAAACAAAATACAATGTCAGGAATTACATTAATCATATTTTCTAACTTTGAAATTTTGCTGCTTTTTATATAACAAAAGTCTTCTTTCTCAAGAATTGAAGACACATAATTCAGAATCTTGCATAATGCTTATCAAGTTCCATTGCATTCATTCATGGCAACAAAGCTGATCAAAGAGAACATTAATGTTTTAACTAAATCATGTTGGATCATTGCAATTCATACCTTCAAACTGGAAATACTTGATTTTCCTTTTTATCAAGAAAATATAGCTTTATTCAAATAATATGTAATTGGAAGAAGGTAGGAAACTCATTGTCTCTTCAAACAAAATATGGAAAAGGATCTGAACAGAGTAACTACAGCTATAAACATACATGAATATAATTACTGATTAATGTATAAGATTAGACAAAATCAATTCACTAAAATTTTAGAATAATGTAATGAAACACCTTTCATATTGTATTACAGATGAGCGTTGACAGTGTTTACAGCTACAATTACCAATACTATTAAGCTTTGAGAAGTTATTAGGATGCCTGAAAATTATTTAGATGCAGAGAAAGGGTTGTGTCATAGACTAGGCAAACTATAAGTCTGGTGGTGCTCAAGTTTCTGTTTACGTGCTTCACAGAGCAATGCTGACACAGACTACTCAGTCAGAGAGTGGTAGCTGATGCTGATTTTCCTTGACTGCCAACTGACAGGGTCATCGATTTTTACACACAAGGAATATGGGACCATGTTGCATGTTATAAAATGTCACTTAATGAATATGATGGATGACACCAACCTAAAACTCCACCTGATGCTGCGGTAAAGTGATTCTTTATTCTTTCAAAGAACCCAAAAGGAACCATATAAATCATGATAACTGCATGATTTAACAGTTCCTCAGAAGATTCCATTAATATTTCGAAGTGACTAAGCCCAATTAAGAATGCATTATAATAAAAGATATTAAACATAAGAATTGTTAAGCTGTTTTGCACCTTTAATTTGCTCAGGCCTTCTTGTGTGTCTCCTGGTATCATTCATTATTACTAATACATAAAACACTTAAATCCAAGTGCTAAGACCACACAGCCACAAGAAAGGGAAAATTCAAATGCTACAATTGCCATATACAAACACAAAAGTACCTCTGTGAGGAAAATCATTTTAAAAGCAGGATTGTTTTATGAATTAACTTTGTATTACTTTCTTCCTCTAGAAGAGTGTGTATGCTTTGAAATTTTGTCCATCCTTTTCGTGACCTCCACAAGGTTCCTTTCCCTCCTTCAATAGCTCATTCTCCACTACCTGTTTCTAATCAGTGTTTTCAGATGGACAAAGTCCTAACATAGGCTACTATGAAAACTTCACTATCCTTGCCTTTGTATCTATCTTTCCAAATTTGGCATTTCATTAAAATCAAACACATCTATTAAGTATCCTTTCCAATGATTCTGCATCTTTTAACTTTGCCAAACATAAGTCATAATTCTAGCTTATTACTGTATATTTTAATTTATATAACCTGTTACACTTTTCTTATTTTTTATTCTTTTTTATGATATTATGCTGTTGGCCTTTTACTAGCATTTCATATTGACTAGCTCTGTCTTAAATATTAACCTATTTCTATTAATATAAGTATTTCCACGTGGTCTTGGCTTACTGGAAAGAGGTTCTGGAATTCTACTCTCTCTGTCCTCCATGTTGAATCCCCCTCCTACTTCTTTCTCTTCCTTGTCTCCTAGTTCTGCCTATCTTGCTTTCCTATTGGCCAACAGTGCTTTATTCATTAATCAATACAAGAAACATATTTACAGAATGACATCTCCCATCATCTCCTCTTTTCTGTCTAAAATAAAAAGAAGGGTTTTAATTTAACATAGCAAAAATATAACAAAATAGTTTTCAAATAAGAACCACAGTGTCAGTGATAGGTGTATTCTAAATTTATAAGGAAATAATACCATTAAAAGAACATGAAATTTCTCTGATACTATGCTATTTTTCTTTAAATAAGATTGTACAAATTTATACAATGATGTAATTCATACCCCAACTCAAAATTATTTCAGAAACAACATGTAGTTTGGAAAACAATAAAACTGTAGACACAGACAATATAGTTGTAGGCTTAGGATAAAGCCTGAATGGATTGACTTAGGCCCTTTATATTTAATAATTTATGTTCATGATAAAATCTGAGAGTTGAGTAATTGATATAATATAGTCATGAACATTTTTAAGAGTTCTGACAGAACACAATTATCTTATACATTAAAATGAACATGAATTCACAATTTTTAAACATACAGTTATTTTAGTAATCAATTTGTAATCAATAAAGTTCTTTCAAATCCCTTAGTCACCCACACAAAAGTTTAATGAACTTGATTTCATCAAAGGACTTCCACTACTTAATCAGATAGCTTTGTCTCTTAAAAGGATTTGTTTTATTGTTATTTTAAATAATTCTCAATAAAGACAATGAGAAAATGATATGGCCAATAGGGCATGTTTAACTATGCATTCAAATGTATTTGTTATACCAGCACTTGCTTGGACGAGAGATCAAGAAATACCTTATTATCTTTCAGAGTACTAGCACCAAAGTCAAGTTTTCTATTTTGGTGAATGTTTAGGAAATATATTTTTATGGAATATTGTCTAAAGAAGTAACATCAGAAAGAGCCTCATGACACTAAATTAAATTCAGAGAAGATTCACTACTATTTTATCTTTTCCTACAAAACTTCAATGAGTTGCAAATGTGACTTTTGCTTTAGCCTGAGTTATCTTTCACATTTCTTTTATTATTAGTATTAGTAGTAGTATTGTAAAAATTTAATGGTTCCATCAGTGGTGGCACATACCTTTAATCCCAGAACTTGGGAGGCAAAGGCAGGCAAATCTTGGTGAGTTCAAGTCCAGCCTGGTCAACAAGAGCTAGGAGTTGGACATGCTACAAAGTGACATTGAGAACCCCGTCTTGAAAAAACAAAATAAATTATCCGTAATGGCTAGACTTCTATGTTTCTGAGCAAAACTCAAATTATTCAGGTTCATTATAATATCCCTACCATAGCATTCAGTCCTAACCAAATATTTGGTGAATAACTAATCTTATTAGTTCTATAGTCAACACATTTGAAGCTTTTAGTATTGTTTGCTTTCTGTTTTTCTTTTAGAATAAACTTACTGAAGATACTACATTACATATACTTTAAAAGTATTTAATAGAGGGGGAGAGGGATAGAATGAAAGAGGAATGACAGACATTGCTTAATAGAGAGACTTTATTTGGCTAAGGAGAAACCTGGTGCTAGTGTAATGCCCAAGAATATACAAGGATGACCCAAGCTAAGACTCCTAGCAATAGTCGATGCTTGAACTGTCCTACTCAGACTGGTGAATGCTGCAACTATCATCATAGAGCCTTCTTTCAGTAATTGATGGAACCAGATGCAGAGATCCACAATCAACCCAAGCTCAGGAATCCAGTGGAAGAAAGAAAGAAGGGAATAAATGAGCAAGGAAGGTCAAGATCATGAAGGAAAAATCTACAGAGATAGCTGACCAACCTCTTGTAAACTCATGAACTCTACACAGATAGCTGTGTAGACTCCATGGACTAAATTAGGCCCTTTGTATGGGGAAGACAGTTGTGAAGCTTATTCTATCTGAGGTGCCACTGGCAGTAGGACTAATATCTAATCAGAGTACATGTATAAAATGTGATGTCATGCTCAGCCTTAATGCATGGGAGAGGGGCTAGGTGTTGCTCAATTTAATGTGCCACTTTGTTTACTCCTTATGAGAGCCCTTACATGTAAGGAGGAGTAGACTGGAAGTGGCATGGGAAAATGCAAAGGAGGGCAGGAGGAGAGACAGGAGGCAGGCCTGAGGTTGTAATGTAAAATAAATTTAAAAAAATAAAATTAAATAAATCCCAATAGATGTTAGCAATGATACGTCTAGATACAATTTCAAGTCTAAGAGGAAATTGAGGAATCACTCTCCTTTCAAGACTTATAAACTTAATCTTACTCTCTCTAAAATTATAAAACCATGATATGTGGAGCATACCAACTAAAATAAAGATTAGGATGCATCAGGCTTCCAATGTAATAATGTACAATAAAAATAAAACTTATTATAAAGCAGGGCAGTTGTGACTCATGCCTATACCCAGCACTTGAAGGCAGAGACAGGTGGGTTGCTGTGAGTTCAAGGCCATCCTGGTCTACAACACAAAATTCCAAGACAGCTTCCAAAGCCACAGAGAAACCCTGTCTGGAAAAACCAAAACAAACAAAGAAAACAAACTAAAAAAAAAAAAACTCATTATATATATATATTTAATAGACAGTTTTATATCAATGATTAATGACTCAAATAAAATTTCACCATGCAATGACACAATTACTATAGTATGAAAGTCTTGCAGAGATGCCTCAGTGTTTAAGGTCTCTTGATGCTCTTCAAGAAGACCCAGTTCAATTCTCCATATCCACAGAGCAGCTCAAAACTCTACAGACATACATGCAGGCAAAGTACCTTTACACATTAAAAAAACATAACAATATAATATATCTAAAAGGGGAAGAAAAGGAGGAATAATGTCCTCTTTTCACCAAAGCTAGACATACATAGCCTCCTTTTACAAATATTTATATTGCAGTTTATATCAGTCACTGTGATGGGCCAGAGGGATATAGTATTGAACACAGTAGTCAGACCCATAAGGACTTTCATTCTTCTCATTTAACTTTGATAGTTAGTTTTAATTCTTTTTTCCCGTGTGTGTGTGTGTGTGTGTGTGTGTGTGTGTGTGTGTGTGTGTGTGTTTGTATGTGTAGAGCCAGATGTGTGTCATTCATGAGAGGGTCATACTTTCATTCTTTTTTTTTTTTTTTTTTTTTTTTTTTTGAAACATTGTCTTTCACTGGCCTGCAATAAAACAAAAATATCTAGAGGGGTTGGCCAGAATTCCCATTGGAGCCTCTTGTCTCTCTCCTCTGATCCTATGAACTGGAATTACTTTTATTTCATGTGTATGGGTGCTTTACCTGCATATGTGTCTACATCTGTGCATCACAATCCTTCACATAAGTCAGAAGAAGACACTGAATTCCCTGAAAGTTGAGTTATAGTTATAGGTGGTTATTAGTTGAAGATGCTGGAAATCATATTCATGTTCTCTATAACAATCAGCCAAAGTTCTTAACCAGTTAGCTATCTATCTCTCCAGCCTCAGTCTAAAATTTTCTATCCTTAATGAAATGATGGGGTTGACAGGCAAAAATTTTAATGTCATTATTTAGAAAAAGTTACATTTTATAAATGGTCATATATTTTAGTGAAAACACTTACTATGTTAGAATTCATACTTATAAATTTAAAAACATATGATTGAGTGTACCAAACTATATTCAGAAAGCAGAACAATAAATATAATATTACCTCAGAGAAATTTATTTATGGCATGCACCTTAGCATTAAGACACACTTTTAATCAGAGAAAAAGGAACTGGTACAGGGGAGTATGTACAGTTTTACTTTGTGTTAAAATTAATTTTCTTATTGTGTTCCTGGAGAATTCTGTAAGTCTCCCTCCATGCACATAGTAAACATATTCTCTATTTTGCACTAATATTGATTCTGAAAGGTTTAGATTTCATGCTAGGAGCAAAACTGAAGTCACACAAACTAAAAAAAAATCCTAATAAACAATTCCAAATGAGGCACTGACTAAAAAAGTTGAATTTATCTAACCATGACCAATTTTAATACATCCATCTGTATATCAAGCATTTGCCTGTATGATTTCCATGCCACAGACATTTTCAAATCTTTGACCCCTGAGATTTCTGGACTGCTTAGCATACAGCTCAATTACAGTCAAACAACATTTGCATATGTAGTATGATTTGGTAGACTAAATCCCAAGATGCTGGTCTCAAAAGAACAAGCTCCATGTTTATTTGTGAAATCAGACTTAATGCATTTAAATAGGAAAAAAATTAGGGAAATCTCTTTTAGGACTTTATAAATACAGTTTTCTAGTCACATAGCTGGATAGTATGCATATACAATAGCTATTCCCCCTTTTTCCAAGTCTGTGTAAGAGTTACCCACAGGTTCTGCAAAATTGACAACAGAAATAAGAACTATGTTCTGTTGCCAAGAATCAGAGTAAGCTGATTTTGGAGTAGGAAGGATGGACAAATACTGATATAAAAATCAATTATGTATTTACACAATGTGATATTTCAATTTTTAATTCTCAAAGTAAACCAAATTTTTTTAAGAATTACAAAGAATACAGAGAACTACAAATGGCTACACTATTTAGAAAGAGAAGGCTGATTTAGAGAAGTTACACAACCTACCCATGAAAGATTGACTTATTATCTTCATTGAAGTAGGAGACGTCAAAATACATAGCTCTAAGGAATCAGACTAAAGTAAATATACTTGTTTTGACAGCAACATAAATTTTTAGCATAAAGTGACCAGGTACCAAAAAATATATGGGAAAATTTATATATGAGGAAGAAGTGCAAGACAAGTACAAATTTAAGATGTATATCTCTTTTTGGAAATGGATTTCTAATAGCATTCTAAATACTTGTTCTCATACATACATCTTCCAATCTTCATCAAATAAGTTTATTTATTATAGCAGATAGGGACCCGTCCAATAATCTATAATGGATGAAGTGTGGAAAAAGCTTATTGAGTACATACCAATGCCACCTAATACTGCTATAACACAATCTTGGCAACTAAGACTCAGAGCCAGTGAACCATAACATAAGCTGTGAGAGAGTGAGATATGTATGTATGTATACATACATGAAATTACAACAATATAGTCTACAGTCCTTAATATATATTATATAGTCAGTTAAATAAGAATACCACAATATAACATTTTTGACAAGCACCAATATGAATGGTAACATTTTGCAAGGTCCCATCCCTATATGAAGTATTACAGAAAATTAATTCTACTGAGAGAGAGGGAATTAGCCTTATACTAAGGGATGAATCAATTGATAGTTTATATAATTCCAATTGGTCTGCCCTAAAGACATATAAATATAAGCAACATTAAATTGTCTCAGCAACATGTGAGTCTGTGTGTTTGTTGGGGGGGGTATAGGCATTAATTTACAAAGTTAAGGGAGTTCATAGGAATTAAAATACAAATACAATATTCACTTATGACATTCTCAAAAACATTAAATTAAAAGAAGAAAAATTATTATCTTTACAGAACAGAATGTCTTGTAAATATCAAGATGCTGCCATTGATGATTCAGGCATATGGATATGCTAGAGGGCATGGTTTGTAATTGTCTAATTCTATCTATTAACAGACAAAGACACTAATCCAAATTTTCTTTGGCAATAAGAATGAACATCTCTGTCTATTGCCCATGTTTTGCCATTCTCTGACATATTTAACAAAGACAGAACACAGTGAAGTTTTGTTGGTATTGCAAAAGCTAGAAAGCAATATACAATGCAGTATGAATGAATACTGGTGTATGTATTTTGCTGTTGTTATAATGAAATTCTGTTTTTATTTTTGCAATTTTTTTTGTACTGTGAAGAACAATGTTTGCTTCTATTATAATTTGTAGTGTAATTATGTATGAGAAAATAATCATAACCTTGTCTAAAGAAAATATATTTTATCTAGATCAGTCATTGTAAGGTGTTGGTTTCATAATAGCCAAATATTATGATGAGTTCAAGATTTTTTAAAAAATAAAATTAAAGAATAGGGTTTATAATCATGAGTTCCAAAAATACATTAAACAATTTAACTAATTGTCTTATTCATTGATTCTATTAATTATTTAATCATTTTAAAATTTAACTCTGTCTCCCACCAACTATTCCCAAATGGAAGTTACAGTAACTTTGCCAATGTCACAAGGCCAGGATTTATGGATTGTAATACACTACTACTGAAGACATTTGGTTTCAGATTACTGTGAAACCATGTTTGGCCAAAGCTGGAAGCTTCCTTTTCAGTTGCTTGGTTAATCTTTACAGGGTCAGAACCTGCTATGTGAGTAGTTGTTAGAACAGAGTCAACAATAGTTTTTCCTAGCTTTAGACCTTTTATGTCACAGTCCAAAGTCCAAGAGGTTATTACTGTTAAATGATGGTATGACTTTGATAGGCTAGCCAGGTAATTTCTGATTGTCTTAGAGATCTTATGATTGGAGGGAGCTCATGATCAGTACCTGATTAAATGACCATGCCTGGGGACACTATAGGCACTTGGAAGTATATTTTACATTTAGTAAGCAAAAGACTTAGATTGGTTCTCATTCTTCCTAATACTGAGACCCTTTAATCCTGTTTTTCACGTTGTGGTGACCTGGCAACCATGAAATTATTAATTGTGTTGCTATTTCATAATTGTAATTTTGCTACTGTTATGAATCACATAGAAAATATTTGTGTCTTATGTAACCCCTGTGAAAAGATTGTTCAACTCACTGGAGGATTGTAACCAGAAGGTTGAGAAACACCGACTTTAATTCAACTTTTTCAACTAAAACCCAAGTTTTAGGTCTATAATTATTCTTTGACTAAAGTATTATCTGATCCTGTATGGATTGCGCTAAGCTATCCCTTTGATATGAGAAGCACAATCTTGGAGATTTTCTTTAAAACTCAGATTTCATTATGTAAAAAAAAAATTTACATGACCCCACCTGGATGGCATTGCCCTAATGTGGAATTGGGGTCGGGGAATGGGAGGGGAGTGTGTTTACGGTACATGTAGGGGGAAGAGAGGGTAAGAGGGAGGGAGGGAGAGGGAACTGGGATTGATATGTAAAATAAAAAATTATAAAATAATAATAATACTAATAAATATAAAGAAAGAAAAACAGGATCAGGACCAAAAAAAATCCTCATTATTTATATATTATTCTTACATGGATATATGTATTCATGCACTCATACATTATAAACTGATAAACAGAGCTTACTCTATTCATCTAGTGTTGTCCATATGTATTTGAGTTTAGGTTTCAGTGCTTGGAACTGGATATTGTACTGTGTGTGTATAGTGGTGTATGTCCCTGGAGAAAACTGATCCTCCATTCTCAGTCACTGTTATTGTAGCTATTCATTTAGGGGCAGGGCTTGCAAGGTCTCCATCATTCATTCTGGCTCCTTAATTGGTGGTGTTATTTTTCAGGATTTGTTCAGTTAACTCTATTATTGACATTGTTTTAAAGCTCTGTTTTCCCTTTAAAAAAATAAATTACATGTCAATCCCAGTTTCCTCACCCTGAACCCCTCTCCTGTCCCCTTCCCAATCCTCATCCCATCCCCTATATGCTCCCCATGGAGGGTGAGGCTTTCCATATGGGAGTCTTTAAAATCTGTCATATCATATACAGCAGGACATGTGTCTAGGCTGAGAGTATCTCTCTATGTGGAATGGGCTCCCAAAATCTATTCATATACTAGGAATTAATAAATACTGATCCACTACCAGAGGCTCCATAGATTGCCTAGGCCTTTTAACTGACACCCAGGTTTAATGGGTCTGCATCTGTCCTATACTGGTTTCCCAGATATCAGACTGGGGTTCATGAGCTTTCCCTTGTTCAGGTCAGCTGTTTCTTTGGGTTTCTCCAGCCTGCTCTTGACCACTTTGCTCATCACTCCTTCCTCTCTGACATTGGATTCCAGGAATTTGGCTCAATGTTTAGCTGTGGGTATCTGTTTCTGCTTCTATGGGCTACTAGATGAAGGCTGAAGGATGGCATATAAGGTAGTTATCAATCTCATTAATGGCGAAGGGCATTCATTGTTAACATTTCATGGGTGCAGTTTTCTGTCATATATAAATGATCCTAGATACAGCAAATGTGCCAGTACACTGAAATTTACAATATTGCTGATTTCTTTTATACAATATTAAGTGAATCTCAGGTTTATGGATTGATTATATACAAATTTACTATAGTCTGGCATCTTACAGATTTTCCTTGCATTTTGACCAATAGTGTTTTGATGAAAATGTTGAGAATAGTTACACCTAAAAATAAAATTCTCTCATAGTAACATAACTATTCCTTGATTATTTCATTATTTGTGATTCAACAATCTCTGGCAATTACTAGAAGAGTATTTTCATAATTAATATGCTATCTGTTTCTTTGTTTTCTTCCTATTTAATGTATGTATTAGGATGGAAGACTTGGGACTTTTGGCTTAGAAATAAATTTTTGATCCCAGTTCCCTCTCGCTCCCTCCTTCCCTCTCTCTCTTCCTGAACTGTGATAGATATTTAAAATAATAAAAATTACATATATATATATTAATGGATTAAATTGTTCTTGCAGATGACCCCCCCACCCCCCCAAAAGAAACAAGTTTTCCCTGAAAAGTATCTGAGGTTTAAGAAAACTATTGCCACCTCTACCTCAAACCTACAAAAGAAACAGTAAGAAAATGTTTCCCATTTGGAGAATTTTGTGAGGTTTACCCTGTGAGCTTGATACTTTTAATTTTTAATTCTATAGTTTCTGGTCAGTTTAGAAGTATGCACTGGTTACTTTTTATACAAACTGTAAAAGGAAGTTCTGAACCTGTTTGACTTAGAACCACTCCAGTGGTATTCAGTCCTCTGGTTGCACATTACTTCCTGTATAGCTGGAAAGGTTGCATCTCTTCTCAGGAGGACCACTTTCATTTAATCCCTACCTTACATGAAGAGCTCTGCTCACCTCCATCCCCAGTCTTGTCTTCCTCTTTACTCTACCCATCATAGTTCTGCCTATTTCATTTAAATGTGGCCTTCTCATAAAATTCTTCATATAATAGTCTGTAGTTTCCTTTTATGATATGCCTAATGATTGAAATCAATTTGCAAGGAGACATTTAACATCTGTGTCTACAAACAGGATGTAATGAATCTTGTTAGTTCACTCTTATATCATCAGCATTTAGTATTTCTGCACATGGTAAGCTCTCGACAGAATTGATCACACAATTGAGTGAATAAATAAGGACCTAGTAAACCAAACAAGAAATTCCCAGATTTTTTCCTGAAATTTTTCTTCATTTAGTATCAGTTGAAGTAATTGTCAAGAATGTTGGCTCTATATCACTGTTATTTTAGTCAACACTTTTATAACAATTATTGAGTATCTGAACCTTCAGAAGCATCAGAAGCCTCCTATATCTTGTCACAAAGAAAAATCATTCTTAACTCTTGACAAGTGTGTTTAAATGAACAAGTACACATTGAGAGATTTAAAGATGTTCCTATTCTCAAAATTTTTGTCTTGAAGTTGAATTGAAAATAATGAATGCAACCACTTCCCAAATTGCATTTCCTTTTATTTTATAGTGATAGTGATATAGACAGTTCTAAAGTTAGTATCAGAAGAAAATTATAACACATCTTAATCTTTATGTAGTGGAGAGCCGATTTGCCTCATGTTTCATCCTCTTACATGACAGAACTAGTAGCACTTGCCTTATTTGCACTTATACACAGAAATCCACAGGACTCATTTTCATTTTCATATCTATGTTTGCAGTCTGCCAATGTGTAAATTAACAAATTTCTAGTACATGAAATCTCTTCCTCTCCAAGCTCTCATATATTTATTTCCTTCTCTACTACCAACTGAATGTACACAATGAGAGACTTTCATTCCCTTGAAGTTCAGAATCAGATGTATATATATGATTTAATCAAGGAATTTGGACTCATTTCAGGGTCATCAGACATCTAAACAATGCTGATACTATTCCCAAAATCATGGGCTAGTCAACCACACTAGGCAACGTTTCAATTACACTGTTAACCATACATACATTGTGCTCTATTTAGGTACACATTTATAATTAATAAGAAACGTGCACTTGAAAAAGCTAACTATGTAAGATGTCTTATTTTAAGCCCAAAATTGTTTCATGACATTGATTTTCAACCTTCCAAAAGTTTCAACCTTTTAATACATTCCTTGTGATGTATTGACACCACAACCATAAAATTATATCATTACCACTTCATAACTGGTATTTTGCTACTATTATGAATTGCAATGTAAATGTATGATTGCAGGATATCTGATATACAACCTCTGGGGTCATGACTCACAGGTTCAGAACTGTTTATGATATTCTTGTTTGTTACCTTTGTAAGTGGCTTACACTTTGTGTTAAACCCTTACAATTGTCAACCACTTTTCCACTGAAGATAATGTAATTTTTTTTTTAAATTTTTAATTTAAGGGCAAATATATAATCTAGAATTTTTACCTCTCTGTAATTTCTCTTTATTAAGGTTTATATTCTTCATGCAATTTCCCATTGTCCAACCTGATGTTGTGTCTAGCTTTGTTTTTCTGAGCTCTATTCTCACATATATTATAAGAGACTAATCTGCAGTTATTGATAATTGGAAGAAAAATGGTAAGTTAACCAAAAGTTAATATTTAAGGCACGCATCCATGTATTACTTTTCAGGCTCAAAATGTCTTAAAGTAAAGCAATAGAGATAGCCCAGGCCTTTTTTATCAATGTTTCATCAAACCTTCTGCTATTTCATGTAAGCAAGGAATTCACTTGGAATGTTTCTTCTTAACCCCTTTCATACTTGTGTCACTAGGACACATTAAACATAGCAATAGAAAACATGGTCACTAGCTATTCTCTCAAATCTCTATGCTCTCTCTTTTAGGATAGATGTGTTTCTAATGTCATTAAGCTCATGAGCTTTTAGCAAGAATACATTTCCTTGGTTCAGAAAACTTCCAAGAAATAAGAAAAAGGCCTTTCCTTTCGTAGTGATTAAAGAAATCATCCTAAAGACACTTAAAACTGGACTTATTTGTAAATATTTGATTTTTTTAATTATAAAAAAACATATTTCAAGGGTACTCAATTTTTTCTTTTAGTTATAGGTAAGGATGGATATGTAACTGAAAAATAACACATGGCAATCTGAAACCATGGTTTCATTGCAGCAATTTGTGAATTAGTGAGTATTGAGGAGCTCATAGCTAGCATTTATTGTACATTATAAGTAATTCTTATAGAAAAAGTATTCACTAGATATTTATATCATCATTTTTATTTTACTTCATGTGCCATCATAATTTTGAAGTTACCAAGATATTTTAGCTAGCAATTTTGAACTTGTTTTAAGTTTTGGGCAAAAATATATCTTAGTGTTTGTAAATGTGCTGTCTATATAAATACATTTCTAGAAAGGAGAAATTATTCCTTAAAATTAGAATGAAACATGATCATTATTAAAAATTATCTACATATTCATTTTCTTGCAAAATATGTTATCATTTCATGTGACTATATATATATATATAAGATTGTATATAATATATTTATATATGTTATATACTGTATATTATATATATACTGTATATACAGTATATAACATATATAAATATATTATATACAATCTTATATCCAGATATATAAGAGTTAAGAGTTTGGAGGTGTGGATCTATAGTAGAATTCTTGTCTATGTGGAAGGGCCTACATTCATTACTCATCACTATCATTTAAATAACACTAAATAACTTTTAAGACAAGAACATAAAATAATTCACAAGAGAAAAGCAAAACTCTATGTATTTTCTCTCTCCCCCTTTCCCAATGACCAATCACTCTGTCTCCATTTCTGCTTCCTTTCCTCTGCCCCTTCCTTCCTCCCAATGTTTTGAGACAGGGTCTTGAATTGTATTTTTCACTGTCTAGACATGTGCACTGGCCTTGAACTAGCAGAGATTAGTGTATCTATGTCTCTTTAAATTATATCAAATGAATTTCAGATGTCTCTTTGAGTTTGGGGGTGTTGAATAATTTGATAATTAAACAATTCATAAACCTGCCTAGCTACTGCATTTTTAAAGATAAATCATTTCTAATTCCAATGTGAAATCACATTCTTGAGACATTGTGACTCCAGCATGTATAATGAGGGTTCTTACTAAGTCGTAAACACATAAGACCCAGCACATTTCAGTCCTTAACCTAATTTTAAAAGCCTAGAACTAGACTCATAATAAGAATATATATATATATATATATATATACATATATATATATATTTAATTCACTATAAAGGTTGCTCTATATTTGAAATTAATTTTGTCTGAATTCATTTTAAACAGAAAACAAAACGTTTTCATTAATATTATGTAAGAAAAAATCTTGGAATTTGAAAAACTCAGTATGTCTTATACATAAATATAATAATCATTTGGTCAACAGTGAAGGCAAAAGAAAAGGGTAAAAAGGAGACAAAAAGTAAAAAATAAACAAGGCACAGAAAGCACAATTTTTATTTGCACAATTACACAGTTTCACACCTTCTAGCCTAACTCTTTTGATTTCATTTCTTAGTCATGCATGCAATACAGTTTATTATGCCATTCCTGAGGACTTACAAGACCCATTCTTTAATTTGCAGATAACAGTGGCAAGAATATTTTGAGAATTTTGGTGATAATGGAAACTGACAGACAGTACCAATGGATCTGTTTCTTGAATAATGAATAAAGGAACAACACTCCAAAGTTCTGCAATTCCAGGCTGCACAGCTAAAGGACTAATGCAATCTAGTCATTTTGTGTCTCATTTAAATACAAGAGTCTGTTTCTATCTTTAATCTTCTAATTTCAGGAAATTAGATGTAAAACTCTCCTCATTCATTATAGGTACAGAATGATCAAAAGAATAGAAATTTTTATCACAAAGCTAATTGCATTGTCAAATGACCTCATACATAATGAATCATTAAAAATGATCTATTCTGTAATAATTGTATGCTTCTAAAGGTTAAAATAGCTTTAACATGTGGGGAAAGAATTGTAATTGAAATAAATTCCAGCTTTATAATACATTTGACAACTCTGAAATTATTGGAAGATATTTGAGTTTTATACGAGTTTTATAAACTTTATCTAATGAGTGTACTGAAATTTTAGGTAGCATAAATGAGAATATCACATGTCACAAACCCTCTGAGATTGATACAAAACATAGTTCTAGAACACCATCAGCATTGATCTTGGTAATTAGTTCTTCAGATCAGTGATCCCTAATTGCATTTTGAAAATAAAAGTTATTTCACTCCCAGAGAATCAACTATAAAAAAAAAAACTCCGAAAATCATATTATTTCTTTCCTGTGTTCAATCGCCTCCAATTATTTTTTTATAAATCCAAAAAAAGAAAATTAATGTAACTGTATTATCTTTTAATATTCTTAGAGAGCACAATAATATGCAGTTGGGACACAGCCAAACAGAACAGACATAAAAGGCGTTTCTGAAACACAGCTATTATAAATATGATTAAGTCCAAAAATGAAAGAATGAATTCACATTAATGAATGAGCTCATGTTGACCTCGTCCATTAAAATAAACTTAAGCCATGATAGAACTGCAAGATAAAGATAGCATAATGTGTTCAATACGATATACAAGATCATGAGGGTATAGGTAAATCATCCATTTTCAAAAGTATAGAATAGGTGAGTGAAGGATTGTCACACACAAGTTGTCTAATAATCACATTTTCTCCAGTCAAAATGAGATTCAAGTAATCATGGAGAGTATGCAATTGTGAGCAGTTATTTTCCTGTTGAAATGATTCCTGATAATCATAAAGCATGATTGCAGTTACTATTTTTACTAGATCAGAAACAATGTATTGATTACACTAATAACACGATTTTGAGATTTAAAAGTAGAGTACATGTATTACCCAAAGCCTTTCTCTTATGTCAAGGGGATCTGATTACAGGTGACCTTGAATAATGCAACAATAAAGCAGAAGAAAGATCTTGCGCTCTTGTTACTGTTGACCTAGACAAGCATTCAGCACAAGCAAACAGCTAGCAATATTTCCAGTATGAGGGATATGTAAACCAGTAAAGCATAAGAAGGACTGTACCAGCCAAAGGTGAGAACCCAGTACCAAACTCAAAGATCTCAAGTGATGTATACAAGTATTTTTAATAATTATTTTTATCGTAAGTGAACTGAGTGATTTGTCCCATTTGGCCCTGCAATTTTACCACCACAATTTTATTTATGTCTATTATAAGATCTTTAAATATGACTAACTTTTTATTTGGACTCTAGTTTAACATGGATATGAATATTTTCTTTTTAATAGAAATATTTATATTACTATAATGTTTAAACAATGGTTATTAATACTATGAAGACATTTTAAAATGTAAAAGTCTCCTCTCATTTTGTCTTAGATTTAGCTTTTTGACAATATAATCTTCATTCCATTCATATCTTGTCGCCATTTTCTCTTACCTTTACATTTGGTGCCTTCACCAGTATTATGGTCAACCACCTATGTGCATAACTATTTTCTACTTTCACTTTAAAATATGTTACCTATCTTCATGTGATAAACTGGCCTAGTCTATGAAGTTCAGCAATGTATACCACAATATTCCTTGTGGTAAAAAAGTGTGTCAGTTATTCAATTATCAGGTTTTTATATCCCTTTGAGATTTTTTTGCAAAGACACAACCTTAATATTAGTCTTATAGTAATACTTTATATTCCATACACAAAATGTTGAATACTGGGAGCTTTCAGTAGTAAAACAACATTATTTCAATAACAGGGTTCAGCATCTCAAAGTACAAGCCCATAAAGATTGATATATTTGTCCTCTGGTGAGAGACTTTTGTCTGTATCACACCAGGGCAGAAAATAAATATATAAGTATATGTATATGTAAGAGCAATATGAGGAGCATGTATGAAGGGGTCTACTTGGCAGCAAAGGAAGAAAATGCAAATTCAAACAAGGTTTTTTTTAGAGCCATCCATTCTTGAAGCACTGCCTAGTAAGAATGACACGATCTCTAGAGTGGCATCCATAACATAATTAGTATAACAGATTCTAACAGGCTCCATCACTTGGCCACATCCTAGATACAAATTGCAGAAAACAAATAACAGCATCATTCTTGGTGTCAACATCACCAGAAACAGGAATGCCATACTCTTTGTCTTGTGCTTGTAAGAATGTGAGGTTAATAATGATGTTATCCTAATTGTAATAAGGCAAAAAATAAATCTATTCCATAACTGGGAGTTCACACAAGAACAATAAACAATACAGTCAACATGTGTGTAGGACCTAGATCACACACATACAGGTTCCTTGATTGTCATTCCACTTTCTGTGACTCCCCATGAACTCTGGTTAGTTGATTCTGTTTACCATGTGATTGTGATACCTTTGATCATTCTGACTTCTACAATCTGTCCTCCTACTCATCCTCTAGATTCCCTGAGCTCTACCAAATGTTTGGCTGTGGGTCTCTGCATTTTCTCCCTCCAATCAGTTGCTGGATAAAGCCTTTCTTATGTTGAGTGGGCTAGACAACATTCTGTGTATGTAGCAGAATATCATTAGGAAACATTTCTTTGACATTTTTATATTTTTTGTTTATTTGTTGTTGTTGTTGTTTTGGCAAGTAGTATTTGGTTCTATACTAGGTCTTTGGGCTAACCAACCTCTAGTTCTTGGCCCTGCAGGCAGTGTCAGGCATGGGCTCCCTTTTCTGGCATAGTTCTCAAATTGGAGCAGTAATTAGTTGGCAACACCCACAAGTTTTGGATCGCTTTTATCCTAGCTTTTCTTTCAGGCAGGACAAATCATAAATTGAAGGTGTGGGGGCTGGGTTAGTATCCAAATCTCTCTATTTGACAGTTTGTCTGGTTATAGAAAATGTATGGTTCAGGCTCATAACCCCTATTCCTATCAGTCTTCCCTAGGGTTACTCTCACACATTTCAAAGAGTTTCTATTGCACTAGGTTTCTACCTTCTCTCAGAGGTGCCCAAAATTCCAGTTATCTTCTACAATGCTCTCTCCCTCCATTCTCACTCACCTGATTCCTCCTGTCCCCATGCTTGGGAAGGGGGAATAGAAAGAATTTGCCTGCTACACGGGGTGGGGGGGGATGGGGGAATCTTAAAATTCTTAATATCCAAAATGACAGAGGGGGTTGTATTTAGGTATTTATTCATAACATATATTAGCCTGTGATAATATTATATTCAATGTGCATGGTAAAATAGATTATGTATGTTGAAGATGAATAAGTGATAGATGATTAATTAAGCTGCTACGATAATGTATCATTTCACTGGTTCATAATGGTGTGAGGCTAGCACTAATAAATAAAGACAATTCTATTCAGTTATGCTGAATAATCTGTGCATTTAATATTCAACTAGAATGAAACTGACAACATGATTTTTAAAAGAAATATAATTCTGAGTCTGTAGTAGTATAATTGATAAATATACATGAAATCCTCCAACATTTGAATACTTGTTTCCTAATAGGTGGAGGTGTTTAGGAGGGTTGAGAGGTATGGGCTAGTTGGCTGACAGCAATCTCTGAGGTTTAACATGTGTTCTTTTTCCAGATCATGTGATGTTGATGAACTTTTATTCCTTTGGAATTTAGCCCATGTAAACCCTTCCTTCTGTAGATTGTTTTGGTCATTGTCTCAACATAGCAATAGAATAGGACATAACACTGTCAAGTCATTTGGAGTAGGGTCTAGGCCCTCCCCTCCTGCCTCTAGGCTAAAGGATTTTGATGATGTATCCTGGAAGGCATCACCCTTTCTGTGCAGTTGGGGAGGGGGCAGAATTGGAAGGGATGGGGACTGAGGGGCATGGGAGGGAGGGAGAGGGAACTGGGATCGATATGTAAAGTATGAAAAAATAATAAATGAAAAAAAGAAGAGGACATAACACAAACCCCTAAACCCCTTACACATTTTGCATTTTCATGTATGAAAGTCACAAAAGTAAGTGTGAAAGTTAAATTTACTAGGGCATTAGTCATAAAGTGCATAAATCATGCATGTGAATTAGGCAACCTTCATCAGACCACTAACTCCAAGCAAGAAGATGTAGAGATATATTTATAAACTCTTTATGACACAGCAAATATAATGAACTTTCTCATGTCTACTTTATGGGCTTCTGTTATGACTACATAAATACATATATATGACTACAAAAACAGGACCTCTCTTTAATTCCACTTGAATATTGCTAATAAAGTATTCTAAAATTATAATGACTATTTCAACTATTGACACCATAAACAAGCAAAATAATCTCATCTTAAAGTAAAATATAACATATTCACCAACATAAAGAAGTTTTCAACCCACGAGAAAATATTGCCACATTTGCCATGAATAAATTGCTTTAATTTTGTCTTTCACACAACTGTCTTTGGTGTACTGAATATGTCTGTAGAGGGAGTGGAATAAGAATGAGAATTAGGTTTGCTGCTTGATTTTTTGCTTTTTTTATGGTAATTGGTTACACTTTATAAAATGGTATGTTATATACTTGTATCTGAAAAGTAGACAATATGGTTGAAAGATTATTTTCATTATAAGGAAAAAAGTAGGAAATTATCAAGAAAGTCCCACCACGATATTGGTCACATACTGGAACTCAAGTCCCATGATGATAGGTATACTAAAGAAAGAAAAGCAAGAAGTGAATATAGGGTGCACAGATTAGAACAGGATTAATGCACTGGAAAAAAAGATATACCTATCACATTCAATAGGCTCATTGTATTTGAACTAAAACATATGCAAAGAAAATTTCTAATTAATCTAAATTATTAAAAGGCAAATACTTCAACTATGATATAAATAGAGAAAGCATATTTTAAAGGGTGGAACACAATATACTACTATGACAATCTAGAAAATAAATGCCCCTTTGCTCATCACTCATTCCTGTCTGCAATTAGATTCCAGGAATTAAGCTCAGTGTTTAGCTATTGGTGTCTGCTTCTGTTTGTATCAGCTACTAGATGAAGGCTGGTGTTTGTTCTGAGTAACCTCACTCAGGATGGTTTCTTCTGTTTCCATCGATTTGAAGCCCATAGAAACTGTTGATGTGAACAAGGCGGAGCACCCAGTCTTCAGTGTGATAGCTGGTAAACCAGAATAAACTGACCCAGATCTCTTGAATGTGGGTGTTAGGGGGACTAGGCAGTCTATAAGGACTCTGGAGGTGGATCGGTATTTATCCCTAGTACGGGAATAGATTTGGAAGCCCATTCCATATAGAGGGATACTCCCTCAGCCTAGACACATGGGGGAGCAGAGGTTGCAGGAACTGAGATTGACATGTAAAACAAGCTTGCTTCAAATTTAAATTTAAAAAAAAATGCCACAACTGCATTTTAAATAATTTAATATTTAATCATTATTTCTTCCTTATTTAATAGGGTGACTATAGTTTAAAAATAATGAAAATATAGTATCATGTGCATAAAAAGTGAGAAAATAAGATTGGGTGACTTGGAAAGTGGTTAAAATTTAATCAGCAATATGACTAAGGCACTAATAAGCAGATTTGCTAAAAAAAATTCTAGGAATTATCCTCACAAAACTTTGACCCTTGAGATAATGTCAAACTCTCTTTATATTTCTGAGAAAATGTAGGTTGAATGTAGAATCCTAGTCACTGTCAAACCAGCATTTGAAAAGAACTTGGGCATACATTTCTTTTTCTCCAGGAGGGACAGAAATATCTGTCATTAAAAAGCTGATAAGAAATATAAAAAGAAGACTCTGGTTTGGTCAGGAAAAATCAAAGGATGAAAATGTTGTGTAGGCGATTTTGATAATTTTTTACTATTCTTATGCCATATTTGGGAATCAGGAATAGTACTGAAGGGGAAATATTGCACATCTGTGGAGATCAGAGAGGGCAATTATATAATAACATAATGTCTGAATGATGAACTACTTCACTGTATTACATCTGGAGAATAAAATTATGCTGTTCAATTTGTAGAGTATATATATACAGAAAGACTGCAATAAATGGCATGTGTTCATACAAACAAACTATATTTAAAATATTAATGAATATTTACATGAACAGAGTTGGAAATTGTTCACTTATACTTGTAATGATAATGTATGTCAGAAGAAGGGATTCTTGTAAACCAAAAAGTAGAATGAAAATGTAATAAATAGATAATGAAAAGAGAGATGAAATACATTGTTTGGAGAGGAAAAATAGAGAGCTCCAAGATGGATGATAGACATGTAGATGATTAGATAGATATATGGTAGACATATAGAAGATAGATAGATAAATAGACAGACAGGCAGACAGATCGATGGGATAATAAAGAAGGATAACAGAGAAGCTGAAAGAGAAAACTGAACCTTTCTGGCAGTACACTAGTCCATACGTGAAAAGTGGACAGTTATCACTGTCATGTATTATTATATTTATATTTTGTGTGAGTATTTCTATGAGATGGACTATCTTCACTATATTTAATACCATTTGCAATGTGGGAACAATGAGAGGAAATAAATGACTGTTGTCATTTGTAGGCCACTCTTAAAAGGATACAAACCTAAAATATTTTATGGATAATCTCTGCAGATATTTAAAGTTACACTGTATCCTGTACATTTTAAGCTGCTCTCTTGTTTAATGCAGATAAAAACAGAAATGTATTCCAAAAACATCATGGAATAGAGGTAACACTGGCATCAGAAGCAATGAAGAATGCACTTATAAAGAAATCATTGCCCCTTTTAGTTAGGAATATTCGATATAAAGTTGTATGTGAAATGTATGTTACAGTTACATATTCTAATTTAAACTAAGAAATGCAAGAAGTGTCCAGCTTGTGGGTGTTTGCTTCTGTTTCTATCAGCTACTAGATGAGGGCTCCATGATGGTGGATAAGTTAGTCATCGATCTCATTATCAGGAAGGGCATTTATTGTAGCCTTTCCACTGCTGCTCAAATTGTTAGTTGGGGTCAGTTTTGTAGGTCTCTGGACATTTCTCTAGAGTCAGTTTTCTCTTCAAACCTATAATAGCTCCCTCTTTTATGGTCTCTCTCTCTGTGTCTCTCTGTCTCTGTATCTCTCTTCCCCTCCCTCTCTCTCTCTCTCTCTCTTCTCTCATCTATTCCTCCCCTGAATCAATCTTCCTAGTCCCATGGGCTTTCCTTACCTCACCTCTCTTTCTCCTAGTTCCCTCTCCACTCACTGCCACACTCTTCCCCACTCCCCATGTGCTCTGGAGATTCTGTTCCTTTTCCCTTCTGTGAGGAACCTTATATGAATCTCTTAGAATACTTCTTGTATTCTAGTTCCTCTGGCAGTGTGAATTATAAGGTGGTGGTCCTTTGTTCTATGTCTAAACACTGAGCCGAATTGGAATCCAGATGCAAAGAGGGAGGACAAGACCAGGCTGCAGAAACACATAGAAATAGCTGACCTGAACAAGGAAGAGCTAATGGGCCCCCAGACTGATAGCTGGGTATCCATCATGGGACTGATTCAGACCCCCTGAACTAGGATCTCAGCTAGAAGGCCTGAGCTGTCTAAGGGACCTCAGACAGTGAAACCAAGATTTATTCCTGGTGCACAAAAGTACTTTGGGGGTACATCCCCCATGGAGGGATACTCCCTTAACCTAAAGACAGGAGAGAAGTCCTAGTCCCTACTCCAAATGACTTGACAGATATATAATACCCTCCTGGAGGGCTTCACCCTACATCTGGAGTTGAGGGAGGATGGGAACAGAGGGTAGTTGGGGGGAATGAGAGGATAGGAGAGAGGGAAAGATGAAGGGAAGGAGGGAGCGAGAGGTAACTGGGATCAATATGTAAAATAAAAATAAATAAATTAATTAATATAAAAAGGAAGTGTCCAGTTTATCAAAATTGTTATGATACTTAGTAAGATAAAAATTCATTAAAGAAGGCATTTGCCTTATTCCCAAAACTTCCTGTGCAAGTCTCTGGGGGTTTTACTTGAACTAATTATGGGTGGAGCGTTTCTTTCCTACTTCATCAAAATCATATTAAAAGGACAGTAAGTGGGGAAAGAGGGAATTTGTTTTTTATCATAGCAGTATTTTGTGTTGATGTAAAGAAGTTATTATAATTCTATAAAAATTTGTGGTTTAATGTATCAATTATATTAAACCAGAGAATTACTTATAAATTAATACAAACAATATTTTATAATATGTTTAAACATACCTTTTATTATGTTGATTTATTTCATTTTAAGACTTATGTTTATTAATAAGCCAATTATTTATTGAAAAGTGCTTACTATGATCTATGTTTCCTTGCCACCTCTCTTCAATTACATTTAAATTTTCTTGAAATAAAACAAGATAATGCTTAACTTTTTAAGACGTTTAATTGAAGAAATCCATGTCATTCAATAACAAATCATTTGATATATAGAAGTACGTGCTAAGTGATTTAATATGCAGAAATGTTATAACTGGAACCTGCCATGAAATTTAGGTACTGTCCTCAGAAAAAACATCCTAACAAACAAATAACCATGGAAATATAACAATAAGTCATTGCATGAAGTATAATGCTAGAGAAACAGAGACACCAACTACCCAAGTTTACCTAAGAAAGCAGTTGGAGCTTTGTGTTGTTTTCAGTTTTTCATAACATTGTACTAATTTATTATTAATTTTGTGTGTATGTGTTCATCCACTACATTGGAGACCTAAAAGTCATGGCAGTTAGCAACAGTTTTCTTTCTCCATGCACTATGTCTGTTCTGGGTACAGAATTGAGGTCAACAGTACTGGGACTAGTGCCTTTACTCACTCAAAAATCTCATTGTCCATTATTGACTTATGATTTTGAGTATAAATGATTCTATTAGGAAAATATTCATTTTGTTGGCAACAACTGATCATTAATGACTTATTTTTTGAAACAAAATACTAAACATGATGTCTTAGATAACAGCTAGGTGATTTATTTATTAATTGTTTTACATGCACGCACACACATACACACTTTTCATAAAGTATGCTACCATTTTAGCTAACATCATCATAATGATCTAGAACTTCTTAATGAATAAGCAACTATAAAAATTGTGCATGATGTTTAAAGCTATTTTAAAAATTTCTGAAAACTAAGAGTCTAACATGCATAACACAAATATTTCAATAAATGCCTTTTAGATACTACTATAGTTCTTGCTTTGCAAAATATTTTACTTTTATTCTAGCTTGTTTTTAACATTAGGTCATATTTCATTTAAGGAAAATGTCCTGTCATTGGTAGTAATGAACTAATATAGTATTTCTTTTTACTGCTAGATTTAATTATGGCAAATGTATGAATATTTATTTATAGTCAAGATGTTGTTAATGAGAAGAAATTGTTTTTCATAAACTAGTTTTACATATTAGCAATTAAAATAAGCTTTCCCTTGCCTCTCACAAAGGGTATGAAAGCATCACAATTCTTTATGAGTCACATGTTTCAATGGGCTTTAGAACAGTTTTGGCTTTTCCAATGCATATATATTTCTGGTTTGCCATATAGAAGAAGTTTAATAGTTTATATCCAATTCCATCCAGAATGGATATCATAGTACAGTGATAAAAAAAGGAAACTTTCAAAGACATCCTAATGACAATTTGTGGAGCTTAAGAGCTTCATGTGCTAGAAGAAAATTATTTTAAGTAGACTTAGCATCCTGGATTCTGATCTTAAAGTCACACCATTGTTTTATTATCACTTGTATTTCAGTGAATTTCTGCTTTGGCCAAGGATCACTAACACTTTTATAAAACTTGTACTACAAAGTTCTGCAATCAATCCAATTTATAAAACAATTTCTAGGAGAGGAGAGGTGAAAGAGTGTCAGATACAGAGAGAAAGAGATTGAGACACACAGTGAGAGACAGTGGGAGAAAAGCAAAGACACACACAGAAAGACTGAGTCACACAGAAACAAAAATATAGAGACAGAAAAATACACATGCACACATGCACACACGCACACGCACACACACACACACAGAGATAGAGAGTGAGAGAGAGAGAGGTGTGGTTATTGAACATTTCAGTGCATCTTCCAAGATGATCCCAATTTAAAGGCACCCTAATTATTTAAGGAAAAAAATATTCTAAAGCAAGCTTTCTGTAATCAAAATGAAAATGATAGTAAAAAGGATATCATGCTTGGCAGATGTACATTTGAATAATCAGGATGCAAGAGACTGTCAACAGGACACAGTCCCTGGCCCAAGTATAGCCATATGAAAAAATTAGTCTGAGGTTCCCATCTGTGGACAGTATGTTCAAAAACAGCATGGACCCTGTTATGCTCATCATTTCATATGTGTCTCCAGTGTTGAACCTGCCAGGATGACAACATGCTTCAACATACATTTACCATGGTATAGTTAGCTCCTTGAACACCTTACATGACAGTTTGTTCATCAAATTGGTTAGGCACTCATAAAATCAGATCTCAGAGGAACAGACAAATTAAATGAGTGAAGTAATGAATAAAACTGCAGCCATACATCTGGCTAGATAAATAGGGGTGGAAACAAAGTACTTCTTGTATAACACATAAAGAAGATGGCTTCATTTCATTTGTCTCTATGCCTCAAAATACAAATGTAAATTGATATAATCTCCAGAATATATTGGTGTACTATGTATTAAAAAGTACAATAAATCTGAATCCAACAAATTCATTTTATTACATATAAATGCGGTTATAAAATGTTTGATAAAACAATATAATTTAAAATAGCTCAAATTAATATCTGAAGTATGTTTGGGCATTCACAGCAACATTTACATTTTCCTGACAATACACATTACAAAATGAATATGTAGTTTAGTTTGTTAGGCTAATTAATATGCACAATTCCAGTGACTGCCTCAATACAAGTTGATTCTTTTAGTTTTATTTTATTTGCTTTTGCATTTCTTTCTTATTTAATTGTGTATCTGTATATGACTTTGAGTGTAGATACCCAAGAACACTGGATGACCAGGAACTGAAGATACAGGCCAGAGCCCTGTGATGTGAGTTGAAAGGCTCTTTTGGAAGAGCAGCAAACAATCTTCACCACTAACCTATCTATCCAGAACAGGAAGTAATTGCTCCATTTTCCAAGTAGATTACTACATATTATGCTTAAATTACTAGTTTTTAAATTGGTGATTTTAAATGTTATGTGTATCAAGTTGACCTAAGAAGTCGTGAAGTGGGGAGAGGGGCAGGCAAGAAGTGTGGGGGTTGTGGAGGGAAGGCATGATTGATTAGGGAATATTCAACATATAGGGGATTTTCAAAAAAATGAAAAATAAATAGTATTTGGCTCTTATCTCTTACATCAGACATAATGAGTTTTTCTTTGTACACTTCTTTCTTTCTTCTTTTTTTGAACAGAAACAAAAAGCTTACTTTTATTTAGAAAATCTGCATGCTTCCTGAAAAGCCAGCCATGTGACTGCCTCTTCTCAATGGCACATTATTCACTACTAAATCACCTAGGTATAAAGCTTTTCCATTCCTATGACTTGTGTTAGATGCACATATGTAGAAAGGGAAGAGGGAAGAAATATAAACAGGCATCAGTCTTCCTCCTTGATGTAGTACCACAACATAAAAACATTCTTTAAAAGTAAACCTTGTAACAAATGTTCTTTCTTTCTTTCTTGTATATATTTAGTCTCTCTCTCTCTCTCTCTCTCTCTCTCTCTCTCTCTCTCTCTCTCTCTCTCTCACACACACACACACACACACACACACACACAGATAGAGAAAGAGAAAAACTCTTTTAAGATTCTACTATAGTTTATCACTATTGTTTGTATATGAATCAATAATCAGTACTCCTATTTTGTAATGATAAAATATTATTCAACTAAACCAGTCCCATTATCATGTTCTTATTTTTAAAAGGGAGATGATATTTTGGATAAATCTTCCAAGTTAAGGTTTATATATATATCTTCATTTATTGTGATGTTTTTCCTCATGTAATCAACATTGATTACTGTTAAATCTACTGATAGATATGATGTTTACTTGTGCCATTGTAAAACAATAAGGAAAAAGTAATAATCAGTTATTTTGGCTCCCAGTACTCCTCTAATTATCCATTATATTATAAATTTAATTGGTACCTCTCCATGTTTGATGTAATCATGTTTTATGCTTCAATACATTTTCACTTGACAAGTGTGCCTTTAGACAAGACTCCCTCATTATTTCAGTATCACTTTCTACTACATTAAGAATGGAATCTTTTGAAATTTTCCTATATCCACATTATCATTTATCTTTATTTTCAGGATTAGTAAAAGGTAAAGTGATAACTCAAAGTTTGAAAGATGAAGATCGCAATAATATACAAAGGCAAACACAACTAAAATAATAACTGATTCTTTTAAAATTGATTAATTTACACTTAAAAGTTTGCATTTTGCATTTACAAAGTACCTTGTGATCTGCATGTGTTGGTAAGCAAGAGAGGAAAGCATTTTTAGAAAAAATATTTGGACTTTAAAAGACCTATTGTCCTTAATACATAAAAGAAAATGAGTGAAAAATTACTGTCTAGATATTGTACTTAATATATGAATCAAGAACTCTATAGTCTTTGAAAATGTGTGTGGGGGGGTGCATTTTGTTTCTATGGAGTGTTTCACGATTCTATACATGGTTGGCCTCAATCAACAGTTTAGCAACTTCTTAAAATTGTAGTTTATATACAACTCTAGATCCTTACAAGGAATTAAAAAAATGTCATTATGTTTCCCTTAGGCCAAAAGCTGTAAATAATGAAGATGATAACACTTCTACCATAACTGATGAGTCCAAATGAACCTATATGGAGAGATGTAGATGGTCTGAAGTATTTTCTCTGCCAAAAAAGAATGACAGAAAAACAGAACTCATTACAAACAGATTCAGAGAGAAAGGGGACTGCAGATTAACAAAACAAGCACCATGCACTATGGTAGACTTAGTAAATTGAAATTGAAATTGAAGTAAGAAAAGAAAAATAGAAAAAAAATACTATGATTTAGATATGTTTTGGAAATTAAATGCCTTACAAATTTGATGAATACAAACAGAAGGGAGGAATATCAACAAACACAGTAGTGGTAGGAACAGGTAATTAAGTACAAACAAAAGAAAGAAATTATAAAATAGGAAAACTACAATGTGTATGAATACCAAGAAATTTTAAATTTTGAGAAAATACATGGTTTCTGTTTGCATTTCTATTATTAGAATTACACATGTGTAGCTCTGTTTCTAGAGTAAACAACGGAAAAGAAATTAAATGTGTGCAAATTAATAAAAGTATTATGCTCAGGTGAGACTGAATTCCTCTTTGGAGACATGTTTCTAGCCAGGCAGTGGTGGCACAAACCTTTAATCCCAGTACTCTGGCCTACAGAGCTAGTTAAAGGGCAGTGCAGGCTCTAAAGCTACAGAAAGAAACCCTGTCTCGAGAAACCAAAAACAAACAAAAGAAAGAGAAAGAGATGTGCTTCCTAAGTATTTACTATGTATTTCATCCCAGAAAAAATGGAAAGTTGTCAAATCTTAGCTGTAACTCACTCTAATTTTAATTTAAAGTTGAAAACTTTCATAGCATTCTCACTTATTGCCATACAAACTAATCTTGAATTCATAGGTCAAAATATCAAATGTAAAAATCACAATCAAAGCAATAATTGATGTTTACAAAATGGAAATTGGTTCAACTTATTCACATCATTAATATAAAATAATTCGAATTAAGATCAGGACATATTTGGCACTATATTGGTTACATAAATGTCACAAATAAGCCCTTAAGGCTTATGTGGAAAAGTAACATAACATGAAAATTATAAAAAACAGATGAGATTTTTTTTAGTGCAGGTAGATTTTATTAACCAATATCCCAATCATGTTCAATGCTACAGTAATCAATTAAACATAGTAAATAGGCAGAACAAATCTAAAAATACCAGTGAAACAAATAGAATATATGTGGGAAAGATCATGATAAATGTACTACATGACAAAATTTATCTTTACATACATATTCATCTGTAAAACACTGCCAAGAAATATTATATAATATATTGCAATAATATTTGGTTTGGTTATTTGTTCTATAATTTAAATATGTTTTCTTTTTATTTATTAATATGCATCAAGATATTATGTTTAATAAACTGGTTATCCAACTTGTTATTCATGTGCAACAATCAAAAGTAAATATATTTTACTATATAAAAGTTAGACTCTGACAAAAATGTAAAAATAAAGATAAAACCATGTAAATCTACATCTGGCTTACATTCAAAATATTGTGTCACAGTAAAAGCAGCATTCACTATGATATTGCTATTAAACGATGAGTGTGTGATTTAAAATCCATGGCACTCATGTAAGAGTTTCTATATAGCATCAAATGAAATCATAAATATTGTGAATCTATTGTTTAAAACTAGTTGTAAGGTCTATGTGTGCTTAGTGTACGTGTATTAATTAGTGATGAGAACAGATTGGAAGAATTGCAGACATATATACAAGAATTGTCAAAAGAACAGAATGTTCAAAAAAATCAACATTTATGGGGGAAATCATAAACAAAATTTAAATTGACTCAACAGTTTACACAAATGTACATGTGGGTCTATATGTATATGCAAGCAACACTGATAATTATGAAGGTGTAAATTTTGTATGGTAGGAGAGTAGAGGATGAGAACCAAAGGGCAGAAGTGATGTAAATACAGTGTTCACATGAAATTCACTAAAGAAACCTGTCAAAAATAATACCACTTAATGAAATACATACTCATCTGATTCATCTGTAAAAAACTGCCAAGAAATATTGTATAATAAATTTCAATAATATTTAGTTTGGTTATTTGTTCTGTACTGTATATATATTTCTTTGTATTTATTAATATGTATCAATATATTTATTTTACACAGTGATAACTTTGTTAATATTACACACATTAATCCCTGATCTAATATATATGAAGGCATACATATATACACTTATGTATAAAGGCATATAAAATGTAGGCATGTGTGTGTGTGTGTGTGTGTGTGTGAGTGTGTGCATGTGCGTGTGCATAACAGCAGTTGAATTCTGTCATCCAGCCCAACACAATTTGGAAAAAGAGGTTTGCTTTCATGAAATATGAGTCTTGTGTACCTAAGCAAGACTGATGAAATATTTAGGCTTTGGTTTTAAGGTAACTAAATTTAATTAGTTACACTAGTTCTCATGTATATCACATCTGAGTGTGAAGCTTTTATGAGATAACTAAGACCTTTCCTTGTGCATTAACTAGTTATGAATTAAATAGCAAGGCAGGAAAGCACACATGCCCTTTGTGCCATAGCTTTGTACGTCTTTGTACTCACTGATACCTGCACTTGGCAATGTATCATCCTCTTTCTTAAATGAAGAACACAAACTCACAGAAAACAAACCATAGTAGAAAACTGCTTTAACAGCTTTTTTTTTTTTTTTTTTTTTTTTTTTGAACAGGGGGATGCTACTGTCTCATGGCCTGTGTCTGGGTGCACATTAGATTTTGTTTCCTTGCCTCTCCTGGGTGAGTATGTTGGGCACTTTGCCAAGTCAGACAAGCTGTCTGACAACTATTGGAACAACTTAACCATGCATGATCAGACAAACTTTAGTCAAATTACAGTAATTCTATTTTTTTTTACTTAATTATTTCTTTGTCATAGTTATTATCTACCAATACATCCCTAGAATACATTTATTTTTTTATTCATGTGTAAAAGAAATGATTATGGTTGATAATTTTCTCTTAAAATTTCTTGATTCGTTTTCTTTATGTGAGGCAAATATTCAAGAGGACTTTTCTGTACTTATTTTCCCTATTGTATGAGACCCTGGAGTTTTCATTACAAATAAATTACGAAATGTAGAGAACGGATGAGGACAGAGCTTTAGTAGGTAGACTACTTGACTGGCATATATAATTCCCAATGCACCCTCATCTGAAACACAAATCTTTGAATACAAGAGATAGGAGGGCAAAGTCAAGAAGATTAAAAATTCAAGATGATTGTCTATATGAGTTTGTGGCTTAGGAAAGCAGAATCAAAATAACAGCAGTAAAATAAAACCATATTATAATGCAAAACATGGAGAGAAAATCCCTCCCAAACAAAATGCAGAATTAGCAAATAAACAAAATAAACAAATACTCAAAACTCAACCAAAGGGAAATGAAAAACTTGAACAAATGGTGTATAGATTTAAAGAAATAATGTCATCAGAGGAAATGCCCATATACAAGTTAGGATCATGAGGTGTTCGACCCTATATGATATTAGCAGAATGGAAACTCAAATTGCAATGCAATACACGTGCATACAGATTACAGTGGGAGATATCTAAACCACTGATAGCATCTAATGCATGAAGGGAAGTGGAGCCTCCCAGGATCAGGGATTACAGTTGAGATGCAAGTGGGACAAGTAATTTGTATGACTTTAACAATTTTTCCTAAAACTAGTGTGATGATCAATGGCTTGCCCTCAAAATTAGCAGTCAAACTCCTCTGTATTCATGCAGAGCAATTGAAAACATTTCCACACACAAACTTGTGCACAGATATCTTAAAACTTAAATATTTGACATAAAACTTGACTGTAAACAAAGTTTCAATCCTTCAACATGTGTTTAGTTGGCATATCTAGAAAAGTGAGTGTCCTTCATCATTGAAAATGTCATGAAGTCACATAAAGACATGAAGGGACTGTGAATGCGTATTAGTAAATGAATATCAACAAATGATAATATAAACTTCTAGCCTTGTGGTACTCTGGAAAATGTAACTCTGCAGAGACCAGGGAATTAATTAAACATGAAATGATAGTTTTTTGTTTTGTTTTGTTTTGTTTTATTTTTGTATTGTATTTTTCTGAGACAGGGTTTCTCTGTGTAGCTTTGGAGCCTGTCCTGGCACCCACCCTGTAGCCCAAGCTAGCCTCGATCTCACAAAGATCTTCCTGCCTCTGGCCCCGAATGCTGGGAGGGACTAAAGGCATGTGCCACCACCTCCCAGCAAAAAGATAGTACTTTCTAAACTGTGTATTTAAGGAAATGATTCTATTTTATATAGGAGTTAATAGTTACGGTGGCTAGTTTTCTGTCACCTTGACACAAGCTAGAATCATCTAAGAAGCAGCAAGCAATTGACAGAATGCCTCATTGGGAATGGGCTCTGAGCAAGCATATGGTGCCATCCTAACCTGCTCCTTCTACATGCTGTAACAAAGCAGTCAGAAAGCCAGGAGCACAAGTCACAAAACTGCATTCTTCCATGTCTTCTGCCAAATGTCTCTGCCTTCATTTTCCTGCTTTAGTTCCTATCCTGAGTTTCCAGGATAATGAATTAAAAAAAAACAAAAAACAAAAAAACTCTTTCCTGCTCAAGTTGCTTTTGTATCTGGTATTTTCTCACAGCAATGGAAAGTCTAACGGAGCAACTTTGGAGCTATTTTACACACTAGTTAAATACCAGTGAGCATACAAAATCAAGGGCTGGTCCTCATACTAACTGGAATTGGAGTGATAATGATGTATCAATACATTCTCCTTTACTGTAACAGAGATATCATTCTCCTGATGGTTATAGTGAAGGAAGACTTCATTTTAGGTTGGGAACTCTGTGTACACTCTACTCAGGTTTCTGTGCTAAACAAAAAGTAATCTTGAAGCAAAGCCCATAAAACACAAAACACAACACTGTAGTAGAGTATTAATGAAACCTGCATGAGATCCTAGGTTTACAACAAAGTAGCACAAAAGAAAAATAACAAACTCCAGTAGCCAACAAACTCCAGTAGCTTTTAAACTCCCTTGTCATGATTCTTATTTTACATATGGTAATGCTCATAGCAATTAAGTCAATTGTCGATTTTATTTAGAGTTGCAAATATGAAGATTCATGTTTTAATGACTGACTAGGTGGACTTACATGAAAACAGTTGTAATATGTTTAAGCTTTTTTTTTTTTTTTTTTTTTTTTTTTTTTTTTTTTTTTAGCACTTTGCTATCTTACATTATAGAAAGAAATTATTTAACAGGCGTCATCAAGGCAAGTGCACCAATTCAGCATTTTCAATTCAGTTTAAACTATTGTATGAATTCCATATTGTATGAATTCCTCAAAGTGTCTTTTAGTTTCTAATCACACTTTACCTTGCTCTTGATTCAGATTATTTCATCCTAAAACCTCCCATCCAAGTACTAACCAAGTTACCCCCTGCTTAGCTTTTGAGACCAGTTGAGATCATAGGAGTTAATGGTGGTATGGCCTAGACAGGATATATCCCTAGTGCACAAGCAGACAATGATACAAGGGGGAGGGTATAGGCCCTACCCAAAATGACTTGACAGATTTGATGATCCATCATGAAATGCCTCACCCTCCCTGGGGAGTAGATAGGGGATGGGATGTGGGGATCCCTGGAGGGCATGGGAGGATGAGAAGGAAAGGGAACTGGATTGATATGTAAATTAAGAAAAAAAATATTTAAAACACTAACCAATACAACAGAAAAAAACAACTGAAATTTAACACATACTTGGGAATATAAATAGCTGAATCCTTTCATAACACCCACTGTTTCAGTTTCCTATGTGTGTGTGTGTGTGTGTGGAGGGAGTGATGAGTCTACCATTCTTTGTCTGGTATTCTGAGTCCTGTAAATATATAAACAAATTTTTATTTTCTTTATTGCTTTAATGTTGCACCTTCAGGAACTGTCATGTAACATGGGATAAGAAATTTGTGTTTGAGGATAATGTGATTTGGGCTTCTCCCTGAGCTTTTAGATGTGTGTATATTTTTGTTCATTGCCTGGACCCCTGGAATGATAATCACAAAACTCTCTCAACAGAACATCTGTCATATACTTGACAGGGCACTAGAAACATCCCCTGCAATACCCAACGGCTCTTTCTTGACATCTGGCCACTATTTCCCGATCCATGTTTGGAGGCCAGATAGTGGCAGAGGAGAGGATGTTTGACAACAGTACACCATCACCTCTTTCAGCATCTGAGCATCATGCTGGACATATCAAGATTGTTATACAGGAACAATAAGACCTCATCCCAGATATGTTCCTCTGTACTATTCAAAACAGTTGAAACATTCTAATTTTTAAAACATTTTGAAGACAATTATGTATGAGATGGAACACAAAAATTAAGAAAGACAATTTTTTTTAACCAAAGTGGAGACTTGTTTGCAATATTACCCCAGGATTTTGATAATTTGTTTGTTAACTTAACAATTTTCAAAAATACAGCTAATAAATTCGGTACCAAGTATGTTCCAGTAACTCAGAATTTCTCACAAGATTTCTAGATTTCTGCATGGACTATTAAAAAATAAACACAATTCTGTGTTATCACAGGCTCTTTTTGCATCGCCTAACTTGTATACACATTTTGACTCTGAGACTTTTGCATTTTTTATGTACGAACAGTTAATAAATCTCTAATCAAAGGATATAGAATATTTTCTGTTGCTCACACATAATTCAAAGTAAGATATGGTAATGTTAGGAAACATTAGCTCCAGCCCACTCTCTTCCAATAAGAAAGTAATGCATACAGTCAACAGTGTTCCCAAATGCATGTATGGCTTTGTTGAGTCAGTGATTTCTGTGTGCTTGGTTGACTTCTGGCACCAACCCTTGCCTCCTCTCAGTCTCTGTCAGTGACCCTTGGCCATCTCCAACTACTCAAACCGCAAACAGACTAAAACCAATTTGTTTTCCTTATGTTTTTAAAGCTACTAGCCTGGTATGCTAATTAGAAATAAATCGCTTGACCCATAAAAGAGACGGCAGGAAACCTGAAATGAAGGCATTATCCAACACTTCATGCTCCTTAGTGATGCCATTTTAAATATTTCAGACAGCCCATAAATAATTAAAACCTCACCACAGCAAATTATGTCCTATTATGCAAATAAATAGCCTCCTCCCTGGTTTCATTAAAGATTCCAAATGACAAGCTGAGCAGTTTAAACATAGCAAGGTATTGCAGTGAGGCGAGAACTCTTTCAATATATTTTTTTTTAATTGTTAGTGCCAAGTTTCATGTGGATTTTGACTCTAACACTTTAATTTGCATGAGCAAATAAACCTTTAATAAACCTTTTGTAAGTGGGGGGAATGCATCATTTAATTAAATTTGATTTGTTGTGAAACTCTTGTGCCTCATGAATATTTAAGAACCACAAACTCTCTATTTTCCTGAAAAGAGTACAATATTGAGCATGGGAGTGATTTCCAAGACGTTAATATGACAGGGCCTGAGAAATTAAATGTAATTAATAAATGTCTCAAATTAACTTTTCAGAAATTGACAGGCTGGTCCACATGCAAATATTAATGGTGTATACATTCCTATCCATACCAAGTTTCAGGTATGACTTTAACCACTGATATAAATCACAACTTTCAATATGTGGATGTTTCAAAAGTTCATGTGAAAAATTTTCAGTTTTTAAGTTTAGTGTCTTTGAGGTGACTGCTTTTTACTAAAGAAACCCCAGGTTTTATATAGTCAGATGTGAATACTTTAAATCACTGGAAAATAAAGGAAACTCATATTTTGTTCTTAAAATGCTACTTCTGCAACACCAAAACGCTGTAGAGAAATAGGTCTTTAAAAAATTAGCTGCTTCTGCAAAATATTTTATTTCTCTGCATTGCTTTCTCATACATTTCCTTCAAATAAAACATTTAACACGACATTGAATGTTGAAGGAATTCTTCACTTTGGGGTATCCAACAGTGCTCTTCTTTGTTTTATAATAAGTGTGATACTCTCTTCTAAGGACAATGACAACAAAATGCCAACTAGGTAACCTTTTGTATCAATTAAATAAGGACATTTTTAGAAAGACTCGTTCACTATAAATAAGAAAAAATTACACTTGCTCAAATCCAAATAAAAATTTATCAATGTTCTCATAAAAGGTTTTAATGTCATTGGAATTACATGCTACTTTTAGTTTGCATATAAATAGGCACAAAGATAATTTCTCTCAAAATTGTAGCCTAATTCTAACTTACTTATATCAGCTAAAATGTGTATATGTGTATATATATATATGAACTGATATAATCATGATTTTTATGAAATAAGAAAGACACTTAGCAAAGTATTATATTAAAATGTATATGTTATTTGCTAAAGGGAAGTAATGTTTTAACAATCAACAAAGAAATACATTATGTACTTCATTTTTTTTTTGTGAAGGTATTTGTATTGCTTTTTTTTTTTAGTGAAAATTATCATGTTTATTAATGACATACAATTACGAAGTAGAAAGCAATGCCCAGAGATGAAACAAAATGTAATTGAGAAATTTTATTCACACAACTTCTACAACATGCTTATTTTACGATTTACAATACATCTTACCCTAATCTCAGAAAGTGAGGGCTGTTCGTCATGGATAAACTTTTTCCCTATTCAATTGTGCTCCTTTTTCTTCCCCTTAGGCAATTCTTCAATAATAATTATCTTGACTTTATAATACTTACAACTTCAAATCTCTGCACACTTTCTTCCCATCAAAATAAGTGAATAAATAAATCAACAAATTATTATTCCACAGGTACCTATTATCAAAAGAAAACAACTCTACCCCCAGCTAAGAAATTCCAATCTTATCACCAATCCTATAACCAGAAACTTACATCAATGTTTTTACATTCTACTAATTAGTCGTCTGTAGTCTAGTTTCTGCCCTTGAAACAGCTATGGACAATGCTTCACCAAGTGTATTTAATTTCTCTAAAACAAAGATACATTGTTCTTAAATTTCCTCTGGTTTTTAAAAATTATTATTCAAAAAACACAATTTCATGAAAGATTCCTCAGCATACTATTCTTCTTTCTGTTTGTTTGTCTAGCTATCTCCTTCTTCCTCTTTTACCCATGTGTTCTTATTCCAAATATATGCAATGCTTTCATTTTCTAGTTAAATTATAGGTGGTATGTATTTTGTTGTTGTTGTTGTTGTTGTGTAAAAGCTGCACATTTACCTGTAAACCCCAAATTTGTGTGTGTGTGTGTGTGTGTGTGTGTGTGTGTGTGTGTGTGTTCTTTTAGACCAAATTATTCAATCACTTCTAATCTATCTTCATCTGGGAGCTTCCATTCACTCAGAAATGTCTTTATTTCATTTGCTGTCTCTCTATATATACTTTATATGTTTGTCTTCATCAAAATGTCTCAAATACTGTTTGATATATCAAGCCTATTGTAATAAAGTGAAAGAATATATAGAATATATAAATTGAAGGAATGGCAGCATATAGAAACACTAGCCACTTGAACAGACCTCCATCTCTCTAACAGATTTCTTATATCAAAATCTTTTTTCAAGTTATTGTTTAAATTACATCTCTCATTATTTGCCTTCTTGAGTGCTCTGACAGTGACGATTTCTTGGCTTGGTGCATGACATTACTATTCTTTTGTGTTTCAGTTTTCTATCATATACAATGCCACATCTTGTTATTCAACTGAACTCCCACTTATCCTATGGTTTTTGTTCATACTATTTTCATCATGAAATGCCCCTTGTATAGCAAAATATTAAATTAATGACTCCCTTCTCTGTTGACATCTGTGTCTTTTATTTTACATAAACTACATATCCCAACAGATTGTAACTATTTTTTTTTATTTCAATTGAATTGGGTATTTTCTATTTATGTTTATATTTGCAGTACTCAGTATGGCATCTGTCACAAGCAACACACATCCACCATTTTTAATTATTTTATGAATTATTTTTAACTTTGTATATGTGTATATCCGTGATTATATGATTCTAGAGTTTTGTGTAATTTAGAGGCCTGAAGAGAATGTGAGATAACCTGAAGTTGAAATTCTTAGCTATATTAGCTATCTGATTGGGATGTTCAGAACCAAGTGCAAGTCTGTAAAAAAAAAAACACATACCTGCATTTATAAATGACACTATATATATGACATTTATAAATGACACTAAACAAAAATGAATCAATTATACATTGGTAGCATTTCAACAGGCAGAAGTGTCAATCATAGAAAACAGAACATAGAACAGAAAAATGGTTGAAGACTGTGACAGGGGCTCAAATCTTAATTGTCTCTTCTGTCATTTCAACATTCTTTTATTCAATTATTCTTTTTACAGTATTTTTTCATGTACCTTCTTAACTACGAATACGGTGTGTACACTACAAGAACATAAATCTGGCATGAGTCTGAATTATGATGCCTGGTATGAGGGATTATTGGGAAAATTAATATCTGTGATTACTATTTTGTTCACTTTGCAACTGCTTCTTTAAAAAATATTTCCTGATGATAGCTAAGGGATGGAAAGTGCAAAGTTAAGCATTATTTGATGTAAACAAAATATAATGTTATGAGTAACACTGGTTACTGGTTCTGGTGCTGATGAAACATGTATTTAATTCCAGCACTCCATCAACAGTGGCAGGTAGATCTCTAATTCTAGGCCAGCCTTGTGTACAAGAGAGAATTCCAAGATAGCCAGGGATAGAATAGCATGCCATAGAATTAATTTAAAGAGAGTGTGTGTGTATTTATGTATTGGTATGTTTGTGCATGCATTAATTGCATGTAAATGTGTTTTGTGTGTGTACATGTGTGTGATGTATGTATATTTATTTTTATCATATCTAAGTAGTTCTATGTTGTAGGATGTTATATGTAAAAGACACTTAAACATACAAAAAGTTCCATAAAATGCCTGATAAAGGGGTGGTAAGACAGTAACTGTATTATTCTAAGGAAAAAAAAGCGGTGTTGCTTGCCAACACCTTGAAGCAAACAACTGTTAATATAAGTGTAGCTAGCTATTGCTATTAATGATAATCAGATAATATCCATTAATACTGCTAACTACACAATACTGCTATGTACCAAAAAATGAAGGATGAAATTTTGTTTTGCTGAGAATTGCACAGAACATAGGCTATGCATTTTCTCAGAGTCATTGTCCTGAAATGTGAATAAAGGAAAATCTTTAAACCATACTAAATCAAGATATTCTTAGTATGCTTAAGCTAATATAATAGTGGTTAACTGTTTTATTACATTATTTGGTATTGCTGCTTAAATTATTATATATTACTTAGAATGTATTTTATTAGCTATTTTATCTTGCAGTGATGCCTTAATTATTAAAAAAGACTGAGAAAATTTATCTATTGGCATTGCTTATATAAGCATAGTTCTTGGCGTCTTCTGTGTATAGCCATTACTTGGATAATATTCCTGCAAATATCATCCACTAAAACTTTCTACAATTCAACAAAATTCATTTTCACTGTCCTTGTTTTTTTTTCAATCTCTATCTCTTTTTGCTCTGTCTTTCCCTCTGTTTTTCTCTCCCTTTCCCTTTTTTTCTTCAGTGTATGTGTGTGTGTATGTGTGTGTTTGTATCTTCACAGGTAAAGTCACTCAGGCTGAGCCTTCAGAACACTAATAAAACAATATGGATAATCACTTTTGGCATCTTATATCTATGTCAATATATCTTATATTTAGGCTGAGACCATTATCGTGAATAATATCGTGAATTGTCTCAATTTTCCAGCACAAGATACAAAATGTGACTGAGGTTGTGGAAGCTGTGCGTGGAGCTTAGAAGTGGAAATATCCACTACTCTGAAACATCCAGAATTCTGAGTTATATTCATGTGCGCACACACACACACACACACACACACACACACACGCACGCACACACATGCATGCACACACTCATGTATGCACTTGCACAACGAGAGACAGAGAATATCCAAACTAATATAAGAAGTTGAAATACTCTTGTGCATGTTTACTATTTTGCCCCAAAATTAGAATGTGGGTAGTAATTTGTTTCCATACTGTTTTGGGAAATTTTTAAAAAAATATTATTAAAATACATGTACATAGCTTAATTTCTCACCTGTGATCTCATACAAATAAAGTGGTACCATGTTTTACTCCACTAATGATAATATTATAAAAGCTTTTATGACTTACTGATGCTTGTGGGTATTCTTGACAGAAAGTTCGAAAAAAGATGTTTAAAATAAATAGAACTGCAGCTTAACATCTACAGAGAGCTTTCCTTTATAAAGATAGAATTCGTTGAGTCTGTTTCTGTAGCAGTGCCAATTTGTTCAAATTGAATGAGATGTTTTATAGTTTTATTTTACATATCTTAATAAAAATGAGTACAGCCATCTTTTTCTATATTTTGTGTGGTTTAAAATGAGTCATTTTAAGTAAAATGAGGATGGCTTTTGTTCTGGGGTAATTCTAAACATACATATGCTGTCCCTGATTATGCCTTTCAACTGCCCATACTCTAAAGGCTGCTATAAAGTATTATATATTAAAATTGCACAGATTTTGACTTTCTTTGGGGACAAAAGTCTTAAAAATACGAATAGCAATATTATTGATGCAATTGATATTTAAAATTAACAGATTTTTCTAATTTGAATGGAAATAATTACTGCTGAAAGTGTATTTTAAATAGCATATATATAATTATGACTAATATTCATGTTTAGTTGAGTTACTTATTTTTAAGGTTTACCTTTTTACATAAGAATATTGACTAATTTATAGCTGTTTAAATACTTTACATTTCTATACATTTACCTTCTAGAAAGAAAAAAACAGCCCAAAATTGATCTACCTACTCTATGTACACTTTTAAATATTTCATGATAATTTCTACTTATCTTTCTCTCATTCCCCTACCCTTAGTTTTCTACTCCTATTATTATTATAATTTATGTTCACGTTTCATAAACTGCTACACATTCACAACACATAATTCCAAATGTACAATGTCCTCTGAAGACAAAAAATTATGAACTATAGTTAATTATTTTGTTCATAGTTTCAATATACATATATCTAATATTTCCCTAGGACATGCATATTTCCAATTAATAATTCAGGACAGTTTTGCAAATATAATGTTAATTTGTTCATTATTTGCATCAAATATTTAGACAAAGGTATTGATACAATTTATGCACATTTATTCTTGCCATATTTTATGTATGTATACTTTCATTGTATTCAAGACATTTTGGATATTGATACAATTTGGGATATTTATCATGCTGCCCTTTATTTCTACCTCTTGTCTTGACATTTCTACTCTACCTCTATTTTAGGGATTTATATGTATGTATATGTACATAGTTATATTATTTAGGTATTTGTTTCTGCTTTACTCAGGGAAGTTTCAATCAGTTTTTTAGCTAAGTTCCTGAGTATTACAAATTATCTTCACTCATGTTTCCTTTACATATGAGATTAGTCAGACATAGATGCTTAATCTTCAATCAATTCATAGACATGCAGAACATGTTATTTAAATGTTGTAATATTAGTACTCCGGTGACATGAGACACTGTTGCTCCTGACAGCACCTTGCACTTTCCAAAAAATATGCTGGACACTGTTGTTGCTCCTGCTAGAGTTCATTTTCACCTCAGCTAATGGCATCTTGGGCAAAGAACTGCCCCCACATTGACCACTGATTTAGACATGCAGTCCTATGTACTTGCAGGAGACAAATACAGAAGACTGCTGGATCTTGCCAAGTCAGGGTATGACAGCCTTTCTTCCTACCTGCTGTTGTGGTCTGTCAAGTTCTCTTGGCCTTAGCCAAAACTGAGTGTACCAATGTTCTTGTGAGACCTAGGGTGACTGTCCAGGTAGATTTCTGTTTCTGTCCTTGCTGAACCTTTTGGAAGTTGCCCATCTGCACTTCCTTTCTACCCTAATATTGTTATTTTCCTTCTCAGGTCTTGATGAGGTTGAAGATTAAACTATCACAACTATTATTCTGTCTTCCTGGTTAGATATATTAGGCACTAGACTTACGTTTTCCAGCTTAGGACAACTCTATTGTAAACTTCATTATGCCTTCACCCTAGGACTAGATATGTAGGTCATTTTGTTCTCGATTTTTCTTATCTTAGAGCACACTTGTTATTCACTGTTCTATATATAGTTTTGTATCAAGCCAAATCTTTTCTTTAGACTAAATGGGGAATTGTAGTGGGATATTCACTCTGTCTGCTTCTGTGGCACTGAACACATTCATTGGGGGTGTAGCCAGGGGTGGAAGTGACCTGTGGAAAGAGGTCAGAGGAGGAGCCAGGGGGATGCTCTCTTGCTGGTGGGTTGTGGAGGGGAGAGCATCTGGTTGACTTGCTGGTGTTCATCTGTCTAGGTTGTAAGTTATTTCTCCCTGAATAAACATTAATTCAGCCTATTTGTTTATCCTGATCCTTATTTAACCGCAATACAAAGGTGTAATATTAAATACATATTCTTCAAGTATCAATGAGAGATCAAGTTAAAAAGCACCATCAAATTTTATTAGGGATTATTATATATTCACAAGCTTTTATATAAGATAATGTAGACATAGTCATTCTTTTCTTTTGCCAAGTTTATCCCATGTTTATATGCTACATAAATATGATGCAGTATCACTAACTGTGAGTGAAATGAGTATTTCCACAAGATAAAAAAAATGAAAGAAAAGAAAAGAAAAGAAAACATTACCTATTTCTTTTAGAATTTTACTAACATTCTTGACAGAGCTTTCTATGTGGAAATTCATGTTCTCACCAATCTGTAGGCCAGATGTCTGAAATCAAGGTGTTAGTGGTGATGTTTTCCATCTGAAGTCTCTAGAAGGAAATCCTTCTTTGTCTATTTTAGTTTCTGAAGGATCCAGGTTAGAACAGTGGCTGTGAAGACTCCTTGTCCATATTTGTTTTATATTGTTCATCTCTTCCTCCTCTCCCAAGGACACTTATGGATTAGGTGACCACCATGATGATATATTGTGCTTCATTTAGAGATATTTAATTGCATCTGTAAAATCCTAACTGCCATGTAAATTTGTTGTACCCTCCAGGGAACAAAATGTTGGTTTAGAGGGTATTTCTGCTCATCCTTTCTTTGGCTCTATATAGTTTTAATTTTAACGTTACTACCTATTCTTAGCTTTTACAGTCACCAGCATATTATGTATGTATCCAGTAATTTTACCATGGAAATAATATTTTGTATGTGCAATCTTAAAATATGTAAGTTTTAATATTGATTCTTTTTTTTTTCTTTTTCTTTCTTTCTTTCTTTCTTTTTTTTTTTTTTTTGCACACAGCAATTCTTTATAAATTCATGCAGGCTGTTGTACATATCAATATTTAATTTCTATTTTAATCATCTGAATAGTAGTTTATGCTAAGGTGAGATTACACTTTGTTTAACCATGCTCATTTAAGTATGTCTGTGTACTTCAAAATTGTGGAAAAATGAATAAATTAACATAAACATTTGTATACAGATTTCTGTTTGAACCCAAGTCTTTATCATCTTGATAATTCAGTGACAATGGTCAGAGAATTATTCTAAAGCTATCATCACATAGATGATAGAAATGTGATTTGTGAGAAAACTTATACTGTCTTCCTATATTTCCTTTATACTTGGAGAATTCACAGTTACTATAAATATAAAACATTATTTACTTTCATTAATAAACACATGTAAATGTATATATTTTAAAGTACTGAATATTTTGCCAAAGAAGTGTATATTGTACGTCTTTGCTTAATGCATCATATATCCCATTCATCCACCTTTCTTGGGATGCATTTCTCACACTCTACTGCTATGGATGGTTATTCATTAATTCCTTCATTTTACAAGATGTTCACAGTGTGGAAATGTTCACTGTGTTCGTTATGCTTGAAGTCTCCATATGACTGTACAGTTACTCTTGACACTGTTAGATTCAGCTGTGTCAGCTGTGTCTTATTTACTTTTCTATCAAGAAGCAAACTTATATGCAACTGGAAAGAGAGCAAAACAGAGCTAAATCAAACATGGGAATGAAAAGTGAATAACTTGTATTAGCAAACATAGCAAAGTCTTATTTAGGTAGTTGAGAAAGGAAATATAAAGCTGAGCAATCAATTTTCAGGAGTCTAATACCTATCACAATTACAGGGCAAAAAGTGCAGTATCCTGTTTAGAGCTTGCCTTCTTAGGGCTGGAGAGATGGCTCAGCCATTAAAGGCTAGTCTCACAAAAAAAAAAAAAAAAAAAAAAAAAAATATATATATATATATATATATATATATATATATATATATATATTGAGTTTGTCTCCTTGAAGTCCTGATTTTCCAGAATAGAAAACTCTTTCCACTTATTCAAAAAATAATATTATCTTTCTTTCTCTCTGTGCCAGTTTTCATTTCATTCTGCTGAGTTAATTTTCTCAGAAACCTTAGAAAAATCATTTTTGGAAACATATACATCTTTACACTTCTTGTTAAATTACCAAGGGAAGATTCTCTGGGGGTGATGTGAGTATTGCAGAAACCACCATGCAGCCTTACCCAGAGACTAAATGATCAGTCTGAAATGCATATATTGAAGCCACTCCTTACTACTTTTTCTTTACTCTACACTCGTGCTACTCCACTTGCAGTACTAGGCAAAACTGAACCCAGACCTTTCAGGCTAGGTTCCCACCTGTGAAGTGTGGTCTCAGCCTGAAGTTTTGCTTTGTAAATGCTAAGTACAATCAACACCAGTGTGAAGTGGGACGTTAGAATGTTCTTCATAGGTATATTTTGTTCGGATTCTTATTCATTTAAACACAGTAATTATACTTTGCTACACAATTCTCAAATTGCTTTTGGCTTATAAACAATTATTTTCTATGTAAATCTTTAACATTTCATGGAAAGATATAAACATGTTCGGTACAGGATAAAAGTCTTAAGTACATTAATTTTAGTGTAATATTAATATGAATGTATCATCCCAAGCAAACAGTTAGGCTAACTGCAGATTTTCACCTATTCCTCCATTCCTCCAAACCCATTACCCCCAGTTTCACATAGAGCTCTGTGGCAGACCAACTGTTGAAGTAAATCTTTGTTTTGTCCCCATCTCTATGGATCACCAAGTCTTCCTCTTGTACCTCCTTGTCCTCTGCTTTGGGGCCCATTGTCTACAACTTCAGCAGCAACTCTGTGGAAACCCACAGGTCACTCAAGACATGAAAGCAGTTAGCAAACCACCTGTTGAATCTCCCTTTTCCTCTCCTATCCCCACCTGCTTCCAAATTCCGCTTAATCCACTCATGCTTTTTCCCAGCCTCAAACCCTGGCAGGCACCACACATAATCCACAGGCTGCTCCAACCAAGGAAGCAGATAGCCTGACTATACTTCACCTTTCCCTCAGCTCCAAATCCACTCAGCCTGTCTCATCCCCAAAACGCAGCAGACAACCTGATGAAGCCCTCCCCACCCTGCCCCTATCCCAACCCTCCTCACTTTTCACCCTACTCATTGTTTAATCCTAGCCTGCAAACCTAGAAGCCATTCACAAGAACCCACAGTCCACCTAAAAAAGGGAAGTTCTAGGGTAGCAGCAGTTCTACATATCTCTCACTAAATCTAACTGTCCAGGAACCTACACAAATTTATGCCAAGCCATATAATGCAAATTATCCACACTCAACTTCTATTCCCAGAGACTAAGCAACTCATGGTGGAATACCACTTATCTCCCCACTAGCCCATCCCTAATTTTAAGTGTCATCTCACAATATTTAAAAACACAATGTCCCTGGTACCTATAATCTGTATACCTATCAGAATCTGAGAAGAATTTTCTACCAGGCAACACATGGTCCACACAATCCTAAGGAGCAGAGGCAGCAAAATAAATCAAGGAACAAAACACCCATCCCAAGAAATAAAAGACCAGGATACAGTACCTAGTATTCCAACCTTTCCAATCTCAAATTCCTAGATTCCAGCACAAAACACAATGAATAAATAGCAAGGAAAATATGTACATCATCTCTTATATCAGTTAAAAGTATTCTTTTAAACTTCCAACATAGCCAAGGACCAAGGCAAAGACATAAAAATATCCTTTATGAATATGACAGAAGACCCTAAAGATGTCAGTTAAAACACAAGCAGTAGAAGGAAATGTTCAAGACTTGAAAGGTGAAATAGAATCAGAGAAAACATAAAGTGAACGAACCCTGAAAATAAAATGAATTAGAAACTCACACAGGAACCTCAGAGAAAAGCATCACCGAATGAATTCATAAGAAGGAAGGGAAACTTCAACCTAAAGGGATTAAAATACCACAACAATTGATGAAGAATAAATTAATTATTGCAGGAAAGCAAATAAAAAGTAGGGAACACACTCACACAGCAACAACAGCAACAAGCAAGAGCAACAAAAATGAAAGGAACCATCAAACATTATTCACTGATATTTTGCAATGCCATTGGTATCAAAAGACACAGGGAAACAGGATGAAAATGAAAACAGGATCCATCATTCTGTTGCAACCAGGAAACAACCTTCGCATCAAGGATAGACAGTCTCAGGGTATAAGAATGGAAAATGTTAGTCCAAGCAAATGGAACTAAGAAGTAAGCTGGTACAGACATTTTAATAACTGAGAAAATAAACTTCTAACCAAAACTAATCAGAAAAGCTTAAGAAAAACTCTATATACTGCTGTGGGACAACATTGTTGCTGTTGTCAGCAAAAAAAAAAAAAAAAAAAAAAAAAAAAAAGCTAACTAGCCAATGACTAGACATGATTTTGTGGTCTGAGAGAAGGCTGGGAAGGAGGGTGAAGTCAGAGGAATATGCAGCCAGAAGGAACAGAAGCAGGCCATGCAAGAATGGTCAAAGCCATGAGACTTTATTCAGCAGATAGACAAATAGAAATCTGTTGATTTGAGTTGTAAGAATTAGTTAGTAGTAAGCCTGTGCTATCAACCAATAATTTATAATTAATTATAAGTCTCAAAGTGGTTATTTGAGAAGTGGCTGGCAGAGCAGATTGGGGCATTTATTAGAATTATAATTGAATGAAATAACTGCTTCCTTTCTTTACCTTAGTAAGTCATTCACCAGGGCATGAGTGAGAAGACATAGTCTGAATATAGATTTGGTCTTCAGTACCAAAGGAAAATCAGAGGATACCAATAATACTGCAGGTATATTGAAAGGAACATTTTCCTCTATTTGCATCAATATTATGACAAATAAAATGCTTAACATTTTATATTTGTGTGACATATAATAAGAAGTTTAACTTCTTGCTAAACAGGAAACATTCTTTTATGGATTGATTATATAGGTAATTTATATAACTCAAATATATTAAGAGTGTGTCAAAATAACTGTTAAGTATATGCTTTACCTCAAATTAACTGTAGTGAGTGGAAATATTTTAATCCCTCTAACAAGCTTGTCATAAGCAATGGAAAATTTTATTTCCTAATACAACCATGAAATAAAGAAGCCCTAAATTTTGCCTCCTTCAACAGTGCAAGAAAAAAGAAAAAAACAAAGAAATAAAACCCAACAACTAAATTACTAGAATGTTGTCTAGTAAATACATATATTTTCTAAATGAGTACGTTTTCATATGTGTCATCTTCATCTTCTAAATATTGCATTAAAATCATTGAAGGCTTACTTCTCACCTTCTATTAGAGAGCTCTCCATGCAGTTCTCAATGTATAGATCCCATGAATTACTTTGTTCTGTCAGCTTGCCCCTTTGGCTAAAGAGTATTGGGGGAGGTGCCTCAGCAATTGAGTTCTTCTTTGCTAGGCAAAGCCTTGTTGTTTTTGTACTTATCACTTGGCCTCCAGCAGCTCTCCCTTTGGACTGCTGGGTGCACTGGCAGGGGCCTGAGTTCCATGCTAGGAGGAGATCAAAACTCCCCAACAGGAGTTCTTCCAGACAGGCCAAGCTAGGTTCTGAACAGAAAACCCAGGATAAACCACATACAAGCTATTACTCATTTGGAATTCTTTTTCTTTTCCTTGTCTTTATCTCTGAAAACCAACTTCTAAGTAGTTCTACTTAGTGTATTTCCAAATGATAAGGCAGGCTACATTTCAAAGGCCAGCTAGGGGAGGGAGTTCTTTGGTGCCAAAAAACTTCTCCACTGTTTAATATTCTGAAATAGAATGGAATTACTAAATCGGCAAGAATGAACTCATGGAAAAATCAAATTAAGAAATATTTGAACTGAAATGAAAATTACAGATTCAGAAATATTAATACAATAGCTTTACCAGTTTACCAGTAAGCATCTTTGCAATAGTCATGTGGCCACACAGGGTTTACTCATCTCCCTCTATTTCCCCAACTCTTGTGAATCAACGTCTCTGACACTGGTAACCAAATATCATTTGCCTGGCTCTAGGGAAAGGCTTGAGGCAAGAGCTTCCACACGCAGCTCAAGAGAATTCACTCAAGAGAATTACAATGTCAACTTCATACTAAATGTATGACCTCATAATTTTGTTAAATCCTGTGTAGCCAGTAAGAATACAAAATCATGTTAAGAAAAGTTGAACTTTGTTATATCTCCTTAAAGAAAAGTTAGTTGTCTTATGACTCACTGCACTTTTTTATTGCATTGTATTTTTCTTACCTCTCTGCTACCATACCACTCCATATAGCCTTTTGCTTGCACAATGAAAAGAAGGAAGAAAAAATTTTAGAATTTTGAAAGTCATTTCCTTTAAATTTTGATTTTGCTAGATTTTATTGCATAGATTTTTTTGTTTTTGCTTCTTTATTATTTATTTATTTATTTATTTTACTAATTTATGTGTCTGTCTGTGAGACACCATAGGTTTCTGTGTATCATGCATATGCAGTAGCCTGAGAAGGCAAGAAGAGAGTGTTGGATCTCTGGAACTTGACTTACAGGCAGTTGTAAGTCATTATATAAGCAATGTGAATGGTCCTGCTTCCTCTTTCAGAGCAATAAGTGCTCCTAAACACTGAAAAATCTCCCCAGATCCCCGATTTCATTTATGTATAAGTCAAGTAAAAATGGAGACACATTTCATTGAAAAATCCTTTAAATAAACAAAAGTCCAAAAATAATATGTGTGCAAAGTATGTTATAGCTTTCTAATTTTATTGACTCATCAAGGAATAGCAATGTTAAGCACATGCAAGAAAATATCTACCTCGTGGAAAGCAATGCCTCATATAAATTGATTATGTAGTGAAATTTTAACACTATTTAAACCTCACTGTCATTTTTGTAATAAGAGACAGAATTGCCTTAACCAATGGTGTAGGAAAATAAAACTGAATTTTTATTGAAAAAGCAATTATTTCAAAATGTACCTTTAAAACAGACCTGAAGGAATTAATTCACTTTTGTTACATATGTGCTCTTTGCTAATGTTTTTAATAGCATTCACTAATATTATTATTATAGACAACTTATGCTTATACTTGTATTCCAAAGAACAGTATATTTTCAAGGTATATGCAGTCTGATCTCTAGAAAATATAGTTTATAATATCAAAATCAAATGAGTTTAGAACTTGACAAATGCAAGTGAAGTTAAATATATTAAATAAAATATATTATTAGTTAAGCCTACTTATGCTCTGGCAAAATTCATTTGTGGATAGTGTGTAAAGGTAAGGACTTATGTTTTACTTAACACAATTTAATTAAAAATTAATGACAAAGACCTATGGATGAGCCTAAAAGATTAGGTTCTTGTTTTCATTGTGTGATGATTCGGGTATTTCTTGAGTAAATTGATAATTTAAAAGTAATAATTACATTTACATCAATGCAATAATAATGTAATATTTAATTATGAAATCATTTTTAAATATGTATTTAAAAATTATAGCATATCCATTAGCTATTGGATAAGGAAATCAAAAGAAATTATCTGTTCCACCTAAAATCTAATTATTTGAATACTAATTTATTGTTTTAATTTTTATTTTACATATCGATCCCAGTTCCCTCTCACTCACTTCCACTTTCCCTCTCACTACCCCCTCATGGCCCTGCCGATCACATACATCTCCCACCTGAAAACCCTCCCCGCCCTCCCTCTCCATGTGTTGGGTAATGCCCTCCAGTAGGGGTCATATAAATCTGTCAAGTCATTTGGAGTTAGGGACTAGAACTTCTCTCGTGTTTCTAGGTTATCCCTCCATCTAGTATCCCTCCATGTGGGATGTGCCCACAAAGTCCTTTTGTGCACCAGGAATACATCCTGGTTCCACTGTCTTAGGACCTTTAGACTGCTCAGGCCTTCTAGCTGAGACCCATGTTCAAGGTTATCTCAGTTAGTCCCATTCTGGGTTCCCAGTTATCAGTCTGGGGCCCGTTAGCTCCTCCTTGTTCAGGTCAGCTGTCTCTATGTGTTTATGCAGCCTGGTCTTGTCCTCCCTCTCTGCAGATGGATTCCAGTTCATCTCAGTGTTTAGTTGTGGTTGTTTGCTTATGTTTCAGTCAGCTACTAGATGAGAGCTCCATGATGGTGGATAAGTTAGTCATCAATCTCAACTAACAATTTGAGCAACAGTGGAAAGTCTACCATAAATGCCCTTCCCTGATAATAATTAATTTTTAATATGTATGTAGATAAACAAACTATATTTATGACAAAATTATAGTTTCTTCAAAATAGTATGTAAGTAGTAATGTAATTCTTTTCTTCTTTAACTATTTTTTTTTGAAAAATTTAAAATACTTTTTATTAAATTTTATTTATTTTACATACTGACTACATATGTCCCTTACTTCTCTCCTCCCATATACCTGTACACATTCATTCCTTCTCCATCTCATTTAAAAAAAAAATGTGCCATTTTGGAGATCAGTTTGACGGTTCCTCAGGATAAACAAGATGTGGCACATCTACACAGTGGAATACTATTCTGCAGAAAAAGTAATGGAGTCTTGAAATTAGCAGAGAAGTGGATGGCACTTGAAGAAACCATCCTGAAAGAAGTAACCCAGTCACAAAAAGAGGAACATAGTGAGAGAGAGAGAGAGAGAACTTAAAAGAGGGAGTCATTTTGTTTTGAAGAGAAAACTGAACCTAAAGAAAGGTCTAGAGACCTACAAGACTGTCACCAACTAACAATTTGAGCAACCATGGAAAGGCTTCCATAAATGCCCTTCCCGGATAGTGATATCAACAACTAACATATCCACCATCAAGGAGTACTTGATGAAAACAGAAGCAAACACCCATAACTAAACACTGAGTCGAATTAGAATCCAGATGCAGAGGGAAAGGACAAGACCAGGTTGCAGAAACACATAGAGACAGCTGACCTGAACAAGGAGGAGCTAATGGGCCCCCAGACTGATAGCTGGTAATCCAGCATGGGACTGATTCAGAACCCCTGAATATGGGTCTGAGCCAGAAGGACTGAGCAGTATAAGGGACCTCACACAGTGAAACCAGGATGTATTACTGGTACAAACAAGGACCTTGTGGACCCATCCCCCATGGAGTGATACTGCCTTAACCTAGAGACAGGAGAGAAGTCATAGCCCCTACTTCAAATGACTTGACAGATGTACATGACCCCACCTGGATGTCATTGCCCTACATGTGGAATTGGTGAGGGGGGATGGGAGGGGAGGGTGGTGAGGGTGCATGTGAGGGTGCAGAGAGGGTAAGAGGGAAGGAGAGACAGAGGGAGGGAGGGAGAGGGAACTGAGATCGACATGTAAAATAATAAATGAAATTAAAAAAATAAAAATGGGCAGGTCTCCCATTAGAGTCAACAATGCTTGGCACATAGAGCTGAGACACGATGAAACTCCTTTCCCTGCATCAAGACAGTGTAAGGCAACTTAGCACAGGGAATGCGTTCCCAAAACCCAGCTCAAACACCAGGGCAGGTCCTGATCCCACTGCTAAGCCCCACAAACTGACCAAGTTACAAACTGTCACACACAAACAGGGGGCCAAGGTAGGTCCCATGCAGGTTCCCTAACTATTGGTCCAGAGTCCTTGAGTTTCCATTAACTCAGGTCAGTTGTCTCTGTGGGCTCCCCTGTAATGACCTAGAACCCCCCCTTCCCTGACTTGTATAATCTAATTTTCAACTGACTGGGGAACTATTTCTGTGTAGTTATGGGGAAAATATTTAAAAAAAAAAACACCTCTCGATTCTTGATTACCTTAATTTTTTTTTTTTTTTACTTTTGGTTAGTATATACCTTCATATCAAGTTTAAGGGAATTTAAAATACTATACTTTAAAGAAAACATTTTTATTAAATAAAAATCAGAGAGCTCCAGGGACCCCAAACAATGAAGTCTGCTGCCAGTACTTTCTTTCTTCTTTTTTCATTTTTTTCCTTTATGCTTTCCTCCCACAAACATGACAAGACACTATCTGTGAAGACATCACACATATGACGCACTCGGGTTATTTATTTATTTATTTATTTGTGTGTGTGTGTGTTTTTTTTTTTTTTTTTTTTTTTTTTTTTTTTCTGGACACAGAGGAATAAAGCTGGAAATGAGCCTGCAGCCTCTTCCCTGTCAGCTAGCATTTTCATTATCATCAAAATTGCCACTATGCACACTGCCGGGAAGAAGAAGAGCAATCAGTAGTTTTCCTCAGTGGTGGACCCTAATATTCCATTGCTGATCTGCCTGTCAAAGTATACCCAGTGGCTCAGTGATGACATAACAAATTCAATTCAGACAACAAGAGCTTTCTCATTGTATTTGAGGCCAGTTCCATGAGGGAGAGTCCATGTCTGAGAGTGTACACTTGATCAATGTGAACTGCAGGGGCCATTGTGAGCTCCAATGGGGGAAAACCTACTATTGTTCTGTGACACACAGGCATGTCAAATTGACTTCTATGGTGTCTTTATAACCTAGATCAATGTTCTTTGCAGATTTGCCAGTGAACAACATTCCATAACTGGCCAGTTCTCTGAGAATAAATTACTGTTGATTCTTTATCTCTAAATGTCTTCACTGTATCTGCCCTATGTATAAAGTCTCTGGGAGCATCAGTGAAGAATGGGAGAAAAGAATTTTAGGTCTGGAGGATCAGAGTGAATGCTGTGAATCGCTGGTGTCTGGACCTGACATAAACATTGCTGCACTAATGAACACACAGCACCTGTGCTTCCCTGTAAAAAAAAATCTACACAAGATCAAGCCTGTCAGCATTCCAACATAGATGGTAGAGGAACCCATGAAGTCCCAACTCTAGCTGAGGAACTATTATCATTGAATAGGTCCTGGAGCATTGGAGGCATTCTTTTTCTGGTGCCTTACCCAATAGTATGTTTCAGTATATAACAACATTCATACTCAGGCAACCAACCCTAGTTAAACTCAGTAGGTTATAAACATAAAATATGTCATGAAAGTAAGAATGACATTAGTTTGGAAGAAGAAAAAAAACCTGGTTTTGGAATTTGACAAGAGATGTTATTGGGGATGGGTATATATGATTTGATATATCATATGTATTTCTTATCAAATATCTTTGAAATTTTGATACATATAAAAGCATATTGATCATAATAATCCCATTCTCAATACTCCAATTCCTATAGGGATAGTAACTCCATCAGAACTTTATGTTCCTTTCTAAATTTTTTTCTAATGTTGTTGTTGTTGTTGTTGTTATTTCAAATGCACAGAGTTTGACTTATGCTGCTCATAAGTATATGGGAAGGGATAACCTACTAAGGAATGTTCAATGTACTAGTGGCCATGCCACACACTAAAGAAATTCTTCCTCTCCCAGCAACCATCTTGATCCGCCAAAAGTCCCTCACCTATGGTGAGGCCTTGACATTCATGACCCATCCATGCTAAAAATTTTAATTTGATTGATCTCAGGTATGTAACTACATCTGCTCTTAGCTCATGTGAGCAAAAACCATGTCCTTGAGTAGAAGAGAGCAATTCACAGCACCCCACTTCATCCATGGGCTCTTACATTCTTCATACCCCCTCTCCCAAAGATATTCCAGGAACCGTGAAATGGGGTGCAGAATGATAGAGATGTCCCTCCAAAGCTGAGTTCTCCTAGTGTCTTATCCTCAGCATTTTGACCAATTACAAGTTTCTACACTATAAACAGTATCTGTCAAAATAGGGCTTAGAAATTATTGTATGTAATGAGAATTTTAAAATATTTTCCAAAGCTAAGAGAAAAATCCAAGGTATACAAGATGTACTAATTTTTGCCTTTCAGCAGATAGCCAATGTATATGATGTACATGCATAGTAAATATCAGAAGATTAAGGAAAATGGCTCCCACTTACAATCATGGTAATTTGGATGCTAAAGCAGGATGATATCAATAAGCAGGAGTCAATCAAGAGACACAGAATGAGTTCCAAGCCAATCTGAACTACAATCCTTCAATCAAAAGCAAAAGCAAACAGAAGCCTAAGCGAAGGAAATAAAACAAAACAAAACAGAAAAAAAAACCAAAAACCAACCAAACAAACAAACAAAAAACCAACAATGAAAAAACAAACTTTTGTTTTGTTTAATAACCCTTTTTAAATACTAGGCTTCTTATTGCCTATCTGTATCATTATAAATTATGTTTGTGAAAGTCAAAATAAATCTTAATTTAACTCAAGCAGAACACATTTTCTAGATATAATTAATGCAAGATATTTTACTTAAATAGTTAATCAGCATTTGTGTGTCTGTGTGTGTGTATATGTGTGTGTGTATGTGTGTGCTGACACACATGCTACAGTGACAGTGCATATATTGAGGTCAGAATAAAAACTACAGGTATTTGGTGATTGCTATTCTAATCAGGCAAATATTTAAAATATCCCAAGTTATTAATTGTCAAGTGAAACCTCAAGATTGTGTAATAATTATATATATATATATATGTGTGTGTGTGTGTGTGTGTTAATATGTAATTTTAACTTTACTAAAATTATAATATTTACTTGAAATAAATCTAATCATTTGGCATATAAACTATTTAATCATTACCTTATTAGAGCTTAAAGCAGTCTATGTCATAACAACCAGCTTAGGATTGTGAATTCTGTGTTAGGTATTAAAAATAATTAAAAGGAAAGTAGTGAAAATCAAAGCATTTTTCTTAAATGTGAGAGTTGTAATAAAAACATAAATATTGTAACAGTACAGTTTGAGCTGTTGTCTGAGACTCTTCAACTAATATGATCTGAATAAATGTGAAATTGACATTTTCCTCACACCTTGGACAGTCTTATTTGACATATAAATGGGTAGACCAGATGGTGTTTGGGCAAACAATCAGCTTCGATTACAAACCTGTCCTTTGTAACACACACATACAACACAAGGCTGCTGAGCTATAAACTCTGCTTAAATAATGATAGAAAAGGAAACTACAATACACCATGTCTCCATTTGTGAGCTCACTAAAATGTTGAATATAAAATATAATATCTAAAAAACTAAACTGTTTCAAATATCTTCATTTTATTAAAATACTCACTGTCAAAGCACACCCAAATAACTCAATCTCAGAGTCTCTGAATGGCAGACATACAAGTAGACTGTGTTAATTTTCATATTTTAAAATGGTTATCATCCATATGACTTTGCTAGAAACCTAGCTGAGGCTCCATATGTTAGTGATTCTGCATATTATAGAAACTGTGTGTAATTCTGTTTTGCTACATAGTTACAAAGGGGCCTGGTAGACACTCATACTAGAACACAAGTACAAATCCTGCATTTTGGATTAATCTCTTTATCTTGGTCAGATTTATTTTGCTTTTAGTGGATCTATATATCCATCTCTAAAATGGGACCTAAAATAATGATTGAATCCACTCTCTACAATACTACAAAGATCAGAGGGTCTTCCCAGGTGTGTAATATACAAGCAAAAACACATTCAAGGGTCAAGTATCATTGTATTTCTAGCCAGAACTTCCCTTATTGAGTAAGCATTAATTAATAAATACTTGAAAAAATATACCCAATAAGATAAAATTAAATTAAATAGGAATCATGGTACCAATTAACCAATTTATGTATGTACACACACACATAAATTTTGAATACAATTTAGGAAAGTATATTATAAACTAGGTTTTAGTCATATCATAATACTATTCAAAATTGTGACATTATTTCATTCAGTTATATTTTCTTTTAACTGTGAGTATTGTGATAGTCTACGAAAATATCAAAAAGTAAATTAGCACTGAAAAAAAAGCACATACACTCACACACATTCCAGATACATATATATTCCAGAGTTAAACATAACTAAGAGAAGTAAAATATCTGTCATGATGTTCAAAGGTGTCTGTTTAACAAATACATGCAAAACCCCTCTTGCTTTGATTTTTTTTATCTATACTATACATATTTATAATTAAAACTAAGGCAGAATTATACAATTTTTGTTACACAGTTTGTTGATTCAGATATTGCTTCTATGGCTGTTCTGTAAAATTTAAATATATATATATATATACATATATATATGTGTGTATGTTTGTATTAAGACATTTTATTGGTATAAGGGCAATCTCACATTAATATTTCTGTTTTACACTCACAGAATATTACCAGCAATGAACTAGATAGGATCATAGCATTGTTTTTATTGACTGAATGTATAAATAAATTAATTAATTTTACATTTAATAAATTTATCAATTCATGTACTGGTAAATTTTTTTAGAATCTGAATAATGTTTCTTAGTTTATAATCAATTAGAATATCTTCTTTTCTCTGTTTTGTGGAGTAATATGGCCATGGATCTCTGTCCTTATCTCTTCAGGATAAAATCTTTATATGCTTCTTCCTATTTCTGTCTCTAACAACACACCTGCTTGTTTTTTGGCTGAAACCAGGTACATTCTGTGTAGTGTGACTCTACCCTGGGTCTTTGTCTTATTTTGGAGACTCTGGTAATTTCTTTCCTATCTGAAGCTACAGATGTCAATTGAGGTTTATTTTTATGATGTAATCAGTTTGTTTGTTCATGTCCTATATTATAGTGTTCAGTTATGTCTGAGCATTATTGTCTCCAACTCAGGGTTCTGTCTTGCTTTAGACAGAGTTGTTGAATCATTGGAAAAAGACTGAATCCTCTGAAACAGTGAGAGTACTTAAATCTTTGACTTCTTAAGTCATTATGTCAATCCTTTAATCCAGTAAAAATATAACACAGAATATTTGAGCAAGGAAGTGGACTTATGGCTATAGCATAATGGCCAAGTGGTTCAGAGGCCTTTTGAATGTAAAGTTAGGAGAAGATGCCTAGATATACAGCTAAGTGGGGAGTCCTAGTGAGACTCTAGAGGGCAAATTTCCAGTAAGAGTTTAAACACATTAACTATGGTCTTTTAAAATATTTTATATGAGAGCAAGCACCCCATTGATGTTTGGCCTAGAAGCCATTAGATTACATTGTGGCAAAAGCTTTTTGTAAATTCAATCTGCTGTATGAAACTCCATGTGAAGCTGAAATCCAAGAGAAGAATATATAAGCAAGCTCAGCTTTGGGGTGTGGTGAGGGATCATTTTAAAAATTCATGAAAATAATAGGAAAAGTGGTGTTTGACAATTGGAGTTTGGAATTAAAATGAAGTTTTAGGTACTTTAAATTTGAAGCCACAGAAGTTTCGATTGTTTACTTGTTAGCATTATTGAAAGTAAACCAAAGGGGCTAAACTTAAACAATGGAAAAAAGAAATCATCTTCAACAAATGCTACTAGCACAACTGGATAATGGTGTGTGGAAGACTACAGATAGATCCATAACTATCACCATGCACAAAACTTATGTCCAAGGGGATTAAAGACCTCAACATAAATCCAGCCACATTGAACCTCTTAAAAGAGTAAGTGGGAGATACCCTTAAACAAATTGGTACATAACAGCAGTAGCACAGACACTGAGATTGATAATTAATAAATGGGACCTCCTGAAACTGAGACGTTTCTGTAAGGCAAAGGATAGTCAACAAGACTAAACAGAAGCCCACAGAATGGGAAAAGATCATCTCCAACCCAAAATCTAACAGAGGGCTGATTTCCACAATATACAAAAAGAACTCAAGAAGGTAGTCAACAAAACACCAAATAATCCAATTAAAATGTGAGTAGAGAACCAAATAGAGAATTCTTAATAGAAGAATCTAAAATGACTGAAAGACACTTAAGAAAGTGCTCAACATCCTTATCCAACAGGGAAACGCAAATCAAAAAGAACTCTGAGTTACCATCTTATACCTGCCAGAATGGCTAAAATCAAAAATGCCAATAACAATTTATGCTAGAGAGGATGTGGAGAAATGAGAGTGCTGGTGGGAGTGCAAACTTGTGTTGCCACTTTGGGAATCAGTATGGCAGTTTTCAGGAAAGTGGTAATCAGTCTACCACAAGATCCAGCAATTTCATTTTTGGCCATATGCCCAAAGGATGCACATTTATACAACAAGGATATCTGTTCAATTATGCTCATAGCATCATTGTTTGTAATAGTCAGAACCTGGAAGCAATCTAGATGCGCCTCAACTGAAGAGTGTATGGATAAAATGTGCTACATTTCCACAATGGTGTATTATTCAGCAGGGAAGGGCAAAGGGGAGCATGAAATATTGAAATTCACAGGCATATGGATGGAACTGCAAATAACCATCCTAAGTGAAGTAACCCAGTCACAAGACAAGCATGGTATGAACTCACTCATATATGGATATTAGACATAGAGCAAAAGACTACCAGCTAAAAATCTGCACCGACACAGAAGATAGGAAACAAGGAGTATCCTAAGAGAGATATACATGGTCCACCACAGAAGGGGAAAGGAAAAGAGCACCTGAGCAAATTGGGAGCATGGGGGGGTGGGAGGGAGAGACAGTTAGGAGAAAGAGAATGGGAGAAGAGGAGTGGGAAAGGTATATGAAAGATCAGATAGACTGAGGCAGGGGAAGAATAGAGAAGAAGGAGAAGAGAGATATCTTAATAGAGGGAGCCATTATATGTCTAAAGAGAAAACTGGCACTATGGAAATGTCCAGAGATCTAAAATGACCCCAGCTAGAATTCTAAGCAATAGTGGAGAGGGTACCTTAAATGTCCTTTCCTGATGATATTGCTGCCTACCTTATATGTCATCTTAGAGCCCCCATCCAGTACCTGATGGAAGCAGAAGCAGACACCCACAGCTAAGCACTGAGCTCAAACCCTGGAATCTAGTTGTAGACAGGGAGGGAAGGAGAAATCAGCAAAGGGGTCAAGACCAGGCTGAGGAACAGCTGTCCTGAGCAAGTGAGAACACACAAAGTCCAGTTATAAAGCCGGGGAACCAGCACTGGACAGAATAAAGACCTCTGACTGGGCAGTATATGGGACCTCTGACAGTGGAACCAGTATTTAACCCTAGTGCACAAATGGACTTTGGGAAATCATTCCCCTTATAGGAAAACTATCTCAGCCCAGATACACGGAGGAGGGCCTAGGCCTTCCCCCAAATAAAGTGACAGACTTTGATGATTCCCTCTGGTGAGTGGATGTGGGGTGAGATGGGGGCAGTCTGAGGGAGCATGGGAGAATGGGAGGGAGAGAGAACTGTGGTTGATATGTAAAATGAGATTGTTTCTAAATTAAATATTTTTTAAAAGTAATATAACAAAAGTAGTAAACCAAACTTTCAAACTTTTAGCACAACTGACTCCAACAATGGGAGTTTGATTCCTGACATAAGACACATCATAAAGTCAGCATCACCTGCCAAAGCAAAAGCAAAGATCCTGTCTATCAAAGTTAATGGTTCTTGGAAATTCTAAATGTACTAACCTTGCTTTTTAGATTCTGTAGTTCTCCTGGCAATTTGTGTTTAAAAACTCATCCTGATAAATACTAAGGACTAAAGTAGGATTTGGGATACTTGCTGGCTGGCTATTGAAGACTTGCTATTAGTTTAAACCCATGTCCAAGTATTTTTCCTGGTTGATATCCTACATCTCTTTGCACAGGTATAATAGGAAGAATACTTGGGAGTTTCTCGGTCTAAATTCAATCATTAGAGGCTTCTCAGCATCAAAGTTTAAACTCAATTGAAAGGCCCTTAGAGAAAATAACTGGTATATCCTTTCAGCTCAAGGTCTACACAGGTAGTATTTCTCCTGTTCACCTCCCTAGCCATGCAGAGGAGAGTGTACACTTTCTTACTCAAGGGGCCGAGACTGCCTGTGGAACTCATGGAGACTTTAATGTTTGCCTGGCAAGACCCTGATGGTTTTGTAGACATATATGAATTAAAAGTATTTTGTTTGTTTGGTTAGTTGCTTGGTTAATTGTTGATTCTTTGTTTGATTGGTTGGTTGGTCTTAAAGGACAATTTGTAAGCAGCATCACTGAAAGTTAGAGTCTGTAAAAACCGTCTTGAAAACTTCGACTGTACTCCAAGGAACAGTCCTGGAGACTATGAAGGAAACTCAGAAATCCTGCTCATGGAGTGTTCTCAGTAAAAGATTCATTCACCTCCCCTTACTCTTTACACTAAACAAAGACAAAGTAACACTTGGGAGAGATATAATGAAAATCTACATTTGTCCTTGACTACCTCTTTAGAATGTATAGTCAAGACTATGGCCCTGCTTTCTAGTTCACCAGCTAAATATTTCTCCTTTGGTCAAAACCTTCTAATCTCAAAAAAACAATAAAAATAAAAAATATAGAAATAACCACTTCCTTTAGGTGTTTATGTAGGAATGAGCAATAATTAGAAAGTCAATTAATACTTGGAAATATCATTGCCATGAAAATAAATTAAAACCAGTTTTAATGGCCCATACATACAATATCCAAACAATAAAATACAGAAACATCATCCCACAATAACCATAACCACTTGTTATAACTTCTATTGTTGTAGACATTTACTTCTCTACATTCATTTTACCATTTGAATCTTGATCCTTAGCATATGTAAATAATTATCTGGAAGAGCTATGTCTACAGTCCTGTGTAATAGAACTAAAGTGATGGGTGTGGGCTTGAATATCATAGGTTTAGAAAGTAATTTATTATCTAGGTTTAGCTTTATCCCCCCAAATGACCATTTTTTACTTACCACTGTGTCAGTACTGGTGTCCTGTGGCTAACAAACAAAAATGTCTTGAAATCTATTCACTTACTGGACCACATTTTCTACCCACTTTAAAGCTAAGAACTTCACCAGACATCGTCAGAGGCTTTCAGAAAATATTCCATGTATTCCCAGGTCTCTCTCTCTCTCTCTCTCTCTCTCTCTCTCTCTCTCTCTCTCTCTCTCTCTCTCTCTCTCCCTCTCCCTCTCCTTCTCCCTTTCCCTCCCCCTCCCCCTCTCCCTCTCCCTCTCTTCTGTGTTCTATTCCTACCCTGACTCAAAATCCAGCACGGGACCAATTCAGACCCCCTGAATATGGGTCTCAGCTAGAAGGACTGAGCAGTCTAAGGTATCTCAGACAGTGGAACTAGGGTATATTACTGGTGCACAAAAGGACTTTGTGGACACATCCCCCATGGAGTGATATTGCCTTAACCTAGAGACAGGAGAGAAGTCCTAGTCCCTACTTCAAATGACTTGACAGATTTACATGAACCCACCTGGATGGGATTCCCCTACATGCAGAATTGGTGTGGGGGGATGGGAGGGGATGGTGTTCAGGGTTCATGTGAGGGGAGAGAGCGAGTAAGAGGGAGGAGGGAGGGACAGAAGGAAGGAGAGAGAGGGAACTGGGATGGACATGTAAAATTAAAAAAAAAAAGTTTCATGTACTCCAAACACTTCTAATGATTCCACTGACACAGTTATAGTTCCTTGATTGACCGATTTCTTTGTTATGTTACTAATAGAACCTTCATCAAATTGTTTACAAGTTGGAATATGGAATTTTGGGAGACTCACATTTGTGTCTCTGAGGCATATTCACTTAAATTTGGCTCCAGACTTCTCTTATTCCTTTTGGGGAGGGAACCTTGCTTTTTGCATTGAAATAACCACTTGTATTCATCTGTGCTTGTGGATTTTATCATCTCATGTAGGATAGTTTTGTAGTTGTCAAGTCTTATATTTTGCTTAATGAGTGCTCAATTCTCAGAGTAGCAATTACATTTTACAGCATATTTCACTGTACTCTAGACAACTAACTTTGACTTTCTCCCTTAAACACTTTTTTATCCTCTTGTTTTAATTTTAATGAGTGTCTATAAAATATGATCTTTTATCCCTATAGTTTTATGTGTCTTAACCTCTAGTTACTAATAATAATATTTCAGTGATTAAATAGAATCACTATACTACCAACTCAAATAAACACCTTCATAGTTTGTATAAAATAGAATATTGTTGTGTATACAAATTGGTACACTACTTTCTGGGAAAAAAACATTGAAAGCATTTTCAATAGTCTATAATTGACTTGAAAATTCAGTTGGCAAAACTGTGCATAATTCCATACTGTGTGAAAAAGCATAGCGACTTTTAACTGTTTTTTTTTTTTTTGTCTTAAATCTTTATAGTTGTTAGCTCATTATACAGTACATCCATGTTTTGTTTCCATTTGCAATTTGGATATATATATATATATATATATATATATATATATATATCCTTACAAATCAAAGAAGAGGAAATATGTTTTTCAAAACGTCTATTTCATTAAATTAGATAATATATCATATATATATATATATACAACAATCTAAATAATAATGAATTATTCATATCAACCCTTGAAGTGGCCAAGGAAGGCTATATCAATTCAATTATTATAAACATCTAATATACATAAACAACAATTTGAAAGAGATATGAATTGAACTCAGAGTAAACCTTGTAAATGAATATTATAATCTGAGTAGATTTTCTTCCATTCTTTTCTATGTACATTTATGATTTTACTGGAGAGCAGCACAGAAACTCTGAACCACAGTCCCTGATGTGTTCTATGTTAATTCTGTGCAGAATGAAGATGGATAAACTGAATACTGGCAAGGTATTAGCAGTTTTGGGACAGTTTACACTCTGGTGATTGCTATGTGGAAAGGCAGGCACACAATACAGAAGGGAATGATTTGGCTATTGAGATAAACATATTCAGTTCTTCAAATTAGTTACTATTCACATACTCATGTCGATATTAATATTCATATTCATAAAGTGTTGTATTTTTAAGTTATGGTTTCACAACAGTGCTTTTGAATAAATTAGAAAACTCAATTTGATAATTCAACATATAACTTATTAACAACACTTTTAAAGGACGTAAAGTTTGTCTATACCTTGGTCCTTTAACAACTGGGTGATTAAAAGGAAGAACTGCCTCGTGTGGACTAGAAGTAGATGGGGCCAGGCAAAACTATCCAATTATCTTTTTGTAATTTGAAAATATTGAAAGTCTATGAAAATAAAAGTGGTTCCACTTTGAAAGGCATCCACTGTTCTTACTGTATGGGAAATGACTATGTAAAGTAGTCCTAACCTTATCATTGGATTGGCTTACCACCAACAGAATCACCTGTATTAACATGTATGTATATTTACACATAGATGTTTGAGGATAATATACATAAATATATAGCATAATGTGTAAGAATGCAAAATATTTGGTGAGCGTTGTTAGTTTCAAATCTCAGTTACACATATGGTGGAGATGATATTATTTAATCTGTTATTTCTGTGTGGTCTCAAATGTATCTCCTGTGATAGGGTCTATGTTGTGATATTCTCATCAGAATTTTTAGGGATATACAGAGTACTAGGTAACCAATAGTCAGAAAGTTCTCAAAACATATTTTAGGAAAAATTACTGTAGTGAGATTTTCACTTTGTCTCCTTCTGTGGCACTGACCATGCCCATTGGGGATGGAGACAGGGGTGGAAGTGACCAGTGGAACAAGGTCTCAATAGAAGCCAAGGAATTCTTTCTTGCTGGCAGTACACGGAGAGGAGAGCATCCGGTGGAACCTGCTGGTGTTCATCTGTCTAGGTTGTAAGTTATTTCTCCATGTATAAACATCAATTCAGCCTATCTGTTTATCCTGATCCTTATTAAACCATGATAAATTACATGTTATAATAAAATGTGCAGTCATTGCATGTTTCAATGCATGGTATAGGACTTGGGATAGGTAGATTTCTCTCTGACCCTTGATCAAATCTCACTTTTTTTCATAAGGTGGAAAAATAACAAACTTCCTTTGTTCCTCAAAGCTTTCAACATTCTCGGTGTACTGGATATTTAATAAAATTCATTTAGAAAATTTAGTATTTTAAACCCAAAGTCTTAAGCAGTATATATCAAGATACTAATCATCCATTCTTGCTTTATTTCCAACTCTTTTGTACTTTGTTTAATCAAGAAAGCATTATCGTTTGGCAGAAAGACTTCTTTGACAATCTCCTAATTAATAATGAATTGTTAAATACATTACTTTAGTAAACCTAGTATATATTGCTAGTACATGAAGAATCAGAATAAAATTACATAAAGAAATTAATTTTACATATTTACCAATTTAAGATAAGTCACTTCTCATAAATTAATAGGCACTGTTCTGTTTAGTTTGTTTTAAGATCTTGTTTAATATTTTCTCATGGAATTAATATATAAGACTATTATTTTGAGCATATTTAACAAGTCCACTGTGAGAGATATTTCCCAGCTCATCTGAATCTATTGATTTCTAACAATTGCTGTTGCAGTTGCTAAAATAAAGTTTTGAAGAGTTTAAAAAGATGATGTATGGAAATAATCTGTATCACATGTCACATTACTTATTATTATGAACAATGGAATGAGGAGATAGAATATTTATGCCCTTTCTGTAGTATATATCTAACACACATGCAACACACACCACACACACACATACACAGAGACATAGACAGAGACAGAGAGAGAGGAGAGACAGACACAGAGATAGAAGTCTAAGAACACAATTGAACAGTTTACACTGGTATTAAACCATAGAGACCCAGAGTATCTTTTTTTATCACACATAAACAGAAACTGGGATACACCCATCCTCAGATTCATTATTAATTTACTGTAGAGGCTAAAGACAGAATGTTCATACCAATGAATGATGTAAAGAAGCTGTCCAGGAGCAACAGGAATGACAAATTAGTTCAAAGTGCAAGAGAGAAGGGTAGGAATAGGTGGGCATGGACGTTCATTATGCCAAAGAGGCTACACCAGGTCTGGTGCCCTAACATTAACCGGGAAACTCCCTGCTTTGAATTCTCTGCCATCAGCCAGTGATGAGGAACATCACATGCATGAGAATACATTAAAGGGACACAATTGAAGACTGAAAATTCATAAAGGCCTTATAGCACAAAATGGAGGATGCCATCCAACAACCAACCATACATAAACACATTAGACCATCAAAAGTATTATAATTAAATTTAAAAAAATCTGATAAAAATATCCCACTTAAAAATACATGCTCTCTCCTATAAATAACACTGAAGTTAGAATAACATAGTAACATTCTGAATTAGTCACACATTAACATGGTAATAAACAGTAATGTATTATTCTATGAGGATATCACTTAAAATTGCTGCATACTTGTGGACCAGGACTGCAGGGCTTGCTACTATATTTACAAGAAAATAAAGATGAATATAGTGTTTTAAGATATGGTGGAAGGCAAATGATAAACAACAAAAGTCATTTTCTAATTCTTTTAGGAGGAAGCCTCAGCTTCAGCATCTCTACTTTCCTTTACAAAGAATAAAAACATTCCAAATAATAAATTGACTATGAAAACGAGAACTATCAGAATTAGTCAACAAGAAGCGAACCTGAATGCTAGTGCTTCCTTTTAAATGGGGTTGTTTAGCTTTGTTACAGTTAAAATCATCTTGCTTCTTCCTGAAAATATACTGTATGAAGAATAATACTTTATTGAATCATGTTTTCAAAAAATGGAAAACAAATTAAAATTTAAATTCAGTCTTCTATATTGTAATAATTTTTACTTTATTTGATATTCAATATATTTTCATCATACATACATAAAATCCAGTTTTTGTTTTATTTTCTATTTTTCAAAACATTATACCACTGTCTTATTTAGTCTGTGCTGTTCTTACTTTGTTAAGGATATACAAAACCCTATACACATTTGTCTGGGGAAATTTAAGATCTCAGGAAGTAATAATTACTGTACGAGGCAAAGGGATAGCTTACTACAATTTACATAAAGAAAGAGAATGGATTTAATTATGCATTGTCGGTCTCCTCAGTTAATTTGGTAGACAAGATTCACTATGAATGATTAAGAGGTAAAAGTGAGTCTTAGTGCTTCACACATCCATTATTAGTGATAAGTTTTAAAATTCTTCAGTGTCCAGATATTTGCTTATATCTAAAAGATAAAAAAAAAATGGTGCAAAAATAATCTGTCTGGTACTCACTTGACATCATACAGACAATGGAATACAGAATGATAACTATACTCACTTAATTTTAATGCCAGTTGGGATTTTATATGTATATGGCAATAGCAACATCAATACAGTTGTAAATGCCTTAATACAAACTTCAGAGTATCCTGAAAGATGGATCTTTATTGATTAAAAATAAACAAACAAATGGATGAACAATCTAACTAACAAAGACATGTGTTGCTAAGGCTGTGGAGCATGAAGCATTGGTAAGACTCAATAATATAGACTGCCACTCATTTCCTCACAGCCATTACAGCATTCGATACTAGCTAATGAATTTTGTAATAGTCAATAATATTATTCTACATGATCTAACAAGAGTCAATCCATTCTCCACCTCACCAGCATGCTACCTTTCAGATTCTAGTGCAATGCTATCCAGTGGCTTTGCTTTTGTCAGGAATGACAAAAGTAGGAATACCTGTCTCAAAAGTTCCTTTCCTTTATGTCCTGTTTTTAATATTTTTATAACCCCAAAGATTTGTTATTTGCTCTTATATTTCTAGTAATGTACTTAAATTGTTAGCAAATGCCTTCTCATAGCTGATATTATTAAATAGGTTAATGAAAAGCCCTTTGATTATATCAATTGCTGAATTTTTCACATGCTTTTCAAAAATCCCAAAAATTCTCATGACATAATACTATACTCACTACCATGAACAACATTTATAAATCCTCTGCATTTCTGAATAAAAGTAAATAAGCAATCTGTAATTTTATTTTAAGTTATGCATTAAACACTAAACATGTTGCTTACAGGATAAGAGACTTAGGAATTGCTTTTCACTTTAACTCACTGTGGTAGTTGTAATATAATAAACCCCTGTAATCCCATAATCCCATAATCCCATAAACTCATAGGCAGTGGTAGTATTAAAAGGTGTGATTTTTTTTGAATGGGTATTGCCTTGTTGGAGGAAGTGTGCCACTTTGGAGGTGGGCATTGAGGTTTCATATACTCAAGATACACCCCAGTTGGAGATCAGTTAGTTTCTTGTTGCCTATAAGATACAGCAGTTTGAGCTCCAGCACCACCCCTGTCTGAATGGGGCCACATTATCTGCCATACTGGACTGAACCTCTGCACTGTAAACAAGCTACCACAATTTAAAATTTCCTCATAAAAGTTGCTATGGTCATGGTGTCTCTTGTCTCTTCACAGCAATAATAACCTAACTAAGACACTTACCTGTCTTTCTCATATTTACAAGTGCTATGAAAGCTTGTTACTTAAACTATATAGCAAGATTTAGGATGTATGTGAAAGATATGGCCTGCAAGTAGTCTATCTTCTCAAAAGTGACCCTGACTTTATTTTTATATGTAGTTTTGACTCTAATGTGTTCTAGGACAATCCATGTTTTATATTAGCTTTTATTTCAATATTTCATTTCATGTGCATTGGTGTGTTGACTTCATATATAACAGTGCACCATGTGTGTGTGCCTGGTGTGTGTGAAAGGCAGGTGAAGGTATTGACTGGAATTGGGGTTACAGACAGTAGTGACCAACCATATGACTGTTAGAAATGATCCTCTGAAAGATCAGTCTGCCTAGCTGCCTTTCAGCTCTTGTTTTATATTTTTAAGTTATTAGAAATGCAGGGGAATATGATAGCTCTAGCTACAGAGTATGAAGTTTTTCTGTGGTGGTTCTTTCTTAATTAAGTACACCCTTGTGGATGGACTTGGAGAGTTCAGATACTCATGATACTTCTTGTTCTCTTTCTCTCCTTCATGGATACAGATGGAAACATGCTTTTACCATTTTGCATTCTTTGATGGATTCTATGCATAATAGAATTTATCCCTCTGGTACCATAAGCCACAATAAATCCTTTATTCTTTAAGTTGTTTTGGTCAGTGATTTGATCACAATATCCAAAAAGTTACTGGTAGCATTAATAGTGGCCTTTAAAAAACTATATTTTATGATTTAGCTTACTTAACTCGTCTCAATTCCATTATAAGATTTTATAGTTATTTTATACTTATTTAAATATTCAATATAATTTAACCTTCATGCACAGAGGTTACATAAGTGACCATAGTTATGTGTATAACTGATGGGTGGACTGTATTATGATATCAAATAGTAACTAAGACTAGAGTCATTATAGATACACTATTCCATTTTTTGGATGTTGACTGTATTTTATTAATGAACATAGAGACATGCTAAGGTAACTAAAGTAAGTGGAAGCTGAGTACTAATTGAACAGTGCCACTAGACTACTGTAGATTTGGACATTCTAATTTCAAAAGACAATTCAGCTTATTTATTTTCTGAGTTTGAGTTGACTCTTAATTGTAGCTGAATTCATCTTACCCAGTAAGTCAATTATTATTTCCAAGAACGTATAGTCACAAATAATAGACTAATTGCATTTTTTTTGGAGTTAGTTCTAGCCAAACCATAAATTTAGCTTCATGTGAACCCAATTTTTACCATGTATACCCACATCCTAAAACAAACAACATTTTAAAAAAGTATTAATCATTTTTATTTTATCTTACTTTAATTTACATACCAAAAATAGTTTACCCTCCCTCTCTCCTCCCATTCCCTTTCCATCTCCCTACTACCCACCCCATCTACTTCTCTGTCTTCATTCACATGGGGTATGATATCCTATGGGAAACAAAAAAAAGTATGGCATATGAATAAACACAACCTTTTACCAACCACCAATATCTCACTTTTCAAGGAAATTTTCTATTCAAACATTCCTCAGAACACAGAGAGCCACCTGGCTTACACTGTTTTTAAGCATATGTGTAGTAAAGCAATCTGTGTCATCTGAGAAAATGTGTTTAGGGAAACATAAAGTAAAACAAAACTCTAAGAACCAAATTAGACTTATATATAATTAGTATACAAATGATTAAATTTAAAAGCATTATTGAAGGGTTTATGAACATGTAAAAGCTTAAAAACTCAAAATGTGTCAATCAAAACATAGATATAACCATGCTTAACACTTTAGTTTACAAACTCCTTCTCTTCTTGAGTCTCATAAAATGAAGTTTCAAGCAGTAACTGGGACCCTTCATTGCATTATTATTCAGTAGTCCATTGCCTTACAGGGAATTTGTAATGTTTCACTTCTTTTGATTTTTAACATTTTCTATTCTTCTCTGGAATAAGTCACCAGGAATTAAGAAAACTTATTCCCATTATACACTACTGCCAGAGGCTTATTGAACTCACAATGGGATTTTTCATGACTTGAGGTAATTAACACAACTTACTCTGTATGACATTTGATGATAGGTTTTGTGTTATATCAAAAGTATGCTTTATGACACTTGATGCCCTGCATGCTAGGTTTACAGAAAGTGTTTGCTTCAGACACTCTACTCCTCTGCTCATTTATGTCATCTAGGTTAATTCTGACTCCATCTTTTCACACTTGAGTTCTAATTATTTGTAACTTGTTTTCTATTCCTCCCCTGACTCAATTTTCCTTCTCCCTCATGTTTTCCTTTCCCCTCCTCTTCTCCCCATCTCTTTCTCCTAACTTCTCTCCCCCAACCTGCTTCCAGTTGCCCAGGAGATCATGTTCCTTTCCTCTTCCAGGAGGGACCATGTATTCTCTCTTAGATCTTCCTTGTTTCCTAGACTCTTGCTGCGTGGACTGTAGGCTGGTGATTCATTGCTCTAAGTCTAAAATCCATACATTTAGAGATACCATAGTACAGAGAGACATTATAGGTTTAAAAAGAAATCCCCCTAGGGAAATATCCAGAGAAATACAAGGATGGCCCAAACTAAAAATCTAAGCAATAGTGGAGAGGCTACCTTAAATGCCCTTCCCCAATAATGAGATTGATGACTATCCTATATGCCATCCTGGATCCCTCATGAAGTAGCTAATGGAAACAGAAGCTGATACCCACAGCTGAACCCTGAGCTAAACTCCTGGAACATGGTTGCAGAGAGGGAGTAATGATGAGATAACGGGTCAACACCAGGCTGGAGAAATGAACAGAAACAGATGACCTGGACAACGGGGAGCTCTTGGACCCAGACTGATAGCTGGACAACCAGCATAGGACCAATGCAGACCCACTGAATATGGGTCTTAGTTAGGAGGTTTTGGAAGTGTGTGGTACCTCAGACAATGGAACCAGGATGTATAGCTAATGCAGGAATGGATTTCAGGGGCCTCTGCTAAAGAAAGAGGCCTCAGCTGGAGAGTTCCTGTTTCCAGTGAGATCCGACTATCCTGCAAAACCTTCCCAAGTTCCAGCTCAGCCCTTGTCCTCTTCTGCCAGCTATTGGCCAGAGGTGAGTCTGGGCCCAATGGGGGTTGCCTGTCCCCTACAACTTCTTCCCTCCCACCCCGCCTGCCCGAACTCCCTGGGTTGGCCCCTGATCCAGCTGCTCCTGTCTCCTGTCCCCATCGAAAGCACCCTTGGAGCTCTGATACACCCCCATCCATCCCGACCACGAGCCTAACCCCCTACCCTATGCCCTACCCTACCCATGGTCCTGCCACTCTGGTTGAACACTGGGTCAGAGGGTGGAGCCAACAGCCCACCTACTTCGGAGACTTCTCAGAGCAACTCTGAACAAAGGAGACCTGACTATCCACGCAGGACCACCCGTAATTTCCACCAGCTTGGTCCCTGACCCAACCTCCAGTCCTCCGCTGGAGTCCTGGGCCCCTCTCAGAGATCCGCCTATCTCTGCGGGACCACTGTGAGTACCTGCTGCCATCTTCTACTGGATCCTCATCCTTGACCCCATCCCTGGGTCCCTGTCTGAGGAGAAACCTCCTAGAGAGCTTGGACCACACAGAGCTACAGATACTGAATCTCAGACCCACATAAGCCCACCGGGGAAGTACCATAGACAGAGGGGGAGACCCCACCAATACCTACTGGAAGAAGCTATGGGAAGAAGGCAATAGAAGAGAACACCTAACAACAGAAAGACAAGCATGAAACCACCAAAATCTAGGGAATCTACACCAACTAGAATGGAACACAACAAAAAAGCAGAGGAAGCAGAAGGGAACGATTTAAAAATTACCATCATAAAAATGATAGAGGCCATCAAAGAAGATGTGAGAAAATCCCTTAAAGAAATGGAGGAAAAAACAAAAAAGTGGAAGAAATGAACAAATTCTTTAAGGAAAGTACAGAAAGCCAAGAAAAAAACAATTAAGCAGGTGAAGGAAATAGTTCAAGACTTGAAAACTGAAATAGAGAAAATAAAAGCAACACAAGCTGAAGGAATGCTGGAAATAGAAAAACTGGGCAAACAATCAGCAACTACAGACACAAGCATAACCAACAGAATTCAAGAGATTGAAGAGAGAATATCAGGCGCAGAAGATAAACTAGAAGAAATAGATTCATCGACCAAAGAAAATCATAAATCCAACAAATGTGGTAACACAAAACACCCAGGAAATGTGGGACACCATGAAAAGGCCAAACATAAGAATAATAGGCATAGAGGAAGGTGAGGAAGCCCAGCTCAAATGTGCCAAAAACATATTCAACAAAATCATCAAGGAAAACTTTCCAAATCTGAAGAAGGATATGCCCATGAAAGTATAAGAAGCATACTGAACCCCAAATAGGCTGGACCAAAAAAGAAAGACCCCCTCGACATATAATAATCAAAACACCTAGCATACAGAATAAAGAAATAATATTAAGAGCACCAAAGAAAAAAGGACAGGTAACATATAAAGGCAGACCTATCAAAATTACACCTGAATTCTCATTGAAACCCTCAAGGCCAGAAGGTCCTGGATAGATATTCTAAAAGTATTAAGAGAACACGGATGCCAGCCTAGGCTACTATATCCAGCAAAACTCTCAATCACTATAGATGGAGAAAACAAGATATTTAATGACAAAACCAGATTTTCCCAATACGTATCAAACAAATCCAGCCCTACAGAAAGTATTGGAAGGAAAACTCCAACCCAAGGAAGGTAACTATGCCCACAAAAATGTAGGCAACAGATAATCCAAATACACCAGAAACCAAGGTTAAAACAGAACCAATGAATTCTCAATACCACTGCCAACAACAAAACTAAATCAAACAAGCACCAACAATCAATGGTCCTTACTCAACCTCAACATTAATGGACTTAACTCACCTATAAAAAGACACAGGCTAACAGAATGGACACGAAGACAGAATCCATCTTTCTGCTGCATACAAGAAACACATCTAAGCTTCAAAGATAGACATTACCTCAGGGTAAAGGGTTGGGAAAAGATTTTCCAATCAAATGGAAATAAGAAGCAAGCAGGCGTAGCTATCCTAATATCTAACAAGTTAGACTTCAAATCAAAATTAGTCAAAAGAGATGAATACGGTCATTTCAGGAGAAATCCATCAACACAAAGTCTCAGTTCTGAACATCTATGCCCCTAATACAAAGTCATCCACATTCGTAAAAGAAACACTACTAAAACTCAAAGCTCATATAAAACCTCACACACTTATAGTGGGAGACTTCAATACACCACTCTCAACACTAGACAGGACCACAAATCAGAAACTCAACAAAGAAACAAAAGAACTAACAGAAGTTATGTCTTAACTGGGGTTAACAGACATCTATAGAACATTCCATCCAAAGACAAAAGAATACACCTTCTCTGCTCCACATGGAACCTTCTCTAAAATTGACCACAAACTAGGTGACATAACAAACCTCAACAGATAAAAGAGAATGGGAATAGTCCCCTGTATCTTATTGGACCACCATGCTTTAAAATTGGAATTCAACAACACAAATAGCAGGAATGGATTTCAGGTGCCCATTCTCCATGGGGGGATACTCCTTTAGCCTAGAGACACGGGGGAGATCCTAGGCCCTACCTAAACTGATTTGAGTGTTTTTGATTATCCCTCATAGCAGGCCTCACCCTCCCTGGGTAGTTGATGGGGGATGTGATGGGGGTTCTGTGGGAAGCATGGAAGGAAGGGAGGGAGAGAGAATTAGGATCAATATGTAAATTAAGAAAAAAATTAAATAATTTTTAAAAACAGCCCCATTCCCAAGCTTTATGTGCATGGAGAGTGTATGTATTGAAGAAGTAAACTATTCACTTTGAAAATGGCAAAGGATTAACAGGTTTGGGCTATGACATATTAAATAATCATCTAAAACATGAAGTGTCATTTTGATTCTTTCAATTACCTAAAAGAAACTGACCCATATTTCGGCAGCTTCACTATATATCTTAACATTGAGAGCCAACAGGGTGGGATGTCTCTTTCCACATTAAAAGGCAGGATGACAAGGTTTCAAGTAAAAGTGCCATGCAGGGAAGCTTGGGTCAATTCTCTTGCACAGAGCATTTGTACATGTCTCTATCGAGATTCTCTGCTTCCTACAGCATGAAGTGAGCATCATGAGAGAATGTATCAAGAGGTCATATTTTAAAGCCTATTTTCTTTTTATGAAGCAAATTATATGGATGGCCAAGAAATTATGCTAGAAACTAGACAAAGAAATGATGATTTCCATAGTTTACTAGGGATTTTTCCAGTGATACAGTTAGCTCTCCTATCAGATTCCTGTCCTGCGGTCTCTTAAAAAATGGAATGTGTATACAGAAAAGGAAAACATAAACGTTTTATTTCAAGGTGGGAATGACTAAAATAGGATAAAGGGAACATGAGCAGAAAACTGAGGCCTGTGGTAGCAACAAGATGTCAACAAGATGTCAATGAAGAGAGTCTGTGATTGCTATAGCTCTGTGTCATTAGTAGTGAGTCCATGACTGGTACAGTAGGCCTTTGCAACTGCAGAAGATACAGTTCTCTAAAGTTCTTTGAGGGCATCCTTGTGGTTGGCTCCTTGCCATGGAAGTCTGCAAGTATGACACATAAAGTTGAGGCATAACCAAGCTCCTTTCTCCTGCATCATGGCCGAGCAAGGAGGCAACCATATAGTGAATGAATTCCTAAATGTCAGTTGATGTGTCAGGGACACAGCCTTGTCTCAGTGCTAGGGACTCCACAAACAGACCTAGTTACACAACTGTCACCCACATGCAGTCTCCCTATCAGTTGGTCCAGAGTTCCTGATCTCCTGAGAGTTCAGTTCACCTGTCCCTGTGGGTTTCTAGATCATGATCTTGAGCTTCCCCCACTTGCTTGTACAAGCCCTCCTTCCTCTCTTTGCCTGGACTCCAAGGCTTGACCCACCATTTTTAAAGCTGGAAGAGTTTCCCTTCCTTTCCCATTCTGAAGAGCAATTGGAAGTGACTCTGAAGACTTCAGTCACATGAAGAGTGTCTCAGAGCTGGGCTCCTAGACACAGCATGCTGCTAGAAAAACTGCTGAACATGGGATGTGCATGGACTTTGAATGGGCTTTTGTTAACTGAATGTGTGCATCTGAATCGATGAGGGCTGATCAAGAGAAAGTTGTCAAAAGTGAGTGAAAGAAAGAAAGCTAGCCCTGCAAAGCTTTCCTATCTACAATGGCAGTGTTGCACACTTCCAACCTCAGCAGCCGTGGGGTTGGGGCAGAGGCACTCAGACAGAGAAAACATCAGAAGACATTCTTTTTAGAGAAGAATATTTTAAACAGTTACAGTTGTGGTGATTTTCAGGTTTCCTTTACCTGCTGCTGTCCCTGCAGTCCTGAATAAAGGATCCAACACCACTGATTCTTCTAATCTTCAGTATTTGTCAGCTGTCACATAGAGATGTTGGTAATGGATGGTGCCTGAAGTTTTTCTTACTGGTTTTTGTTCTTCACTCCAGGCTGACCCTTTGGTGAAAGCTAGGTACTCTTTACCCCCATCATTTGTATAAAACAAGACTGTTCACACTTTCAGTGCTGATTTTTCAATATCAGTAGAAAGTTCCTATCTAAGTCCATCACCTTTGACTTTGGTGAGATTGGTGACATTAATACAATTTCCTCTTTGGTTCTCAGGGCCAAAGAATAGTCAGTAATTTCTACCTTTAGAATAGACATTAGTAAAGGAATAGTTATTGAAAGAGCATCATGCTAGAGCCCACTTTAATTTCTTGTAAGAGATGACTATGACAAGAACAATGTTTGCTAACATAATTAATTGTACTACTTAATAATTGTTATTGTACTAATTGAAATTCCCTATTATAGCCCAGATTAAAAAAATCTACTCCTAAGTACGCTATGTATGATTTACTTTGAGGAGATGAATGGTAAGATTTTAGGATCAAAATTGTGAGATATATATATATATATATATATATATATATATATATATATATATAAGAAATTTGGAGCTTGATGAGTTTAATAACTGTCCATGTCTCCTAATGTTAATGTGAGAGATTTATTATTTAAAGAAAGAATAAATATACATTCTTTGTACAAAGCATTTCTTTGTATGTCCCCTGTTGTCCTGGAACTTGCTTTGGAGACTTGGTTGGCCTGGAACTCAGAAATCCACCAGGCTCTGACTCCTGAATTCTGGGATTAGAGGCATGAGTTATCATCTCTTGGCCAGAAAAGAATTTTTCATAATTGAGTTATTTTAAAAGGTATATCAGAGACACTTATACTTAGGAGTTTTACTAGTAAAGCTACAGAATACAGCTAAAAATATTGGGAAATCATGTTCTAGGATGACTTGGCTATAATGCTAACAATCCAACCAAAAGCCTGTGATGATTAAGCTTGTATGGCTGACCTCATAAGTGTGGCTTTCCCCCAGTTACAGCATCTATGTACTCCTTAGAGAAAACAATATTCTAAGGATGCTGACATCCTAGTGAAGAGTTTTTGTTTTTAACTTCCCTTCTAAGAGTTCACAGAAACATTTTCATTTATATTTTTAATCTTTGATTGATGCAGTTTTTAGACATGCTTCTTTTATTAAATATAAAATTAAAGGTGAACTTGCTTGCCTTCAGGGAAAGTTGACAAAGGGTCATTTTGCTGAATAACTGAGTTGGTTATTTATCCTCAAAATCAACATCAAAGTATATTGAAACTAGGGGCAGTTTTACACGATATTATATGATTTGAATGTAAGGTCAAAAGAAGAAAGGAAAAGAGTGAATTCATAAGTGAGTCTTTTAACAACAAAAAAAGTACAGGGCTATAACTACTTATAAACATATCTATATACATATATATGGATTACAGAACTCAGATATGTGACATTTGCTTCTAGTCAAACAAAAATGAATCAGAAAAAAATCCCCTAACATATTTTATCAGTGGTTTTATGAATGTTATCATTTTTACTATTGAATACAATTTTACTTACATAACATGTTAAGGACATTTATACAAATATTTTTCACCTTAAGTAGACTCTTTTTTCAAGACTGAAATACCCATAAGCACTAACAAACAAATATGACTCATCTTTATTTGTAATCCAATACTGTTTGTTTTAGGGGACTTGCTCTAAACAGGAGTATTTCTCTGATGTAGTTAGATTAATCAGGATGTTATTTTGTATTGCCTGGAGCAGTGGGTTTAGTAATTGGATAATTTGTCTTCTCTATCACTATAATAGTGGAAGGAATCAGTATACTTGCAATGAAGAAGTTTGTTTCTGCCTGAGCTCAGGGAAAATTTGACTACTTCTATCAGATTAACTTCCATTTTGAAATGAATTATTTCTGTAATCATCAACAGAACCCAAAATCCTGTTAGGCTTTCCTGAGGGGATACTATTGTGCTGAGGACAGAGTGAGTGTTTGTGCAAAGACTAGAAAGATACTGGAAAGGTTGATGTGGTAGGGAGACTTGAGATGCCTTGCTTTCATTTCTTGTCCAGGAAGATGCAAGGTGAGCAGTATTCTCATATAAGATGAGATGCTGAAATAAATTGTCACAAAGGCATTGGCAGTTTGGCAGTCTTCCTGATGATTGGCCATGAGGAAGAGATGTTACAGAAGGAGGTAGCATTCAGGATGGTTATGAATAGAAATGGATAGGAAGTAGGATATTTTGAACTGCTTTAAAATCCATGTTGCTTTGAGGGGTACTGAGTGGAGAGAAGGCTAGGAGAAAGAGAAGGAGATGAGGAGAAAGAATGTGGGACTAGAAAGATTGAGTCTGGGGAGGAATTGACATGAGCAAGGAGCACTCAGCATGCAAGAGCTTGTGCGCTGAGAGAGAGAGAGAGAGAGAGCATAAAAGAGGGAGTCATTATAGATTTGAAGAGAAAACTGACTCTAGAGAAATGTTTAGAGACCTAGAAGACTGACCCCCAACTAACAATTTGAGCAGCAGTGGAAAGGCTACCATGAATACCCTCCCTGATAATGAGATTGATGACTAAATCACCATCATAGAACCGTCATCTAATAGTTGACGGAAACAGAAACAAACACCCACAGCTAAACACTGAGCCTAACTGGAATCCAAATGAAGAGAGGGAGGACAAGACATGGTTACTGAAACCCACAGTGACAGCTGACCTGAACAAGGAGGAGCTAATGGGCCCCCAGACTGATAGCTGAGAAACCAGCATTGGACTAACCTACTCAGAGGCCCTGAATATGTGTCTCATTTAGAAGGCCTGGGCTGAATAAAGGACTTGTGACAGTGGAACCAGGATGTATCCCTGGTGCATGAATGGACTTTGGGAGTACATTACCCATAGAGGGATCCTCCCTTAACTTAGAAGCAGGAGGGAGGGCCTAGTCTCTACTCCCAATGATTTGACATCTTTTGTTGACCAGTCCTGGAAGGCATCACCCTCCATGTGGGGGAGAGACGACTGGAGAGTGGTCAGGGGGAATGGGAGGGAGGAAGAAAGGGAGGGAGGGAGAGGGAACTGGGGAAGGATCGATATGTAAAATGCAAATAAATAAATAATAATAATAAAAATAATCCCAGGTTGTTTAAAATCCATAGGAGTTTCTATCTCAAGGAAGCTCTGTATCTACGGGTAACCTTTCAGCATATTTAGATTCCGTCTATGATGATAAATTTGCACAAATGTGGGCTACTGCTTTGTGGTAAAAGCTGTTTCCTTTGTTTTCAAATGCATAATATCTTTTTCATGCACAAAAATATGGCCAGGTACACATTCATAAATATATGTCTATGCATATATGCCATAATTTAAAGCATTTAATTCATGTACCATTTTATTTTTAACAAACATTTTCACCCTGTGTGCATTTAAAAAGAAAACTTCAGCATTCTTCAATTTACAGTTTTCTTTAGCACAACCATTTAGACTAGGTGAGCTGTCTTTTAAAACTCTTATGTTTTTCTTCTTCACAGAGGCAGGCCTTTTACTGTCTTGGGTTGTTTTATTTTATTATCTGATTTAAAATATCCTTCAGGATAAAAAGAAAATGTAAAAGAACTTTTGTTTATGTTCATTTGCCTACTTTTCATCAGCTTCAATTCACTAAAAAAAAAAAAAATGAAGAGCTAAAAACACAGTAACACATATACACTGTCTATATCTCGAAGAGTCATATGGATCCGTGGCATTCTATTTTCAATCTGAAGTGTTTCTGATGATTTACAAGTTAAGATGATCAATGAAGTGTTTTCTTGTCATCTTTAATCCCTTCAATAATTTCCTTCTTTAGGCACTAATAACAATTACTAATTAGCAACACAAAGGCCGTTTCTTTATTGTAGTCATTTCCAATCAGCACTTTCAAAAGCAGCACACTGGTATGTAGAAAGCTGCATTTCTACAGTTGTGTCTTCCCAAAGAGGGAAAATGCATTCATCTTGAAAGACATATCATCTTAGACACTTCATTTCTCACACTTTCCAGTTTTATATTCATGACAATTTAACTTATTTAACCATAAAATGTTAACATGATTAAAAGTCCTGAAAAAAATATTCATGAGCAATTTCTGCAATATCTTACTTCTGTCTGTGTTGGATGTCTTTGAAGCAATACTTTCAGACCTTATTATTGCAGATGTCTTTTTGTGGATTTTTCCACAAAAGATTTTATTCCTATTGCAAAGAAGTGATACTATTGGACTTTTGATCAATTCTATACTTTTGTATGCAAAAGTTTCTCTTTTTAGTTTTGCCTCAATAAGGTTACTTATTTCTTTATCATTATACTTTGAAAGATTTGAGTAGTATCAGTAATCATCTCATAATAAAAGTAATGTAAGCTTCTGTATTAATTAGCATCTGTTGCCAAATTAATTAGTACATTGTCTGAGTATGAATTTGCAATTCAACTACAGTCCTGAGAAAAATCTCTTCTCAGAAAGAACATTTTCTTTCATTTTTTAAATGGAAGACACAGATCAGTTGTAATTACTGTCCTGCCTTGCCCACTGGGTTATGGGGTTTTAAGGCACACTCTTGAATATTCTCAGGTCTCATTTGTGTTTTTTTTTTTTTTTTTATTTCCTTTACATGAAGTTGCAATTATCTTTCCCAACTCCCCATTTCTTTAAGGTTATATAAAAATGCAAAAGACCAATTATCTCAGAATTCTACACCTTAAGATGCCATTTACATACAATGCTGAGATAAAAATCTTCCAGGTAATTGTTAGGCATGACGTATTGTACAGCCAGCACTCTTTTAGTTCCTTTATGTGTATTATCTTTAATCCTCATTATTCTACAGATTGGCATTAGTTCTTTCTCCAGGTTGCAGTATCTATTAGCTCTAGATGTTCCATAACTTGATGGAACTACAAGGTGAGTATTTGATGGATTTTATCATTCTATAGTTGACCACAGTCTCAAGAGTTGCTTGTAATGATGAATCTATAATGTCATGAATAAGATACATCCAGAAACTAAAATGTAATAGCTCCAAACAAGAGTAATGTCAAAGTAATGGAGTAAAAACAATTTAAAAATTGCTATGGGAGGTAGAAAATAGAAGAAATGTACTTTAGTTTGAGATATACAATAATATTTTGTTAAAAGCTTTTAAAATGCTTTAAATGCTTTTAGAAAATATGATACTATCTATTATGTGAGAAGGGCCTGTAGGGCAACTCACAGGATGGCTAAACAAGGTTCTAAAACATAAAGAAGAAAAGGTCAGAAAATTTAGTACAACTTTGCATTATAGGGCATTATCATAATACACTTAATATTATTATTTTTAACACAACTTTTAAACCAAAAATAGACATTTTATTTACTGATACAAATATATTGGTACACTCATTATTTAACTGAAAAAAAAATTTACTTTGGGATCACAATATTTTCCTTTAAAAGTAAAATACTCAAAAACATCTTGCTTGCTAGTTTCTTTCCTAGACCTAAATACCTCTGTACCTTGTAGAGATTGTCAATGTTTTTATGTAACTGTTACAGGAGGAACTGAGTGGGAAAAGGAAGTAATCCATAAAATAGTAAAATTGGTAATTATCTAATGTACCTAGAATGATCTACAAAACTCATTTTAGCATTCCATTTATAAAATTTTGTGCAGGATAATTATTAAGACCCAGTGTTGTAGGTTAACACTATATAAGGAAAGAGAGCTATGATAATAAGAATAGGAAGTGGACTCAAGTCCAAGTTGTCTACTACCAGTCCCTCTGAGTTAAACATAAAAAGAGATTAAGAAACAGCCACTGATAAGGAGTAACCTTCTAGAATATGAAGAACAGATTGACACATGAGGTAGTGATTGTTCTATACAGCAACTAGGCACTCACCTGGAATTCAGAAAGATCTGTGTTAATGCTCCCCAAGAGAAAGAAGGTGGTTGTGCAAGTGAATTCATATATTTAGTAAGTATTAGAAAGAAGCTGACATGAGTTGCAATCTGAGAATTTGTTGGTAAAAGTTAGGTATCTCCGACAACAGTGGACTTATGGAGATATTAACCCTCCCATTCCTATGATGCCAAGAAATTCTTCCCACTGCTTAGGCAAACCACGTTCTAAGAACAGATTGCCAATATAAACAAACAAAGGGAAGATGGTTCATGTCCTATACCTCATACTTAGCCCTTATTGACCTAAGAAAATACCTTAAGGAGTGACTACAATATTTAACTATTACTTATTCCAAAAGATATGATTGTTGAAATTATTTCTGAGGAAAAAATGAAGCTAAATTTCTGAAAATTCTGGTACAGATGAATAAACATGAGGTCACACTGTGTTAAACATGGCAGTTCTTGGAACCAATAAGTACTAGCTCCAAGTCCACATCAGGAATACCATTAGTCAAGTAACTAAAGGACAAAGGCACAAGAATACTATTGTGAGATATTTGTATACAGTGTGTCGACATATTGATGTGATTGGTTTAATAAAGAGCTGAATGACTGATAGCTAAGCAGAAGGTACATGTGGGACTTCCAGACAGAGAAAAGAGATGGAAAAGATATTCTAGGTTCTCAGGAGATGACAGGAGACACAGAGAGGAAACAAAAGACACAAGATGGGAGAGAAGTAAAACCACATGACAGAACATAGGTTAGTAGAAATGGATCGATACAAATTAATATAAATTATAAGAGCTATGTCATTATTTGCAGGCTGACAGTCCAAAAACAGTCCAACAAGACATCTTGGTACATATAACTAATGACAACATGTAACAGAGCTACAATATGGGTGAAAAGAAAAAAAATTCCAAGCAAAGTCATCAATACAGTCCATAAAAAGGATAAAAGGATCCTCACATCCGGGAACAGCTTTAACTTGAGAATTTCTTTGAAAGATGAAAAACAGAAAGATACATCTGATATGATGAGGTCAGGATTATTGAAAGTAAGCCAAAATAAATGGTATTTCAGTGTTTGCCGTGTACCAGTATTTCTTTTAATTACACAATCTGTGTAACTTTTCTTGAGTGTTTTACTTTGTCCCATTCTAAAGGTTGAGTAATTTGTAAATATATATAGCTGCACCAGAGAAGTTGTGCCTTGGTGAGCTCCATAAGGCCCAACTGAATTAGAAAGACATACTGGGTGTATTGGGGAAAAGCTCCTACAAGAAATTGAAAGTAGTAGAATAAATTAAAACACACTTTAAGAATGGTGACGAGAAATGGGTTCTTCTCCTACAACTTTGTTTACTATTAAATACGTAAACTTTTAGTAGATAGACGTAGTAGTTTATTGTTATTGAGTTTGGAAGAGAGCAGCTAGGTTGCAAACTTTAGGGAAGACTTTTCTGAATCAATCATGATACACCCAGAATGACATATCACATGCATCATAAATTTTTGATATAAGTGTAATTATTAAGATATCAGGTATTAGATTCACATTTGAAGTAGGGCAGGCCAAGATATTCACATTTAGTTTATGTGACTTGACCTCCACACAAAACTCTGACCCACTTTTCTCTGTTATCCTAACCACAAATGGATGGTCCTGAAGCACAAAGATACCTTAATTTGTGTCAAGTAACAGACCAATTTTCTGGATCACAATAAATCTTTCTGAGAGTGATAGTGAGTGCCAGGGTAGGCAAAAGCCTTTTAGGTGGACTCCTCCTGGATTCAGGAGTGACCAAGCAGCAGACATGAAATGAAAAGGGAGACAGGGAACTGTAAACAACAAGGAAACCTTGTAGATGAAATTCTCAGAAGTGGAGAGAGGAGGGCTGACTCTACTTCTACCACTTGGTTTCAAAAAGTCTTTCCAAGGCATCATTTCAGTAACATCCCATGCCATGCCTCTCACCTGATGCTTCCTTAAAGTTACATCTTTTGTGTTCAAGCAAGTGATTATAAAATAGAGTAGGCACAAAATTCATGTCTTGGTTATCATTTAGTAAAGTAGACTTGTAAAACATGAGATGCTGTTCCATGTCTTTATTCAGAGGGATAAAACAACAATCAGGTCGGCAAATAAGATCAAAGATAGCAAAACTAGCCATGAGTTGGAAGAATAGTATTTATAGAGACTTAATTTTATAAGAAAAGTAAATGTTTAGAATTTGCAGGGGGGTTGCTTTGTAGACTGGAGACTTGTTAACATTTTATCCTATTTACTACTAACCATGAGTAGAGAAACAGATGTTATTAACTCCTTGTGAATTTGATACTCTTAGTATACAGGACATCCAACTTGTGTTCTTCCTAAAGAACTTCACATTAATATTGGGTTAGTACTGTGCTGTTCACAATTTTTCTTATTAAACATCAGTTCCTGGAATGCCTTTCCTTTATCTAAGTCATTATAGACACATCATTCTTTTGATGTGTGGCATGACATGTATGCTTGATATTAATTTGACATACATTTTCTCTTACCTGAAACTTTATTTTAGCCATGTAAACAGAAAGAACAAACTATATTTTTGGGATTTTATTGTATTTTTTTTTTGTATTACAAATGGTAATTAGAGAAATGTCTATGACAATCTCTACCTGTTGTTTCAGGTTTCCAGAAAAGTTTATGCTTCAATGGCATCTGTTTAGAGATTTGACTTCTATTTTAGCTGTACTGATGGCTGAGATCCATACATCTCTTTGTGAACTCATCAACACTCATTTATTCACTTGGAGTTCCTCTTTAAGATAACATAGATAAACTCTGCTTATGCTTTCACAGAACAAATCTGCACTGATAGTTTTTCTATAAGTAGTTTTAACCCTTCAGCTGGTTTTATATCAAGGTTTTTGATAATGCTTTTTATATCAGATTCAAAACTATACTCATCAGTTAGATATTTTGAAGTCATAGTCTGAATTGGCACTTCTTGCTTCGTGTGTGTGTGTGTGTGTGTGTGTGTGTGTGTGTGTGTGTGTGTGTGTTTGTGTGTGTGTATGCAAATTGCATATTTGTATTTTTTTAAGGTGAGAATACATGCTTTTTTAACTGAGATATGACTCTTGCTTTTCTTGGAACTGGCTTACAGTGTGGGTGGCCAAAAAACCGTTTTTCTCATGTGTACCACTATATAGTTTTCTCATGTTAAACACCACATAGAGAATTCTATATGGGTTCTTGATTCCAACTCAGTTCCTCATGCTTACAAGACAAACTAGGAGATACCTCCCCAACATGGAATTTTACAATATCTTATATGGAGTGAATTTGACTCAGCCACATATGGTTTTTTGTTTTTACACAAACTGCAGACATTTCTTTTTTCTTGTTTTTTTTTTCATTTTTAAATTTTTTTCTTATATTACATATTGATCACAGTTTCTTCTCCTCTCTTCCTCCCGTACCCCCACACCACCCTCCCAACCCAAACCACCACCAATAAATAGGGAGAGTGATGCCTTCCAGGAGGGGTCAACAAACTAGAGACATTTCTGAAGAAGGAATCTCAGTTAAGGAATTGTTACAATGGGGCTGGCCTATCACTGTGTCTGTGGAGTGTTTTCTTAATTACAAATAGATTAAGTGGTGCTAACCCTGGATACCTGGTCATGAGATGCATAGGAAAAGCAAATTATTATGATCCAGCAACCAAGACAGTAATAATTTGTCTATAGCATTCACTCTGGTTTCTACTCTATTCCTACCTTTCATTTCCTTGATGATGGGTGGTAAAGCATTGGATGAAATAAATGCTTCCATGTCCAATTTGCTTTTGATCATGTTAATCATAATGAAAGAGAAATTTAGGATCCCCCACTGGAGTTTTCTAAATTTCTTCAGTTCATGTGTACTAACGACATTTAATACTGCACACCATTTAAAGCAAGAAATGTGATTCTTTGGAAAAAAATTGAAGAAAACGTTTTATTAAGGAAATTTTATCTTAGTGTAGTGTAAAATTGTTCATCTTTATTAAATATGTGTGACCATGAGATCACAATGAGAAACTGGACCCATCTTTATATTTTAGGTTTGAAGCTAAAGGAATAATTAGGAATCAAGTTTGTTAATATTTTCTTCTAGTTACCAAACAATATGCAGGATGATAATACTGATAATTCACACACACACACACACACACACACACACACACACACACACACACGGTTGTAAGATATTGTCTTTAAATATTTGATTTTAATAACATGTTTGTGTGGGGATGTGCATGTGATGGCAGGTGCTCAATGAGGCTAGAATAATTGAGTCTTGTGGATGTATAATTATACATCTTTGCAAGCTACTCAATGAGGGCACTAGGAAAAGATTTAGGCCCTATGTTCTTCCCCATTGGGCAATCTGTCTAACTCTGAGAATTTTTGTTCTTAAAGTCTTATATTTAGCAGAATTTCACTTCTTTAGAGCTATTGGGTACATATTCTTTTAGTCCAAAAACAGAAGCGTCCTGAGGAGCTGCTGACTCATAGCATGAGGTGCATGGAGATTTTCTGTCGTAAGTTTCACAGGAACTTAAACACTATATATAATCAGCATCATCATATAAAAATACAAATGTGTTACATTTATATTCTGTGACAAGCTGGCTCTGAAAACTGCTGAACCATATTTCTGACAAATATGGGGCCCTAACATAGCTGACTATGTGAACTCATATAGATACAGTACAATTGTGAGTTTGGTTAGATTACTTGAGGTCATTGTGGCAGTTCCCAAAGCAGTACAATGAATAAAGAAAAGAGGGATGTCACATGCAGGCATAGATTATATATCAAACAAGGACATGAAGCCACAGAGACAGAAGAGGTCCAAGGTAAAGACATATTGCTGTTCAGTTTCAGTTAGACAAGGTCAAGCAAATACTCTCCTCCACAGCTTTGACAGAGACCATGGGTTAACAAGTAACATGACTTTGTACTCTCAGACTTCTGTAGAATGACTCAATACATTTCTGTGCTTTTAATCCACACAATTTGAAATATATTTTTGCAAAGCAAAAACCCAAAATTCATTGTCCCCATCACTGGATAAAAATACTTATGAGTTTCCTACATTCGCTGTACTGCTCTTTGCCAAGTTTATTCCAATTCAAACCCATTGCAAAGCATGTCAGAAATCTGAGTCAGTCTTCCTTTTCAGAGGAGCCTTTTCAATAAGTTGATTCACAGTTTAAATAATCTTCTTATTTTTAAGTCTTCAGGGCAGAAAAAAGAATGATTAAATATTTTCACATTGTTAGCTAACTATTGTATAGATTTCATTCAATCCCTATGAGACGATTAATGTCTCACTGATAATGTAATCCTTTTAGAGTTTTTAATAAGCTCATCAGAAACATTATACAAAGAGATAGTTAACCCTATTAGAAAAATCCTGCCCAGAGAGGAAATGATATCTACGTGTATCAACTTTCTTATATTCATGCAGACATGAACACGGAAATTTGGTGTCTCATCACTGATGTAAGTTTGTGTATGTGTATGTGATTTGTATTTGTGCATGTGTGTGTGTGTGTGTGTGTGTGTGTGCTTTCAGTTGTGACTGTTTTATCCTATTTAAGTGTGTAGACTCAAAACTTAATCTATTGATACTAGGTTCTACTTTCTCTTTCAGATATAATAGTCTACCACCTCAGCATAGCATAGGCTCATCAACAATATCAGGTATCCATTTCAGTGACTGACAGTCAAGTGTAATGAAATAAATTGATGTGAAGTTGATGAGCTAATTCCTAGCCCGTATGATTTTGTAAGTTGCACATGTGGAATTTCAGTGGAAATCCACTGCAACAATGTGATTTCATAGCTGATATTTCCATGTCAAAGTACTCAACTGACTTCAATATCTATCAGCAATCTTTACTCAACATGATACTTGTGCCTTGACAAGAAGGCAGGAGCCTAGATGTTAAGGCACAGAACAGGAGATCAAAGTAAAATTGGAGTGTACTCTACAGCCTTGTGAACCAAGCTTGAAGTTTGAATAGAAACTCTATGCAAAATCTTTCTGTTGTCTACAAAATACCATCTCCTCTTAATTTCTGAATCAAATGCTTGGGTATAAGTTTCTTTTCTTAACTTTGGTGAAGGTAAAAATAATGTGTTTTGCAGGATATACCTGAGGATTGGTGGTTAAAAAAAAAAAAAAAGTATCATGGACACTACACCACATAGGAAGAAAACCATTAGAAATGAGTGACAGCAAAGAACAACTGTTTCTCCAAAGGACCTGATTCAAATCCCAGCACCAACATAGCAGCTCCCAAGCAATTTTAGCTTTGACATAGGCTATCTGATACCCTCTTTTGGTCTCTGTGGGCACTATACATACATGTAATTCACAAGTGTATATTGTTAAAGCACAAATATAATTATCATCTTCATCATAATAATTTATAATCATTATTATGAAGTGAGTAACTATTGTAATTATCAGATAAAATGCAGAAATTCAAAAGACACTTGAGAGCAAGCTCCGGGACACAGTATATAAATCTCTTGTATTGCTTAGGTTTTGTTGACTGCTATGCACAAAGTATCACTCATTTTTGCTAAAGGGCTAGCAGAGTCAATAATTGAAATTAGGGAAACAAAGCCCTTTGAAAAGAAAAAAGAAAAAAAGAGTTTATCTGAATCTGAGACATTTTATTGCAGGTGGAACTATATCATGACCTTCCCCAAATTTATTTCTTGAGGACTAATTTGTGTTAATTTGAAAATAATTACCAGGGTAAAATGACTTTGCAAAATAACTAGTTAAACAGATTCAATTAAATGCTTTTAGATAAAGAATTCTAGAATCTACAATGTAAGATACTTACCGAGGATTTGCAACCCAAACATTCTCTCTCTCACCCTATGGAATTTCACAAAGCCGTGATGGTTTTGACAAGTCCATTCTTTCCTAAAGATTATGTCAGTGCTCTACAGAATTCACTATGGGAAATGCTTTTCTGTCCTTTTGAAATATCAATGGTTGCCTTGGAAACAAGGCATAATTTTGGCCACATCTAATCAGACCATTTTTATTGTTATGAAATATTCCTTTAAAACAACTTGGTTGTATTTTTCCATTTCAGATAGTTACTGAGTTTTTATAATTATCAATGTATTTTAATTTAATCATCATTTTTAAGTCATTGTGAAGTAATCTATATCTTAATTTTCCTGAGATTTGCCAGTGGCTAATAAGTTAGAAATTCTAAAGACTAATTTTCAGAACAAAATATTATAGAAGCCAGAATAAAACATACAATTAGAATAATTGTGATAAATTGTTTATGATCTAATAAATCTTGCCTGGAGATCAGAATATAAAGCTAGTCACAACCATAGAAGCTAGGTATGGTGGCATACATCTTTATCCCCAGGACCCAAGAGATAAAGGCTGTTGGATCTCTTTTACTTCAATGTCACCCTGAGCTACATGAGAGTGAATCAGTCTAAAAGAGAAATAGAACACATGTCTTTAGTCCCAGAACTAGTGAGAATTTAAGGTGTTCAGTGCAGTCTCAGGCAGCAGTCTGTAATTTAGTGACAAGCATTGCAGTCTGGAAACAAAATCTGAGGTTTGTTGGATTGTCCCTTTGCTCTTACCATTGGTAGAGGTTAGAACTCTCTAGTAGCTGGGTTAAATATCTAAAGATGCAGAAGAAACTTTTTTCTCAATCATACAATAAATGACAGGGCAGGGGGGAGGGAGACTGGGTCAGACATGCAATTTTGAAACCTCAAAGCACAACCCAGTTACATACTTCCTCTAACAAGACTTCCTACTCCATTAATGCCATCTGTCCTCATCCTTCTGAAATAGTGCTCCTTCTCAGGGATTGAGCATTCATGTATATAGTCTTATAGGGCCATTCTTATTCAAGCCACCACAGTCCTTCCTCTATGTAAGAGAAGTATACATCACAAACATGGAATCTCCCAGTGAACAGGTGAAGATCCAGGAAATAATGTGGCTTTTCCTGTATAACTTATGCCATAAAGTATGAGGAGCCAATTGTTTCTTGCAGCCTAATTCTTGTCCTGAGTTGAATGTAGTCAATTAAAAAAATTTTACATGAAGTATATATATGTATACACACATACACATAAACAAATAATGTGTGTGTATGTGTGTGGTATGTGTAAAACATACATATATAATTATATAATTATATTTTACTTATCTATGAATATATTTAGGATGCCTTACTTCTCGTTGGTATTTTGTTGTATTTTTTCTGGTGAAATTATTAACCATAGTGTAAGAAAATGTGCTATATAACAATTGTTACATGTTTCCTGCTTTGTTAGTTTTAAATGATCCAGTTTATTTTTGTTCCTAATTGTGTCAACATATCATCACACAGAATACACCAAAGTTTTGGCACATCTTTAGGATTAAAAACATACTTGTGTATTTAAAACTAAGTTTATTTTTATTATTTCAAAGACTATCTAATGTTCACATCTTTGTAAAAGACCCAAGAGTCAAACAATAATGTAAGGTCAAAGATGGTAATTATCACCTTTATAAAGGCACAGGCATCCAGAGAGATATTAACATGAGCTGGTCCAACCATCACTTGGTTGCAGACAAAGGTAGATAAGAAAGGAAACTCAATTTTTGCAGTGATTTAACTTTATTGTCATGGATCTCATAGCAAAACAATGTAGATGTATAGTTCATGTTTTTTGTTAAATATTTCAGAAAAATGTTTTCGTAGTCAACAAAAACAAGCAGAATTGGACACATATTGACCAAAACTTTATTGACCAAAACTATTACTACCCATTACTTGAATATATTGTTCATCTGTATTGTGATTACATTTTACATACTGAGTAACTTGAAGAAAATTTATTAAATTGTAGGGAAGTGTTATGCCATGTATGTCAATTTTCCATGCAGTGACAATAATAAAAATGATGTCTTTTTGGTACTGTGTTAAGTATATTCAAAGCATAAAGCTGTTATTAGAGTATCACATATAGTAAAGTTTCAAGATAATTTTAATTTTGTATTGATCATGTCTATTTTAGAAAAATCAAGGCAACATTCCTAGTTTCTTTTCTACTGCTCTGGTAAGACACCAAGTCAGCTTAAGGAAGGAAGAGTTTATTCGTGTTTTAGTGTTTCAGGGATTTGCTTCCATGACCACCAAGGTGGAGAGCCAGCCAGCAGGCAGGTAGACATGATGCCAATGACATAACCACAAGCAGAGATTAAAAAAAAAAAACACAGGGAAACCAGGGATTTTGAAACCTCAAAGCTTACCTCCAGTGACCCATTACCTCCATCAAAGCCACATCTCCTAACCCTTAACAAACAATTCCACAAAATTGGGACTAAGTATTCAAATATATGAGCCAATGGGAAGGCAGTCTCATTTAAACCAACACAGTAATCATATAATAAATTAACACTGCTCTTATCAATCAGAATGAATCACCTGTATCAAATGAACTACCACCTTGTTCAATAAATTTAAATCTTTCAATTTTCTTTAAAACATGTTATTTATTCTTGCTATAATGTCTTTTAAACATTCCTTCATTAAGTAAAATTAGATAATTCAACCATCTGTGATACACTGGATATAACCTTAAAATGTAACATAAAGTGTAAAACAAAGATGTCTATTGGTAACACATAGATATTCATAAAGAACCCCAAAGAATCAACTAGTCTGCATGGGAATTACCTAGATTCTATGCATATATATTATAGTTGAATAGCTTGTGGGCCTACTAACAGTGGGAACAGGAGCTGTATGTAATTTTTTTTCTGGTTTGTGGGAGCCTTTTCCTCATACTAGGTTGACTTGTCTTAATACAAAAGGAGATGCTTAGCATTACTGCAACTTCATATGCCATATTTTGTTGATATCCTTCTTTGCTCTTTTCTGAAGAGAAAGGAAGAGGAGATGGGGAAGGGGTAGTGGCTGGAGAGTAGTTAGGAGGGGGGTTGAGTGGAGAGGATGGAGGGGGAACCTCAGTCAGGGTGTAAAATAAATACATGAATAACAAAACAAACAATGTGCTAAATAATTTTTCCATGAAATAAGACAGCTTGTGCTTTGAAGTAATGCTTTTCATAATTTTTCAAGTAATGTTCAATGCAGTTGCAGTCAATTACAGAAGATGACTTTATGTGGTTTGTTTTCTTTATCTTTTCCTACTTTAATTTTCTTACTACTTATTTTAGTAGTTTATACACCTTGTGTTTCATATGTGATTGTGGTTCTCTAGATAATAAGATGGAAGTAGGGAAATTGATATTATGGGAAATATACACCAAGCAATCTGCATATTTTAATACCAAACAAATCTCAAATGTAATGTAGGCCATCCTTCCCAGAACACAATATTAATACAAAGCTTTTTGCTAACAGAAGACAGTATTTCAATATATAGAGATGACAGATTTTCTTTAATGTTCAAATATTTAAATAATAAGTATAAAATATGGGCATTTATAATGCTTAAGCAAAATTTGGTTAAAATTAGAACTAAATACTTCTAAAATGTGAGCAATTTGATCAAAGAATAAATATTTTCTTATTGTCATACATTCAATCTCACAGCATTTTTCCCTTAATAATCTTTAAAACACATAGCTTTCATTTTTGTTTCAAAGAATGGGGCACAAGATATAATAAGGTCAAATAAGGTCAGGCACATACCCTCTATTCAAGGCAGGGAAAGGAGACCCAGTAGGAGGAACAGGGTTTCGGTCTCTAGGGCAGGCAAAAGAGTCAGGGACACCCATATTCTCATTGTCAGAAATGCTCCCAAACACCCAGCTAACTACCATAGTATGTATGCAGAGGACCCAGTGTAGACTCACACATGTTCTACAATTGCATCTTCAGTCTCTGCAAACCCACATGAACCCTACTTAGTATATTATGCAAGCCAGGTTCTCCGTGTTTCCCTGGCTCCTCTTATTTTGTCCCTAGATTTTACACTCTCAGAATTAAATAACTAAAAATCATATTAATATCACTATCAAGCAAAATAACATCAATTATGCATTACATGATAGTATTCAACAATCCTAATAAAACAAATGGTAGATATTTTACTGGTTTACAAAAGAAGTTTGGTCTTGGCTATCTTAACTTAAAAAGTACATGAAGAATCAGCATTGAATTAACATGTATCAATTCTCCTGAAACCTGCTAACATATCCAACAGTGTTGTTCCTTCACTGATTTCACATCAAGCTACCAATCTAACCCAATTATCAAATTTCTCAGTTCTTTCTGTATAGAAAATCTTATCAGTTTTAAGTAACAATATGTATTTCCACCCCATGCAATAGTCACATATTGTTACTTGCTTGCTTTAGTGCTTTTCAGACTTCAGTAACAAAGCCAAATAGTAATGGCAAAAGTGTGTTTCCTTACTATCTTTGCCATTAAATTTAGGCTCTACCCTTGTAAAAAAACAGAGTTGAACTTTAAAAATAAATGGAGTCCTTGTGTTTGTTTCTTTAACTAGACATTTAACCAATGGAAAATCATTGGGCTTACCATTTTTTTTCTTTCATGAATTGAAAATTTGACTTCAATAATATTTTACTTTTATTAATCTCTTGTGGTTTAAAATCCTCAATTAATTTTTATAACATTTGATCTTACCCAGAAGGCTGCAAGGCAACTAATTTTTAATATATAAAATAAATTTGGCTATGAATGTTTCTCAGTTGCTACATTGCTTATATAATATGGGCAAGGAATTTAGGAATATTTACAATATTACATAACAACATGAATTCCAGATCATAGTTGATGGAGTAAGGACACATAAATTTCAAGGTCATCCATGGGGACATAGCTAGACCTAAACTTGTGTGGGTTATGTGAGACCTTGTAAATAACTAAGAAATAAAATAAAATAAAGTAATATAAGCCATAATATAATAAACATTTTAAAAGTTGACCTAATCTCAATATATTTAAAAACATTTTAGTTTATTAGTGTACCCTAATTGTAAACTTAATTTTATGAACTACAGTCATCATTGAGTTTATTGTCCAGTCCTTGAATATATATAATAATATGAATTTACATTATCTGTGCCTTGAAAATGAGTATTTAAACATTGTAAGAAGTGCAATCTTTGATAAACATGTATATTAATTTTAAGATAGCAAAATATGACTAGAAGTTATCCTAGTTTATTTTCCTGTTGCTGTGATAAAATATTCAGGCAAAAGCCTTTTAGAGAAAAAGTTTACTTAGCTAATAGTTCAAGGTATTTTCCACCATGGATATCAAGGTCACAGGAGCTTGAAACAACTGAGTGCATTATATCCACAGCAAGATGAAAAGCACAAGGAATGTATGCCCAGATTTTTTTCTTTACTCCCTTACATTTAAGGATCCTCTACCTGAGGCATGGTGACACCTACAATGGATTGGTCTTCCTAACTTAATTAATATACTCAGAAATAATTGCCTACAGACAATTCTAGAGGTCCATCTCTTAGGTAGTTCTAAATTCTGTCATGTTGATAATTAACACTCATCATTAGAGGATAAATCACATTTTCAAGTTTGAGTAATTAGTAATGTCTTTATTTTAAAACATTTATTCAGTGTAGAAGTATTGTTTGGGATTTTAAGCATAATTAATACTGTAGTATAATGAAGCACTTAATTGATCTCATTTCCTTCATCTGTGAGAGGAAGTTTGGAGCTTGAACTTTTCAGTAACAACACATACATTAAATGAATGAGTAGTAAATATCAGAATGTGAGATCTTTTTTGGAAAAAATAAAAAGTCATACCTAAACATTAGAGAGGAAGTGTGTACCCATTTTGAATATACTTCATATAATGTTTTAATTATAAATTTGATAGTACATACAGAGTATCCTAAGAAATTTAAATTCAAATACAAATTTTATTGGCTTTACACTTTCAATAATATTGGGAAATTTATTATAAAATTCTATATTTTGTTAGAAGAATGTTACATTATTTGGATATCTTTTTATTATCTCTTGTATAAATACAATACATTTCCTACATTATGATATGTAACTTCTAATAATGAATTATTTCCTTATAGACTCATTAGTCATTACTTGCTCGTTATCACACTGGAATCTATAAAGTAATTGTCACAATATTTGGCAAACTATGATTTCATTAACTAATATTTGGAAGTCATTAGAGCCTCCAAAGGCAAAAGTACATGAATTGCACTTGATCTTTAATAATGAACTCATGTTTCTATTGTTAATGACAATTATCTTTCCTGATTGAAAAGTAATGATGATATAATGCCCTAAATGCAGGAATTAATGATTCAATATATTGTAAGACAAACTATGCACACATTTAAGTATTTATGTATTAGTATATTTAATTGACTTTTAAGAAAGCAGTTGTTAGTATTAAGTGCCTTGGTTGATTTTATTTACATATCTTTTCTTTTCCAAATCAAATTTATTAGACTATGTATGCAAATGTAAGATAGTTCATTCCTCTTGCACAAGTTAAGATCTAAGTAGAAGGAAATGAAGGAGATGAACTCTAACAATAAGATGAACATTTACCCATATTGATTGAACCACAATCTTATTCTGGTTTATTAATTAGACTTGTTTCTGCCTTTTGCACTAGTATGGTAGTTGGAATCTCTCCGTGGCATTTTTCCTGGCTCATCCAGCTTGCCTACATCTTGGGTACTCTCACAACTGAGCTCTGTGGCAGGGACACATTCCTCTTTCCCTCTGTAGATGATAACAGTTTGACCTTCTTATAATAATTCCATGAGGTTGAAAGACAGATACATATATAGAATTCTATTTTTTATTCTTAATTTAGGAGTGACTACTGGTCTTTGATATGAGAGTTTTTTAAAAGAAGTCTGCCAATACAAACACTACCACCACTACATTAATAATAACTGCATTCATAGCATGTGAGGCATCTTTAAAGGTTCTACTTATACATAATTGTGATATTCTGTCTGTATTCCATGACTTATATTACTATACATGACCAATGAAAAATAAAGTATGTCGAAACTAAGAATATTTATCTAATATTCCCCATTAAATATCTAACTGTATAAGCTGTTTTTTAATAAGCTTACTTTAAAATTATTGTTAATAATAGGAGAAACAACAGCAAATTGACAAAAATCACTTATTAGCTTCACTCGATAACTTCCTTCAATTACTTTCCTCTTTGCAATAAGGATTGGCAGACAGACAGAAACACACACACTTACCAACTCACAGACACACACACTTTCCTTTTTAACTTCCACTATTGGATACATGTTACAAATTAACATTTTCCAGAGACTCTATGTTATTTCTTTCTTTAAAGCCATGACAAGGCCTTTAAAAATATGACTCTCATTGTTCTTTATTTTCATTAAGAATTACTTGCTCTTCAACTTAAAGCCTCTGATACCATTTTTCTATGATCTTGGTCTCACTTGCCTTGTCACTAATTGTCTTGCATTAATTAATTTCTGCATATTCTTAGTGAGCATACACATTATTAAATCAAAGATTATGCTAATTACTTCCTTTTTTCCTTTTACATCCTCTTTCCATGAATTTTAGTCAATCATAATCCCTAAAAGTCATTTCTAACATTTTGTTTTTTTTGTGTGATCTTTTCTTTCTTATTTTATTAAAATTAAAAGCAATCATGTTTTACATACCAATCTCAGTTCTCAATCCCCCCAGCCCTCCCATGCCCCCATCAATCCCCCCACCCCATGCCCCCATCCACTCCTCAGGAAGGGTGAAGCCTCCCATGGGGGATCTTCAAAGTCTGTCACATCATTTATGGCAGGAACTAGCACCCGACCCCGTGTATCTAGAGTGAAATAGTATCCCTCCATGGGGAATGGGCTCCCAAATCCCAATCATGAAGTAGTGGTTCCACTGCCAGAGGCCCCATAGTCATAGCAACATTGTAATAACCAGAATCTGGAAGCAACCTAGATGCCTCTCAACCAAAGAATGGATAAAGATAATGTGGTACATTTACACAATGGAGTATTACTTAGTGGAAAAAATCAACGTCTTGAAATTTATAGAAGAATGGAACTAGCAGAAACTATACTGAGTGAGGTAACCCAGACACAGAAAGATATGTGGATTAGATATAGAGGAAAGGATAACCAGCATAAGACCGAACCAGGCCCCCTGAATGTGGGTGTCAGCTGCGGGGCTAACACACTTTTTTAACGTGGACTTTTCTAGTATTTATTTTCTCTTTATTATTTTATTTTTTGTTTTAATCTTTCAACATTTCTGAATATTTTTTTCATTCATCTGTATAATGCCTTTTGTCTCAAAGTCAGATGTATTATTCAGAAGAGGCAGCAAAAATATTGAAAGAGTCAAATTTCTAAACTGACTGTTCCTTTTCATTTGTTTTCATGTATGTACCTGCATATTTGTCTGTGTGTATGTGAATGTGTATGTGTGTGTGTGTGTGAATGTGTGAATCTATGTGTATATGTTTCTAAGTATGTGAGTGTGTGTGTGTGGGGGGGTGCGTGCTTGGATACATACATGTGTGCTTATGTGTGTGTGTGTGTCTTTTCCTTGATTATTTTTTTGGTTTGATTGTGGACAACTCCAAAAGAACAGCTTTTCTAGGCACAAAGGACTCATTTTGTTTGGATAAATTCAGATGCTGAAAATATAAAGCAAATCATTCACAAGTTGAATCGAGACAAAATTCCAGCATGGATATAGTAAAGTGCATAAGTCCCACTCCTAACCAAGAAATTATATGAAATGATAATTGGTGGAAGAGAGAAAATAAGTTCTATTCAGTGGAGAGAGACTGAATAAATCAACATCCCAGTGTAGTCTATACATTCTGGAGTTGTTGGACAATGAATAATATATTGTTGGTTTTTGTTTTTTGCTTGAGTTTTTGTGTGTGTGCAATTCTTTGTTTTGTTTTCTTGGATTTTTCCTTGTTGGAGAGAAAATTAATATAAATCTTGATGAGGAAGGAGAGGGACCAGCTGAGAGGAGTTGGAAAAAGGAAAGAATATGTCCAAACATATATTACATGAAAAATCAAGAAAGAAAGGAAAGAAAAAAAATAACCTACAGACCAAATGAACTTGTGAAGTAGTCATAAAGACAATTAAAATAAATAAGCAAACAAATAAATATATAAATATATAAAGGGAAAAACACTCATTTCCTTTGTTTGATTTTAAGGACCACTAATTACTTGTCCTAATAACATTACTTGACTTTATGAAAAAATTCAGTATCTCTAGCTGCATTTAATTTGATCCCTGATGTCTGTGATTATATAGTTTGGTTCAATCAGCAAAACATACAATCATTTTACCTCTTCATTCTCTGCCCTGGAATGTAAAAGACTGAAATTTCAGCCTTGAAATCAAGTATGGAATTCCAGATAAAATACAGTTTTGAGTGATGAGGAAAAAGAGAAAGTCTTCTGGGATGCTAGGAAAATAGTTCAACCAGTCATGTAGATGCCCAGCACTTCTGTCCCTTCTCTTTCTTGCTTTGTAATATTTGTTGCAAAGTCTAAAGCTGTCCTACTCACCAGAAACTAGCAAAGCAAGCAAGAAGTTCAGCCCTAATGTCATTCATATGGTGATCCAAAACCAATTATGTAAAATTCATTTTCTTTTAGAAATATTGGATGTAATATCCTTTTTGTTTCTATTAGCTTGTTGAACATTATAGTTATAAACAACATCCAGAGGTGAGAGTTTGAATGGTGAAGGCAGCCATGTAATGATTTCAAGTATTCCCAGGAAAGTGTTTAGCTACCCGTTGCTCAACTCTAGGCAGGTATGGAGTATGAACAAAATAAGTTTTGTAATAATTCATTTATGTCAGGATACAAAAGATAATGCCCTCATTGAAAATAATGTTAATCAATGTTTGTCCAGAAAATGATGTTTGATCATATGGGTCAGGAAAACTCACTGTGGTTAAGCTGTGGTGTGGAAGGTAGGAATCTAACCAGAATCCTCAGTGAGATCAGCAAGTGCTCTTAATTTCTGAGTCATCTCTCTCCAGCCATATAGCTAATTTATGAATACAGTTGTCAGTTAATATTAAACTTTTTATATCTCTCACTAAAACTAATTAAATGCATACTGTGTAATTTCAAGTAAAATCTACCTTGCAAAAATATATTTTAATATATTCAAATACTGTTGACCAAGAATTATTTTATTTATTTACCAACATCAGCAAATTGGTTTGAATAACATAATGACTTTCTTAGAACCCATTTATTCATTAGATTTTTTGTATATAAAAAAAACTTTGAGGAAATAATGTGAACATAAGGCAATTTTAACACTCCAATCAAGATTTGATATGAGCATTTTCCTAGCATATCTATAATTCTGGTAATTATGTTATTTGAACTCTGGTAACTTGCTTTCTTTTTATTTCCACATTTTCAGCTTTACAAAAATTTAGGATAAGAAGCCTTCAAAGTGCAAAGGTACATTAAGATTACCAGAGTATCTTTTGCACAATTTCAAAGTACATTCTTAATCATAAAGACCAAATATATCTTTATTACCCCATTCTTTAGAAATGTCACATAGGGAATTTCTTTTATACATCTTCACATTTTATTTCAAAATAACTAGGATTACAGAAAGTTCCCAGTGATGGAGCACAATAAATTTAATACTTCCTGTATTATCACAATATATTCACCAAATCATAGTTTCAAGAACAACAGATTGATAATACACATTTAGCTCTAATATTGTTTAAAATTGAAAATACTTTAGTTCAATGCTTCAGTATATTCATAAGCAAGCAATCAAAAAGACTATATTTACAGTTACAACTACTATAAAAGAAAAGCAAGCTGTGAGATTCTATTACACAGTGTGGTGAATGTAGGTAATAATGTTATATTTTTTGAAAAAAGGTTAAAAGAAAAACATAAGTACATCTACTATGAAGAAATGATAAGGGTTTAAAATGGCAGGTATAATAATTTTCTGATTTAATAATTGCAAAATATGTGAATATCCTATATCTCATCACAGACTATATCTACTTATAGTATTATGTGTAAAATCAAAATCATTTGCAATATATGTATATCTTAAAGTATAATATATATGTCTCTATAGTTTCATTTTCAAGTATGATTCATACCTAGGGGTAAAAATACAAAAATAGTGATAAATGTCTGGTCTACTGAAGCTAAAAAATGTTCAATATTTTATTCAAGAGTTTCTCTTTGTTCTTTAGTCTATCCCTTAGATAACTGTTTATACAGGAAAAGATATATAGGTGTTTATTAAAAGTATAATTATGAAGCTGGGCCATTGTGGTGCACTCCTTTAATCCCAGAACTCAAGAAGCAGATGGAGGATAATCTTTGTGAGTTCGAGTCCAGCCTGGACTAAAGAGCAAGTTCCAAGACAGGCTCCAAAGCTACAGAGAAACCCTGTCTCAAAAAACAATAAAACAGAAAAAAGAGAGAATGATTATGATATTATGTATGTATGTATGTATATCTTTTGTTCATATAGGTATTTATGGATTATATATATCAGGTATGCTTTGCACATAAAATATATATATATATATTAAAATTGGTACCAAAGTTATTGAAGAGCAAAGTTGATTCTAGCTTGGACAGTTCTAAAATCTAGCTTGGATAGATAAAGAGAAAGATGCACTGGGAGTTATAGAAATGTTGCTACTAAGGAAAACAATGCACAGTTACATATGGCCAAGGAGTAGCCAGGGTAAAATAAATTTAAAACATCTAAAGGTCACAAATAAATAGAAGAAAGAAGTTAGTGTATAATAGAAATAACAAGGGGAGGCATTCTGGTCTCCATATAAAATGTTACAGACTTTCTCCCTGGTTTATGTGATCTTGAACAATCTAGAAAGCACACTCCGCTAGAATAAAAAAAGAAAATACATTTTGGCTCCTGTCACAGATTAATGTTACTGTTAGGCAAAAAATGCTCTAGTTACAGATGACTTTATCTTCTATATTTGAGAAATATCTTTTTAAGACTCCAGAAGTATGAATGGCATTCGGTAGCAAAGACAAAAAAGTAATTTTAACTCTGCAGCTTTTAACCTAAATCGGGTTCTTGTTTCAATAAATGGAGCGGCTCTGTATTGAGTATAAGGCTATATTTTAAATAGAGTATTACCAAATGTTTTAGCGCTCGAAATTTATTCTTTTGGGATCTAAATTATACACAATGTCACGTGATCTGCCACAAATGTCGTCCAACTAGAAAAGGGAACATTTAAGTTATACATTTTGGTGCTGAAAGGACAAAGTACAAATGTTCCCTGATTTTACTTCTATCAACTCCAGTTTATTCAATAAATGTGTACATGAAATTGGAGCATGAAATACAATTAAAATACATGATATAGTAGCTATTTTCTTTGTCTTTTCAACTGAATATTTAGTGGGGCCATCTGGATGGTCCAGATTTGATAACAATCTTGAGTCAGTTTATTTACACTCTAAAGAATAAGGCTATGTTCAATCAGATGGTCTGAAATTTCTCCAGCTGGTGCAACTCTCCATGCACAGTCATGCTTATAAAGATGTTTCATCTGAGAGTACCTTAGACAATCACAGTCAGGCAGTTCTTCCTAACTTTACCCAGCTAAATCCAGAACTATTACACTGAGTATTCACATATATTAATCTTTCTGCTGTGTTTATACAAACATTTCTCTCTTTTATTTATTTTTTCTTATAATTATGACTTAAGATTACAAAAGAGAACCTTTATAACACTCTTAAAGAGAAGTGAGGCAAAGTGTAACTTCTTGACTAGAATTATGGATTCTTAAACAATTAGATGCAATGCTATCATGCTTTCACATGATATTTATTAGTAATAATCTCAGTTGTTCTTTGTAATAATGCCACAATCATTTGTGTCAAATGTTCAGACAGTATAACAATGCTTGGAACAGAATTCCATTGCTGAAGTGAGGTAGATGCCATAAAATAAATTCAAAGTGGATTGAGGACATACTCATAATATCTACATACTTTATTTCATTTTGACATGGAAAAATTATTTTTTTCCACTTCAACGAAAGTTTTACTCGAATTTTCCTACACATAAATTTAAAGCTATTTTCTTCCTGGTTTGTAAAATTTATCATTTTTTAAAACACTAATATATGTTACACTTGCCTCATAATTCTATGGTTTCAAATACTTGGTGTACTTTAAGAATTGAAATGTTCAGGGTAAATTCATGTGCTTTATGGAAAAATCAACAGTGGCAATAAATGTTTTGGGTCTTTCATGCCATTGACTCCAATGTATAACTAGATGGAATCCTTCCCAATTTCTCTTTCTAGTTCTGCTTGGTGACAGGAGTATGCAAGAAAGGAGCAGTGCTTTTGTATACACTAGTAATGAAGATGTTTTCACAAGGAAATTAAAGTCTATCTTTTTTTTCCCATGCCCACAGATTGACAATCAATTTGAAAACTAATTTTCTAAGGCCTTTTAATATGTTTTTTTTTTCAACTTTCTCTGTGTAGTGATTTAGCTGAAGCAAAAGAAAACAAACTTCACAAACTTATTGCTTCTTTTAGACACAGTTTAGAATTAAAAACTCGCAAAGAATAATAAAAGCAGTTCTATAGGATTTAAATATGTTTAGATTGGCTTTAGTTAGTTGCAGTATTATAAAAATAGCTTTTTTTTTTCAAATGAGCAATGTGCCAAACTCAGTTCTAAACATGTTTCAAACATTCGAGATAGAATCACATTGTTTAATGTTTGTTTTCCCTTTAATTTCTTAAATAAACTTAAAAGAATTTGATATTGAAAACACATAATTATATTAAAATGAAGGTAACCCACAGATATAAGATGATTTTCACTTGTAATATGAAATACTTTATAAATTATAGAAAATATGAATTGGGAAAAGAGAAGACATGTCAATTCCAGGGTCATTAGGGAAACTTCACAATGGCCCAGCAGCTAGATGCTAGAGGTAAGATTTAGAATGAAAAGTATGTGCACAAAAACTTTCAGAAACGTCCTATCTTAAAGATACCTGGATACAGAGATAAAAACACAGCACCATTAGAAATCAAGAAGCTGTGAGTACTGCATAAGAGGAAACCAGTGCTTTCTGGGTAATAAGGAGCATTAAGCTGAGAAAGGTACTTTGAATGCTGGGCTGAGACTGGGGTTAATGTTGGTCGGAATGGTGGTTTTATGTTACTGTCAGAGCCCCTGGCAATAAGTGAGATGTTCACAGGTAAAATGACATGAGTGATAGCCCAATGAATTACATATTCAGTGGATTTATTGCTTTATATAGTAAGACAAAATCTATCATGGCTCTGGAAATGTTAAAGGGCTAAATGTGTGCCACATGGGAATATTATTATTTCAATTATATAATTTATACTTTTTACTGTTTAGATAATTGAAATTGATATATTGAGGTCATATATAGTTTGAAGAATATAATGTCTTTTAATGTTTTTCAACTTTCCATTTCCAAACATTATCAAGGAAAAAAAAAACAGTACAAAAGTCTGAATACTTTAGAACAATTTCATGTATTCATGTACTTCGAAAATTGAGTTTTTGAGAATTCTATACATGAATATATTGTGTTCTGCTCATCCCATGCCTTTCCCTCCTTGCCTCTGCAATCTTCTCACTACCTGAGTTCATTTAGTGCTGTCTATGTACAAGTGGGTGTATGATCATCATATGTGTGCATATTCTAAAATAAATTAATACTTTCTTGAAGATTTTAACGGTTATTTAATCAATTTCAATATCTTCTTCCATAGCTAGGATGACAAAACATAGAGTATAATTTCATATGAATCAATAATAAAAACTCAACACTTTTATTGAAATTTAAGAATGACTTGTTTTAAGCATGATTGAGTTACACATAGTAGAAAGAGGAAAAAGTATAGGTAGCAAGATGTGTCATGAGGAAAGATTCTGTGACTTGTTGTTTGTCTTCGGTGTAATTGTTTTCACTACATACATTGACATCTAAAGTGCATCTTGAAGAAGTTCAAAGTATTTGATTACAGAACTATGATAATTGAATGCAATTTTTCCAGTAAGGCATGCTGAGTGTGAAAGTGTATATTAATTTATCAATCATTTGTAATCTGGCAAAAGGGCTCAAAAGTGTTGGCTCTCCCTATGGAGAAAGGGCAGGCTGGATTTGGATTTATATTGAGTCTTAGTGCAGAAAATTGGGAGATATAAATAAAAATATTCATCACCTTGGACTTCACTGTGCTCAAAAAATCAGTCCAAATTAACATGTGCTTCATGAAGTATAGTTCATCCCTCTTTTAAGGCTTTGACAAGGTAGCCATGGTTTCATAAAGACATACCTTTGTTTGCTAATAAAGTGGGGTCCTCAGAGAGGTCATTAACAGAAAAAAATTGCATCATTTAAACTAGTTTTATAATAATGCATTTTCCAAAGAAAATATTTCAAACAAACAACTGAAACTTCTCAAAGCTCCTGAAACTGAGATGGAATATGTTTCCTAGTTTGACTTTCAATTTATTCTATGACACATGTGAATTTAATGTTATTATAAAAATTAACTTTAGCATCAAAGAAATGGAAAATAAAAATAATCTGTAAACATATTTTTAATTTATTTTTTGAGTATCAATTGGCTTCATAAAATCTTTTGGCAATTTTACAGTTATTGAAAAAAGGAAGTTCTTAGAGCGATGCATAGCAGGAGAAAGACAATTTTGTTCAGAAAAAAAGATAAATCTGTTAGGTGAAAATTTCCAATATTAAGGAATATTTGAGAAAACAACCCATTCACAATGCAGAAGTAGGTTAATTTTTTTGAATTGTATGAGTTTCCTTTAATATATCTATCAAGATCTAAACATTGTCAATAGGTTTTTATCTTCTAAGCAGGGAGGACTGTAGATTATTCCATGCTAGAATTTCTACATTATTTCTTCCTCTAACTATATCCTTGCACTGATTTGCAGAAAAATATTCACATGAAATTTTCTAACACAGTGTGTAGAATCTGGAATCTTTATGTTTCTAGTGTATTACACTGACATAATGATGTGTATATAAAATTTTGCTAACACCCTTGGAGTGTGTTAAATACCACTTTAGTGTGCATCAACATTCCCACCTCCACCCAAAATTCTGGAGTGCAATGATACATTTCTTCCAAACAGATATTATGTGATGGGGGATGTCATTCTGTATATGTTTCTCATACTGGTTAATAATAAAGCACTGTTGGCCAATAGGAAAGGAAGATAGGAGGGACTAGGAGACAAGGAGGAAATAGGAAGTAGGAAGGAGGAGTCAAGATGGAGAGTCTGGAGAAAGCAGTATGCCGCCGGCTCCCCAGTAAGAGAAATACATAGATCAGCAGAAATGGGTTAATAATTAAGGCAGAGCTAGCCGATAAGAAACAAGTAACCGGGCCAACAGCATTGTATTAAATACAGAGTCTCAGTGTATTATTTGGGGCTGGCAGCTTGGCGGCAGGACAAGACCAGGAGGCGGCAGGCAGAAAAACCCATACACATTACAAATGGCGCCCACGTGGGTAATAAGGACTTCCACTTAAAATTTAACAAAAGCTTAAAAAAGGGTTTTAGAAACAAAAGAACAGAGACAAGCAAGGTTCCTTGGTAGCAGCATTTTTCTCAGTTGAACTCTGCTTTGCTAGAGACAAGCAGATATTCGCGCGGCTCCTTTAAGCGAGGATTCCTGACTCAGCAAAAGCCGCAAAAAAGCACAGGGCTTTTAAATAACTCTGCTAACAGTTTATTGGTGTGTATGAGAGATGGCAATGGCAGTGACCACATCTCCAAGCCGGCAGCATGCATTCTGGGTGGCAACGCAGACCAAGGCGGTGAGCACAGCTTTCCCTGCTGGCGGTAAAAGTACCTGCCACCATCTTTGGTAAACTGCAGCTGACACAGCTATGACTATCATTTTAGCAATGTTGTTGTTTATCAGATAAAAGACTTGTGGCCAGACGAAGATAAAGATTTACAGTAAAGACAGATTCATATTAAGAAAAACCTCTAAAGGTTTACAGTGTGTTTTAAAATATACGTAGACATGAAAAAAATGGTGTTAAAGAGACAAAGAGGAACTGGGTGTTGTAGCACACGCCTTTAATCTCAGCACCCGGGAGACAGAGGCAAGCAGATCTCTGTGATTTCAAAGTAAACCTGGTATGCAGAGTGAATTCCAGGACAGATAAGAGTTAACACAGAGAAACCCTGTCTCAAAAAATAAAAGTAAAATAAACAGAGTAATAATAAAGCCACGTAAAGATGAAAAGCTCAGAGAGAATCTGGTTACTGTATGCTATTGTGTTGTCTCTGCATTGTTTGACTGCTGAGAAAATAACAACTGATAAAGGAAATGCTGCTGGATTAATTCAATTTATATATTTTAAAAATGCTTTGACTCCAACATTTAAGTTCAAGGACAAGTTACTGGGGAAAAGGATTTCTATTTTTGTTTCCACAGAAAATGAAAAGCTGTGGATTCCTTCCAGACTAATGTGGTTTGATCAAGCCAGGCCCCCTGAAACAGTCGCTAATGATCCAACATTCAAAACAGCTTGCACAAGGCAGCCTCGAAGACTACAGCCAAGATTTCTGCAACTTCTTAGGATCCCCATGACAGCGCCCCCTATCAGCAGGAAGTAGTTTGGAAAGAACGACGCCCAAATTCCCAAATATTGTTTATAAATGTTTGTTTTCATTTAAATGGACTTGGTTATAAATGGTTAATGATCACAACCAATATCTTTTTAAAGGTAAAAAGGGAATTATGATATAGATATGAATACTTTGTTTTGGAACAGATTTTCATTTATTGATACAATTTAAGGTCAATAAGGTGATATGTATATTTCTCCTCTTGTTTAGCTATTGTGTTTATTGAGCTTAGTTAGAAATGTAATGTATAATGGAGTACAGATTATAGATAATTACCTATGATAGTCAAAGCTTAGAGTTAAGTTAGTTAGGTTTTTCAAGATACACAGAGATGTATTTGAGATAGATATTCTTCAAATCTTTCAAAGACCTACAGAATATGGCATTTAAAATGGTTTAGGGTTTTTCTTGACAATGAGACATAATTGTTCCTGGCAACACCACCTGTGTCAGAAAGGAAGATGAAGATGAATATTGAAGAAACTCATTATGGAGTTTACTTCCAATATGGCAAGACTAGCCATTTGGACAAAATACTGCTCTTGTCTGGACTGTTTGACTTTGTGCTATATAAACTGGACATGCAGGGCCCACAGAAAAGTGACTGCTGATTCACGATAGACATTGCTACAGAGTTCCTGCTTCATGGAAGAGTCTGCGAGACAGTATGCAGGACACAGAGAAAAGTGACTGATAAACCGCCAATACAAGAAGACAGTTTAAAGTTTCCTGCATTGCTGAAGAGTCTGCCAGATACACTATGCCCTATGGGCTGAAGATGGAAGATTACAAAAGAACTTTGGGTGACCAGGCAGTGAGTTGTCTCTGTCATTTCTAGAGTTTATACTATCCTTCTGTGGTCTTTGAGGGACTTGAAGACAGAGAGTTATGGTTACAGTTTTCCTTAGTATTAAAGATAAGTTACTTAGACTTTAGACACACAAAGATATGATAGATGATGGAATATTTTCTTCAAATCTTGCTAAATGTTAATGGACTAAATAGTGTTAACTGTGATTCTTATTTGATAACTGTTATATGATATATTTTGCTATGTTAAGGTTAAAACCCTTCTTTTTATTTAGACAGAAAAGAGGAGATGATGGGAGATGTCATTCTGTATATGTTTCTCATACTGGTTAATAATAAAGCACTGTTGGCCAATAGGAAAGGAAGATAGGAGGGACTAGGAGACAAGGAGGAAATAGGAAGTAGGAAGGAGGAGTCAAGATGGAGAGTCTGGAGAGAGCTGGACGCCAGCCGCCTCCCCGGTAAGAGAAGGCCATGTGAAAATACATAGATCAGCAGAAATGGGTTAATAATTAAGACAGAGCTAGCCAATAAGAAACAAGTAACCAGGCCAACAGTATTGTATCAAATACAGAGTCTTTGTGTAGTATTTGGGGCTGGTGGCGTGGCGGCGGGACAAGACCAACGGCAGCAGGTGGAAAAACCGTAAACGTTACAATTATGTTTATGTTTTTTGGGGGGATGATGTCTGTTTGTTTTTGTGTGTGTTAGCTTGCAAAGTAAAGATATTTAAAAGATTATTTAATAAAGCAAAGAAAAATTCCAGAATTGTATTTTTTGTAGTAATCAAAACCATTCATTAGCATTCTCACAAAGAAGTTTTAAAAGCTCAAATATTTAGCTGACCATTGGAGGCACATGCCTTTAATCCCAACACTCCAGAAGCAGAGGTAGGCAGATCTTTGTGAATTTGAGGTCAGCCTGGTATACAGAGCTAGTTCCAGTGCAGGTTCCAAAGCAATACAGAGAAACCCTGTCTCAAAAAACCAAAAAACAAAACGCTCAAATTTTTTATATACTTGAGTGGCTTTTCAAGTTAGTCTTCAGTCTTAATATGGGTTTTTTGTCTTGTTTTGTTTTGCTTTTTAGCTAAGTATTAGGGCCATGAGCTTCATTTTTAGTCTTTCCATAAATCTCTATGTAAATTATCATAATATGATTTTGAATTCTGAGGTTGCAATTGTATTATTCATTATGTATTTTTTAAATTTCCAGGAAGTTAGATCAATATGGTGTTGATCAGCTTACACATAATTAAGGTACACTGAAATTCCATCCAGCATATTGTCTTGCCACACCAATTAAGAGAATCCTTCCTGCTTTAGGCATTCTCATTTAGTATAAGAGGCAAAATATACTAGCAGGATGGACCTTCTAAAATATTCATTCATTCATTCTTCATTGAATTCCATATTATAGTTTCTACTAAAGACAAAGATGTTTTAAGATGGTCTATTTCTTTATATCATTTGTTTTTAATTTCACATATAAGCTAATGAACATGATTAAGGTTGAAAATAATTTAGCATTTATACATTATCAGAAGTAAAATGGACAAATTTTCTGCTTCACTAGTCAAATTATAATTCAATGTACTCAAATAAAAGTAATTTGGACTTAAAATAAACTACCAAATGTAAGGTATATCTTTAATTCTCTAATATCTTTCAAAATAAATACATTTTAAAACAATTTAATGACTGAATGTATTGCTTACATGTAGAAATCATTTCACAATTTGTGGTACCCATAACTGCTAAGTTAGGTCACCTGGAACTGGAGTTACAGGTATACTTGAACTAAGCCCCCATGTGTGTACTGAGAACAAAACCTTGCTTCATTTTTATAGGGATCACTCATAAAATTTATATTTCAAAGCTTGCCCAGAAGGTTATACTTACATTAATTTTCTGATTATTGATGCATTTATCTTGAATTTTTAAGTATCTTTATGTTACAAACTTATTGTTTTTGAGGATATTTCAAGTAGTTTCCCCAAGAATTTGCTGTTTTGCTTATTTGTATTAATATGTTTGCATATAAAAGCCATCTGTGTATCCAACTCAGAATACATACCAGATTTTATACTAGAAATTTCATGTCCTTATATTATGTTCATGATGAACATAGTTCGGTACTTTGAACTACATATTGGAAAATACCTGATAATCTAAAGGATTATGTGGAGACTAGCCATCATCTGGTGCAACTTTGGATGTGTGATTCCTGATTTCTTATAAAAAAATTGACAAAAGTATCACTTACTATATTTGAGAGCTCACTATAGTAATCCTATGGCATAAGCCTCATTCCCCTGTCCGCTCAAGTCTAACATTGAAATTTCTGTGAAGCAGATTTTCCTCTTCATAATTTGGACTAGGCTTATCTTTATTTGACATACTTTTTAATAACTTTTTACAGTGTATCAATCAATAAATTATGCCTATTTACTTTTGTTTATGTTGTTTTGTTTTTTGTTTGTTTGTTTTTTCATAATAAGATACTGAAAGCAGGGATATATTCAGGGCAATCTTCACAAATTAGCCTAAAATTTAGTCATAAATATTCTTGTATTTAAGATATAGTGATTTAATTATCTTTACCTTAGCCATTTAATGTTATACATAAAGATTTTGGATACAACAAATATTAGATTGTGCTATAGTAGATTAAAATAATGTACTATGTTCAATTAGAAGTTTCATGTCATTGAAATTTTATTCACTTTTGTAATTGTAGATCAGGCATGATTATTTTTTACAATTTCTTGAAAGTTCACTCATTGCAATTCCAGAAATTAAAGAATTCCTTTCAGATTATTTTACTTTAAGATATTTATTTGGATGCATTTATGTATAAATTTAAAAAAACTTAAAAGAATTGATTTTTATCTAATTTTGACTTGATCAAAATATTAATAACTATTATCTGCTATGAGGTTTTGTAGAAGGGATGTTGTCATCACATAGAAGATATATTAACTGATAAGCAACAGTTGGTAGGTAGAGATGTAATTTTGCTCCAAAAGGATTTATTCGTGTAATGGTATGTTTTGTTCGTGTTTCAATAGCAGAAATTTGAGGCATTTACTTTGCCTTTTTGTTGTTTTTCTACTTTTGAGACAGGGAAACAGGGTTTCTCTATGTAGCCTTGGATCTTGGATGTCCTTGAACTCAGCCTATACAACAGAGTGCCTTCAAAGTCAGAGATGTACATTCCTCTGCCTGCAAATGGTAGGATTAAAATCATGTGCCACCACTGCCAGGCACCACTTCCAGGCTTATGTGTATTTTTCATTAGCAATAAATATATCTATATTTAGCCTGTTTTTGGTAATATTTGATGTGCTAAATATTATTAGCAAAATGGTGATTTAATCCCTTTTACTTCTTGCTTCACTTTCATTTTCCTTTTTTTTTTTTTTCATATTCAGAGTGGAATTAGGGGACAGTTGTTACATACTCTTATTTTGTGCTTAAAATGACATTTCTATTATTAAATTAATGTTAATACTACTGAGTATAATTTGTATTTAAGGAGGTTGGTCTTTCTACCTGTTAGTCAGTCTTTTTGGTTTTTAGAGTTTAAGATTTAATACTATGGGGCTGGACAAATAGCTAGGCAGTTAAGAGCTCTTGCTGCTCCTGCACAGAACCCAGGTCTGATTCTTAGCACTCCCACATCAGCTCAAAATTGTCTCTAATGTGGATGCCTGGGGAATGTCCTTTTCTGACCTCAGTAAATCCTGCATGCACATGGTATACAGACATACATACATGTAAAATATCTATACACATAATATAAAGAAAATAATAACATTTAAAAAGATTTGATACTGAAATAATATGTTAAATAACTTGTCTTTGAAATTATGATCATTATCAAATTATTATATAAATTATTTAAAATAATACTTTACTGTAAAACAGGTGATGATAAAAATGATTCAGAACTCACCATGTATCCAAGGCTGCCTAAATACCAATAGTGATGCTCCTAATATCAGCTTCTTGGTATCTCTGCTTCTTGAGTGCTTGGATTATGCATATGAGACATGTCATACAGCATGACTAATCTTTTTTATACTAGATATTGTTGAAGATTCTTGAACTATATAAGAGTCTATGACATTTTTAGTGGTTTTGTCCAAATGCAAGATAATGAAATGAGATACAAAGAAATTAAGTAAGGTTCCAAGTTATTAGACCTCCTAAATACCCAAATGGGACACATTCTCATGATCTCTCTTGTAGTTATGAAATTGACAGGATTGTAAAATAAATGAATTATTAGTTCATATAAAATAGTTACCAAATTACTCTACTTTCGTTAGAGCTAAAATTTGTATTCCGACAATTGATTCTAATGTAAAGATATGTCTAACATAAGATATAGAGAATGTTAAAAACTTATGAAGACACAACATTTTGCAGAGCAGAAACAACTCAAATAATGAAACAAATCTGATTCAATTTTTCTCTAAAGTACAATTGTGTTTAAATCGCTGAAGTGCTCCAAAGGCCAAACTTGGTTTGTTTTTACATTTTTAGTTTCTGTGAAATTTCACTTTGATCCATTCTACAGTCAAATCACAATAAACATGTTTAGGGACTGGATAGTCTCCTTTAGAGAACATAGGAAGAAAACAAAATTAAAACACAAATCTTAAGATTTTTCTCAAACTATTCCCAAGTAACTTATGCCAGAACTGCCTTATTAGCATACTCATTGCATGAAACATATAAAGCTAATACTTCTAGCTTGCTGACATTTCCAATATATTAATTGGGATACCACACCTTTGCTATACTTTACCTCAGGGATGTGATAGAACAGAACAACATTCTAAATGAAATAGCCCTCAGGCAAGTTCCTCCAATGTGCATAGATGTGCTTGTCAGAATTCTGTATCCTAAGCTACTTTTTGTCTTCTTTGATCTTTAGTTTAAATGCTAAAGTATCTCTTTTTGTTCGTTGAAATAAACTATTAAGTTTTAAGCATTGTGCTACTTAGTAAAAAGGGGAAATGGAAAAGCCACTTAATTTTACAACGACACAGAAAAGAATATTTCTTAGAGTAACTTATTCATAATTTTGGGAACTTGTATTCTGTAGTTGCAAAACATCTCTTGAAAAAAAAAACTGATGCCTTGGTAAGAGATTCTTTGATTACTTTAGAGTCTTCGAAACGATCATGAACTCACTGGGGTTTTCTAAGACAAAAACACATTATGCTGTTTAAAACATGAAGTAAGTAATATCAGGTAAAAGTTGAAAAGGAACAAAAATTCATGAGGAACATCTTTAAAACTCATACACAACATAAAAACAAAACCCCAAACAAATCCAAATTAGATAAATTTAATGATTAAAATTCTTTATTAATAATATTTTATTAAAAAACCAATGCTGTACACAAATGAAAACAAAGAAGACATATAACAATAAATGACTAATTGAAAGAAAATCATATTCAAAGACAACACAATTCATAACATTTGTATGGGAAAGAAAACTCATCAGGAGATAGAGAATTAATAATATTTCATAATAAAAACAAAGTGTGGACTATTTTATAGTCCCTAAATGAAATCCTGAAGAACTATGACTACATATTACATGGAGACAAATATGAGTGATAAATAGCATGATGTGAAATAATCTATGAAGTTAAATTTACAGACTATTTAATAAATTTTAAAAATAGCAAGAAAATGGTATAATTTGAAGACAAAAAATGAATACCTAGGGGGGAATACAGTAAATAGGGGCTGAAAAATATAAAATCTGTCAATGGTGTGAGGCTTGAAGAACAGAGGGAAAGCATACAATAAGTAAAGGTGGGGATTAACAGGTTCTGAGAGACTTAATTACAGGTATCACATAATGTCCAATGCAGGTCAAAAGCAGGTCAAAAAAACCAAGATTTGAATTAACTCAACTCTATGCACCTGAAACAGAAAAGGAAAAGGATTATTGACAAACACAGGAGATGTATTGAAATTCTATTTGATGAAAAAAAAATCACTGAGGAGATGTGATGGTCACCTGAACATAAACCAAAATATTATTATAAAACTAAAACTTTTTTCATGAATACAAGATGACTAAGAAAATATGCTATGAAGCCTCTGGTAGTGGATCAGTATTTATCCCTAGTATAGGGATGGATTTTGGGAGCTCATCTGACATAGATGGATACTTTCTTAATCTGGACACATAGGGGAGGGTCTGGCCCCTGCCCAAATGATGTGAATGAAGTACTTTGAAGATCCCCCAGGAAGTCCTCACCATCCCTGGAGAGCAGAATGTGGGTGGGATGGGGTTTGGGAGAGGGTTAAGGGAGTATGGTAGGGTGAGGGACCTAGGATTGCCATGTAAAACAAGCTTGTTACAAAATCAAATAAGAAAGAAAGGAAGAAAGAAAGGAAGGATGGAAGAAAGAAAGAAAGAAAGAAAGGCAGGAAGGAAGGAAGGAAGGAAGAAAGGAAGAAAGAAAATTTCACATATCTAAATTAAAACAGGGTAGCAGACAAAGAAAAATTTTGGGTTGGTGCTAAAATGATATGTAATAACAATATAAAAGTGTGTTTGAAGGGAGATATCTCTCATGGTTTAATGATAGTGACTCTGAAACAGAAGCAAATAAACATCAGTCCCAGTGCCAAATTCGGTGGTTAATGAGACACCAGAGTTTCATTATCAGTGCAAATAATAGATATTATTTTAAGACTAAGATGAAGACATTAAGAAATAGGTACTCCAGTCTGAAGAACAGGTATACTAATTTCTGACCTTTAAATAAAATTTGAAATACTAGAAGAGGAAGTGACACAGTCAACACTGAAATCATAAAGACTAGGATTGAGGAAGAACTACACACATTATAATAAAACCAAACTAAGCATAGCAAAGTCAGAGTATTATCTAATATAATATTTCAAAACAAAATGCCTTCTCATTTGTTCAAATAGAGATGAAAGGCTGAACTAAGGGTCCATTTATAGTTGTACAATATAATGTAAGCAGTTTAATATCCAGTGAACTTCATGACGCTAGTCATAATTTAGCTTAAAAACCACATGCTAGCTAGTTGTAAAAATGATCACTTAGCAATGATCATCAATGATTAACTTTCAGAAGCTACTATCTATATGGATGGATAAAACTATAATACCATATTTACCAAAACTCCTAACACTGGGAACAGGAGCTGTCCCTGACTCTTTTACTGGCTTTTTGAACACTATTTGTCATAATAGGTTGCCTTTCCCGGCCTCTGTACAAGGGGAAGTGCTTATTCTTAGTGCAACTGGATGTGACATGTTTTGTTGATATCCATAGGAGGCCTGAGATTTTCTAAACAGAAATGGGTGATGGGAAAAGCAGATGTGGTAGAGGGAAGGAACTGTGGGGAGAGGAGGTAAGAGAAACTGAGGTCAGGATGTAACATATTAAGTACAGTAATACAAAAGAGGAAAAAAAACCTATACAATTTTAAAAGAAAGCGGAAATTGATACTAACATATTCAACAATGTGTCTGGCTTTGTGTCAACTTCGCCAGTTCTTTAGTTCTGCTTGTAGGTGAATACTGTGTGTGGATCAATATATCTCTAGTATTAGTGTCAGTATTTGTTGAAAGAAAGAATGCCTGTATAATAATCTAAACTACTATGATATGTTAATCAGTGAAAATGCTTCCATATAATAAGGGAATGAAAGTTAATTTTCATATGATATCCATTGCATAAATTTGATGAAAAGTTTTCAGGTTTCACTCTTCACCAAGAATAAAGTCTTTAATTTATTGAAAGACCAGATAAAATAAATATTATTTTCAAACACTTTCTTACAATGTTACTAATTTATTGAAAATCAATCTTTTCATTATACTGAATCCAGTATCATACTATTGCCTCCAACTATTTTCCATTGTATATGTGTTGTATAAGAGTGAAAACTATGTAAACACAGTTAACATGTACTCAGGATTTTTTTTCCCTACCAGTCACCAAAGAAATTTTTCAGTAAGTAAGGCATATGGGTATCTTTTTATTATTTATGTGACAATATAAATATATAAAATATAAAACATACAAATATACAAAAATATAAACAACATATCTTCAAATCCATGTTCATTATTATATAAACCAACAATAGCAAAATAATAAACTTATTGAGTGAATTACTGATTGCAGAATGGATTAATGATTCTTGAGCAACTTTCAGTTTCATACCAATATGATTTTGAGGAATAATTGCATCTACCAATGGCATCTCAAAGTTAATGGATCATACAATACATAAGAGGTTGTTTTTGAAATAGGAATTTATTGTTTTGGAAATAATTTATGCCTGGAATAATGTTCAATATGTAGACAACTCACTTTCAGTTTCTACACAATGCGCTCCATAATTCAAACTAGTATCAACATAGACAATATAAACACATAAAAAAGATGACACTCTCTGAGTTTTTACCAGTATTGTAACCAATATTCAACAATCTTTAATATCCTAACTATAAAAACAAATACTTCTTGCCACTATCCTCTTGTCTGTAATGTGTTAACTCTGGATATGAAAAACTTTGTCACTATAAAGGATGCTTTGCACTAAAGCAAAATGGAGATGCAATTAATCAGTTTACATCTATTTGATAGGACAATCTGAATCTCAAAGATTCGAAGCTCACGATAAAACATAAGGAATGGATTTTGGTTTTCTAGGATTCACTCAAACAATGATAACAAATTCTTAACAAAAAATTATAACAAAGTATAACAAAATGTATCACAAAAAAAACAACAACAACAACAAAAAACAAAATAATGATCTTAGTAAACATGTATTTAAGGCACCAATAGCAGATCCCTATGACTAGAGAAACTTAAAGATTGTGAATATATAAAGGTAACTGTTTAAAAATCCATGAACTGTATCTGCTAATACAGATTATCAATTTTAATCTTATGTTATACTTGCATGTTATGAGTTGTATAGTAGGGCCTTTACTTTGAAATACTTGAAATTTGTATCCAGAAAGCTGCTGCATATCATCATTAAATGTGGGATTTATTAGAAAGGTTTGTGGAGCTCTTAAAAATAAAGATAATTTCTGACTAGTAATGTAGCTGGTGGGATTTCTCAGTGAATAAAGCATTTGACACCAACCCTGATGACCTGGGGTTACTCCTAGGATTCACAGGGTGGAGATTCAGAGAGACAAATCACACAAGTTGTTCTCTGACCTCCACATGCAATTGTTAGAACATATACAACCACATTCCCCCACACCTACAGCCATAACACTCATGTTCATATATGGTAAAATTGCTGAACTTGACTATTTAAAGCATAGGTTGAATATCCATAATGAGGTCTTGCTTTTCTTTTTAAACTTTTTCTTTCTTAAATTATAGTTGATGGCAACTACTTCACTAAAATGGATAATTGTGCATAGTTTAGCCCTGAAATTCACCCTTGACCTATGCTATATCTTAAATTACTATTGATATTTAATAAGGATCAGGAGAAACAAATAGACTGAATAGATGTTTATTCAGGGAGAAATAACTCACAACATAGACAGATGAACATCAGCAGGTTCCTTGTCCCAAGGACGCCTCTGGATGTACTCCTGTCCCCATGCAGCAAGCAAGAGCGTTCCCTGAGCTCCTTCCTTAGCCTTAGTTCCCCCAGGTCACATCTGACTCTGTTGCCACCCCCCAATGGGCGTGGTCTATGCCACAGGTGGGGACAAGGTGAATATCTCACTACAATTCCCCTTTTAGTCTAAAGAAAAGATTTGGGTTAGATACACAAACTATATACAAAACAGTGAATAACAAGTGTGCTCTAAGCAAAAGAATATTGAGAGAGGGAACTAGGATCGACATGTAAAATAATAATAATAATAAAAAAATGAAAATCAAGAACATACAAATTTAAGACCTAACTATCTAATCCTAGGGTTAAGTCGAAACTGGGTTTACAATACAGTTGTCCTAATCTGGAAAGCTTAAGTCTAGTACTTAATATATCTAACTAGGAAAGGAGAATAATAGTTGTGATAATTTAATCTTCAACCTCATCAAAGACCTGAGAAGGAAAATAATAATATTAGAGTAGGCAGGAAGTGCAGATGGGCAACTTCCAAAAGATGTAGTAAGGACAGAAACAGCATGCTACCTCCATGGACAGTCACCCAAGGTCTCACAGCAACATTGGTACAGCCAGTTTTAGCTAAGGCCTAAAGTACCTGACAGACAACAAGGACAGCAGGGAGGTAAAAAGGCTGTCTTACTCTGACTTGGCAGGGTTTAGTCTTCTATGTTTGTCTCCTGCAGGCACATAGGACCATATGTCCAAATCAGTGGTCGAGGTGGGAGGTATTCTTTGCCCAAGAAGCTATAGCTGAAGCAAGTATGGACTCCATAAGGAGCAACAACAGTTTTCCAACATTTTTCGGGAAAGTGCATGGTACTGTCAGGAGCAATGGTGTCTCATGTCAAGAGAGTACTAATATTAAAACATTTAAATGTCATGTTCTTCAGATCTATTAAGTCTTTGAAGATTAAGTATCTAATTATGACTAATCCCATAGGTATAGGAAACATAGGTGAAGATAATCTGTAATACTCAGGAACCTAGCTATAACACTGATTGAAACTTCCCTGAGTAAAGCAGGCACAAATACCTAAACAGTGTAACTATGTATGTATATATACATGTAATTCCCTAAAGCAGAGGTAGAGTAGAAATGTCTAGACCAGATGTAGAATTATAAAGTGATGCATGATAAAAATATCCTAAATTGTATCAATATACAAAATTGTCTTGAACATAAGTGAAAGTATACATACATAGAATATGGTAAGGATATTGTGCAAAAACATAACTGGAGAGATTTTCACAATATGACAAAATATATAGTTTATATACAATTCTGGGAATGGAATAAACATAATATTACATAGGGTACAACATATAAAAATGCATAACCATGTAAGATGTATGATACTACTGTCCCCGTGCTATAAGCAAGAGAGCTCTCTGAGCCCCTCCTCAGCTTTAGTTCCTCCAGGTCATGTCAGGCCCTGTCTCCACCACCAATGGGCATGGTCTATGCCACAGGTACGGACAAGGTGAATATCTCACTACAAATTACCACAGAAAACCAATATAAGTTCACTTTCACAGGTGAGTCATGTTTATCAATAAAGTTCAATGTGTTGCTCCCTCTGAATATCACGTTTAACGTGTTCTATTTATACTTTCTTTCATCCCTGACTTTCATTACACATTTGATAAATGAATGCTCTATAATATTACTATACTATAAATTAAGAACTAACTCTGAAATTTTCTTTATGGTCAGGATACCAATTAAAAAAATAATTTTAGTAAGATTTTATTTTCAGTGGCATCTGCAGAAAGGGTAGAATTCAGAGGTATCCAACATCTCTTGAGTGTAATTCTGAATTTTATTACTCAACCTTCAAAATCCCTAGTGAATGCTGATGTGACATCATGCCTGTCAGCAGGTAATTTATTCTCATTCTTTCTGTCTGGTTTATTTCTGTTTTTAGGGTCTTTTGACATTTACAGTATTATATTATGATGCTGATATCTTGCTGTTCCTGAGTAAGCTGTTCCTTAGTCTGGAGAATGAGGCCCTTCAAATGCTACTCTTTTAACATAGGAAGGAATGCATTGAAAAGTGTTATGAATCAATAGAGCATGAAGAAAAACATAACTCACATAGAATAGAAATATTATGTTTGAAAAAATAATGTCTGTCTTTGAGATGTGTAACCTATGTAGAAAAAGTTAGATATCTACCGGAGAGTAATCTCACACTTATCCTTCAAAAGGAATGTCATACTATAAAGACAAATAAATAAATAAAGTTAGGGATTATCACTACAGTAAACAGACTTGTTCTCCAGAAAATAAATTTACCCTTGTTTATTTCTAAGGAAGTCATGTTTATTACCTCACGTTTATTCATCAGAAACTAGGACAAAATAGAGAAATTCCAAACATGAATCTGTTGTGATAATGAATATAATGAGATCACTGATTGCTCCCTGACTCATGCACAGAGTTTCTACAAAACAACAATGGCAAGAGCTTCTAGAAAACAGTATATAGGAGTTAAAGGAATGGTGAACCCTAGTACCAAAATCATGCTCACTGTGGAAAATCTGAAAGCCCATTTTCAACACCAATGTAGATTCCTCTTGCTCCATCTAGCTTGTAAGGAATCTTGAGTGTCTCTTTCATGGTAGCCTTCTAGTTTTTGATTTGTTGTACTATTGTTAGTTCTACTTGTTCTTTATTATTTTATATGTATCTTATTTTCAGATGCTCTGTAGTTTCATGTGAGTTATAGGCATAATATAATTGTCTCAAAAATATTTGATTGTTTTATTTTAAAAGATAATGATAGACAATTTTTTGATCTTTCTTTTTCTTGTCTTCAATTGTCAACTTGTGAATTACCAGGGTCTTTCATAAACCTGGCTAACAATTGCCTATAGACCATCCTTCCTTCTGATTTTATATATATATATATATATTAAGGCCGTCTAGAACAATGAAGCCATGGCCTTCTTGACCATACAGAGTGTATGGTGGCTGTCTTATTGCCATGGTGATGTCTTTGTAATTATGGTCGCCTTTGCCCTCATTTTCATCATTGCCTTCATCACTAGCCCACTCTTCTTCCTCCTTTTTTTCTCTTTATTCATCCTATATTCACTCCTTCCTCCTATTCCATCTTCTTTATTTGTCTTTCTTGTTTTACTTTTTATTTATTTGTGCTAAGAATAGAATCCAGATGCTGACAAGTGCTGGGTTATGAGTATGGAAATAAGGGAATAGAGTGCATGCCTTTGGTTGAACACAGTACAGGTAAGGACAACTGGGTTCTGGTCTCTTTTGCTTTGGAACACATTAGAGCCCATTTGATAACACTACTGTCCTTTTCTCTGCCTGTCTTTCTGAAAAAGTTGACCCTGGACAAATCTATGTTGGAGGATTACACAAGAACAATATAGCTAAATAATAAAAACCCAGAGACCGTTATTTGGGTTCAAGTTGAAGATCAGAGATTTAAAGTGGCTAGCCATTTGCAGAGTAGTTCTCACCTCTACCAATGTTTGTACATAATGGCTCCTCAGATTTCTCTTGACTTCACTGCTCCTCAGATTCATGCAGACTTCAGGCTGGAGAGTAATTGTCAGATGAAGCCAGCATGAGACACTGATACCTCTCTATTGCTGGGATTAAAGACAAGCATTCTGTTTCTCTTTTAGACTGATTCACTCACACTAACATTGCTTTGTTTTGCTGTGTTGTTATCCCAGGTTGCATAAGCAATCCTTTCAAGTCTCTGAATTACATAGTATCACTAATGTTTTCAATGTATTCACAACTGATATTTTCCTGTAATGTCAAAGATGATATTACTTTTATTTCTTTCTGTTAAACTAAAGTTTGTTTAAGTTGGTGTCAATATGTTAATAGGATTTGTACATAACAAAAGATAATGCGCTTAAAAGCCCCATTTCAGCAATAGTTATTGCAAACCTTATCCCTTTTTTGATTAACTAAAATTATTATGTTATACAATTTGATTTCAATTATGTTAAAGTGATATTTGAAAGCAATGATAATAATAACAACAGTAATATATGTGTCTATACAAAAAGTAATTCTAGAGTGAAATAAATACCTTCAGATCAAGACAGTCAAGAGATTGTCATGATAATTTGATCACCTAAGTTGACATTGAGAACAAAGTTATCCTAACTTGCAACAAGTCTGCACTAGTCACTTTCCATCTCTGGAAAGCCCAGTATGTTTGAAATAGATGTCTTGTTCTTCAGAGTACATTTCAGAACAGATGTCTATAATTCAAATTGCCTTTCCACCAGAACATATTGTCTTGCTGTTCTAAACTTAAGCATGCAATCCTTATTTTTCGTAAAAATGACCTTCTCTAAGAGAGAACGCCATCAGCATTTTATTCATATGCTTCGATTTAATACCAATAACAATTACCTCAATATTTATCAAGGGCATAATTAAGAAATTCATTATCAAACTTTCTATTCCAGGTGTCCCTGATTTGTCACCAGTTCTTCTTTCTGTGTGCACATTATAAGATATAGTTCCTGTGATTTCCACAGGGACTACAATTATTGTTAATATTCACATTTCTGCACTATTTTTAATTATTAAATATTTTTCCATAGCATGCAGGATATAAGAATAACCCAACCTTTGGAATATTATGTTCAGGAACTGTACATGAGATAAAATTAAGAAGCAAGGGTTCTTTCTTCTTGTTGACTTTGGAACAAATTCTGGTGGTGATATGAAAATGAAATTTTTCTCTTTTATTTATTGGAATATTCTAAAACACAAATCAAAAGCTAAAATGCTTGTTCCAGTAGTGGCTAAACATGTTATATATGTCATATATACATATTATATAGGTAATATGGTCTAATAAATATAAACTAATAAATATGCATTGTCTATAATCACATATTTATATGTAACCCTCAAACGTGAGAGACTAAATCAGAATCATTTACTTATGTTTCATTTATTTGTGAAACTGATTTGATAGGTTTTATTCCTCAACTTCTGAATTCTGCCTTTACCATTCAGTTACGGTTTTATTCTTTGTATAGTTAATGTGATGCACAAGTGATATCTGACTTTACTTTTAGTGTACCAGCTGGTAAATGATGTTATGAATGGCCATTTTGTTTTCACTTTGAATAATCAATATCCCTATCAAGTATGCAGAGTTTGTATAGAAGTTTTTCATATAATAGATACAATTTATTTTCTGACACAGACTTTGAGAACTGTAATGATAATGGTATGTTGGCCTTATGAATAACAACAGACACCTAAAATTATTACTACTTTTTGTTACTTTAATGTTCTCTGGATCAAATGAAACTACTAGGGAATGAAACCCCAAATGAGTTTAAAATTATCTCTACCTTTGGCAGGTGGCCAATGACAGTGTAGACAATGTTTTGTAGTTTTCTATTTATTTCTAAAATTCACAATTGCAATCCATCGCTCAGTTAAATCTGCCTCTTAAAATGAGAAGTCCTAGTGGATGATTATGCCTGATTCCACATTGGCTTTACTTAGTCTTCCTTTTCCAATACCATATCCTGAATAATAATTGTTTCAATATTTGCAATTATGGTATTATTTCATATGAAGATACTTCTCTTCATCCTTTCTTTGTGGTTCCCATAAAACCCACATTACCACCTGATAAAAATGCCTATGTGTAAAACACCAATTAATGAAAAGCGAGGCCATGAATTTAAAAGAAAGGAAAGAGGGTTGTAGGGGAAAGTACTAAGGCAGAGAGAGACGATCAGAATGCTGTAATTATATTGTAATCTCAAAAAGTATGCATGCTGTTTCCCAAACAGCTCATTTGTCTCACTCAATTCTCTTGATCTCTTTACAGTATACTGTCTCCAGTCTGTACTTCTCTTTTCCCCCACATGCTTCCTTCTTCTTGTGTCAGTTGTACCAAAACAAAACAAAAAACCAAAAAACAAAAAACTATTAGTTCTAAAATACTACGCATGTTTTGTATTTTTTCAAGCCTTGTGACTAATGTTTGTACACAAACAGCTCCCTGGTAGAGAAAAGTTGCACTTGGGGCATTTTCTAACATAACACTCTTATTTTCTGCTGTTAATTCTCTGTCTTTTTTTTTTTTTTTTTGAATTATAAAATTACTTTCATTTTCTGCATATTTAGAACATGAATTCAGTACATGATTCTTGCTTCTGTCATCTTACCAAATTTTCATTTTCCTCTGTTGGCTTTTGTGGACTATTCCTTTACACTGTATAAATATATGTTGTTGTGATTGATTTAATAAAGTGGCCAGTGAATAGCCAGACAGGGTAAGGTTAGGTAGGAGAGCCACACTGAGAATGATGGGAAAAAGAGTAGAATCTGAGAAGTCACAAGGACAATCAGAGAGATGTAAGATTGTTATGCCATTGTGAGGAAAGGTACCAAGCCACAAGGAAAGCATAGATAAGAAATATAGGGTTAGTTTAAATGGAAAAGGTAGCTAGTAACAAGTCTGAGCTCTTGATCAAGCATTTATAATTAATAATACTCTCTTTATGATTGTTATTTGAGAGCAGGCTTGCAGGACAAGAAAATTCCACCTAGACTTATTCATATTATTTTTCTTTTTATGTACCTTTTCCAACAACATTAAGAGCAACAGAAAGCCATTACCAATGTAGAAGTGTGTGTGTATGTGTGTGTGTATGTTATTCATGTTTGTGTACTATTAAATATGATGTCCTTTCATTAAATAATTATCAATAATTTTTCTAAACTATTTCTATATAATTGAAATAGAAGTGCTATTATATCCATACTGTACATTTTCCTTGGAATAACCTCTAATAAGACACAGTATATTCTAAGCCAAAAGTTTGGCCAATATTTTGCTGTGCTTTATACCAGATCTCAGCACTTTTCCTGTACATGTCATGATGACTCATAAGGTCATGTCCAACTATTGTCTAAAATTTTCTTTTTTATCTTGTTTATCATGGTCTAATCTATTTATCAATTTGTGTGTGTGTGTGTGTGTGTGTGTGTGTGTTTGCTAAGTAAGTGTGTGTCCTGTGGCTAGTGTGAAAGGAGGGGATGAGTTTTATTTCATGTATGCTAAATCAGAATACATGCATTCTTTAACAATAAGTTACCTCTTTAGACCACTGTTTCAAAATATTGTCTTTAACTATCCATATCTTAACCAGGTATGGTTGTGCATGCTTTTTATCCCAGCACTAAAGTATTCCCAGGTTTGAAGAGGCAGAGACAGGTTATCACTATGAATTTGAAGCCAGCCTTGTCTGCAAAGGGAGTTCCAGGTAACATACACAGAGGAGCCCTATATCAAAAAAACTACAAAAATTCCATATTATATTACTTCTATTTTTAAGATTATAATATGATTACATCATATCTTAATTCCCTCCCTCCTATACCCTTCCATATGTTCCTCCTTGCTCTCTTTTCAATCCATGGTCTCCTTTAAAATTAATTATTTTTACATCCATATATGTATATATATATTTTTTTTTTCTAAATATAACCTCTTCAGTTTGTATTGTTACACACATACATACATACATACATACATACATACATATATATTCAGAGTTGAATATGCCTGTCCCTGCTACTTCACCCACCCTCAACATACCCATTACACATAGTTCTTTTTTGTAGAATTAGGCACATTGATTTTTTTCTGTGTCCACTTTAGCATATATAATATATTTTAATGGTTTTCTTGTATTTGAATGGTATATGAAAATTAAAAATAATTTTTAAAAAGTGAATAAAAAATTAGATATATCAACATCAGAGATAAATGAAAATAAACAAAACACATTTTCAGTTTGCTTTCTGTTCTGGTAGAGGAACTACATTTTGCAAATTAATTAAGAAAACATTAAGTGTGGTGAAAATAATGACTTATCTATAATGCACTGAAATATAGAATTAATACTGTGGTTGTATTGGGTAGTTTCATGTCAATTTGACAAAAGCTACAGTAATCAGAGTGGTGTGGGTCTCCATTAAGAAAATACCTTCATCTAGGTTGGTGGATCATTGTGAGTCCATGGCAAGCAGCAAGGTCTACAAAACTACAAGTGGATTCTAGAACATTCAAAGCTGTTACACGAAGAAAGCCAGCATGAAAGAGCCAACTAACTAACCCACCAACCAAACAACCAAACAAACAAACAAATAACATTCATAAGACCTGTCTGTGGACTGGCCTGAAGAGCATTTTCTTAATTAGTGTTCAGTAGAGAAGAACACAGAACATGGTAGGTAGGATCTGATGGGAGATGTCATTCTGTAAATATGTTTCTTGTACTGGTTAATGAATAAAGCACTGTTGGTCAATAGGAAAGCAACATAGGCAGGACTAGTAGACAAGGAAGATTCAAGGAAGTAGTAGGGAGGAGTCAACATGGAGAGATTAGAGAGAGCAGAACCATCAGCTCCCTATCTCTAGTAAGGTAAGACCACATGGAAATACTTAGATTCATTGAAATGGGTTAATAATTAAGACACAGCTTGCCAATAATAAACTAGTAACTGACAACAGCATTATATCTAATACAGAGTCTCTGTGTGTTAATTGGGGCTGGCGTGGTGGTGAGACTGGTGGCAGAAAAACTACTCATAACATATGGCACCACAAAGTGGCTATTAAGAACTTCCACTTAAAACTAAGAAAAGGATCTTAGAAACAAAAGAACAGAGACAAGCAAGGCTTCTTGATAAAAGCATTTTTTCTGGGTTAGACTCTGTTTTGCGTGAGACAAGTAAAGATTTGTGGGGATACTTTAAGGGAGGTTTCCTGACTCAGCATAAGCGGACCACAAGGCTTTTAAAGAACTCTGCTAACAATTTATTGGTGTGTATGAGAGCTGGCAATGGCAGTGACCACATCTACAATCAGGCAACATGCTGGATGGCAGTGCAGAACAAGGCAGTTAGCAGAGCTCTCAGTGCTGGTGGTAAAATAGCCGCCACCATCTTGAATCGACCGCAGCTAAAACTGGATTTCATTTTAGCAATGTTGTTGTCTACCAGATAAAAGACTCATGGCCAGAAATAGGTAAAGATTTACAGTAAAGACAGATTCACATTAAAAAAAAAAAGCTAAAGGTTTACAGTGTGTTTTAAAATATATGTAGGCTTGGGAGAAAAAAAGAATAAAATGGTTTTAAAAAGACAGAGACTAGCTGGGTGTGGTGCACAAACATTTAATCCCAGCACTAAGTGACAGATGAAAGCAGATCTCTGTGATTTCAAAGTAAACATGTTATGCAGAGTGAACGCCAGGACAGGTAAGAGTTACACAGAGAAACCCTGTCTCAAAAAAATGAAAAAATAGAACTAACAGAAGCAGAGTAATAAGAAAGCCATGTAAAAAAGGAAAGAATTGAATACTGTATGGTATTATAATGTCTTTGTATAGTTTGACTGCTGGGGAAGAAACAACTTCTGTTAAAACAAATGCTGATGATCAATCCAATTTATATATTTTAAAAATGCTTTGACTCCAAAATTTAAGTTCAAAAACAGGTAACTTAAGAAAAGGATTTCTATTTTTTTTATTTCCACAGAAAATGAAAAGCTGTGGATTCCTTCCAGACTAACATGGTTTGCTCAAACCAGACCCCCTTAAAGAGAGTTCCTGGTGATCCAACATTCAAAACAGCTTGAACAAGGCAGCCTTGCGGACTAGAGCCAGAATTTCTGCATCTTCTTAGGATCCCCATGACAGTGCCCCCTACCAGCAGGAAGCAGTTTGGAAAGAACAACACCCAAATTCCCAAATATTGTTTATAAATGTTTGTTTTCATTTAAATGGGGTTGGTTATAAATGTTTTATTACCACAACCAATCTCTTTTTAAAGTTAAAAAGGGGATTATGGTATAGATATGAATGCTTTGTTTTGGAATGGATTTTCATTTATTGATACAAATTTAATGTCAATTTTGTTATATGTATATTTCTCCTATTGTTTAGGTATTGTGTTTATACAGCTCATTTAGAAATGTAATGTATAATTTAAAAAAGATTATAAATAGTTACCTATAATGGTCAAAACTAATAGTTAAGTTCATTAGGATTTCTAGATATATAGAAATGTATTTGAGATGAATAGGAAAACTTCAAACCTTTCAAAGACCTACAGAATATGGCATTTAAAATGGCTTAGGGTTTTTCTTGACAGTGAGGCACATCTGCTCTTGGTAACACCACCAGTCTCAGAAAGTAAGATGGACCTTGAAGAAACATGTTGTGGAATTTGCTTTCAATATGGCAAGACTAGGCATTTAGACAAGATACTGCTCTTGTCTGGACTGCTTGACTTTATGCTGTATAAACAGGACATGCAGGACCCACAGAAAAGTAACTGTGATACAAAATGGACATAGCTACAGAGTTCCTGCATCATGAAAGAGTCTGCCAGACAGTGTGCAGGACACAGTGAAAAGTGACTGACAAACTGCCAATATAGGCAGAGAGATTAAAGTTTCCTGCTTTTCTGAAAAGTCTGCCAGACACACTCTGGCCTATGGGCTGAAGATGGAAGATTACAGAAGAACTTTGGGTGATTTACCAGGGAATGAGTTGTCTCTGTCATTTCTAGAGTTTATATATTATCCTTCTGTGGTCTTTGAGGGAGTTGAAGACAAATAGTTATGGTTATAGCTTTCCTTATTTAGGATTAAAGATAAATTACATAGATTTTAGACACACAAAGTTAGGATAGGTGATGAACTATTTTCTTAAAACTTACTAAATATTAATGGAGTAAATACTGTTAACTATGATTCTTATTTGATAACTGTTGTGTGATATATTTTGCTATGTTAAGGTTAAAACCCCTCTTTTTATTTAGACAGAAAAGAGGAGATGATGGAAGATGTCATTCTGTAGGTATGTTTCTTGTATTGGTTAGTGAATAAAGCACTTCCAGGCAATAGGAAAGCATGATAGGAGGGACTAGGAGACAAGGAGGATTAGAGGAAATAGTAGGGAGTAGTCAGCATATAGAGAATGGAGACAAGAGAGGTCCAGTCCCTCTTTCCGGAAAGATGAGACCACGTGAAAATACTTAGATTAATGCATATGGGTTAATATTTAAGGCAGATGTAGCCAATAAGAAACAAGTAACTGGCCAACAGCATTAATGTCAAATACATTATCTCCATGTGATATTTGGGGCTGGTGCCATGGTGGGTCCAGGCTGGTGGAAAACCTACTCAAAGAGCCAACCAACTAACCCACCAACCAACCAACCAAACAAACAAACAAAAAACCTTCATAAGACCTGTCTGTAGACTGGCCTGAAGAGCATTTTCTTAATTATTGTTCAGTAGAGAAGTGCACAGGCCATGGTAGGTGGGATCATCTTGGGTGGTCCTGGGTTGCATAAGAAAGCCATGATGAGCAAGGCAAGAAGTAATACCTCTCCAACCTGGAAAGGAGTCCCACTACCACCCACTGGAGTAGAAGAGTCATTGGAGTATTGGACCTTCTTACACCCATCAGAAGAGAACCTTGGTCCCATATGTACCAGAAGAGGGAGAGGCCCCACCAGCATGCACTGAAAGAAGAGATTGGAATATGACATTATTAGAATACAGACAACATCATAAAGATCAATATGACACCTCCAGAGTCTAGGACTCCACAATAGAAAGACCAAAAGGTCAGAACACATATGAAGCAGAAAAGAACAACCTTAACATCAGTTTTATGATGATGATAATGCTACTAAAAGAGGTAATGGGCAAAATCCCTTAAAAATGGAAGAAAAACATTCAAAAATGGAGAAAAAGACAACCCGAAAATTACAAGAAACATTTGAAATAGTGTAAGGTTTGAAAGCTGAAATAGAGGCAATTAAAAAAAAAAACACACACGCACATTCTGAGGGAATGATGCTGGAAATAGAAAAGTTTGGCAAACAATCAGGAACTACAGATACAAGCATAACCAACCAACCAAATGGGAGAAGGAATCTCAGGCACTGAAAATAAACTATGAGAAATAGATTCATTTACCAAATTCCAACAATATCCTGACACAAAGTATCGTGGAAACATGGATCACCAGGATACTGTGAAAAGGCCAAACCTAGGAATAATAGGTATAGAAGAAGTTGAAGAAACACAACTCATAGATACAGGAAACACATTCAACAAAATCATAGATAAAAACTTTCCCAACCTGAAGAAGGGCATGCCAATGAAAGTACAAGAACACCAAATAGAGTAGACCACAAAAAAAAAAATTCCCTTGCAACATAATAACCAAAACACCAAACATACAGAATAAAGAAAGAACATTAAGAGCAGCAACGGAAAAAGTTCAAGTAACATATAAAGGCAAACCTATGAGAATTACACCTGATTTTTCATGGAAACTCTGAAGGGCAGAAGGTCCTGGATAGATATTCTGCATACACTAAGAGATCACAGATGCCAGCCCAGACTACTATATTCAGCAAAACTCTTAATCACTGTTGATGGAGAAACCAAAATATTCCATGATGAAACTATATTTAAATAATATACATCAACAAATCCAGCCCTACAAAAAGTTCTGAAAGGAAAAGCCAATCCAAGGAAATATCTACACCAAAAACATAGGCATTAGATGACCACTTTACCAACAGCCAAAAGAAAAATGCGGTGGGTGGGGTGTATCCACACACAAAACCACCACTAACAACAACAAATCTAAAACAAACAAGGATTAACAATCAATGGTCATAACTATTCCTCAATATTAATGGTCTTAACTTGCCTATAAAAAGACACAGGCTAAAAGAATGGATATGAAGACAGAATCCATTCTTCTGCTGCATACAAGAAACACACTTCAACTTCAAAGACAGATTTCACCTCAAATTAAGGGTTTGAAAAAGACTTTCCAATCAAATGGAACCAAGAAACAAGTGGGCATAGCAATACTTATATATAGATATTAAACTAAAATCAGTCAAAAGAGATGAACATGGTCATTTCTTATTCATCACAAGAGAAATCTACCAAGATGAAGCCTGAATTTTGAACATCTATGCTCCAAATACAAAGGCAACCACATTCATAAAAGAAACATTACTAAAACTCAAGATTTCACACAAAACCTCACACACATAGAGTGGGAGATTTTAACATTAGACAGGTCCAACAAACAGAAGCATAACAAAGAAACAAAAGAACAAACAGAAGTTATAACACAATTGGGTTTTAACAGTTATAGAACATTCCATGGAAACACAAAATAATATACCTTTTTCTCAGCACCACATGGAACCTTCTCTAAAAATCGACTACATACTCGGCAATATGTTAACCTCAACAGGTACAAAAAAGTTGGAATAAAGGTGTGCTCCACCAATGCCTGGCTCAAATTTTTCTACTTTATGGAAAAGATATAGGAACACCCTCCATCTTTTATTTTATAAAGTAACCATTGAACTGGTTAAAGGAAATTAACTAAATAATTAATTAAGTCCTTTAATAATAAAGGTTAAAGGATATACAAAATGAGTTATGCATTGCTGTTAAAAATTGCTATCAAAATATGTTGTCATGTATGATTTCATTGTTTAAAAATAAATTGTACCGTTTCCCAGTCTCTGAGGAGAGAGAAGATAGTAGAAGTCAGAGGGGCCAGAAGACACCAGGGCAATATGGTTCACTGAAACACTAAGCAGACTTCCTGTGTTCTCTCAGAGTCTGAAGCATCAAGCATGTGGCTCACATTAATCTGTACTAGGTCCTATGTGTGTATATTATGACTGTTAGTTCAGTGCTTTTGTGGGACTCCTAACAGTAGGGACAGCTGGGTTTATGACTCTCTGATGCTCTTGAGATTTTTCCTTTCCTATGGGGTTGACTTGTCCAACCTCTGTATGAGGAATTTTGTCCTTACTATTGTATCTTATTATGACATGCATGGTTGTTATCTTTTACAGACCTGCCTTGTTCTAAAGGGAAATGAAGAAGAATGGATCTGGGAGAGAGATGATGTGAGTTTGAATGTTACCTTTAATTTCATCACCCCAGAAGCAGAGACAGGAAAATCTCTGAGTTTGAGGCCAGCCTGGTCTACAGTGTGTGTTCCAGAACAACCAGAGTACACATAAAAACCCTTCCTCAAAAAAAAAATGAGATAGCATTTTACATGATTGAGTATTGTATATAAATTTTTCATAGTCAAAGAAAAATGCAAAGTTATGAATAGATTTCCCATTTTGTCCTATGAATCTCTCTGTGGGGATTTGGTGTATACCCATAAAATAGTATATAATGCATCTCCACTGAATTTCTAAATAGATTTAAATCAATTTCCATTTTATTAAAAATAGTAAATGGTGTTAGTTCCCTTTTCAGTATCAATGTAGTCTTTTCCTCAAGCCAAAAAAAAAAAAATTCTATTCAAAATAGTTCATAAAGCTTCTTGTCTTTGTAATCGACTTAAAACTAGAGGAAATGACTTGCCTCCATCAGCAGGATACCATTTTATTAAATTCAATCAAATGTTCTATTTACACACTTCAATCCTCAATGAAATCCAATTTTATTATTTCAAACCTATAATCTTCAGCAGAATTGAATAAGTGTATTTCACCAAAGCTGAAGTGCTCTGTTATATTAATCAGCTAGATAAAATTTCTAAAGTAGGAGAGGGGGGGGCAATAAGGCATGTCTGGTGGTGGGCTGTGCTGGTTTTTTTATTTCTCTCTTCTAAACTCATTAATTTTATATGTCATGTCAAAATTCTGATTAGAAAATATTGTGTGCTGAAATGGATATGTTTGCATTTTAATATAGTTTTCATATGCCATGTGGAAGGTTTTTTATTGAGCACAGTAAGGGAATACTATTATTTCACTATATTGAGAATAAATAGTGTTACTTCTCTGGCTGTAGAGACAGGAATCATCCAGTTAATTTTGAAGAAAATATAAAGTATAAAAGGTAGTAAAATGTAAAGAAAAAAGGAAAAAGCACTTCATTGCAATTCCTAGAAATAACCTTATATAAATTGTGTCACATGATGAGTAAGACACCGTGAATGCAGCAGGGATCTCTTCAATGTTACTGTGTTCCACACATTTCTTCTTCGTGCTATCTAGTAGGCTTTTGGAATTTCAATGGACTTGCCCAGAAAAACCTACAGGGAATGTTTCTACTTTGTTGATAGTGCAGAGAAAATAGCTCAGATTATGAGTTGGATGCTCTGTTTATAGCCGTGGCTTCAGAGTTAAGTACCTGTGTGACTTTGGGCATGTGTTTAATATATACTCTCAGCAAGTAAGTTAACAGTTGCCACCCCTCACCTGTGGCAGTTAGAGCCTCCTTCAAGTATTGCTGCTATTACAATGTGATCCAGAGAGCAAGTTCAAATTAGCTAACATGGCATTTGATTGTTTAACAATTAAAATATTCAACACTAATGACTGTGGCAGACAAGAATCTTGTTCTCTTTAGATAAACTTGTTGTTATTTATATGTGATCTGAAGCTTTTTAACTATATCAGGCACATTTCTATGGATTTATAAGTATCTGATCAACAAAGTGGTAGTTTATGAAAATAAAAATGTATAAACATTATGTTCATGTAACATATGTGTAATTATATCTTATAGTATGGAAATGTAAGATTCATAAATAATCCTGGAGATTATTATTTTAAAATTAAAAGCAACTCATTCAGTTCATCTGGTAAATACTGGTATATTGGTGACATTTGTGTGTAATATATTAGTAAATGAAATATTGCATAATAAGGCAAGGTGTTTGGCTCTGAGAAATATTTTTGGAGTCATCTATGTGCTAATATTGAAAATGTCCTGAACCAAACTGACACAACTGAATATTGTTCTATCTCTTAACTGCTTCAAAATGGAAAACTTCCCTATACTGTGAACCAAAATATCCAATAAAATAAATCCTCTTCCATACAATGTAATTTAGACCTAGAAATATTGATACAGCGTTGTGATATTAGAGGAAACAACAACAACAACCAAAAAAGTCTTTGACTACTAACCAACTGAATTAATAGATATATAAAGATTCATTAAATATAAAAGAATAAATGCATATTACTAAATGAACATATGGAATTATGATAGCAGTGAGGATTTAAGGAAAAGTGACAAATACATAGTATTTCTCTATGTAAAGCAAAACTTTCAATTTCCTCTTCATGGTTTCATTTTAGTCAAATAAAAATGATACATGAAATAATGACACAAGATGTCATAGAAACACTAATAAAATGTCTAATGAGTCATTTATTATGCATATAATGGGTATGTATGTGTCTGCTTGTGTGTGGGTGTGTATGTATGTACTAATTTGAAGATGAGCATATATCATTATTATCTTTATCCTCTTAGAAAGTGAGAAAGGATAATATTGAAAAATTAACTGGGTAAGTAGTAGTAAATAAGTACAAAAAGAAGAAATAAAATGATATGGTAATGCTTTGAAATATTTAAAATTTGCATTGTGATGTTTTCTTTATTAATATTGTCATTTAATTTATGTAAAGATATTTTCCAATATGTTTCATATGATATATTGCTATGCTTTATTAATAGTTCTAGTATACAATTAAAATGTATTAACAATTAAAGTAAATTATGATTACAATTATAATGAAAATGTAGATTATTATATTCTCAGACACATTTATATCTAATCAAAATATAATTTTTTTCTTTGAATGGAACCTTCCAATGTTGAGAACTACTTGTAATTAGAATGAAAAAATAAGTTACTCATTTTTAAGACTCTCTTAATGCATACATCAAGATAGAGAAAAATAAACATTTTATAGAGAAATCATTCTAAATTTTATTAAAGAAATTCAAAAGTACATGAGAAAGTGTCAAAACACAGTGACCAGTAACTGCTAAAGTAATCTACTCCTGTCTCCAGAATACAAAGTATCTAACAATGTGCAATTCTACTGCAACAATCAAAATGTTTTCTATGTTCTGAGGTGCTTATTCAGACATTCTTTTATTAGGTAATGATTCATATGCACAGCATATTATACCATCAATCTAATTGGGATTTCAATTTGGTGCTGTCTATTGACTCTTTATGACTTAACTATCATCAGTTACAATAAGAGGAAGTTATAGTTGGGGAGATGGCTCCATCAAGGAAAGTAATTACCACATAGCATGAGGATACAAGTTCAATCCCTTGCAAAAGATCAGGTAGTTGTAGCAATGTCCATCTTAAATCCGCAGTCACTTTTCTGTGGGTCCTGCATATCCAGTTTATAAACATTAAGTCAAACAGTCTAGACAGAATGGTATCTTCTCCAAATGGCCAGTCTTGCCATATAGGAAGTAAACTCCATAACGAATTGTTTTAATGTCCATCTTCCTTTCTGATGCAGGTGGTGTTGCCAGGAGCAGTTGTACCTCATTGTCAAGAAAAACCCTAAATCATTTTAAATGCCATATTCTGAGGGTCTTTGAAAGGTTTGAAGAATTCCTATCTATCTCAAATACATCTCTGTGTATCTTGACACACTATGGCCTATGGGCTGAAGATGGAAGATTACAAAAGAACTTCGGGTGACCAGGCAGTGAGTTGTCTCTGTCATTTCTAGAGGTTATATATTATCCTTCTGTGGTCTTTGATGGAGTTGAAGACAGATAGTTATTGTTATAGTTTTCCTTAGTTAAGCTTAAAGATAAGTTACATATATGCCTTTAGACTCACAAATATAGGATAGATGATAGAATAGTTTCTTTTAATCTTGCTAAATGTTAATGGACTAAATATTGTTAACTGTGATTCTTATTTGATAACTGTTGTGTTATATATTTTGCTATGTTAAGGTTAAAACCCTTCTTTTTATTTTGACAGAAAAGAGGAGATGATGGGAGATGTCATTCTGTATGTGTTTCTCATACTGGTTAATGAATAAAGCACTGTTGGTCAATAGGAAAGGAAGATAGGAGGGACTAGGAGAAAAGGAGGATATAGGAAGTAGGAAGGAGGGGTCAGATTGGAAAGTCTGGAGAAAGCAGAATGCCAGCCGGCTCCCTGGTAAGAGAATTACATAGATCAGCAGAAATGGGTTAATACTTAAGACAGAGTTAGCTGATAAGAAACTAGTAACTGGCCAACAGAATTGTATCTAATACAGAGTCTCAGTGTGTTAATTGGGGCTGGCGTGGCGGCAGGACAAGACCAGGCAGCCGGCAGAAAAACCATACTCCTTACAGGTAGTTCCTTGGTTTCCTATAATCCTGGAAATAAGAAGGCAATGGAGGTAGATGTCAGCTACACTAGACAAATAATATAAGAAAGATTCAGGTTCATCGAGTAATCCTATTTCAAAAAATAAGAGAGAGCATTAGAGGAAGACATCTAGTGGCTGCCTCTGGCTGTCACCCTCATGTATACTTTTTCAACCACATGAAGAAATACACAACTGTAAAACTGTAACATACATATGCATGCACCAAATCATATGGATGTATTAATCATATAGCATCATCATTTGTTATACATATGTATGTATGTGTATTAATTTGAAGTTTAGAATATAACATCATTATCTATGTTAATACACACAAACACACATACATACATACGCACACACACACACACACACCAATCAACATGAATTATAAATTAAATGAATTTTAAGTAACCTGAACAATGTAAGAAACCATTCTGAGTGAGGTAACACAGTCACAAAAAGACAAACTCATACATGGATTTTAGACATAAGTCAAAGGAAGGATTATGAACCTACAATTCACACCACCAGAGAAGTTAGGAAACAAGGAGGACCCTAAGATAGAAAAAAAAATCCTGAGTGAGAGCCCTCATCCAGTAGCAGATAGAAGCAGAAGCAGACACCCACAGGTAAACATTGAACTTTACTCCTGAGCAAAGAGGTCAACACAAGGGAAACTCAAAAAATGAGATGACCTAAACAAGGGGGAGCTCATGCTCCCTAGTCTGTCAGCTTACCTGGGGAAACAGCATAGGACTGCCCCTGTCCCCCCTGAATGTGGGTGTTAGGAAGACTGGGAAGTCTATGGGGTCTCTAATAGTGGATCTGTATTTATTCCTTGGAAATTGATGGACTTTGAGAAACCATCCCACATAGAGGCATACTTTCTCAGCCTAGACACATGGGGGAGAGCCTGGGCCGTGACGCAAATGACATGACAGACTTTCAAGGCTCCCTATGGAAGGCCTCACCATCCAGGAGGAGCATAAAGAGGATGAGCTAGGGTTTAGTGGGGTTGATAGGGAAGGATGGGAGGGGAGGGAACTGGGATTGACATGTAAAACAACCTTGTTTCAAATTTAAATTAAAAAAACACACAATGATAAACCTGATTGAAAGAATTTATAGAATCATTCTATATCCTATTTAGCTTTTTTATATATTGCAAGTTTCCACTGAGTGCTAATAAGTGAATGCCACTGAAGAGGATGCACTTAACATCTGTCACCAGCAAACAGCAAATGCACCTACAGGGAACTGTGAGAGAGATTGTTATTCTCCTTTGTAACACCCTGAATCTGTCTCACATCATTTACATACAGATAGTCACAGGCATTCATCATTTCATTATGCTGACGACTTCACTATTCTGATGTGTAATGTCTCTTTAATGAGCCTCAAAAAATACAATATCCCTTGATTTATGACTGCTTAACTGAAAAATTATACAAATTGGCAATACTGCTCCTAATGTATTTTCATTTTTCCTCCACACTACACTAATACTTAACCGTGACTCATGTGTTCAGATCATGCTTCGTGTCTTGATCAGAGAAATGATTGAAATTAAGCTTCATATGTTTTACTACCACTGTTGTTTATGTGCATAGTGAAGTTCTTAGGGAAACATGTAGCAAATGATAATCCATCTTTTTTAACCCCTTGAAAAATTCTATATTGGACAATATACTTTCAATATCATTCTTTCTGATAAGTATTCCTTAGATACAGAGAAGGCTATCTTACAAATGGTCATTCATTTTATTCTGTTTTAAGGCATATATTAAGAACTTTGAAGACCAGGAATAAAACCTGTGAAATGATAACATTATTTTGAAAGAGAGAGAGAGAAAAAAATGTAAGTATGTGGTAGAGACAGAAATTTGTAAAGTAAGAAAAGGATGTTGTCTGCCCATGTTAACTTAATCATAGGATCCTCTTGTAAAGTCCAAAGCAAAATGCAGTTATTAAACATGCTTTGTTTTCTCTTCAAAATTTTACCTCTAGGGGTGATTCAACTTGACCTATTACTTCAAAAATATTCTCTAACAAACAAACAAACAAACAAAAAAAACACACAAAAACAGTCTTTGTTCTTTCCAGATTTACAGAGCAGTATAAACTGTTCATATACTGCCAACTTTTGCAAAGGGAAAAAGCTTTTGAATGCAAAGGAAATCACATTAAAATGAACACTGTCTATATATGAATATATAAATACGTATATACATATATATATGTATATATACATACGTATACGTATGTATATATATATATATATATATATGAAAATCTAATGCTGAATCACAAAGGAACTCATGAATCAGCATGAATACCATGAGCTGGGATCTTTAAATTCGATATTACTCTGTGTTAAGTCTAGCTTCCATTCAATACATCTGAGATTGGTGATACTTTTCAATTTCAAAAAAATTAAATAAAATAAACAAGAAATTGGGATAATTTAACACAGACTCATCATAAGGAGTGATTCTAGTTAAATGAACGTAGGCATAGGACTGTTTTACTTTTAAACATGTGATGAGATTGCATATAGGAACTTAAAAGATATACACAGTAAACATATGCATGAATATCCATGAACTAAACACACAGAAGAAAATTAGTTCTTTTATATAACACTGGATTTCTATTTACTACTTTGATTAGTAACTTCCATACTGTGTGTAAATTGCTTTCAGTCATATCTAAATCTATGGGAAGGCCATGTAGGGAAGATAATATTCAATGCTTAGAGGCACCGAAAAGTAATGTGATTTTATTTCTTCAGGTATACTTAAATACATAGTCTAGAAAGTGATTAAATTGATTTAGTAACATACAGAAATTCTTACAGTGGTTAACTGTATATTTAGTGTAATTTGCTTCATTGAGCATTTGTATATTCACTAAATTCATATATGCCTTTCCTGTAGAAAGTTTCAGAAAATGTAGGTCATTTTGCCAACCATTAAATCCAGTGTGATTTATGATCTTGGTTATCTTCATAGTTATTAACAACATACAGAAAACACTAACTGGAATCAGAGCTTAAAAAAAAAGGTGTCGTGAATTTGAGAAGATGTATTTTGTAAGGTCTGGGAAACTGGAGAGAGGGCATTGTGGATAGTCAGGATCAAGTTGGATTATGTGGATGTATAATTAAAAAATTAAAACCACATCTCTTTTATTTGAGACATCTCAAGAATAGGTTATACTATTTTAAATACTGTTGTGTCTGGCTTTGGTGTTTTCAATAATGCAAAATACAATATGAAGTGATTTTTTCTTGTAGTAAAGAAGATTCCACATCAAGTTTTACTTTATAAAGTACCTTGCTTCAAGAACAATTCATATGAAACAATAACCTGTTTCAAATGATTCTAAGAATTCCTAAATTTTCCACATTTCGTAGTTCAAGAGTAAAATAACATTTCTGAAAGACTTTGAATTAACTTGCTATTTTTAATTTCCATGAAAATGGAATAACCGCTAATGTCATGGAAATAATATAGTATAATCATCATCATAGTCATAGACTGACTTAAAGGCATATTCAATATTTCCTTTATTCTAATATTAGATAATGGATTATCTTTTGTACTGATCATTGATGAGACTCACCTGATTATAAGTAATAGATATTAAGAGGTAAAGTATTTTATATGCATTGAATTGCCTAATCATTCTAATGACCATTTTATGTTATGTATATTTCAATAATGTCTATTTTAACCTTTGAATAAGAAAGCAGTTTTTGATAGTTTCTCCAATGTTTCTACCTTTGATTGTAAACTTTATATGTTACACATTGAAAATAACAAAATAAACAACAAAAAAAAATCTAAATCCAAAAACTTAACATCTAGAAATTTTTCTTTTAATCTTCCCTTCTGCACTCAATCAAGCCTTCTTGACAACTTGTTTAACACTGCTTTTTAGTTTTTTTTTTTTTTCACTCTCTTTGGTCTAGTGTCATCTTCCATCAGCCTGGCTATATTATTCCTGGCTATGTTACATCTGCCTTTTTCATAGGTCACCTTTTAGAAATCAACTCTATGGCAAAGCTTAGTTTTGATATTTTTTTTAAACAGATCTCTTTGCATATACTCCTTATCATTCAGTTTTCTTTAAACTGTATTGCAATTTACTGATTCTCCTGGCTCTGCATCCTGGGTGCCACCTTTCCCTCTGTCTAAATAAACATCCATATTGCCCAGGGTTCTTTTTGTTTTCCTTTTGGTTACTGATTCGTATATTGACTGTATAAAACCTAACTGCATTTGGCAGTATAACATGCCCATACTCACGTTGCCCAAGCATGATGGGAGATGTCATTCTGTAAATATGTTCTCACACTGGTTAATGAATAAAGCACTGTTGGCCAATAGGAAAGAAAGAAAGGCGGAACTAGGAGACAAGGAGGAAAGAGCAAGTAGTAAGGAGGAGTCAAGCTGGAGAGTTGGAGAGAGCAGGACTCCAGGCAGCTCTCCGGTAAAATGAGACCACATGGAAATACATAGATTAACAGAAATGGGCTAATACTTAAGACAGAGCTAGCTGATAAGAAACAAGTACCTGGCCAACAGCATTATAACTAATACAAAATCTCTGTGCATTAATTGTGGTTGGCTCGGCGGTGGGACAAGACCAGTGGCAGGCAGAAAACCTACTCCTTACACAAGCAAACAGCTTTTTATAAAGTGGCCCTACATCTACATATGTATCTCAGTACCAGTGATCACACATTAAATCTGTCTCTGTCTCTGTCTCTCTCTTTGTCTCTCTACTCCCACAAGCTTTATATTTACTCTCTTTGCATATATTTACATGATACTTAGCATGAAATGATGTGTTAAATTCCTCCTTTCTTTTTTCCTCAATTGCTGTGCCACAGATAAATTTCTGCATGCACAGTAATTTTATACTGCTTGTTTCCCCCATGAAATACCTTTCAGATTTCATCTGTACACTCTTGTCTTCCCTTATGCTACTTCTTAAACCTCCCTGACCTTGTTGTTTCATTGCTTCTCAACCCATGAGCCTAGCATATCTTCCCAGTTTCTTCCTTATACTTTACGCATATCTCTACACTTCTGGTATTTTTAAATAGAAGTAAAGTGCACACTTCGTATAAGTTCATGGCCTCTTGATTATGCTTTCTACCATTTACCAGAAAATGGTTTACTTGACCCCTCTTAACCTAACTCAACATCTATTCTCATGTGGACAAGATATAAGACATACCTAATGCACAAGCAGTAGAGTAGCTGTAAAAAACAAAATTAAAATTGTTAGCTGAGCAAAGTTAGATTGTAAGCAATGTGCAGAGTTGTAATACTGCTGCTACACTAGTGTTTACAAACATTCTTTACTTTGGAGTTGTCAGAAACAGCAAACCCTTTGGGGGTAGAGAATACTTTTAATATAATTTAACTGGGCAAAACAAGGGTTCTTGTACAAGTCACCTGAATTCTGTTGTTTACATGACAATATTCTAAAGACATGAGAACTTTTGTATGGACTCACTTCCTACCTTTCAAGAAAATAGAGGCCTGTAAAATGATAATATCTATGGAGTTTGTCTATGTACTAGAGATAATTGAATTGTAAAAATTAAGGGTCTTATACATGAGAGGAAGAAGCTCTGTCATCAGTCCATTCAGCCCAGAATGCTAAGTGTAATTTTAATACTGATTATATTGACTCCCTTGAAGATATCACTGCAGAAAAGGAATGCACATCAGCCTCTGAAGGAACAAAATTCAGACGCAGCCAAGAACATACTCATCTACCTTCACAACATTATTACATGTGGAAATTTTACAGAAGACATTTGCAGACAACTCTCCTGGTAACTCCAACCAAGGAAAAACTGACCTAGGGTGAATACTCTTTTCAAGATTCTATGATATACTAGATTGTATGCCCCTCCAGAAGCCCTTGTCCTATACATCAGCCATCTGGTTCAGGATTTCCTTGGCACTGAAATACTCAAATTTATGGTGATCCTCTTTGGATTCAGCCATTATTGTTTCACTGGAGAAAATGAAATTTGGAAGTCTCTTTCTACAGTTGAGTCTTTTCTTTGTAGTATTCCAGAAATTATTAAAAATAGACTTATTTTGATTTTGTTTAATAACCTTAGTCAATATTTAGGCTCCTGGAAAATAAGCATTCTCCATTTTTGGTTAACTTCTTAAAATGAATGAATATATGGAAGAGAGAAGACTGCACATTGAAATTATAATTGAAAAAGTTATTTTTCTGGTTTCAGTCACAGTGTAGTTTTATCTTTGATTTATTTCAAGATTTAGAATAAGAATAATATATTATGATTTCTTAGAAAAATGATAGAACCTACTTATGTTACAATAAATGTACTGTGAATGCTGACATTTGTATGGCATGAGGGAACATTGTGTTACAGGAAAAATCAATATGAATTTTATTTGAAAAAAAAATAACTCTAGTAGGACATTGTGTTATATACCTTACAAAAAGTGCCTGGGAAACTAAGGCAGATAGATGTCTGTGACTTCTGAGCCTGTCTTGTATATATAGTGTTTCCCAGATTAGTAGGAGAAAGTCACAAGAACTCAAGAAACACACACACACACACACACACACACATATATATATATATATATTTCAAATATCAACTTCTTCAAGATTCTAAGTAAACTTATATTGAACTAAAGACATAAGGTTTAAGAATGTTAATATTCTATTCTTCTATAGAGTGGAGATGAAAACACTGGACAATATGATTTAGTATTTTGTACCAGAGAAACTTTGTGGTTTCCAAGAAATAGAAGATATAAGTAGATAAAATATGAGATACATTTGACAATTAATATTAAGAAAAGATGTTGAGTCAGTAACACATTTACTAAGTTTTGTTTTAAGTATTAAATTCTCATTAAATAAATTTCTTTATCCAGTTATTCTATGAGTACATGATTTTGTGTAATAATAGATAAGAAAAACATTAAAGACAGATAAAGATATTCTAACTTTACTTACCTATGTAAATAATGAAGCAAATCAAATCTACCACCCAGGTCTTAGATCAGTAAAATATTATTATATTCATAATTTTCAAATATTGAAACTACAATACTGAGTTATATTCTATATTATCTAAAGTAAATTGCCTCTGAATTTATGAAAATTAACCCAATTTCAAATAATGTATTCTAAATGACTTTCAAAAACAAAAGTTCTGTTTCTGAAAAGATAGGTTCTGTGTCCAGGATTTTTAATTTTTATATTGTTTAATAATTTCTTAGAGGAATACTATATTTACTTACTTTCTATGACTCTCTCTTACCCTCCAAAGGATAATAAGTTCCACTCTGCAATCTATACTGCTTCTACTATAGCAAGTGAAACATAATGCATATAATATTTAAGTATATCTTTGTTAGACATTAAAATATGCAGCCATCAGCTAAGCTGGAGCCTGGCCAAACAAATGTATTGCATATGATTGAGTATTAGCTTAGTTGTATACATATGAATTCCAAATCCGAAGATTCTGTCGTTATATTCACTATTAAATTCAGCCTCTCTGTGTTGCTAAGGTCATATTTCCACTTGAAATTCACAGGATCAAAAACATTATGACTGAAGATAGACCAGATCACAGTAAAACAGCAAAGTGCTTTCAAACTCAACCCTTTCACCAATCAAAAGAGCACTTACCCTAAATTATACTAAAGTGCCATGGTATGTTAAGTGGAAAGTCTTTTTTTTTTTTTTTTTTTTTATTTACAGATAAAATCAAGCCCCAGGCTTGCTTACAAGCTTTTATTTGACTGTATCGTCATGGAAGGGTTTTGTGTCCTTAAGTAGCAGAAGTTGAAAGGGAAGAACTTACTAACAGAATCTGTGCCTACAGATGAACCCTCCATAATTGGACTTGGTTACAAAATCATCAGCACTCCCAATAATGACAACTTAAGGTTTTTTAAATAGCTGACTTTTTAAAGCTTTTTAATATATCTACTGTTTAATACTCCAACCCCTACCTATATCTTAGTCAGGAAATGTTTGTTTATCTTTCGCAATGATATTATAATGATTTTAATTTCTCAGCAGAAACAGACATTAACTCTAATATAATGATCCTGGCAAAGATCATTTTGCCAGAAAATAATTGACATTTTATACTTTACTTTTGTTTACATTTTTTTAATTAAGTGATTTCATTACCAGAATAGCTTCTCATATATCTATTACTCCTGTCTTATTGTTTTTCATTTCAAGAGTCTGCAACATTTTGGAATTAGAAAACAAATTTTATTCTTCAATTTATGAATTAACTTCACAAATAATATTATAAAGTGATAAAAATAAGTAATCTCAACACATCAGAACACTTACAGTTATCTACCTCTGTGAGTTGTTTCAATGTTTCATCCAGAAGAAATGTCACAGGAGACGAAAACGCACTGGTTATCTTTATCGCTTTTCTTTAGTTCTTATGATAGCTGTGCCCAATTCTGAAAAAATTAAAAAAAAGTCTTACTCTCAAATAAAGTAATGATTTCTGTGCAAATTATAAAAATTGCAAAAAAAAATACTAGATTATTTTTCTGAACAAAATGATTCTAAATACTGAGTGAATATATAATGAACAAATATTAAAAGTGAATTTACATATGAAGTAAAAATCATCAGATCCACTAAGCTTATTTAACTATGTCTATGAAGCAAATTAAATATCACCTTTCACCTCCAAAGTAACGTTTAAAATGAATCTGCAAACATTTTCTTAGTCATATATTTTAACAAGCTTATCTGTGATATCAGGAAATATGCTGTTTTCTTTCTCATAGATAAATTATTATTATAAAACCAACACAATATATTTTGGTAAAATAATAGAAGAATTTGTATTGGCCAAGGAGTAATACAGGAGTTGTTTTATCTTTCTGTGCCTTCTAAGTTGTTTATATAGATATTCCCATTGAAGAAAAACCAAAAAATTTAAATATTATGTGATATATTAAAGAAAACTTTGAAAATAAAATATCACCTTTTAGCAATGAGATGACTCTAGAAACACAAATGTCTGGTTTGTTTGTTTTGGACCCTGATCTCTTATGTGCAACGGGAAAGAAAAGAAAAGTTGTTGTGCTTTGGTTAGATATCAATCAAAACCAAACAACCAGCACTAATGGAAAAGATGTCCCCATGAGAAGCTTATTTGTTAATAGATTATTGTCCCCAGCACTAAAATCCAGCTATGTTGTTTGCTAGGAAAGTATGTTCTAAGTGAGCCATGTATTTAACCTCTATACTAAAGATAATAATGGAGAATCTGGCTTGGGATACAACATGGTAATTTAAAAAAAGGTTTTAATAAAATCTAGTATTTTAATTATAATTGATTTCCTTAACAACAGGTGTTGGTGTGTTTGCTCAGCAGTTTAGCACATTTGCTAAGCCTGCAGAGGATAGGAGTTTGATATCCTGTATTCACATGTAATTGTTTGCCTGAACATTCTATTCCAGAGTATTTGACACTCTTTTGGACATTGGGGATCCTGCTTTGACATGCACTTCACATACATATACATATGGTTAAAATAAAAAACAATGAAAGAGCTAGCTTTAAACACATACATTTCATGAATCCCAACAGCCAGGCTATTGATATACTTCATCCACATGAGACCTAAGTAATGTTAGAACAACAGCAATGTCAGCTATTCAAAGAGGTTAGCCTTGAAATCTTATCCACAGTAAGAGGAGATAGCCAGAAAAGCTAACCATATATATATATATAACCCCAAAAAACACCATCTCTGTCTCTGAAGGATTTAATGTCAGTCTACCGCAGCACTGATATTTTTCACTATCACACGAGTTAGCATATCTATTATGATTTTTAAGTTAGGATCTTTCTCGTTTATGATGCATGATATGTTTTTAAATTTTTAATCATATAACCATCAGTACTTAAATATCTTGTAAATTTGTCTATATATTATCCTTCATAAAAATTTCAATGTAACAAGACATCACAAATTCCAAGTTTTCTAAACATTTTCTTCATTTCAATTATTACTTCAATTATAATTCTTGTTCATTTATTCACCTTTTCCTCCCAAATACTTTTAATACACTTCACTTTTCTTTTACTTCTTCGTAATCACATAATTTCTAATAGCACATATTTAGGTGTTTTAAATTTATCTCTTTTGCCTTTTCTGTTAAATGGTTTTTTATCCAAAATATTTTACAATTTTCTTTCCCTTTCCCTTAATTCATCAAGATCTTTGCCACTTCCCCAGAAACCTAACTTAATGTTCTTTCTCTATTGCTAGGTCAAAAAATTAGGACATGATCAAATTATTTGAAATATCTATTTTGGTTCTAAACAATTATTTCAGTTGCTTAAAATATTCTTTTGTTCATATTTAGTTTTCCTAGTATAATTATAATGGGTGTGTACTTCTCCAAGATTCTAAATTGCATGGGGCATTCTTGCAGTTACTTCATAATGTTTTTGAAACCTTCAATAGTATGATGCTTTTATTTCAATTTTTTTTTCTATTTTTTTCATGTATATGCTTGACTCGGGTAGGACTTATATTCTTAAACCTTTCTTACACAGGCCTTTACTACCCTTGTTACTATGGAAGGTTACTATATATGCATACCCAAATTGTTGCTTTTTCAACCATTAGATTTAGTCATTTCCCTCTCTGAAATAATGTGTGTATATGAACCTGGAGTTTCAGTTTAATAACCTTTTCAACATTTTCAGCGGTTACATTTTTTTTTTGCTATTGTACCTTCCCCTTCAGTACTTTTGTTTTAATATTTTAATCTATTTCACCTGTGTCCTCCCATTAGAAGTCATACAAAAATATTTGTTGAATGTTTTAATAAATGAATAAAAACATGAATTTATCTTTGGCATCTAATTTAGTAATTACAATGGATAGTTCCTCTTTTAACCAGTTAATTGAAATTCATGTAGTTTATCTAATAAGGAAATGGGTACTGAAATTTACTGTCTTGAGGACTGAGAGAATATGTGAAGTTTGACCATCAAGGATTCATTGCTAGGTAATCTGAAAACTAGTTAAGGAAACATTAAAGTTGTATTCTAGCTTGTTTGTATCACCATGAAAAACACCACATCCCAAAGCAACTTGGAGAGGAAAGGGATTATTCAGCACATTTCCAGTTCATATTACAGTTCATCACAGTGATAATACAGCCAGGTTCTGTTTGCAAAGCTTTAAGTGCAATATAAGGGAATTCTTTACGATATTTCCATATATCTGTCTAATTGCTTTAATTCTGTTCAGCTCTCTACTGGTCTTTTCTGTATTGCCATCAGTCCCTTCTCCTTTCACTGGGTCTCCCCCATATTTCATTGTCATTTTCACTAGATTACATATAGGTAGGAAATGCTTAACACTTTTTATTAAGGAACTGACACATTTCACTTAACATGACCTCTAATTCTATGCATGTTATTGAAAGCACATCATTCAATTCTTCTTTATGAGTAATGCATCATGTTGTGTATATATGCTGTCATGAAAAAATTATTTTAAGGTGTGTTACATTTGTTTATGCTGTAGAATATTTGTTTTAATTATTCAAAGATGTGTTTCATTCTTTTATACAGCACTTATTTAACTCTGTGTAGCTGTGTTACTTTTCCTGTCTAAAACACCAGATGGTCTAATAAAGAGATGAACATCCAATGGTGAGTTAGGAGAAAGGATAGGGACAGTTGACAGACAGAGAGAATAAATGGAAGAGAAATCTTGAAAGAGAGGAAGGAGCATGAAAGAACATTGAGAGGAGGATATCAAGGGCCAATCACCCAGCCAGCCAAAAGGAATAAAAGTAGAATTGATATTACAGAAGTAAGAAAGGAAAGAGCCTAGATGCAAGAGGTAGTCAGGATAAGATAAATTAGGAAAGTTAGCAAGAAAAAAGCTAAGATAAGCCTGGATGTTTATAATTAAGAATAAGCATTCTTATTATTTACCTAGTAGATGAATGGCAGGCCCCTCAAAAGAACAAGGAGTAAAGATTAAAAAACAACTATAATAAATCTAAATTTACTTATGCAGTAATCTACAAATAAGGATTTAGGTTAATTCAACAATTTAACTATTGTAAATATTGCCTCATAAACATGGGTAGTAATCTCACTTTTAGTCGTATTACTGTATTATGTATTTTGGATACAAACTGAAAAATTAGTTATGCATTTTTATAATTATACCACATTTCTATGTAATTATCCTTATATATTATATCTACTTCCACTGTATTGGTCCCCACTATTTTTTATTAATAGTCCTGAGATCCTAACAATTAATGTTCTTAAGAACCTGGACAATTTATTTAGTTTTGATAACGATTACAGAACTTCTCAAAAACATACTGCTTTCTTGAAATATCCAATTTAGATATCATAACTCATAAATTTCTGTGTTACTTTTATACATTTGTCAAACAAATAGTAACATGTGTATGTTAAATTTACTTGCAAGTATTGTATACTTAAAATGATCACCTGCATTCATTGAATTGAAAGCCTTATTGGTCACTATCTTTTTCATTTAAGATAGTTTCAAAACCAGCCCACAATAACATCCAATTTCTACCTATTAATGCAATCTACAATCCAATATAAATTAGAATTTGTTGGTTAAGGAAACATAATGAAATGGAGATGAAGTAAGATCACTCCTGAGATGGTGATTAATGAAGCATGACACATGACACAAGCTAATGATCGAGGAAAGTATTATAGCTCCAAACTGGTAACGTGTGACATCTCTAAGCAGTTTTATACAGTAGTAGGTATTTGATGAACTCTGTGTTTATAAGAAAGATGACTCTCAAAGGGGCAGTTACTTGGCAGAATCCCCTTTAAAGAACCAATGTAACTCCTACTGTTTACCAACATGGGAGGTGTGTGGTCGTTCTACCAACTGCCCTTTAATGGGCTAGTATGAATGGAAAGGGATTCTGATAGGAGTCAGTGTAGCCAAGGAGAGGCTGAGTCAGATGGGAAGGATAAAATAAAAACGTGTCTGGAGTATGATGGCCCTCTTGATCAGTTCTTCCTCTTTCTAAATCAGTAGTCACTCTACAGATGTCTATAAATCAGAGTATATCAGGGAGCCCTTGTTCAGGAAACATGTTGAGAGCTCCCAGGGTGACACGTTGTGGAGCACTTGCTCCAACTCACAGTGCTTATTACGATAGAGAGATTTATTTCCTGACAGCTGACAGAGTGCCCTGCAAGAGCTGGCAATCCCTAGTGTAGTAGTATCAGTAGCTCTAGGTAGAAGTTCTCTGAACTCGAAAGCTCTGAGCCTTGCCTTTATGTTAAAATGACTATTTTAGGACTTTGAAAGATCTAAGTGGCTTGTTCTCTCATCTTTTAAAAATTCAAACTAGTCTTCCTTACCTCCTTTAAGCAAAAATTTCCTTCATCGCTGTATTTCTCATGCTTTTTTAGCCTGCTGTATTCATTTATTCAGAAATCTGTCCCTCTGGAATAGAGCTGAAGTCAAACTAAGAAAGCCTATTCACTGCTGTAATTCTAAGGTGATCTTGCAGTATAGTTAGAAAGAACTTATCAAAATATGGACTACACTACGTGTCCAATAAATTTGTATTCAGTGGCTAACCTAAAAATCTGAAATGAAAATAATCCAATGGAACAATAGTCTAATCCCTCAATCAATAAATGCCACAAATATGATATAAGATCGATTGATCTTTAAGTTTTTATTAATATAATGCTTTGAGAATAATATTCTTAACTTTTGCCTTAAATTTAGATAGCTCTGAGTGTACTGCTTAACATGTTTCAATATTATACATAGTGGTTCTAGTGTGAATTAAATTACATTTACTCATAATTCCTTAGAGGCATTTATTGTAAATTAATTTTTTACTTTACTGTTCTTTTTACTTACCTAGAGATACAAATGGATAAAACTTGAGCTAATGTAAGTTTTTCAAAGCAGTTTTAAAAGCAATATTTTAGCATTATAATAGTTGCATTAAAAACTTGATTATATTAAAGTACATTTAAAGAGGTTTGCATTTTCTTAACAAAAAATAAGATATGCACCCTACATATATCTAGTGTTTACATTTGCAAATCAGTGTTTAAAATTATATGTTATTTAGTTAGATGCAAAAGATATTTTTGTCAATAAATACAAAAAATAGCCTCTAGAAGACATTTACAATATATTTATATTAAAGGTGATAGAGATATAAGTAAATTTGTAATGCATGTGATGTTTAAGAGGGCTATTTCATAGCTATGCAGTTTATGAAAACCATCCCTTAGAGACTTAGGACAACTACAGGTATGCTCATACCTCTTTTGCTGATGTTGTTATAATTGCTTAGTAAAAACATTATTTTAGGATATCATATTTTTAACTGGGACTTTACAGCTTTCAACATCTATCAGAGAAGCTACCATTCACAGTACACTGTGGATAATGGAAAGAGGTCTAACTGGTTAAAATGCTGAGAATAAACTACTCAAAGCTCAGCTTTAATGTAATATGTGTACCATTCTCTCTTTCCCAAAGACTTAGAGAACACCATAGAAGAGGTGGGAAATAATATATAAACCTGAGAATGGCTTGGCTGCAGTGGCAAATGCCTTTACATCCAGCACTTGGGAGGCAAAGGCAGGCAGATCTCTGTGAGTCTGAGAGCAGCCTGGTCTACAAGAGCTAGTCCTAGGACAGCCTCCAAAGCAACAGAGAAACCCTCCATTTCACTCACTCTCTTTCTCTCTCTCTCTTTCTCTCTCTTTCCATTTCTCTCTCTCTCACACACACTAAAAACAAAAACAAAAACAAAAAAAAAAAACAAGAACAAAAAACCTTAACAATAAACATATTATGGATTGTGTTTTTCTTTAATGACGTGATATTTCATTCATAAACACTTAAGAATTGTTGCTAACTACAAAACATAAGCAAAAGATAAAATCATCCAAATGCCAGCCATAGACAGATAGATGAGCTCTAAGTCACACTGCACAGTGAGGGGTGATGGGAGGGGTCATTCTGTAAATATATTTATCTTAATGGTTAATGAATAAATCCCTATTGACCAATAAGAAAGCAGGACTGGCAGGACTAGGGGGAAAGGAGGATTCTAGGAGATGTAGTAGAAGAGACAAGATGTAGTGACTTGAGAAGACCCTCTCTCCGGTAAGATAAGACTACTTGGAAACACTTAGATTAATAGAAATCGGTTAATATTTAATACAGAGCTAGCTATTAAGAAATGCTAGTACCTGGCCAACAGCCTTATATCCAATACAGTGTCTCTGTGTGTTGTTTGGGGCTGGTGCAGCTGTGGGACCAGGCAGGCGGGAAAAACTGATCGTAAAAGAGAGGTTATTGGTAGTTAACATTTTTGTCTTGGAAGTCATTATTTTTGATGATGTGGCTATTTGTAAGTGGCCCATGCTGCAATGGATGAACCACACTGCATACATATGGTCAGCCCCAACTGTTCTTACAAGGTTATAGAAAATAAAAATGATAGGAATTTGTGAGGACTTTTTGAAGGGAATATGCAGGGAGTAAATGCAGAGGTGAGGAATATTTAATTAATATATGTATGAAATTCTCATGAATAAAGGAACATAACTTAAAAAATGTTACTTTAAGATGCTTTTGTCTTAATGTACAGAGTAAGAATTTTGATGACCAGAAAAAAGTAATGACTTGCTTGAGATGATATTTTACTTTGGCATCTAAACAGAAACTTAAATCCTAATTTGGTAACCTATGTATTTGTTTGTTTGGGACAGACAATAGAGAAATCCTGACCCCCAACCCCAATATAAGAAATAAATAAATAAACTCAGTGAGTATACAAACTATTTTTGACAAAATTGTGACCTAGGGCCTTGGAGGACTAATAGGCTAGAAAGTGGGGTGAAGAGGAAATTGAAGTGACTCTGATTTTACATTAATCTAAATGTACCTTATTTGTGCATGAAATTATGAAAGTACAAATTCAATAAAATTAAAGAAAACTTCTGACAGTAGTTTTTGTGTTTTAAATTGTTTGTATTTATTAAAGGCTCCAAAAATCTTTAAAAATAATACAAAGGGCTGATAAAAAAAAAAAAAAAAGGTGAGGCAGAGACTAGTGAAATATCTTAGTGTGTGAAAGCAATCATTGCACAAGCATGAGGACCTGCGTTCAGACTTCAATCATCCATGCAAAAGTCTGGAGGCAGCCACATACACCAGCAACCACACTGGAGTTTGTTGGATGCCAGCATAGCTCTAGGTTCAGTGAGTGACTCTTTCAATAATGTAAGAAGATTAGTAGGGAAGCCCTTTGGTGTCCTACTCTGGCATCTGCGTGCTCATGTAATGGAGTTAACAATGACATATATTCATATACACACACCAACACACACATATTCTACATATACACTCCATACATCTGCCAACATATAATAAACACACACACACACACACCACATATGAATCACACAAATATATCACAGACACACATAAAGTACACATATACCACACATACATACTCCATAGTCACTCTCACACATTAAAAGAAGATAAGAAATCACAGTGGTTTGAAAGAAATTATCCCACCAAAAGAGTGATGCTATTAAGAGACATGACCTTATTGGAGGTAGTGTTACTGTGGAGCGGGCTTTGAGGTCTTTTGCTCAAGCTTCCCTCAGAGTGACATTCAGTGGACTTAGTATTGCCTGCAAGATATGGCACTATCAGCAACAATACCACATATGCCTGCATGTTTGCCATGCTCTCGATACTGTTCATAATGGACTGAACCTCTTGAATTCCAAGTGAGCCACCCTCAATTGAATGCTTGCTTAATGAATTGCTGTCTCTTCACATTTATAGTAGGCCTAAGACAGAAGTAGAAAAAAAAACTCAATGTAATGGTGTTTGTTATTAAAGGAAACCTCTAAAAACCAAAAATATAGACCTTCAACTTGAAATGCATTCCTTTTTAAGATTAAGTCTTTTTGTTCTTTTATTTAGTTTTCCTCAGTCCCTTAGGACCTTAATTCTCCTTGAGAATATTTTTGAAAATATATATGCATGTCAAAAACAAATCTAGACTTAGACATTTTATTTTGTTTCAACAAACCTAATCTTTATTTTCTTTCCTTCTCTCACTGCTGTAATCGTATTGCATCCTATGGCTCCTATAATTTAAGCAAGTGTTCTTGGAAGGCATAGTATTCCTGGCCGTTCCTTTATTGCCTGTAAAAGGTAAAGGAAAGCATTCAGTCCTTTTCTCAGTTGGGACTTGAATTTACTATTCTCCTGCCAGTCTTCATAATTAGCTAGAATTATCATCTTGTGACACCAGGCCCTGCATATAACATAATCATTTTAAGTAATATGCCTTTGTGTTATCCTGCAATTGGTTATTAGATTCTTCCCTTAAAAAATAAACTTTCAGTAAAACAAACACAAAACCCCTAAAGTATATATTTTATTTCCAAAAAATTTGTTTATATGTTATTTTCAGTTTGTTTTCTTGAAAAGGGAATTAATACCCACATCTTAGAGTTAACAACAAATATGACATCTCAGTTATGTATAGGCATCTGCTTTTTGATAGAAAGTTAATAGAACTTCACGCAGTATGGATTGTATTATGTCACTTCCAGAGTTAACCATCATTTTGTTTTGTTATTCTGTGACAAACATGTCTCCAAGCATTCATGTGATTAGGTTACACAGTTACATTTGAAGCCTTATGTTTCTAAAGTTAAGCATGAGCCTGGGATCACATTCTCCAAGGTAACATTGTTTGTGTAACAATTTTTACCCATCACTTTACTTTGACAAGTACAATCAAAATAGTCAGATTATTAAATCCATGTAATTTAAAAAGAGAGAAAAAATATGAGCAAAAGAAACCAAGTTTCAAAACTGTTACATTGCTAAACAACTGCTGCTTTAAGAAAAAAATTACTGGATCTCCATGTTATTAGCCATGTTCACTTATTATTTTTATACTAATGCAATGACATTTCTTCAACAATCTTCCTATTTTTCATTTTTTGTAAGAAATGATTGTGAAATTTCAGTTCAAGTTTAGGGCCATATGTAATTATTTATTTTTGTTTATTGTTCTGAAAATAGAATCTTAAGGCTTTTTGCATGAAAGTGCTCTACTACTAAGTTTCTTTTCTGGTCTGACCCCTGAATTTATATTGAAATTATTTATAATGTCTCATTGTGCTGTCATCTATTTTTATTCTGGCCTCCTTGAAGCTTAGCTTCATGGTCACTGAGGAGTTTGATCAAACATTTGTCTCTCATGTCATCTTAGATAAAGAAGGTTATTGCCATGAGGAAGTAAGGATTGTTCTAAAGCTCTAAGTATTAAAATTATTGGACACAAAGTATTAAATAGAGATGATGCAACTCATTATTTAACATCTAATCTAAATATTATATAGATCAGATTTATTTTCATTATATCTTTTGTCTTAAACAATCTAGTGAAAAGTATTTTTTTTTACTTTCAAGACATTGATTCAAAAAAGTTTACAGAAAATCCTTCAGTATTCTATATAACCTTAAGTCTTTCATAATGTCCTGACATTAAATATATCCACAAACTTCAAAACAGCTAATAGACACCAGAATTCTGAAAGCATGACTTATCATTGGGTCTTCAATTTTCATCACAAAACCACAGTCAGATATGATGTCTAATGTGAACTGATTTGTGAAAAATCTGACATCTTCTTTAAATTTTATTTTCAACAGCAAGTTTACATATAGTTTTGAGAATAACAATGATTATTGAGGTTTTCAAATTTGGCTTCCAGAAATCAGTCTCCATTGAATGGGCTAGTGTTCATATGACTCTACATGTTAGTTTATGCAATGTTGCATGCAGTCATAATCCCAGAGGATTAGGAGTTCCAAGTTAACATACATTTTTGAGAATAAAAATGATTGTTGAGGTTTTCAAATTTCGCTTGAAGAATTCAGTCTCCATTGAATGGGCTCTACATGTTAGTTTATGCAAGGTTGCATGCACTCATAATACTAGAGGATTAGGAGGAGTTTATGGCTACTCTTAACCACACAGGAAATATGAGGCCATCTTAAGCTATTAGAGATCTTCTCGCAAAATAAATGAATCAATATATTAATTTACATAGAAATAAAAAACTTAAACATATCTCTAGTGTCTTAATTTACTTATTAGAGAGAAGTGATAGTGATTTCATTTCCATGTGGCATGCATCGATGTTAGATAAAATATTACTGCCTAGAATTACATAATAGAGAGAAGGCAGAAGGATGAATTAGTTGAAGTTCTTTCTATTTATTTAATTCTCTCTCCTTGCTTTTTTATTCCTTCCTTTCTTCCCCCTTCCCTCCCTTCTGTCCCTTATTACCTTCCTTCCATCATTCTTTCTTTCATTCTTCCTTCCCTTCTTTCTTTCTTTTGTTAATACCTTAGATTTAAGGACTAATTTCTAGGCATTCAAGACGCCAAGGCTTCTTAAATTTGTTATAATTTTTCTGTAAAATTGGGAAGATGGTTTGGGGAAATGCCTCAGCATTTAAGCATGCATATCACTGTTTCAGAGGACTAAAACCTGATTCCCCCTCCTCTCCCTTGATTTTTAAATCACCCATATAAATATGATATGTTTATAGTTATAAAACAGGTTATTTTTCTTTTTATGAGATGTTGATTTATATTATCTTTATGGGTTTTTTTTTGTACTTATGTCTGCACATCTTATGCATATATTACCAAGCATGCCAGAAAAGGATTCTGTATTTTCTAGCTGTGGAGTTATAGACAGTTGTTAAAGAAAATGTGGTTGTAGGCAATAAAATCTGGATCACTTGGAAGATCTTTCAAATTCTGAATCATCTTTCCATACCCCAGAACATATCATTTGTTTAATAAAGAACTTATAGACCTTTCAATATAATTTTATTAATTTTTTTTTATTTTGAAAAAGATTTGCATATAATTACAAACAAGAGAAGACAGCTATATCACTTTACCTAAATGCCAATAAGAATCTGCAAAACTATAGTGCTCTCCTACAAGGACACTGACATTAACACAACTATGACACAGAAAATTGTTAATACTAATATATTGCTCCTGTTACCTTTTAAATCTTAACCTCACATTCAGCTCCACACTCCCTATTCCTCAGCCTGAACAGCTGTTAATTCTCTTTTATTATCCATGTTTGAATGGTCTAGAATACTATATAATAAAATAGCATCATATGTAATTTTTGAATGACATGTTCATATGCACTGTAGTTTCCTGTAGAAGTCTTCAAACTCAGATTCATTCCAGTAGATTGCTCCTTTTAAATTGCTATGTAGTGTTCCAAGGTGTGATTTTTCATCTTTATTAGCAAGTTAAAAGGATTTCCTTCTTCAATTATTTTCTCATACAAAACATCTTAAGCAATTTCCATTCTCTCCATTCTTCTCAAGCCCTTCTCACTTAACCTCTCCCCCAGATGCATTGCTCTTCATTTTCCCTTCAGGGAACAATGTGCCTCCCAGGAACAACAGACATGACATGTTACAATTAGATAAGGCACAAACACTCACATCAAGGCTAGGCAAAGTATCTCAGTGGGAGGAAAGGGGTCTGAAGAACAAGTTAAAGAGTCAGAGAAAGACTGACGACCACAGTTAGAAGTCCCACAAGAACACCAAGCCACACAGTTAGAAGTCCCACAAGAACACCAAGCCACATAGTCGCAGAAGATACCATAGACCCATATAGTTAGTCACTTCAGTCTCTGAACCCCTATGACTCCTGTTTATTTGATTCTGTGGGCCTTGTCCTCAGGGTATCCTTGGCCACCTGATCTGACTCCTACGATTCCTCCTTCCTCTCTTCTATGGGGTTCCCCTGCATTCATCTAATATTTGGTTGTAGACCTCAGCATCTGCTCCCATTAAGATGCAAGATGATTTTTAAACATCTAAGAGACACAAAACCTATGCCTGTGGGAGTATTTCCCTAGAAGTAAAAGAGAAAACACCAGAACTACCCTAAATGTGCTTGACCCCATCACTACCTGAATACAAATGAAGAAAAAAAAAAGGAAGAAATAGTGGTGTTGTCTATCTAATCTCAGTTCAAGAATAAGGTGAGCAGGATTTACATTCTTGGGACAGAGTATCGTAGCCAGATGGTGTCTTTCTCTCTTCAAACATGACTACAAATAAGAAACAGAAAAAAGTAATATTAAGCAGGAAATGGACATATCAAAAAATAAAATAACATATTCAATCATTTGCCCATTTTCCTAAATATTGATCTCCATCTCAAAATCTTACAATATACTTATCAACAGTTTGATAAGGGAGAGGCAGAACCCCACATCTGAAATCTTTTTGTCTTTTGTTACTGATGAAACTTGGCATAAAAGATATATGCTTCTATCCTGAAAAAAAATAGTGAAGTATGAAATACTTAAATGAAATATGACTCTGACAAAAAGTGGAGGTGATAGTCGTAAACAAAATCACTTCAGGCAAAATGATACTGTACTCAGAAAATTTGCCTATGGATACATGAAGCAGCTTTATATTGTATGTGTGGAGTCTATTGTATTCAACTCTACTGGAGAGTATTATTTTAAGCTGTGTGACTTCTGTTTGTTCTGCATTTATTTAACTCTGTGAAACTGTGATTCTTTGCATGTCTAAAATTCCTGGTGTTCTTAATAATAGTGAGGCAGGAGCAAGGATAGGTAGAGCTGGAAGGCAGAGAGAATAAACAGAAAGAGAAGGGAGGTTAACTTAAGAAAAGCTGGCTGTCATGCCAAGCGAGGGCTGGGCTTACTTAATTTGAAAATGGGTAGGGAATCCCCCAAAAGAGCCAAAAAGAATAAAACAACATACCAAAACTCAGCTACTTTCTCAATCACCATCAATAAGGCATGAATCAGGCAGAAGCAACATTGTGAAAGTTTAAAACACAGATTCACCCATCTCTTGTTTTGCTTTCATCTTACCTCCTCATCAACCTTTTCCCACAAATACATGTACAGTCATAATTTCAAGAAAGAAGTTATCTCAATTTTCAGATGACCTGTTTCTTTAGCAGCTCATGATTTTTTCTTTTTGCTTGTTTAATCCTTTTCTGACTTTTTGACTACATTGATGATATTCTCCTACACTTCTAAGTTACATTATTGTGTTTATTATACTTGTTTTGGTAATTATTTTTATTACCTAAACTCTATGAATCTATGACTTCTCTAAGTTATGAACAAGTATAACTTTAAAAATATTAAGAAATGCACACACACGTGTGTATATGTGTGTGTGTGTGTGTGTTAGCATGTATTCATTGATGCATGGAAATGTGTTTCATAATGACATACATACACATGTATCATCTACTTTGGCCATATTGGTAGCCAATGCCCCCTTTCCCCTTATCTTTACACCTCTTCCCATATATTTGCCTAAATCATTCCACTTTTGCTTTCATGTTCCATGTAAATCCATGATATTACATATCTACATAAAATCTAGGTTGACCAAAAAGGAAAAGAAGGTAAAGTATATCTTTTTGAGCCTGACTTACTTAATTTAATGATTTGAATTCCACTTGGACCAATTTTTCTACTAGAAGATTTTTTCCGGGTATTTTTTATGCCTGAATAAAACTCATTGTGCATATAAAACCACAATTTCTCTGATAGACACCAAGGTCCATTCTAGAACAGTGAACAGTGCTAGAGTAAACAGACATGCAAGTGTGTTTATTTTATGTTGCCCTAGAGTTCTTTAGAGTGGCATAATTGAATCTTGTAAGAGTTCTATTTTTAGTTTTTTTGAGAAGACTCTTCACTGATTTTCATGGTTACTGAACTAATTTGCATTTCTAGCAGCAAAGGTAAAAGTGATTCTTTGCTGTCCTCACAAGGTGATGTTACTGTTCATTTTTACAATTTTATTATTTATTCTTTGAGCATTCCTCACAGTATAATTTTGTCATACACCATCATGTGCTCGCTGGCTAGGTGGTGCTTTGTACATACTTTCCCTTTTATTTACTGGGATATTGTCTAACTTGACCTTGAGCAGATATTGTTTGTGCTGCACCAATGTCTATGAGTTCATAAATATATTATCCCTGCAGTATCTGGAAGATACTTTCTTTGGTGTCATTTCTCACCTCTGGCTCCTACAATCTTTGCACCTTATCTTACACATACATTCAGATCATTGTGGAGAGAATTGTGGTAGTGACATCACTTATAGGTGAGTTCCCATAGTTTCTTCCTGTTTTGCCATGGTCCAGTTGTAGATCTCTATGTCCAGTGCCATCTACTGCAAGAAGAAGCATCTATGCTGAGGGCTGAAGGGTTGAGTGATAAACCAATTTTAGTATAACAATATGCCATTAGTGATCTTTTAATTGTACTGTTATTTATTTACTGTTTTGATAATATTTTTTATTTAAATTTGCAACAAGCTCATTTTTTATGTCTATCCCAATTCCCCCACCATCCAATCCTCCCTTGTCCTCCTCCCAAACACCACCCCATCCCCTTTCTACTGCCCAGGGAGAATAAGGACTTCCATGAGGAGTCTTCAAGGTCTGTCATATCATTTGGGGCAGGGTCTAGGCCATTTCCCATGTGTCTAGGCTGACAGAGTATCCCTCTATGTGGGATGGGCTCCCAAAGTCTCTTATTATACTATTGGTAAATACTAATCCACTACCAGAGGCCCCATAGACTGTCCAGTTATGCTAACAACCAGTTAGCAGTAAAGATTCTGATTGGTATGAGATAAAATCTTAACATTGTTATAATAAGTATTTCCCTTATAGCTAAAAATGTTGTATGGTTTTTCACATCAATATTTTAATGACCGACACCTTAAAGAACTGCCTACTTTATCTCATAATTTTATTGGATTTTTTATTGTTTCTTTGAGACCTTCATTATACACTCCACACAATATTATATAGTATGGTTTACTCATTTTCTTTCTTTTTTATTTATTTATTTTTTTATTTTATCTGTCGATCCCAGTTCCCTCTCTTTCCCTTCCTCCATCCCTGTTTTCATCTCTCCCCCCTCACATGTACCCTGACCACCCTCCCATCTTATCCTCCTCACCCAGAAGGGGTCATCTAAATCTCCTTTTCTATAGGTTGTTTCTTCTCTTCAGTTATCTCCCTGGCTGTGTAAAAGTTCCATAACCTCATGGAATACAATTTTTAAAGAACTTTAATTTCTGGATTGTTGTAATAATTTTCAGAATGACTTTTTCCATGCTTACATCTTCAAGTATTTTCTCTGCTTTAGAGTTTGGACTTTTCATTGCAACTTTATATGTATTTTGTATTAATTATAGTATCAAATGAGAAATAAACTTCTAGTTTTATTCTTCCATATGTAGCTATCTACATTTTTTCAGGACTATTTGCTAAAGAGGCTATCTATTGCCCAGATATATACATATGTAATCCCATGCCATAATTGTATATTTTTCCCTTTATTCTCTATCATATTCCATTGATACAAATATGTGTATTAGTACCAACACTATTTTTTGAATGGCTTCATAATATAGCTTTAAATTAGGTTCAATGTTGCCTAATCGTTCTCTGTCTTCAGTACTTCTTTGACTAATTGAGGTGTCTTGCAGACTTTAGGATTCTTTCCCAAATCTTCAAAACTTATTGTTATCGTTTTATTATGGATTCTTAATACCATACAGTTCACTATTTCTTAAAATCCTTAATCTAACTGTTCCCAATAATTTTTCACTTTTGTCTTTTAAAGCTCCATCAAGAATTGCTACTTAGTTTTTTCACTTAATATTATTTAGTGTTTATATATGAACACAACTAACCTGAACTATCACTTCAAGCCTACTACTATGTTAACCTACTCAGAGTGTTATTTATCTTTTTGTATTTTTATCATGGTAGTAAGCTAATTAAAAAACATACAATATTTTGAGCCACTAAGCACAAAGATATCTTTCAGTAGCTTCCAAATATGTGTTTTGTATAGTATAGCAGCAAGTTTCAAAGGAAGAGATAATACATTATATTATTGTCATTGTATTAGATAAAGACATTGTGGCTTAGAAACATTATACATTTACTTAAAGTTACATAGGTTGTATATTCTTCATTTGGGATTCACAATCGTTTATTGTCTTTAGAAATACATCTAACTGGTATTTTGCATTTCAACTTGTTTCTTTATTAAGTTATTTTGTTTTGTAAATGCAGATCAAGTGCACAAAAGTTTCCTGATGGGGTAGTGCATGCTTTTAAACCCACCACTATGGAAGGAGAAGCATGCTAAGGTTATCAGTTCAAATCCAGTCTAGTCGATTTAAGGAGTTCCAAGATACACAGGGCCACCTTGAAACTATAGCTCAAAAAATTAACAGAAAACAAACAACAAAAATTTTAAGTAAGAGAAAATTCTGTTATCCTGACTATCTCTTTTTCTTACATTTTCTGTCATGCTATGCACAGTGTAGCTTTTGTTTCCAACTGAAATGTCTGTCTCAAATCCCACAACAAATCAAACAGTAACTCTAAAGTTATTGAGCTGTATAGACAGCTGACATGTCCTCTGTAGGTCTTCCTCTATAACATCTTTCTATTTTTCAGGATCGTTTTCCTCTGAGTTAGAAAGCCTGAGTGCAAAATCTTAGTACTCTGTTTCATTCCAACCTTTTTTGCCCAATGTTTACTACATACCTCTGCTAAATTACCTACTGGAAATGATGGCTCACCTAGAGAATAAGTTATCTCTCTCTCTCTTTCTCTCTCTCTTTCTCACACACACACACACAACACACAAACACACTTGCCCTTCACATCTTTCTACTCATCTTCTCTATAGTATGATATATAGTCACTCTATCTAGCATTATATATACAGTATAATGTATGTAATCCTTACCATTTTTCATTTGTCCATTCCTTATCTACATGTGTTTGAATGCAGTTGCCACTTCCAGAATGGCTTTTTTTCTTAGCCTCATCTGTACTGTACTGTACTTGGGTCCTCCAAGATTCAGTTTATATCATCTTCACTGTAACCTTTTTATGACGCTGATGCACTAATTAACACCTTTAACCACTTTGCTCCTTTTACCCTTTCAGAATCTTTCATCTTTGATGGCCACCAACAAATATGAAGTCTGATCTGTCCTTGCCAGGAAAATCCATATGTGACTTTCTGGTGAGTTTACTAAATTCTCTAATGTCAGTTTGAATGTGGTGTAAAATCATTGCACTAATATCATATAAAAGTATATTATAACATTAAGAACAGTGGTAGCATGAATATACTCTGACATAGTATATACACTAAAATTATTAGAGATTGTAATACTTTCCAACAAATGAAAGACTTATTCTTACATCTACCTTATTACAAATTTGTATGTTACAATTATTCTTTTATCCAGTTCATTTTATGGTGAATGTTTCTTCAATTTTGTGGTACAAATAAAAAAAATCTGTTTACATTGTTTCAAGTTCCAAGTACTCTGAAATATATAAATTATAATTTAGTATGTGGTTGTATGTGAGAGTCAAACAAAAATGCTAAATTAGGGGGTACAGTTAGGGGCTTTGGGGCAGGTTTAAGAAGTGATAGTGGTTGTCAGGTAGTGTTTTAATTATGTTCATAGCAGGTTTATTAGTAATAGCTAGAAACTAGAAACTAACTAGATGTCCATTTACTGAAGGAAGTATAAAGAAATTGTGGTACATTTATACTCATTATCACTATGCTGTTATAAAAAAAATAAAAAAACATGGCATCATGGAATTTGCTTGCAAATGCATGGAATTAGAAAAGATTACCTTAAGTGAGGTAACCCAAACTGTGAAACACAAAACATGGTATGCACTCAAGTGAGTGTATGTGGATATTAGTCATAATGTAAATGATAGCAATGTTTAGTGCACAGACCTAAAGAATATAGGTGCCAAGGAAAGCTCGAGATCATGAATCTCATTATGATGGAAAACAGAATAGACATCACAGGTGGACAGTTGAAGGACAGGGGAAGAGTTAGTGATGTGAGTTTCACAGATAAGGTCAGAGGAAGTTGAAGGGTGAGAGTACTGGGAAAGACAACTGGAATCAGGCATTTCCAAGATGAGTTTGAAACCTATTGCAATAGAAAATCCCAGGATCCTATGATGGTGACCCACAGCAATGGGAGGTATGGAGATTGATCTGGCCATCTCCTATAGCCAAGCAAGACTTCCGGTGGAGATGCTGGGACCCCAACCCAGTTGTAAAACCGATGAGCTACAATTTATCTTGCCAGAAAGATATGCTTGGGAAAACGTGGCAAATAAATTGTTACAGTGGCCAACTAACAACTGGTCCATGTTGAAATCTATGGCATGAGAAAGAGTTAAGTCCTGCCTAAGGGCAAGAATCCAAGTAATAGACAGCCCAGAGACACAGGATAAAAACCAAACATGAGTGGTAAACAAACAAATAAACAAAACACTCAATGAAATGATTCCTAATACTATTCTGTTATATGCATAGATCATTGCTTCTTGCAGTTATCATTAGAGAGGTTTCATGCAGAAAATGATGGAAACAGATACAGAGAACCACAGCCATTAATTAGGCAGACCTTGGGCAACCCTGCAGAAGAGGAGGAGAAAGGATTATAGGAGCCACAGGGGCTTAGGACAGCACAAGAAAACCCACAGAATCAACTAACCTAAGCTCATAGGGGTTCATGGAGATAGATGAGAGTTTGCATAGAACTGACCTTGGCCCTGTTTACGTATGTTACACTTGTATAGCTTGGTCTTCTTGTGGGACTCCTAACAGTGGGAGCAAGGGCTGTCTCTAACTTGGGACTCGTTCCTTCTAACTATGTTTCCTAATCTGGCTTTAATAGGAGAGGAGATGCCTAGTCTTATTTCAACTTAGTGTGCTATGGCTGGATGAAATACATGGGAGAAAAGAGGAAGAGCAGATGTTGAGAGTGAACTGGTAGGAGAGAAGGGAGGGAAGGGAAATTTTGTTTTGATTGGGAAAATTAATTAATTAACTAATTAATAAAACACAAATTAAGTGAAGTAAATAGTATGTTTGAGAGTTGCATATTTTAGGGAGTCATGCAAATAAAGCCACAATCTGAAAATATTGGCAGAGTTCAAAACCCCATCTAACAAAAAACCAATGGGGAGATTTTTAGGTAGCTTCAGCTTTCTTTGCAAGACCATAAATTGTCACCACCAGATTTTAGGGAATCAGACACAAATGCAGAAACAAACAAAATGTGCTGTGGGTTCCAAATCAGGATCCTTAGAAATTTTAGTGAAAGAGAAAGTATGAAAAGTCTGAAGAGTCAAATATTTGAAAAATAAAATGCATGGCATAAACACCCATGACATAGGTAAACCTGCCTCCTGTGACTGTTCACTCACTGTATCCCTTGTCCCTTTCTAAGCGTGACTATGGCTTTATAGGAAAATGACTGTGTGTGACTTAGAACTATGATTCCTGCTTGAGCTTTAATCATCAGGTGCCTTTTATTTCTTGTTACTAAACAAAAACCAACCAATGCAAATAGTGCCATTTCCACAAGGTGGTTACCCCTGTCACCCCAACACAGAAATTCAACCAGGCATTGCATCTTTATAATAAAGCTACAAGGCATGGAAGATTTATCCATGAACATAATTCACTCTCTGGCTAGCTACAGGGAGCTTATGACCTCTTTTGCACTATATGTAATGTGAAACTATTCTTGATCAGAATCACAAATGACTACAGATAGGCTGTTTACATAGCAGCTGCTAGACAAGTGCAGTGGGTTGACCTGACTTATTCTTTCGCTTGTATATTACTTTAAAGTTATCCCAAACCCAATTACCTGCATCCAAATATTTCATGTGTTTTATAAAAGCATTGTTCTGGTTGTTATTGACAGTCAATTGTCCTTCATGACCTAAGTTCTAGAAGTGGCCGGCAACAAATGTACTTTTCTCAGTCATGATGCATTCAGAATTCTTCCTCCTTATGAAAACTGAGAATTCCTCTCTAAGCCAAGAATTTTATGCCACAATCTTCATTACTATAGAATAAGTTATCCAGTGATAAACAAGCCAGTATTGCTCTAACAAATTTCTTGTTGGCTCATACTATTTGCTTATTGGCTGCATTAAAATGTAGCACATCAGAATGAAAACTTAAGCCAAATCTAAAGTGCAGATAGAGATTGAATAAATAAATGCATATATATATATATATGTGTGTGTGTGTGTGTGTGTGTGTGTGTGTGTGTGTGTGTGTGTACGCATGCATGTTTTGGGGCAAAACTCGATGATAAATATTTGCAATGAATACATGAACACTCCTTGTTTTTTATTTTTCATTTTCTAACTCCTTGTTAAATACAAGAGGGTCCAAATCTCAGTCAGTTTTGGAACTAGTGTGATTTGATATTAGACCAGGCATACTAAGCTTATCTGTTCCTCTTGTCTATGCTTCACTTTGACCATTCATTCAATGCATTATAATTTGTATTAATGAGCTTTCAATTTCATCTTTATTCCAGCTCCTGGTTTTATAATCTACTTTACAACAGCTGTTACTATTTCACTAGGTTGCTATCTGCGAAATAGTAGGCATTCAATAAAGGGTCATTGATTGAATAATATATTGCAACAAATAAAGAACTGGATAATTCAATTACAGTAGGATTGCTCATTAATAAATCTGTGGTCTATTCTTAAATGCTACCCTCAGCCTTCTGGCAGTAGCCACAACATAAGAGTTTTATTTGGCTGGAAGCAGATGATATAAATGCAGTGTGATTTTTTACCATGTGATGATATGAGAAAAGGGAAATAAAATGTCACCAGTTTCTACTTCATTACATTTGGAATTTGTGATCATTCAAAATATTCTAGCCATAGGCTACTGTTAATAACATGGCAAACAATTGAGTCACAGTATAGAACAAAAAGAAAACTAAAACCCCTAGAAAGAAACACATTAATTATAATATGCCAGCCGATGTTGCTGATTAAAAACAAATTTGAATTGAGTGCATCTAATTTGAAATACATTCTCTTTAACAATTGAAAGGAAAAATGTCTTGTATTCCTTCTCAAATAAGAGTTTTCATCTAATAGTAGCAGATATTTCTTTCATTCCTAATGGTACTTTGTATAATCATAGAGCTGCATTAGACATTACAAACAGTGTAACACAGCCTCATTTCTGTAGATGTGAAAATAGAGGTCAATTGAGGTAATTTATGTGACAGAACTTATTAATATCTAAAACTGGTTTCCCAATCTTAGAATGCCAACTGGTGCATGATACCTCTCTCTTCTCATTAAAGCAAATTGCTTAAATCATAACACAGTCACCTTATTTTGAAGAAAAAATTATAACTTTTGCCCTATATTTCATAATCTATAAAATATAGAAATTACATTAACTGGCCAAATCTAAAATTATAACATACTTTAAAATTAGGTCATTTTATATTTTGATACCACTGGATATTTTTGTAGCTTCTGTGCTCTAATGTTCTGGGAAATTTTGATTTTATTCTGACAAAGTTTGCTAGAGTTAGAGGGCAGAACTAGCCACTAGTTGACCAAAATAAGCATAGAGAATTGGAGAACTGTATATAAGTAGGAGACGGGAAATAATAAGATGAGGCAGGGAGAGCATCTTGAGCCTTTTGATGGAAGGATTGGAAGAGGTAGGAAGTCACTGGTGGCTGATCACCTGCTTCTCTGATCTTTCTGGTTCTTACCCTGATATCTGACTATTGAGTTTTCATTTATAAAGAAAAATTAGTAAAGGCTTCTAGTTTTCTTTTTTCTGGTACTATAATAAACCTGCTAAAAGAAAGGCAACAGGAGGTGTCTGGAGGGGGTAGAGGTACAATGTGTTCAACGGAGGCTGGGGTTGGGTAGACTGGATCAAAATGCTTTGTATCAATTATACTATTCTTTCCTTTAGGAGTTTTTTAGGTATGATCTGACATTTCATCCCAGAATAACAAGAAACACATTGCAACCCCTACCATGGACATCATGTCTTGTTTTGTAATTTTCTTAAGCAAGGTTCATTCCTACCAGATGGGAAATATCATATACTGACAATAGATGATATATCATAGCAAAAATTTTAATAACTCTGTAGGCTAATGGTGTCTCTTCTTATAAATCACTCCCTATTTGTAAAATGAAGAGGCAAATTTCATAAATACTTACTTTTGAATTGATATATTTCATTAATTAACCTGTTATAATTTCAAGTAAAAAATTCATGGGAGATAAGAAAAAAACAAGTATTCATTCTACTTTTTCATATTTACTATAAGATGAGCTTTTGGATTAAAAAACAAATGAAACTTTATCCTCCACATCCTCTCTGACATAAACAGTCATTGGTGTTTTTTATTTTAGCCATTCTGAGAGGAGTAAGATGGTATCTCACAGTTGTTTTGATTTGCATTTCCCTGATGGCTAAGGATGTTGAGCACTTTCTTAAGTGTCTTTCAGCCATTTTTGATTCCTCTATTGAGAATTCTTTATTCAGTTTTGTACCCCACTTTTTAATTGGAAAATTTGGTGTCATGGTGACAAGCTTCTTGAGTTCTTTGTATATTTTGGAGATCAGCTCTCTATCAGATGTGGGGTTGGTGAAGATATTTTTTCATTCTGTGGGCTGCTGTTTTGTCTTATTGATTGTGTCCTTTGCTTTACAGAAACTTCTCATTTTGAGAAGGTCCCATTTATTGTCAATTTCAGTGTCTGTGTTACTGGTGTTATTTTAAGGAAGCGGTTTCCTGTTCCTCCAAATATCTCTTCTAAGATATTCAGTGTGGTTGAATTTATGTTCAGGTCTTTGATCCATTTAGTCTTCAGTTTTGTGCATGGTGATAGCTATAGATCTATCTGCAGTCTTTTACACTAGCATCCAGTTGTACTTGCACAATTTGTTAAAGATGCTTTCTTTTTTCCATTGTATATTTTAGCTGCTTTTTCAAAACTCAGGTCTTCATAGATGTGTTAGTTCATATCAGGGTTTTCAATTTGAGGCCTCTGGTCTACCTGTTTATTTTTGTGCCAATACCAAGCTGTTTTCATGACGATAGCTCTATAGTAGAGCTTAAAATCAGGGACAGTGATGCCTCCAGAATTTCTTTATTGTACACGTTTGTTTTGGCTATCGTGGGTCTTTTCTTTTTTCCATAGAAAGTATTGTTCTTTCAAGGTCTATGTAGAATTGTGCTGGGATTTTGATGGATGTTGCATTAAATCTGTAGCTGTTGTTGGCAAGACTGCAATTTTTACTATGTTGATACTTCCTATCCATGAGCATGGGATATTTTTTCCATCTTCTGTTATCTTCTTTAATTTCTTTCTTTAAAGCACAAAGTTCTTGCTATACAGGCCTTTCACTTGTTTGGTTAGTGTTATCCCAAGGTATTTTATGTTGATATTTATGTTGTCTTGTCACTGATTATAGAGGAATTACATTGAGTTTCTCTCCATTTAGTTTGATTTTGGCTGTTGATTTATTGTATATTGCTTTTATTATGTTTAGGTATGTTCCTGTCATCCCTGATCTCTTCAAGACTTGTAACATGAAGGGATGTTGGATTCTATCAAAGGCTTTTTCAGCATCTAGTGAAATTATCAGATGTTTTTTCTTTTTCTGTTTTTTTACATGGTAGATTACAGTGATAGATTTTCATATGTTGGACCATCTTTGCATCCCAGGGATGAAGCTTACTCGGTCATGGGGAATGATTTCTCTGATATGTCCTTGTATTCAATTTCTAGTACTTTATTGAGTATTTTTGCATCCATGTTTATGAGGGATATTGGTCTGTAGTTCTGTTTCTTAGTTATGTCTTGGATACAAAGGTAATTGTAGCCTCGTAAAAAGAGTTTGGCAGTGAACCTTCTGCTTCAATTGTGTGGAACAATTGGTATTAGCTCTACTTAGAATTTTTGGAAGAATTCTGCACCAAAGCCATCTGGTCCTATGCTTTTTTGGTTTGGATACTTTTGATGACCGCTTTTACCTTGTTAGAGTTTATAGGTCTATTTAAATTGCTTTTCTTTTCTTGATTTAATTTTGGTAATTAATACCTATCCAGAAATTTGTCCATTTCCTTTTAATTTTTTAATTTTGTGGTATACAGTTTTCCAAAGTATGATCTGAAAATTCTCTTGATTTCTTCAGTGTCCGTTGTTATGACCCCCTTTTCTTTTCTGATTTTGTTGATTTTTATGTTCTCTTCCTGCTTTTTGGTTAGGTTGGATAAAGTTTTGTCTACCTTGTTGATTTTCTTAAAGAACCAACTATTTGTTAAACTGATTCTTTGTATGGTTTTCTTTGTTCCTACTTTATTGATTTCAGCTCCCAGATTGATTATTTCCTGGCCTCAACTCCTCTGAGATGAGTTTGCTTCTTTTTGTTCTAGAGCTTTCAGTTGTGATGTTAGTTCTCTAGTGTGACTATTCTCCAATTTCTTCATGTGGGCACTTAATGCAATGAACTTTCCTTTTAGTACTGCTTTCAAAGTGTCCCATATGTTTGGGTATGCTGTGTCTTCATTCTCATTGAATTCTAGGAAACCTTTAATTTCTTTCTTATTTCTTCCTTGACCCAGTAATGGTACAAATAATTGAATATTGTTCATTTCCATGAGTTTGTAGGGTTTCTGCAATTTGTGTTGTTGAATTCTAACTTTAAAGTATGATAGTCTGATACGATACAGGGGGCTATTCCTATTCCATTTTTTTTTTTATATGTTGAGTATTGTTGGGAAACACACCTCTACTGCTGGTGGGAGGCAAACTTTTACAACCACACTTTGGATCACAGTATGCAGATTCCTCAGAAAAATGGGAATCAGTGTACTATAAGATCCTGAAATTCTATTCTCAGGCATATACCCAAAAGATGAACATTCATGCAACAAAAAAATCTGTTCATCTATGCTCATAGTAGCATTATTTGTAATAGCCAGAAACTAGAAGCAATCTAGATGTTCTACAACTGAAGAATGGATAAAGAAAATGTGGTACATTTACACAATGGAATACTACTCAGTGGAAAAAATTGAATCTTGAAATTAACAGGCAAATGGATGGAACTAGAAGAAACCATTTTGATTGCGAGCCCTCATCCAGTAGCTGAGGGAAGCAAAAGCAGACACCCACAGCTAAACACTCAGCCGAACTCCTGGAACCCAGTTGTAGAGAGGGAGAAGTAACAAGCAAATTGATAAAGACCAAGCTGGAATAACCCACAGAAATAGCTGACCTAAAGAAGTGGAAACTCATGAACCCCAGACTGGTAGCTGGGAAACCAGTATGTGACTTTCCCAATCCCCTGAAATATGGGTCTAAGTTAGGTGGCCTGGGAAGTCTATGGAGCTTCTAACAATGGAACAAGGATGTATCCCTAGAGCAGGAAAGAATTTTAAGAGCTAATTGCTCATGGAGTGATGACATAGGGGAGGGCCTAGGCTGTACCCTGAATGATTTGATAGACTTTGATGATCCCTCATTGAAGGCCTCACCCTCCCTGGGGAGTAGATGTGGGATGGGATAAGGGGACCTGTGGGGGGCATGGGATGATGGGAAGGAGCAGGTACTGGGATCTATTCATAAAGTAAGAAAAATATTACATATAAATTAAGAAAAAATAAAATTTGTATTAGTATACATTTTTGGGGAAATTGTTTCCTTTAATTTTTTTTTTTACTTTTCTACTTTATCTTTGTTGTAGCTACATATTTTAATTAAATCTATGGCCAAACAATTGCTTAAAGCTTAATAATAACATTTAGTATTTTCCTTTATGTAAACATTAAAAACAACATTGTTAACATTTGTTGTAATGGAGTATATTAATTCTTGTCCATAGATGTGAGTCACTTCCAATAAAAGATTAAAAAAAAAACAACACAAAGTTAAGGGTTTCTTAAATGGTTCAGCAGCTCTGAGAACGGATTCCTCTTCCTGTAGATCTCAGCTTGATTCTCAGTACTCATGTAGAAGCTCACTTTCTATACTCCATTTCCAAGTATTCTTCTGTCCTGTACAGGCCCATACAGGCATTGCCCACACGTGATAAGACAGACAAATATGTAAGCTACATGCCCATACACAAAATGATGAAATAAAAAAGTAAAAATCTCAAAATTATTTGCAAAATTAAAAGTTAAGAGAAAATGCTATAATCAAAATTACACTGAAAATACTTAAAGATCTAAAATGGTATTATAGTAAGAGTGAGCTGATTTAATGATAGGATGATTTATGTGCTATATGTTTGTACAGCTTATGCTATAATAGGTTTGTTTGCACTAGTATTATTATAGATGCATAAATTATGATTGCATATATAATTATGTAATTTTGTAATATGATTGATTAGTTTATTGTGTAATGACAAATTTGTATCAATATTATGACTGTGTGGTCAGCATTGTGCAGGTGTTGTATCCTTATCTGAAATATCTTTGTGTGGTTCATAGTTGTAATATCTTTTTGCTTAACAGAAAATCATTCAAAATAGTATTTTTTTCCATTACTTGGAATTAAATAATTCCCTGAACATGAATTATATGTTGACACAAAATGCATTTATTTTCATGAAAAATAATGTCAAATGCATCAATGTGAAATTATGATATACAGACTGAAGTGTTTGTGGTTGAATTTAAACCACCTTCAAGAAATTTTTTATTTTAAAGCTCTTAAAGTTGTGGCATCAATTAAAGAATTTCCAGAGCTAAGATTTCCTACTCTGTGGCTACAGAGATGGTTGAAATTCCATCAAGGTCAAGTCTGTGGTTAACAGAACAAGAGTGGAGGCCATCAAATCCCTTGTTTAACCCCTACACATTGGAATGTTTATGAAGTGAGGAAACCTGCTTTATTGAAGAGTCTGCAGACATGAGTCAAAGTTCTGTGCATACAACCAGCTGTTTTCTGGAAATGCCAACCTACTGTCACTTGGATGAGGACAACAATAGGTACACCTGCCTCCCTGCTTTTGGGCACTTCCTTTTTCTTTGGTTTACTCCTAAATTAAAACAAAAATGAACTGTACCCTTTCTGGCCTTTGGAAGATCTTTACAGTTCAGTTCTTTCATGTTCTCTGTTGTATGATTTCTTTTCTGTTTTCTTCAACTATTCTGCCTCTGGCTCCTTCAAGTTTTAAAGCCATAAAAAAAATTGTGTCACAGCCCACATAAGTGACATATGCCACATTCTCTATCAAAACATTTGTCATTCAGATAGCACAAGACTTTAATAAGTAGATTAGAAGAAAAGACACTTCTGGGTTGTGTGTGATTGACTAATTTGTAGAGATCATGTACATTTTACCCTCCCTGTGCTTAAAAACTCTGCTTTCTGGAAATCAGGAAAAAAAAATTATCTGAGTGTCCAGTGGTGGCATACTCATCTCCCATGATTTTCAAAGTTGAGAAAGTTACGGGGAGGTTTCTTGGGAGAACAAGTAGGCCACTGAAATCAATAATTAGAATGTAAAAGTTGTTGAGTTCTAAGATTGGTTCTTATGCTGAGTAGTGTTCTAAGATATGGACAACAGTTAATTTAGAAAACAAAAGTCCACTCATCCATGTTACCTCTGGCTGACTGACAACATGCTTATATTGTGTTCACTCTGATATAGTTGAGAGATTGCAATAAACTAATTTTGAGGATTGCAATCCAAACATTCTGAAGAACAATTTATGTGTGGGTGAAGCTATTCAGTCACAAACTCTCTCCTGGAACATAGAGAATCCCTTTGATTACTACTGAAATCCAGGTGAAAGCAACATACTGTTCCATGGTTACTTTCTGGTGGTTGATTTATACATGTTTCCTATACTGCTCAGCACATATGATGTTCCCAATAAATATTAAAATAAATAAAATTAAAACAATGTTATGATGAAAAAATACATGGATTTCATGTCAACTGATATTTCATGCATAATAAATAAAATACTGTTACTTCAAAATATTCCATGTATATATACATTTACATATATATATATGTGCACGCGGGCGCACGCACACACACACACACACACACACACACACACACACATATCTTCTTGTTTTGAGTGCTTGTCACACAACAGGTGGTTGCATTTGACAATGGTATGAAAACTATAGGCAATGGAGCCTGATTGCTTGAAGTGGTTTCTTGGGACTGGGGAGAAACTTTAATTTCTCTAGCACAGTGGTCCTCAACTTTCCTAATGATGTGACCCTTTAATAACTTTCTCATGTTGTGGTGACCCCCAATCATATAATTATTATTGCTATTTCATAATTGTAGTATTTTACTGTTATGATTGTTTTATAAATATTTGGGGGGGCATAGAAGTTTACCATAGGGGTTGTGACCCTAAAGCTAAGAACTGCTAACTGGAAGCCATTCGGTTTTCTATTTCATATTTGCTATGATGAGAACTGTTGCTTTCATACATTCCTGTCACCATGGGCTCTTGTGTTATATCATTGCTTCTATGATAAAAGAAAAACTCCCAAAGTGATGGACTCTCAGACAGGCTTTATTTTTACAAGCAAGGTATCACCACTAATGCCAGAGACTGAAATGTTTATTTTTAAAATATAACTTGGATAGATTCTTAACCATGATATGTGGAATATTGGAGGGTAATTCAGCACAGATAAAAGTGGTCTAAAGATTATTTCACTAGCAAATATTTGAAAGACTAAAATTTTTAAATTCTTCTAAATGAGGAATATATATCTGGGGGTTGGGAGGCCTAATGGGTGAGTGTAGGCCTAATAGGTGAGGTGGCAAGAATTATGAAGTACACAGTATCAGAGATCTCCTCTGCCTTGCTAGAGCAGCATTCAGACCATCAACAAGTCCTCATATTAGAAGATCAGATACAACAAGAGTTAAGAGGAAGGGGAAGTTACTGTTATAAAATATTAAGCATCTACATTGATGTGTGTTTGGTTCGGATGTCAATAAGACAAGAAGACATCACTTTTGTGCCAAATACATGAAACTCCAGATTTACAGGAAGAGGAGAAAGGGAATGAATACTAAATACTGGGATCTATTAAATCAGGCTTTCCACAGAAGATGATAGGGTGGTTTACATATTGAGTCTTCTTGCAGATAACTTAATCATCTGGACATGAATAGTAAAATTAGGAAACACGTTGGTGGCAAATTTAATTTCTCATAAAGTAATGAAGTTGCTACAGGATTTTGGCACTCCCTAGATGATAGATATGCACACTATTTCAATACAATTTTGCAATGGCTGCAGTAGAACTTCATTATTTTTGAATTGATTTTGCCATAATACCTCAAATCATTACTTTCCCTTTATCTTGTTGTCTGCTTGGAGATTTTTTCTATGCCTATTAGCATGTTCAGAATTGAAAAGAATATAAGATGTGGAAATCAGAAATGATAAATATATTCCTACTTCAGATCTCATTATTTTTTGATGAGAAATAAAGGTAAAAATTAGCAAATTCCTAAGGAAAATGCTCAGCAGTTAATGGACTTGCCCATTAGGGAAGAGGATCAGAGTTTGGAATCCTAGAATTCCTGAAAGTTCAAGGTGGGCATGACAGCCTGTCTTTAATCCTATATGCTGAATATACAGACAAATCTTAAGAGCAAGAAAACTAGGGACACTAGCTAAATTGGTAAACTATAGCTGTGATTGAGAGGCTCTGATGCAAATGATAAAGTACATGAGCTACAGATGGTTAAATTCTCTTCAGCATCCACATAAACATGTGCACTTGTAAATGCACAGTCACTTATACACAGGTTCATGTGCATATGATATTCATATACCACACATACACAGGTGTATACAAATAGACATGAAAGAAAAGTAAGTTATCTATATTATGGAAATCATCTTGCATCAAAATTAAATTCTAAAATATTTCAAATCACTATACAGAAAACTTTTTATTTCTGAGAGGGAGCTTCTCTGTGTCTCAATATATGACCTGGATCTCAACCTATTGACATGGATACCCTTTAATTTGAGAATATTTGCCTTCTTCTGCCTCCTGAGTGTTGGGATGAAAGGCTAAGATGTAAAAGTTTTGCCTGAATGTATGCAAGTACAGCACATGCATACAGGGACTATAGGTGACACTTAGAGAGTGTTAGGTGGCTTGAATCGGAGCTACAAAGAATTATGAACTGCCATTTGGATGTTGGAAAAATATCCTAGGTCCTTTGCAAGAGGAGTCATTGCCCTTAACAGCTGAGCCATCTCCCCTCTAGGAAACTTAAATGATTACATGATATATTGCCAATTAGATGGTTGTGTATTCTGATATATACTTTTAAGTAAATAAAATAATGGCCCACAATTGGTAATTTACTGCCTTCACTGTGGTGATTTCTTTATTCCAAAATAATTCAAAAGCATTTTCATGGAATATCCATTTCCTGCTTTTAAATACTTCACCTTAATAAAACTGTATGAGGTAAAGGCCACTAAGTTCACATAGCTTCCTGTCCAAGAAGGGCTATGAATTGAGACCCATCTAAAAGGAAAGTGAAGAAAGTGTAGAAGGAGGTAAGAAAGAATAACTATATTTTACTCTAAAAGACCTCAATACAAATCAACAACCTAAGAAAGACAAAAAAAAATGTAAATATACTTTGATTTTAAATAGAACATAAAAGTGAAAGGAAACACAAATTTGTTTCTAGACTTCTTGATGTTTTACACTTCCTACTTTTTCCTTGATACATTTGTAACTGAATATGAACATCACTGCACCAAGGGGAAAAAAAACCTAGGTGGAATAGTGGAATACTTCCTGTACTTGCCTGGACTAAACTTCTGAATATCTCCTAATTTCTTCTTATACCTGAGAATTTAGGCATGTATTATCAGTCCTAGGTGCAAAACACATTTACAAACCAGGCTTGATTAATATGGGTGATCAAATTTTCACTCTTTTCTCAGAAAATTAGAACATTCTTGAAAAAATTGACATTTAAAATCTATTTTTGTTCAAGAATGAATAAAAATATTCACATGTTGCAAAACCAAAAGATCCACTTATTTGTGCATTTAATATGACATGTGCATGTACGTGTTTATTGCCCTATGTTATAAGATGCTGGCTTTGAATGCATGGGGATTCACCTTCTCCTGCCTCTTGAATGCTGAGCCTATACAATAAATTCTACCCTCCAGGAACTTCATTGTTTTTTGCAGATTTCTCCTACACAATTCTCCCATTCTTTCTGTGAAACCTGACATTATGATTGCCTGAGGAAGAATCGGAGAAGTTGTTTTAATGATCTTAAATGCACAAAGAACAGGCAGATAATTTATTATTATCTGAGATCAGAATTTGCCTTAAGGTTGTATGATGTTGCTTAGTCTTAATGTAACATTTAAAGAAGCATTTGTCTACCCTTCAATTGTAAGGTTTTTTTTTTTTTTTTTTTAAATTGGGTTTTAAAATTTTAAAGGTTGTTAATAATAAATTCCCCACAGCAGGTCTATTGCCAACCACAGATGCTGTCTTTCTCAGTGCTGTTGTTGAAGTACTTTATAATTAATTACAAAATTAACTAATTTTCAGAAACAGTTTTGTTTTTATATCTGATTCATTATTTCAGATTATGAATCTATGTACAATGCATAAAACACTATGAGAAGGCCCAGTGAAGAAAAGATATGGGACAGTATAAATATGGAGCTAGACACACTAATGAAATAATTGTGATAACCAAGTATTTTCTTATGCAGGGGTATTATCTTTTATCTCAAGTTTGATGCCATTTTTAAAGTTTTGACATTGAGTTCTTTTCTCTCTGTCTGTAATGGTATAAACTAAAAATTAAATTGTACACTCAGGTTTAGAAATAAGAATTCTGAAGGGTTGGGAGGAGGAAAAGAATGGAAGATTATGAGTAAAATGAGAGTAGGAAGGAATATTTTGGTTATTTAAATATTCCTGCAGCAGAATATGACCATTTATAAATAGATGTATAGATGATAGGTAGATGATGTTTTATAATTAGAGAGAGCCCAAGAAAGGGATAGGTTTGTGTGGGTAGGACATGGGAGATTGTGGAAGGAGTTGGGAGAAGAGAAATAGTGTTCAGAATATATTATATGGAAAATCTTTTAAAGTGTAAAACACTTTACCTTATTTTTGTGTGACATCACATAAATATTTAATAAATAAATATATTTAATATATATATCCCCTTATGCTATTATTAATATATTTGATTTTTAATGCAAAATAATTATTCTCAAACACTAAATAGAAATATTGACAGAAAAAAAACTTGGCTATTATCGTCTCTACAAATTATTTTACATAAATATTATGTATGAATTTAAATTATTTTATGTTAAATTAAGTGTGGGGAAGGGTCATTTCCTTGATTACTGACACATGTGGGAGAGCACTACTCACTGATGGTGGTTCCATTCCTGGCTGTGTGTTCCTGATGCATAACAAAAGTAAGTAGGGTGAGCTGAGCCATAGACATAACTCAGTAAAACTACTCCTTCATGATCTCTGCTTCTGTTTCAGGCTCCTGCCTTAATTGCTCTCATCAGCTTGTAGCTTTTAAGTCAAAGAAACACCACCACTAAACTCAGTTTTTATCAATGTGTTTACCATAACAGTAGAAGGAAAACATAGGTAGCCTTCAAGAAAGTGAGTGTCAGTCTTCTGCAAAGTCCTCAGCCCTAAATGAAAATGCCAAATGGGCAATACTAAATTAACTCAACAAGAAATAAATGTATGAAGAAAAGGCGATGAATTTGAAAGGGGACGGGCAAATTTATACTTAGGAGGAAGTGAACGAGAATATAAATAAAGTATAAAATAAACAAATGTATATATATTTAAACCAACACAGAGACTACTACCATAAAGAGTAACATTGTATGTGATATATTTTACTACCTCTACTTTGAAATTTCTAATATCTTTGAGGAATTTCCCACAAAAAAATTGGTATTATTTCTTCAGGCTCCAATGTGACTTTCACTAACACATTTTATACTGCAAAAATTACCTTGCATAATCTTTTTTGATTATCCTTTTAGTATCTCTTAGACTATACTTCTTAAAACCCTTACACTAGTAGTAGCATTTATAAATTTCAAACTATTAATTTTCTTTAAATGATTGGAAATACGTCAAAGCACATTCAGTGATTAAAAATTAAAATTATTTTCTTATAAATAGCAAAATGAACAACAAAAATATTAATAGACTGAAAGACAAGAAAAGTCCTGAAAGGCACAGAAAGAAAGCCTGTCATGAATTTCTCATTCCATTTTTGCAATTTCCTAGCTACTCTTGGAAGTGTTTGAGTCTTCAATACTATGTTATCCATTTCTAATACTAGCATGTTCAATATGATGACTCTTCTTGGTTGTTATCAGCTCATGCCAAACTCCTGTGGAGGTGTTAATTTTTATTTGAGTCTTCTAATTTCCCCAGATTAGAAAAGTAGGAAACAAACAACAATAGTTAAGCGATTAAATATTAATCATTTCCAAGAGATTGTATTATAAAGTGACTTCTTTAATCCATATATAGGTGGCGAGGCCCTATCAATTAGCACAATCAGAATTCCAGAGATTAAAGAAGTGTTACCTTCCTTATAACCCTACTAGAAGGTTTTTCTTTATCCTAAGGCTGTTAACATTCAAAGATACACAGAATGTTTTTATGAAGAAAATATCACACTAAAATATGATTCTTGAAAAATATAATAATGCTTATTGCTTACTCTTTTGTCCAAATTTAAGAATTTCATTTTTTTTATAAATTCAAACCTTCAGTTGCCATATACAGAATTCATTATAACACAATAAGGAATATGTGTGTGTGTTTATTATATACACGAATACACAAATATACATTCTTGTCAACACAACCTAACTTACATTAATACAGAAGAAGAAACTTTTCAGTTCATTTTATATATAATCTATTTTCATGATTTTTCTATTTTAATACATATCTTGATATTATTTGAGAAATTCCTATGTAGCAGTTTGATTTTTTTTGTCACTCTTCCCAATTTATCCTAGATTCACTCCCCAGTCAATACTCACCCAACTTTGTATCCTTATTTTTAATATACTTATCCAGTCCAATTAGTTCTGGTTCTATATTTTTGGATGTATGATGATTTTCTGTAGCTTGTTACACACTGTAGGGACTATAACCTTAAATTCCATTACTGCTCTGTTCATAATAGCCAAGGAATGAACGCAGGCTAGGTGCATCTCAACAGGTAAATGGAAAATTAAAATAAGGTTCATTTAAACAATGAAGAAATAGTCAGGAGTTAAAAACAATGAAATTATAAAATTTTTGAAAAAGTGGGTAAATTAACCCATATCCAAAATGATAAGCACACGTATTCTCTCTCTTGTAAATGTTATCTTTGGAACATTAGAGTCAGATGCTTAATTTGGAATAGTCACCGAAGTTCAGAAATGATTAAGAGACATGTGGGTGAGATTTTTCAAGGGAAGAAAGATAAAGAAAAAGGGCTAAATTTGTTTGAAATTGCCTTAGTTGAGGATCATAAAAAAATCCCAAAGTCCGTTCGTATACTTGGGATAAATACTAATCCACTATCAGAGTCACCATAGACTGCCAAGTCCTCTCAACTAACACCACATTCATGGAATCTGGGCTGGTCCTATACTGTTTTATTCCCAGCTATCAGACTGGGGCCCATGAGCTTCCCCATGTTCAGGTCAGCAGGTTCTGTGGGTTTCTCCAGCCCGGTCTTCACATTTCAATCAATGAAATAATGTTTACATTAAAATTTGAGCTATTTTTATCACTCAATTGTTTGATGTCCTTAGACAGATTATTCAACAAATGGGCATTCTGTATCTTTTATGTATGATTTATCTATGACAAAAAATATATATATCCCAAAATATAGTACTGAAAGGTTGGAGAAGTTACGTGAAAGAAATACTAGTTGGGTGTTAGTAATCATTAAGATAACATTATCTTTGTTACAGTAATAAATATTTTTTAAGACTTAGCTGTTATATACATGAGCAAAGCCATTTATAGTAATGACTCTTAAAATCAAAATTATTCCAAAAATATTACCTTTAGGAAATAGAGCATAAAAGAAAAGAAGTTTAATTGTTTATTCTGAACTGATGTTGGTTTCTTAAAATTTCTGAAAATATAAATTAGCTAACCATTTATGTAATAAAGAATCAAATAATTTCTACTAAATTTCTCCTGTGACAGGTCTACCAAAATATTAAGGCTTACAGCTAGATTTTTCTTCTTGATGCTGAGGCAGTTAAAACTATTAATGATTAAAAGACTGATCAATATAATCTGCATAATCAATATGAACCTAGACAGCTAGCCTTGACACTTTTTAGTTCAGATGTAAAAGAAGAAGACACAGAAGACATATAGGGCACAAGAAGCTTGACCTTGCTTTTGCATATTTCAATGTACATGTTACATAAAATGACATCCATGATCCAGAGTCAACACTTCTAATGCTTTAGCTTTAAGTCAGATGTTTATGAATTTTATACAAATTACACATATAGTCTTTGAAGGTCAGATAACATAAATTTCAAGATTATATCTAGAATAACTAATGGATGCTAATATAAAAATACTGTGGTGATAAAGGTGTTCTATGAATACTAAGATAAATGTGTTTATTGTCTTTCGGGGAAAATCACACTATTAGTGAACTCTGTGTTTTTTACTTGTTTTATAAATAACTTAAAATGTGATAATATTTTTCATTGTCTCTGCAAAAAATGAAGTAAATTGCATACAAAATGAGTAGACAAAGTTTTGGGGTATTGGAGAAGAAACAGGAAAAATAAAAGACTGTTTGAGTGCTCAAATAAAACAAACTGTAGTAGGTGTATGTGATACAGGCTTACAGTGCCTCTGTCATTGTGCCATGTGTTGTGGGCATTGAAAGATATTCTATTCCCCAAAATTACTATACTAAGTGTCCACACCCCAAGCCAAATTACTCACTTTTCTCTACTTAATCTTCAGTTACACACAACTGCTAAGTGAAATAATCTGGATTTAGACTTCAGTATCTCAATGAGAGATTTTCTGAGATTAATTTCACAGTGTATTAGGCATCTGAGACTATTCCTTCAAGGGAAACAGCAGGATAGCAAGAAGGAATAAAACTTGGGAAAAAGTTACTTTTGGCTAAGGCACAAAATTAACTGAATTTGTGAATCTATTAGTTGTTGCAGAATACTATTTTAATGATCCAAAGATGCGTAACATTTGCATATGCTGCATTGTTTAATTATGTAAAGATGTGTTGCATTTGTTTTAACTTGTCTGCCTAAGGCACCTGATGGTCTAATAAAAAGCTGATTGGCCAATAGCTAAGAAGTAGAGGATAGGCAGGGCTGATGTGCAGACAGAATAATCAGGAACAGATATCTAGGATAAGGGAGAGAATGAGGTAGAAAGAGAGCGCTGGGGAAAATCAGCCAGGCAGCTGCCAGACAGATAAACATAGAGTATGACTTATAGAATGAAAAACAAAAGGTAAAATACCCAAGGCAAAACATAGACAAAGAGATTTTATAAGACATTCTTTGTCCCTGTTGGCCCTACCGACCTTGAGCCACAAATGAACACATGGGCACTATATTAGTAATAAAATTGTTGGTCCGTGGCTAGGGCCTCTTATTGGCCAGCTCTGTCTTAATTATTAACACATAACTACTATTCTATGTATTTCCATTTAGCCTTGGCTTACCAGAGAATGCCAGGCATGTCCTGTCTTTCCAGTCTCATATAATGTCTCCTCTCTGCCTATATTGCTCAGAATTCTCCTCTTCTCCAGATCCTTCTTATCTTCCTGCATTATTGGCCAAACAGAGTTTAGAATGACCCCTATCAAAGAGAAACACGTTAAATTAAGTGATAACTACTAGTGGGACAAGCATAAGCTAAAGCTCAGTTTCATAACTAATATTAAATTTCTATGTCTTTATTTGGGAGCTAGTTGTTGGTCCCCCAAAAAGCCTGTTAGAATTAGGATCAGAAGTCACGGGAGAATATCTCTCCTTACAAGCTCTTGGTGTCTCATATTCTTTTATAAAAGACCTTATAATTTACTGGAGAGTCTAACATTGTTGTAGCAAAACTACATAGCAGAATTATTTCAGTACTCTTTTGATATTTTTATTAGTTGTTGTTGGCCTGTAAGTTAGCAGGTGACATGAGCACATACAGAGAACCACAGCTAAATATTAGGAGGGACTGAGGGAATCCTGCTGAACAGTTGGAGGATTATTGGAGCCAGAGGGATCAAGGATCAGAAGTACACAACCCATAAAATCAACTAAAAAAACTCATAGAGGATCACAGAAACTGAAGAGGCAGTCATGAGATAAGTCACTGCCTATACATTATGATAATGTAGTTTGGTGTTCTTGTGAGACTCCCAACAATGGAAGAGGGGTACCTCTTACTCTTCTGCCTGTTCTTATGACCTATTTCCTCCGCTGGTCTCCCTGTCCAGCTTTAATATGAGGGGTTTGCCTAGTCTTATTTTTGTGAGCTATGTTGGGTTTTTGATAGCTGTCAGGAGATGGTGTTTTCTGAAGGAAAATGGTGGGCTGTACTTGGCAGAGGAAGGCGATGGCTGGTGAGTTGGGAGATTGGAGGGAAAGAAAACTGTGATCAGGATATTATGTGTGAGAGAGGAATTAACAAAAATATAAATGATTTAGCTATTTATTTCTTTGTTTTTGAGAAAGGGTTTCTTGTAGCTCAAAGGAATCTCCTGCCACCTGAGGTTCATCTTTAACATCACAACTTTATGCCTCCCCCAACAATATCCTGTTGTTACAGTTGCGTGCCACCACATCTGTCTTCTCAATTCATTTGATAAGGAAAGCAAAATTATTTTTAACATTTAGCACCAAGTTTTTCAGATCATTGTCAAACACCTGTCATCTTAGTAGAAAAGAAATTCTATTTAGAAAATTTATATTCAAAATGGCATAATTCACACTTTCCAAAGGCAGTCTACCTGACTATAATCAGATCATAAGATCTATCAAGGTAACTGCATGTCACAATTCCCCAACTAAAATGAAATGTCAGCTAACCACTTACTCCAAGTATAGCATGTATGAGAAATGAAACACTTAGAAGTTTATAAGTGTGGCACCTTAACTACCCATATGAAGAAAGTGATTTCATGTTTTATATTCATATATAATTAAATTTGCCTGTAAAAAGGTAAGTAAAATTGGGTATAAAGTGGAGTCCAGAAATAATAATAGGGTAGTGCATGGTTTCTTCAAATCTTTGTCTCCTGAACACAAAATCCTGAGATGTATAACTTAGAAGGAGACATACAAATATGATTTTCATAAGTACTTACCCATTTACTTTCTGTAAAAGATTCTTCATTAAAGTAACAAATAACCTTAATCTGTTTACTACAAGGGAAAGGAGATTTCAAAACTAATAACATGGTAAATTTTGCATGCTTGATTCACAAAATATATCTGATTTCTAAATAAATAATCAATATTTTAGTAAATGCAATGCGTTTCATATTTAAAATATGTTATAATGAAAGTACTCTTTAGTGATGTATTACTAATATTAGACTAACAGTTTGACTATTGATTTGTTGTGGTGTGTGTGTGTGTGTGTGTGTGTGTGTTTGTGAGTGCACATATGAATGTAAAAGGCCAGCTGATTAAGATGTTGAAAAACCACCTATTAAGGAAATTATATACTATAAAATGTGAGAAAAAAGTTGTAAGTAGTAAGAGCCATTTCCTACTGTGCTTTCTATAAGATAATTCACTGAAGCTATGAGAAATCTATTTCAAAATGTATGTTCAGAATCTCTATATCTCATTGACCCCTGAACCTGAACACAAAACAAGAAGTTAGGTCTAGAAATGTGAGTCAGACCCTGCTCCAGAAGAAGCTAAAGATTCAGCATGAGGCTGCCATGGTGCCTGTGGTCATTTCATGCTCAGTGAGTTTTATAGGGAGGAGAGAGCATTCTATTGTTACAAATATCACCTTTTAATTTATCACTAACATCTTAAGCTGGTTATATAGTAATATATTGATGACTTTTCCACATTAAGGCTTAGAAAAATAGACATATTTGGATTGCAACTGTATTTTGTGAATACTATCATTGAGATTCATGAAAATGGAAACTTTGTCTTCAAATATCTTACTGAATAAACAAATGTATTACGATTTTGACTTGATGATGACCCTTTGATCAAGGGAAATAGGGTCATGATTGACAGGAAATGTACTTTTTCCTGTTTTGGCCAGGTCTATAATTGCATATGCACAGGTTTTTGTTATTCAAATTAGTAGCAGTATTGTTCACAGATCATTAGGAAGAAAAATTAAATCATCTTAGTGGTAATCAAAAATGGAAATATGGTTCTATAATAATTCTATTCTAGCACACACTTTCTCAAAATAGATGATAAAAGCAGAGTCCCAATCTGGAGTCATTGCCAATTAATTGTGCTAATAATAATTTTGAACAAGATTACAGTGAGCTTTTGTTTCCTGATTTGAGCAACATAAACACTCATCGCCATTTTCCCCTGATGCTGTACTACAGAAGACAATTCATTCAAGATAGTTTGTATAATGGGTTAATATTCACAGTCATTTTTATTTGAGTGGTATCACTAACTATAATATAGATAACAATAAAAATTAATGACATTTTTAGTGAATAATTTTAGTCAGTCTTTGAAATGTTTTTAAACAAGTTTAACTTCATCCTTAACTGTCTTTTAAAATATAAAGAAATTGAAACTTAATAGGTAAGTGTAGCTACTTAAATATATATCTTATCTTTGGCTATTGATATCCCGGATGTCACTTGATTTATTATTCTAACGACTTTAACATTAAATATGTCTAGATGTTAGTAAATGGGTAAATTATTTGCCAGAATAAATGGTGAGAATTATTCAAGTAGCATCACTTTCAGCAAAAAGAAAACTCCAAGTATTCAGTCTGCTTTAACTTCCTCCTCGACTGCCCTCTAGTGCAATATTCTCAATAAGCATGCTAGTTACAGTGTGAGAATATCATCCATGATGCACACCCAGCTTACACTCATTTCTTTATCCTCATTATTCATTAATTCCTAGATTCTGAGCATTTACATCTTTCCATAACAAAACATGTTTGCCAATGTGATGATGTTGGTATCCTTGAGGTAGAATCTTGCTGTTTGATTAGAATTACTCAACTTTCCTGTGAGAGAAGACTGTTTCCCAGCTGAAGTCATAGGGAAAAAGTAATAGCATTTTCAGTAAGTGGTGGGCTCTACTTGATTATGTGGAAGATGAGACAGAACCTGCGACAGGGTGAATGGTGGAACAACGGGAAATTTGCACATAGTAGGGAAGCAGAGAGAACAAGAGAAGACATACTGCCTCCTTTAAAGGCTCGCATAGCCTACCTACTTCCATGAACACAGCCCAAACAAATAGCCTGTTCAACACTTCATCAATTGATTTCTCATGGATGTTGTTACTAGCATAATGAATTAATTACCCCCAACAGACCTGCCAGATAGGAACAAACCTTTCAGCAAATGCCAATGTAGAGAATACACCCTTTTTAGAACTTGGTAGTGGTCATTGAAAATGGAATCAAGAGGCACAGGAATACAGTTTTCTCCCAGAAGTTTGTAAAAAGAAGATGACTCCTTCTCTACAACCTCCGCAAACAATTGTACCATCCCCTGTCTTGATATGACATAATTAAGATCTCTATTAGATTATTTGCATCAATAAGCTAATGAATTTGTGCCATTCCAAGCTACATAAGTCTGTGAATATTTGGATTAACAGCAACAATAAACTAACCCACAGCTCTTGTTCCTTGTCTTATCTGATAAATAGAAATTATATCTCTTTATATCTACTTCCAGAAGTGATTCCTTTCAAATGTCCAAAACTCAAAAGTTCTGCTAACACTTCCTTTTTTTTTATTTAAATTTTTATCACATTTACAAATATCTTGTTGTAGTGCAAGGCAGGTAAGGGGAGCCAAGCCTTAAAAAACGTGACTCATAATAATATAGAATGCATATGAAGTATGTGGTGAACACTAAAATGACCTAAGTTCTTATTGTTGGCATCACATTCTCTCTTAAATAAAATAGAAGATCAAAGAGATTTCCCATTGTTTTGTTAACATTGTTTAGGGAGATCTAACCTTGTGATCAGTAACAACTCTCTTTTCAGGACATTCCTGAAAAAATTCTAATAGGAAGGAGTCCAGAGGAATCCAAGACAACAGATTCGGTTTTGGTTCCAAGAACAGATGAAAAATACCTAACAGTGAATATCCTCTGCTTCTCTGCTTGATGGGCTTTATGAACAACAGAAAACACACCTCTGGGTTTCCTATGAAGGGCTGTCTGGGAAGATTTACGGATAAGTCTCAGACTGAATAAAAAGGAAAAATGAGCTCAACACCAGCCTTTTTCTTTGTCTGCCCACAAAGGATGCAATGTAAAGAACTGCCTCAAGCTCCTGCTGGCAAGCCTTCCCCATCTTGGCATTCTGTAAGCTCAAATTTGGAGTCAAAATAATTCCTTCCTACCGCTAATTGTTATAGAATCAGGTATTTTGTTGCAGCAATGCATAACTGATCTAACTAATTACAAAAAAGTTATCAATAAAATATACCACAGGGAACTTAATCACTGAAAGCGTAGATGACATTGAAATTATATGAATTCTTTTAATGTCAAATAGGAGATAAAAAGTAAAATAATTACTCTGAGTAGTAGCAACCTACAGAATAGTAGTTTGCTATTTTAACCTTCTATAACATTTTAAAACATTAAACTGTATTTGTACGTATGTAGGCATTTCTTATAAATAATACCTTAATATTATTTACAACTTTTTTAAACATTGAGATATGCAGAGAACCTCACTAAAGTTTTAAAGGTAAAGAGTAGGGGTTTAATAATTATCAGAAAACATGCAATTGGGAATACTGATGTAAGATTATAGCATGATTCTTGCTTTCCTCTAAAACCTAAAATATGTTTCTTAACATAAAATATATGAACGTTTATAAATATTCATACTTTTCACAAGTTTCTAGAATGACAATTTTTAAAATACATTTTGGAATTTGAAATTTGAAAAATATAACCAGCAAACCTTAATGTTTAACAAAATTAAAGTATTTCTAGGCACAGTAAACCATTTTACTAAAGTTTTGAGATTTCACACAATGATTCACTGTAAAGTAAAACTCACACAGCTAAATTGGGACACTTAAAATAGTGTGATATGCTTTGTTTCATATCTTGATGTAAATGAAATATTTTATGTGATAATCTATTTAAATATTTATTCTTTTCACTATAAATAATAAATATATCATCTCATAAAAACACATATGCTTTTTTGCTATTCATGGAAGCAGGCAGCACATTCTATTTTCTAAATAATTTATTCTCCATTAATCAGAAAGAAACAAAGATAACCTCATAAACACTTTCTATCAAAAATAAATAGTACTTATGTATACTTTGAAATATTCTTAATCAGCGTCAAGCAATAAATATCTCAGAAACCAAACGCTATAATTTTATTTATTGCAACTTCTATTATGCAGTCAGATGGTTTTGATCATAAAGGTCTTACGTACTTTCATCTCTACAGAAAAATAAAAATAAAAGGAAACGTCCTTTGAAATCAAATGGACCTTGCAAAGGCACCAGATATTCCATTGTGAAAATATTACCACTTTGTCACTCTCACCCAAGAGATTTTTGCCAGTTGCCAATCTGCTGTCACTATAGAATCACGGTCATGGTGAACTATCAGTGCCTGCTGTCCTTTGGGAAACAAAGCATTGCTGGTTGAACTTTATGATTTAGTCCCAACGGCAGAAGAAAAAGCTTTGAAAAGCAAACTGCGCACATGCATCTCCTAAAATTCAGAAGAGGCATAATAGAATCTATTTGCAATCTTTTGGTGTATTATGCACTAAATTGAATGTTAAATAAATTTATCTGTCACATAATTAGAATTAACCATTTTTCCTGTTTGCTTCAGCATATTACATTATTTCAGCCATTGTTAGCTTTTTATATGCCTCATTTTGCTTTATGGTGCCATTACCTGCATAATGCTTATGCAGATTATGTGAATAAACCTTTCCCCTCCTTCTGTTTGTAGAAGCATAGTTCCAAAGAGCATTTGTGTTGTTAATAGATTTATTTTATTTTTAGTTATCTAAGTGTATATGTGCATATTTGTGTATGGACATGTGTGTGTGTGTGTGTGTGTGTGTGTGTGTGTGTGTGTGTGTGTATGTGTGTGGTAGAGCATTGCAGATGGCAAATTAATATGTGAGATCAGCTGGTGACCAAATTGACCCTCTGGAAGAACAGAACTCCCTCTTAACCACTGAGCTATCTATCTGTCTTAATTAGGGTTTCAGTTGCTGTTATAAACTACATTGACAAAAATAGTAGGAATAGGTTTATTTCAGTTTAAAGTATATAATCCATTATCCAAAGACATCAGAGAATGAGTCTAAATGGGAGAGGAAAGTAGAGCAGCTGATGAGAAACCATGGAGGAATACTGCTAACTTGCTTACTCTTTATGGATTATCCAGCCTGTTTTTTGTTTTAATATGTATATATTACACTCAGGACTACATGCCCAAGTATGATACAGCCTACGTTAAACTGGCCCCTTCTACCCTGATGATCATCCAAGTAAATGACCACAGGCCAAACAGGTGATGGCATTCTCTCAACTGACGTTCTGTCTTTCGAAATGGTGTCAAATTGACATTAATTTAGCCACCAAACCGTCTCTCAGCCCTAAGAAATTTTCTTAAGTCTTTGTGGCACAGAAATTTTTCTCATAAAATATTTATGAAGAAAACAATGCATTTGTTTTTAGTTTATTTTTTCATTTCTGTAATCCTAACTCTTAGAGCTTGGGTGTAATCTTGTTGTTTATTTTTAGTTCCTATACATATATACTCTTTTGCATGATGGATATCACTGCGTTCATTCTGGATTTTACTGGATATAATTTTCTTGAATCCAGAATGAATACAATGGTTTTATTCTATAATATTTTCCAAAACTTTAGTTCAGTTGCTTGACAATTAGCCCCCTGTTCTTTTAATTTACCACAGTATAGCATTGCCATAATAAAGATTGTAGAATTGGTTTGAAATAGCTTGTTAATGAAATGTCAAAAGAACATAAATTATTATGTTTCTATGGAACTAGTTTTAGAGTGAGGTGTCCCATGGTCCCTTATGAATGTACTGGCTTCCAGAAACATGCCATGGTGATTCTAAACTAAAATAAATTAAAATAAATTAGAACACTAAGGAGAAATTCCCCTGGTGATTTTTAATTAAACATGAATTAAATTCATGTATACAGTAAATAATTTTTCTGTTAGTTTCAAAATAAAATGACAATTTTGAGCTATCTAAAATAATCTGTTTTACATGCATCCTTCTTGAGTCGTATTTCTATTTAAGTCCCAGGAAATTCTTCATATAAAGAAACTATTGTGCAAATCTCATTGAAATGTTAAACATTTGCTTTTATTCCTGCACTTTAATAATTAGAGATATCAAGGATAATAGGGTTTTGCTGATTATTTAATAAGGTGATGAGGGAGTTTTAATGATATTTTCTTTTATATTTCATGATGACTTGTCACTAGAATATATGAGTGTTCATAAGTTAAAAGTCCCCTTAAGCATCTGCTAATTTAGCAAAGGTTTACCTAGACTGCATCATATGAATCATCAAAGTTCTGACAGAATGCTTCCATTTTAAAGAATCTCCAGCTTTTTATAAAGCCTTTAAAATAACAGCACATAATTACTTTCCAGCCCCTTGAAAATTAAATTCAGAGTTCATGGAGACCCCTGATGGCCTCTTAATAATGTTTCTATTCATATAAAATGAACCGTGTGTGTGTGTGTGTGTGTGTGTGTGTGTGTGTGTGTGTGTGTGTATGTGTATAAGTGCATGAGTGCATGTGTGTGCTTGTATTTTTGTCACTTACATACGTAAATGGAACTCCTTAGACAGGCTGTTGCTCTGTGATTTAGTATTTATTTAACAATTCAATACACTGAACAAAAATATATTTATAGGTTCCAACAAAATTACTGCCAGTATGTTATATTTTTCTTTTCTTTATATTTTTACTTCATTTTACATTCCAACCACAGTTCTCCCTCCAAATGGCCCTCACTTTCCCCCAAGATCACTCTATTCCAATCCTTCTCATGAATAATGACTATCATGAGGAGTCAACATAGTCTGGCACAATAGGTTTGGCTGGAGAGATGGCTTAGTTAGTCATTAGAGGCTAGGCTCACAACCAAAAATAAAACAGTAAGTTATTTTTGAGTAAACTAATCTGAGAGTAGTCTTAAAGTATGCATGTGTTAATATACTACAGTAACACAGTAGCACAAGATTTATAATCTGTCCTGAACAACTACAGTCTGGTAATCACCAGGCACAGAAACTACAGACAACTTGGAATGTAATGAGTAAAAGAAACATAACCACACCTCGAATAGTTTGAATGAAGAAAAGGTTTTATAAAAGGGTGGTATGGTGTTTGTGAAGGTAGCAATAGATATAAAACAATAAGATCAGGAAATTTGTTTTCAATCCTGGCTAAAGCTAAAAATTAACCTTCCAAAACTTTAAAGATATTCCTTACTTGAGTTGCTTTCTTTACAGAGTCTATCTTATATGGGTTGACGGGTAATTTAAAGTAACTCCGTGTCTGATGTCATTATAAAACATAACTTGTTGACCTCAGTTCCCTAAAGGCTGGAGGAAAAGTCAATAAATTTTTGTGTATTCAAGAGCATTGAGCACCAGTTCTTCCCAAGCTGTAAGAACAAGAGTGACAAACTGCATGCTTCATTTCACAACATAGTTATGAAGCTCTGAATGTTGCTTTGTTGAACAGTATGCAGAATATGTGCAAATCTTGCAGAATTATAATTCTGTGATTGATTAGCAAGGTCTTCAATATGGAATTAGAATAAAAAAAACAGGATTGTTTCAAGAATTTTTCCTACATTACATATATCCTCATTAATGCCAGATGTAAACTGAGAGTAATCCATTATTTATCCCCACCTGTGATCCCACTATAGAGTGCTTTAAATTTCTAGACTCCTTTCATTTCTATCTACTAAGTGTCAATTTCCCATTCTGTCAGTTATGGGACGATATTATCTCCTTTTCAATTGCTTTCCAAGAAGCCAAGATTGTGTGCCTAGCATTATTTGTCCCAATTTAATAGTTCACCCACATAAGTAGTAGAAAATTTCCCTAATTTCCCTTCTTGAGTTGCACATGTGTGTACAGGGATCCAGAAACCACAAGTTGATGAGATGTCTGTGGCCAATGCACAACTACATGTCTCAACATGTGTTTCCAAAAAAGAGACAGTGAATGAAGATCTATTGGATCCTAAATTAACACAACAAGTTATTAGTAAGAGTTGTTCTTTGATTGCACTGACTTGTAGATTGAACATTTGATTTAGAAGGAGGCTTAATTTACAAAGGTTTGTTTTTTAAATTAAATAATATGATTCATTTGAATTATTCTCAATTGATTTATAATTCCAGGCAAAGCAAAATCTATATAAAAGTTTATTTGGTGTCAAACTCCAATTAATCATGACCCTATATGGAGATATTAACAGATAGACTATAATGATTTCAGGGACTGAGATTTGCTTAGGGGATAGTAACACAGTCTAAAATGTCTTGGAAATTGCCTGATTTTGAGTCACTTCACTTTGTCTAGAGAACCCATGATGAAGTATATTAAGGGTATGATGATTAAACAAATTTTGCCATTTGTTCATTTTAGAAATATAAATAAACTGTAACAAAGAATAATGTTTAACTGAATAATACCAGAAATTTCACATTAGCTTAATCCTTACTATCATATTAGTCAATAACTAGTAAAATCAAGATATAAAAATCGTATTAATTCTTTCTAAAACCTGGAAACTTTTTGATTTCAAATAAAATTTTGGTAAGTAGCAAGGATTAAGAAATTATTGTATTTCAGAATGGGCATGACTTAATATAGCTTATTCCAAATATTTTGTTTATTTGTAATATATCTTTTTCATGAAACTATATAAATTAATGTAGAAAACTTTAACTGGAACAGACAAATTTGACCTTGTGAAGGCAATATACTTATTATTTGAATCTATTACTTTTAAAAAGTATGACATAAAAATTGGAGAACTATTTGGGGAGAGATTAATGGAAAATTAAGGTAAATTTTGGGGATTTTTTTTGAAGACTGGACTAGCAATATAAATAATAAAATAGAACAACACCTTTTAATATAAAATATGATGAAATTATAAGAGAAATAATTATAATTCTTGACATTAAATGCTCAATCATAGTTTTTTCAAACCAATTGGTAACAAAATTCCCTTGAAGAGAATTTAGTCAATACAAATGTTTATAGGTTTCCTCATTTAGTTTGACATAGAAATAGACTTCTTTATTGGGGGACATAGGTTTAATCTCATATTAGCATGCTGTATTATTTTATTAACTCTTTAAAGAGGCCCAAGGCTTAAAATAATCCTGAATGTTTTTATAACATGGTCGGTCAGCTGTGCCTAATGCCATCAGGCTACTCCACTTCCTTGTAAGTATTTTAAAGCCACAAAACATTTAAATAATGATGAACATTGTCTCCAGAAATAAACAATGTAAGATTCCCTCGAAAGATTGTCTAAATATATTTCAAATGAGTTAGGAGCTGTTGTATAAAATATGTAAAAGCCTCAAAAATATTCAATCTGAAGAACAAAAATGCCTAAAGAGTTATTATTATATAAAAATGGTTACTGAAATATAATTGATGTATATTATATTTTTATATTTGATCATATAATAGCTATGTAATAGCCACTGGAAGGACAATATTCCACCTATTTAAACAATTAAGTGAAAAGCCATCAACAGTTAGGATCACACATATATCTTTCTTTAGAAACTTTTTAGAGTTACTTAGACTTTTTAAAAGATCAGTGAACTTAAGATCAATACAATAATTTTAAAAACAATTATATACATATATATCTACTTAAATTTCTTACCCATAAGTGGCCCAATATTACTGACTTTCAACAACTTGCCTTACTTTTCTCTTCTGTTTTATTTTTAGTTTTGTAATGTTTTAACATTCTGGGGACTATGCTTTGTAGTCCAGGTTTGTTAGGAAAATGCTGGCTGTATCACTGCTACATTTCCAGCTTCTTTGGTTCTCTTATCTTCAAATGGGAGTGTGCTATGCAGTTCCAACTCAGGTGAATTTACTTGTAGCCTTCCTCTGCCCCTGGCTCACAAGAACCTGAGATTATAGTCTTGTGTCACCTGGCCTGACAGGATTTATTCAAAAATGCACAGGCAATTCAATCGCTTGATGGACTTCTACCATGCAGAGGAAAGTATCAAAGAGAATGTCACACAATGAAGCACTTTAATGTGAAAATTGAACTATGAGATATGATAGATGAAGTGATTATCTTCAGTGTTAAATTTTCATTGAAAGTTTTGGGTTAAAGGCTTTCAGAGTTTAAAAAAAAGGTTAAGGTTTGTTTTCTAATAAGTAGTGATAACAAAGGACAAAGAGAACATATCACATAATCACATAATGTGGAACAGAAATGATTGAGGAGAACTGCTAACATTCTCCATAAAAATGAATGTGAAATGTTTAACTCAAAAAATTAAAGTTACAAAGGAGACCAGCCTAAGCATAAGTATCACATGCAACTCTATTAAAGATAATTATGAGTATATATATATATATATATATATATATATATATATATTATGTATGTATGTATGTATGCATGTATGTATGTATGGAAGCATTAAAAACCATTTTAAATAACTTCTAACAATTTCACACTGCATTCTAAATTAATTATTTCACCTATGAAATTGACTATTTTATGCTCTTCCATATAAAGGTGTTACTGTTCCTGCAACAAGCTTACAATGTGTCTTGGAGATAATACAAAGAGCAGTGTGCATTTCCATGAGAAAATAAATGAGTTCCAGGCTTGTTTATGAGAGTAACCCTTAGGTTAACTGAAGTTAAACTATTTTAAGAATACACAATTTGGCATGTTGCCTGTTCTGTGTTCTTTCACTAAGTGGACCCAATGCACCTGAAGAAAGTTTCCTCTGTGAGTGGAATCATTCTGATTCTTGTTATCTGTCTCCTCTTTCTTGCCTGTTTGCTTGTGCTTTGGGTTTTGAATTTCCCTCCAGCCTCAGCCTTTCCAGATTTTGTGAACTGGAAACCAAATGACGGGACCTGTTGAAAGTAGGTTTAGTTTAGCCAAGAAGCAGGTTGGACTAACAGCTACATTTTTTTTCAGGTTTGAAATTTTACCAAGAAGCTCAAGAGAATTTGATGAAATTCTGGGACTTCTGCCTGACCAATCTCTACTTCAAATACTAGGCCAGGTCCTCTACATTCTAAACAGACAAAAACTCTCAGAGTTTATGTGTTCTTGGATTTATACCTTTACTTATATTATGTAAGTAACTGGGTTTAAAATTTAAACATACATTAGTTTCCATTCTACCTTGAATACTTCCATCTTACTGTATAAATATGTACTAATTTTCTATCTAAAATAATGGCAGTTACACAGGTCAAAGTTTTAACCTAAAAAACATTGTAAACCTAAAAGATGATCACATAGGTATAAGCAACATGAACACACATGGACAGAAGTTGTCATACTTATAGAAGCATAGTATGTATGTAAAATGAGGATGTTTTCTGTAACAAGTTCTATTTTAGATAAGGATATTTTCTTCTCATCAGGGCTAACATAGTAAGTCTTCTAACAGTGAAATTTGAACATATGTTGACATGTGTGCAAAATATCTTTCCATGAGGTAAATGGCTTCAAGTGTTTATTGACACACATTCTCATTGGAAGGATAAATGTGGATGACTTATGCTTTCTGAAAGCTGGGAAAGCTTTTAAATCCCAAAAGCCTTGAACCTGAAAAATACTTTTAGAAACAGATCATGTGCTGGATCATCTGTACCTCCTGAAGAATACCACTGAGAGGTACAATTAAAAGCAATTGATATTTATAATGATAACAGCAAAACAGCATTTCATGAAAGTGGGTTATATCCCCTATACCCTTTGTGTGGTCATAATAACAGTATTCCACCAATGTAAATCTTGAAGGGAAATATATCTAACATATATTTATAATATATATATATATACATATATATATGTATATATATATATATATATTTCTAAAACAGAGTATGCCAGTACAATTCCCTCCAGATGATGGCATATTTTTCTTCAGAATTACAACTGAAATCAATAGAATTTCATAGCAAACCCTCTCAAGGGAAGACAGAGCTTTGCAATTACAGTCTTGATATTTATCTTTCTCTTAGAAGAAATTCAGTGCCTGGGATCATGCCTGAAATGAAAACCAGTAAATTGATTCAAAGTATGTTCACTGCATTATGTTTAATATATAATACTTTTTATTTGAGGCCGATGTTTCTTCTCAGGAAAGTAAAGAATTTGAATCCTTATAGTAAATTCTTTATAATCTCAAGCTTCTTGCCATATTATCTCCTAAAAAGAAAGCTAAAATTATTTTATGAAAGTTGCTGACTGCATAGTTTCCTTTCCTGTGTACTATTTCCATTGGCCCATTACACAGCCACAAGTGCCTTCTCATCTTTTATTTATGTCACACACTAATAAAAAGTACATAAGAGTTATATGCGAGGCACATTTACTTTTTTCTTCAAAAGGGAAATTCCAATTGAACTGAAATTAAAAAAAAAAAAAAAACTTCTGTAAAGTTTTTACAATTTTATACCCTGAGCACTTAAATGTTTGTGAATGTCATTGGATAAAATATTTGACATTGGGCTTTTGTGGCAGAATATTCAGGTACTTTATTTATTTATTTTAGTGCATATATGTGTTATGTTATGTGTTTGTATAAAAGAGGGCACACAAATCCAGCACTCATGATTTCTTGTGAAAGTCACAGCATAACCTGAGCTGCCAATCTTTCTCACGTTCCTTTTGAAGTAGAGCCTTTCTTGTTTGCTGCTGTCTCTGCACTCCAGTCTGCCTGGAACCCAAGCTTGCAGGGGATTCCTCTTTATCCGTTTTTCATCACTTGGACAAGTTCTGTGATTATAGACCTGCACTGGCTTAGTGGCTTCTCTAACAATTTCAGGAACTGGAACTCAGGTCATCAGTTTTGAACAAAAACTTTTAGCTGCTCACCACACTCCTAGCTGAATAAATATATTTTGGAGATTATAGTATTACCCTAAATTACCTGTATGGGCTATGCTGAGAATGTAGAAGTATGTGTGTTGAAAAAGACTGTTACTGTTTTGTTCCTACTTATAAACCCTTGGATCAGAATTTCTGAACATGGAGATAGAAATGTCCATTAGAAGTGCTGTGATAAATCTAATACCAGTCTATTTCTAAGAAAACAGTCTAAAAAAAGATGAAAGCAGAAACAATTGATCCATCATTGTTAGTGACACTATGAGCACAGATCCTAGGACACACATTTTGAATGTCTCACCACAGAACCAATGTCCTTCATGATTCAGTCCCTTGTCATTTCTTCCCCTTCCCTCAATAGTTAGCTCTGCTTTAACTATGCTCAACTATGGGTGATTCTTCTTTCAGAATAGCTGATTAATCCCAACCCACATGTCAGCTACTACCCACCCCCCACTATTCCCAAATCTACCAAGAACTTCCTCCACCCTTACTTCCATAGTCAAGTAAACTGCATTTTCATATGGCTTTGTTTAAAAGGACTCGATTCACATACCATACAATTTATCCAACTACAGCGATTTGCAGCATAATGGCAGACGATTTCAATGCCCCAGAAAAAAAATGGCACTTCTCTGGGACTCTTTCACTCACTCCCATGCTCAAGCATTAAAAAGTCACTAAAGTATTTCCTCCTATGCCTTTTCTAGACAACGTGTAAATGTCAGTGGTACAAGGTTCACCAAATCACTTGTGGCTATGATAAAACTATTTATATCCCTATATCTTAAGGAAACTCGCTGGGTTTCTAGTTTCTGGCACTTTGCCTGGTGTATGTGGAATGATCAATAAATATTGAAGTAATTAATAAATATCCTTTTTGGCTCATTTTCACACTAAGAAGGGCCAAGGTTGCATATGTTGTCATCAATAAATGAAAAAGACTTTACTCACAAAATTGGGTTAAGAGGGAGTGGATGGAGTTTGAAAAAACCAAGAATCTGGAATTAAATACCATCCATAGTAACAGCAACTGGTCAATATCTTATCAGTGTTGAAGGAACAACAATTTGTGACTTTGTCCCTATGATGTGTAATAGCGGCACTGGATCTCTGAAAAAAACTCACTCTAGCATTCGTGTGTCCCCTCTGCCTTTTCTAACTCTTACTACCACTAAGATGGCTACTTCCAATTGTTTACTTGACATTGAATTACCTAGGGAAGTGTGGGGCCATCGAGAGCATATTGTCCTATGGGTATGTGTATAAGGAATTGTCAGCATGTCTAATTGATGTAGGAAGATCCTACATAGCATTAGATAATATCATCTTCATGTTTAGGACTTGGACTATCCATAAATTAATAAAGAAAGCTAGCTGAGCATCAGTTATGGTTGCCTTGATTTCTCTCTGCTTTTGTTGGTGGATGCAATGTGACCCCCTAGCTCAAGTTGTTGCCATTGTTTTTTCTCTAAAATTCATAAACTAGAAGCTGCAATTTTAAGTTTTTTGAGCTAAAATAGAGCATTTCTCCACTTAGTTGTTGTTAGAGTATTTTGTCCAGACACAGATATGATGCCAGGACACCATTATTCCAGGGTTCCTGTTGTAGCAAGTGGTCCATGACAGTCTTCATCCTAGGAATCTTAAATTGTAAAGAAATATTCAGTTCCATTTGTCTTTATCAATTTCTATTTAATAAATAGTAACAGTAATGTGACTTTGAACACATTATTGAATAGAATTATTTAACATTTTAGGCAAAGTTTTTTGGCCATTTTAGTAAAAAAGAGAATGTAAGATACATTCAAGCAGGTTTTAAAAGAATAATATAAAAGAAAACAATTTATTCATTCAAAATACCTCAAGAGGTATATGAATTAATATATTATTAATATATCATGCCAAGATTTCCATTCAACTAAATAAAAATCTAATGCATAAAAAATGCTGTACATTCTATTGTAGGCTAAGATATGATTCATTATAATTTTATTTATCCTAGACATTTAGGTTATTTCCTAATATATGTTGGTTATTATAAGCAATATAAGATAGTTGTATATCTCTCAGCAATTAGTTGCTATCTCATAAAAAATCATAGTAATAGGAAAATTAATTTTAAAATTAAAATATATGCAGTTTTTGTAAATATATATATATGTATATATATATATATATACATATATATATATATATATATATATATATACACATTTATATTTTTATATTCTGGTATTTAACAATGGTCCTAATGCAAAGAATATTCTTGGGATACTGATGTGTTTTGTCATTATGTATTACTAGTGATCACTTCAAAACAACTAAATGTATTTTGGAATTTTTTCATCCTTGGCTCGTCTCCATCATTGATCTGAATCCTGTCAAAATCCATAGACATACTTTCTTTTATTATTTTAACTTTTTTTTAATTTATTCTGTTTGCCTTTCATTTCATGCACTTTGATCCTACTCATTTCTCTGTCCCTTCGTCCCTTCATTCAACCCTTTGTCAGCAAAGCTGTGGAACACTGAATATAGATTTTGCAGAGGTTTAATTTTTAAATAACCCTAAAAGTAGAAGTATAATTATTATACTTAATTGTATCTATTCACTGATACTTTTTTGAAAGTGTATATCTTGACCCTTCATTTAAAATTTTATTTCCTCTTCAAATACTAATGTTGGACAAGCATAGTATGCTAGCGATACATAGGATTTTGTATTTCAGTTTTAAAATCTTATTTCTGTTTCTTATAAGGAACTCCATATTGGTTGTTTTACTTTTTACATTAATATTAGACCTTTGTTATCATAAATGAATATTGCATGTATATATTCTTTCCTTTATCACCATATTTCAGAAAGTAAGCCATGGGAATGAACCTTTATGTTTAAAGGGCACAACTTCTCTTTAATGCTACCAAACAGTTTTAATTTGTTTTACATATTTCTCCTCACAAGTTTTAAAAATCACTTGCAAAATAAAAATGTCAATAGGGCAGTATCTGAAACTTATTGAGCTGACAGATTAATATTATAGAATTACTGTCTTTTTGTTTCACTTTTTTTATCTAGCAACAAAAATATGAGATTTAATAATTCAAAGAACAAATCACATTATCATTTCTAGCTCTTTCTATTTTCAGATATTTCTTGATAAGATAATTAGTTTCTATATACAGATTTCAAAGACAGTTTCTGGATTATATTCATATTTTCTTATTTCTTTTAATTAATCATCACATAAATATATAAATATATATGTCCTTATAAATATAGCTATAATATGTCCTTTTCTTGATCATTTATTGATCTGGATATATATATATATATATATGTATATATATATATATATATGTATATGTATATGTATATGTATATGTTTGTGGGGATTTTTGTTTATTTGGGTTTATTTATGTTTCTTGTTTTGTTTTCTTAGGCAGGGTTGTTCTGTCCCTGTACACTCCTTATAGACTCTGCTGGCCTTGAACTCACAAAGTTCTACCTGCTTCTGCCTCTTGCATGCTGGAAGTAAAGATGAACACCACAGCAAGCTTTCAGGTAAATGTGTTAGAATTTTCAATAATATAGTTCATTAACTATACCCTTAACTAAACAATTAAAGTTTTTAAAGTTGATATCACATATATTTTACAATTTTATGTATAGGTACAAATTTATATAGAGTATATATTAGTGGTGTTTTTTGTGTGTATGCATGTTTGTGTGTGTATGAGAAAGAGAGAGAGAAATTAAATTATGTGGAGAGAGAGGTCTTTAACATTGTCTTCCTTAATCATTCCTCAACTTACTTTTTGAAACAAGTTTTCTCATTGGATGGCTAAGTTGCTGATTCTGATAGATTGCTTATAAAGCAATTCTCCAGGGATCCTCTTGTCTTTCCGAATTGAATTTACATGTTCATACTTCTGGAAATAGCTTTTATACAAAGGTTGCATATGGTAGGTAAAACTCAGGTCCACACACTGTATTTTCAGTTCTGGTATTTTCTAAATAGTTTACTGTGTGTTTTACTTTCTTTACTTGCTTTCAGTTATGCATGAATGTGCTTACATTATTTGTAATCCACAAAATCAGCTGTAATTAATATCTCATATTTCAGTGACTGTTATTTGAGTTTGTTCATGTATATGTAGCACATTATATACAGGATTATTTTCATGAAGCTTGTGTCAGTTAGTTCATACAGCAAAAATTTTAACACCTGTTTATTGAATAATAGTTTTGATTCTATTAACAAAATCATCCTTATCACATCTTATTCATTATTGAATTAATTTATTATGAAAAAGATATAATATGATAAACATAAATACTCATGATTTATAACTCTTTTTCCTTATTCTATTAGTAAATTTGTACTCATTTAGTTCTATCATTTTCATATTTTAATTTGATAATGTAAAAAATTAATAACATAGGATTTAAGGAAACATTTTGGACTCTGATAAAATACCCTCAACTTTCCAATACCTTTAGATCAAAACATATTCATCTAAAATTTTACATTTTTGGGAAATCTTTTATATATATATATATATATGATTGGAATCTGCATAACATAGTGGTAATGAAAGTCTATAAAAGATTGAATTAATACATTATAACAAACATTAAATCATTGTAAGAATTTATATTTACTTTTCATGATAATTTCTAATATTGTTTTGAAAAAAATAAACATACCTTTCTAATTAGAGAATATATAAATATCCTAAATTCAATATATATTATAAATGTATATATATATATGTATATAAAATGTAATCCTACCTATTATGTATGATTCCCTTGTATAGTGAAGCAATGGGAAATGAATGAAGCTATTACAAACAGGGACTAAGAACTTCATATGGAAAAATTGTGCTCAGTCACAATGTCTTACAGAACTTACTTATATGAAATGTATGCCAAGTGCCTAGCATGTGCTTGTGCCTATAGTCTGGACACTTGCAGGAGAGAAACATTCCACGCACAATAAAATACTTTTCAGCAACATTAGGAAATAATTTTCTTTTCAAGAATAATATACAAAACAATTTTGAAATGATAAATTAGAATCTAAGGAAACAAACAAAATATTCAAAATATAACATTAGCAAATGCTGAAGAAAGATTCAACTTGATGGTATTTTAGCTATGAGCATCTTCTTTCTCTACTTGATGCATGTAAAAGATTGGAGAAAAGAGCCCTGTCACACCAGAAGCAACTGAAGGAAATTTGTGCTGTAAGTATCACAGCCTTGAAAATTCCCAATGAAACTGGCATTTGTTCAACTTGACCCTAAGAAAAATATTATAGTCCTGGTTAGACTGCAGATCATATGTTGCAGACTTAAATTGTATTGTGGTTCCTTCTATCCATAAGTTGTTTAATCTGTTTTATTTTCTGATGGAGTTTTCTCTATACCTCAGATGTCTAGAAAAGAGCTGCAACCTTCTCAGTCAGTGTATTTCCATTTTGTGTCAGTTATTGAGGCAATTTCTGGAGATTATCCAGTCTCAATGGTGTATTCAAAATTAATATTTTTGTTCAACCAAGGTCAAACTTTTCCACTCTTAAGGACTTAATAGTGACTCCAAACATGCTTAGAATCCTGACCTTCTGTACCTAGGAATGTGACTTAATTATTTTGCCGATGCCAATAAGTTAAGGATGTTGAGATGTGCTCATCTTGGCTTTAGAATGAACACTAACTCCTCTGACCTGTGATATAATAATTGTAAAGGGAGAAAGGTTTAATACATGCTTACAAAGTAAAGGAAATACAGAAGTAAAGGGTAAACAAATAGGAAAGAAGAAACTGAAGTTACACAGATACAAGACATTGAACATAGATTCTAGGTACGGGAGTAACAAGGAAGTGATCATCTTGAATTTTCCAGAAAGCACCAATCTGTCAATACCCTATGTTCAATTACTGACTTTCAGTGCTGTGAGTGAATACATTCCTGGTTTTTAAGGTATCCAGTGTACATTTACATTTGCACTAAGACTCTAATAAAGCCAACATTCCTGTTACCCCCTGATCTCCATCAAAGCAGTCACCGTTCCCTCCACATCTCTCAAAGATGCAACCAAGAATTTCTTGTGATTAACTTCCCAATTAACTTAAACAAGAAAGTGAGGTCTGAACACTTGAGGAAAATATCAAAATTATGTAACTGTTAGGTGCCAGGAAAATGCCTTTGCCTTTTACAATTAAGTTGACTGGCAGGGTCTACAGCAAGGCTGCCTCATTCTTGAATGGCTTTGAAGCAACAGAAAACAAAGGAGCCAGAATTACCAGTTGTGAGTCTCCTGCTACTCAAACAAAGTTGGAGAGGACAAGAAGTCTCATGGGACTAAGGAGTGCCAAGATGTCTCATGTTTATGACACACACAATGCTATCCAAATAAAGGTGTTTTGCATTATAAAAAGACCAAATGTAAAGGTTTATATCTTCTTTGTACCAATGAGCATAGCTATTTTAATGACCTTTCCTTGTGTTCATATAGCATCTGCAGGAACTATTGTTCAACCATTCTCTATATTACAAAGTTCTACTATTCCTTGCAATCTGTATAAATGCCATATGGAAAAATCTCCCTCTGATATGGACATTTTATTTAACATGTATCCAATGTCCTAACTCTGAAAATGGTATATCATGCTGAAAAACCTACAACTATTCCTATGATAGGGTTCACATCAGGACTTACTAAAATAATAACCACCATAAGAATAGAATATTGTGGATAAAATACCAGGTCCACCTAAGTCTCAGTGAAGGGCACTGTGACTTTTGACCTTATCACTGAAGGCTACATAAAAATGATCAAAAGGACAAGTAGGAGACTATGACCAGTCTCTAAGCAGAGATTCACACTAATCCTAGTGTGAATTTCCAGGAAATGAAGCCAAAAAGTTGAAGTTTGAAAAGTAAATGAAACTTTGGAAGCTCAAGTTTGTTCACCTCTGTTGGATAAGAACAAAGAATGAGAAAAATATTGTGCTTGACCATTTAATTTTACCATGTAGCAACTAATAATAATTTGTGTTACTTTTCTTTAAGTATAGTAAACTATGAGATAGGAGATGCAAAGATCAATCCTATATTTAGTACAAGAAAAGTAAAAATAACAGCAGACAATATAGAATAAGGATTTGTCATAATTTCCTAGAATCCTGAAGGGTCCTAGTGCACCCTTACATGAGACGTCTACTGTGTGTACTGAAACTTTACATGACTTTTTGACTATAAAAGAATGGCATATAATCCCAATCCTCACAGGTAGATGGTAGGGACAGTGCTGTTGAAAGTTTGTCTTGAATTTTCCTGTTTATATCACAATTTAAGCATGCATGTTTAAAACACAAGAGATGAAACAAAGCCTTTTGGAAGACAAAGCATTCCCTGATGGACTGAGAAGAAAGGCAAGGTCTGCAGGAGAAAATAAACTCATCTTAAAAATCTCTCAATGGATAATGAGGCTCAAGTAGACATAGAAGTAGTAAGAACTGAGGCAGCAGAAAAGGCAAATCTAGGCTGTAAATTCATTTCATCTGTAGACAAACATTGAGGTATAAAGAAAATATATAGTCTGAGTTGAATAAATTTTAAAATTTCAGCCATAAGGAGCAGTTCAGATACACAGAACTCACAAAGAAGCTGGGTATGGTGCCACATTGAAAAACAGTGCTGCTATGGAAATCATAGGCGAAGACCCAGGAGTTTCTGGCTCATCTGATTTGATTAGTTGAAACAGTGACTCCAGGTTCACAAAGAGATGCTGTGTCAAAAATCTAAGTCGAGTGTTAAAATAGGGTAAAACACATAGGGTAAAACACAAGCATGTGCATGCAGGAAGGCACTAATAAAAGTGATATATTATCTCACATTCAAATTATTTAAATCACATGTACTATATATTTACTGGCAACAATAAATTTTGATGCAAACTCTTTACTTTTTCATGGATAAACTGCATATTAGTACACACAGAGAAACGTGTATGAGCCAGTTCTTTCCACAGTAAAAGATAGCATACAGTAGTGAAATAGCTACAGATATTCAGGTGAAAACACATGCCTATTAAATTCTTTTCAAAAAAATTCTAAGGGACTGTTACTTTGCATAGTAGTTCAATTGCAAATAAATGGCTTTATCATTAAGAATTTTGAAAATATAACTTTGTGGCAGGTGTTATATGTCACAAGGTACTAATCATACAATGTGAAATTTTGTGTATTGTTATATAGGGCTACATTTTTTTTTTTAATTCCAGAGCAGAAGGGCCAATGATAAAAAGATACGAGATAACAATATCTTGTAAGCATTGTTAAATATCACTTGTTGTTTAGAAGATGAATTTAGAAATAAGAATCACAATGGTTTGTGGTTTCTATTTTTAACTTAAATTGTTTTTTTAAATGGCTGCATTATTAACCAGGTGAGAAATAACATGCAATTCCAAATAACTATCTCCTGTAGTGTTTTTGCTTTTTAGAATTTATCCTAAAGAAATCAAAATAGTCTTGAACATAACTTAATATGCATTTAATTTCTTTGCTCACACGAGCTAGTAACTTAAAAGATCTAACATGGAGAGGTTTTAAAAACATGACCTGCTAAATCCATACATCCAGCTGTGAAATTGATGCTGTGAGAAATACATTTAATGACAGAAGATTTTGATATTTGATATTAGCAAAAGGTCATGTTAAAATTAGGGATTTTAAAAATTAAATATCTGTCCAGCTCACCTTTGTGCCTACTTCTGTGCTTTACTATAGTTTGTGCTTCTGTTTTGTGTATAACTATTCTTATGAACTATTTTGGGAAACAGTGAGTAGGCACTTCACTGCCAATCTTGACAACGATAATTGATCCATAGATCTCATAGAATATAAGGTAAGAATTTTGTCCCTGTTTTTGTCCTCTGATACCCACAAGTGATATCTGAACAAATACCTTCACCTACCAAACACCTTACAAACATGACCAATTAGGTTTAAAATATTTAAAATGAACCATTTCAGTCTTCAAATTGGGATTTTAGAAACTGTAACTGTATCCTATCAGTAATGATATAGTGGACAGTGATTTTAATGAAGTGAATATGTCCTAAATTCAGGAGAAATTGAAAACAGACTGTAAAACAGTGACATTAAGTATTTAAAATAAAACTATAGTAAATGCGAATGTTTGTTGGACTTTAAGGGACAGTAATAAACTAATTTTCATTATTATGTTTTATATATATACATATACATACACACACATACACACACACACATATATATGTATATATATATATATATATATATCTTTATAATTATCTGTTCACTTAGTAATGTATAAGGGAGTGTGGGTATGTGAATGGCCTGGGAAACATGTGGAGATCAGACTACAACATTTGTGAGTCAACTTTGTTTTCAATGAGTTGTTTGCTGGCATAAAACTCAGTTCATCAGAAGTGGTATCTTTACTTACTGCTTCATCTTCCAGGATCGTATGAATATGTTTTTCTTTGTATATTTGGGTTCTGAGAAGACAAATGGTTAATAATCCTAGTAAATGTCACAATATTTTAGAAGCATGTTTATCTGTATCTTTTCTTTTGGTTATTCCTTAATTAATTTTTCTTTCATTTTATTGTTTTTTTTTCATTTGTTTTGCTCTCTCATGTGTGTGTGTGAGTGTGTGTGTGTATGCATGTGTGCGCACGCATGTGTGTTTGTGTGTAGTTTGCACAATGCATTCTTCTACGTGAAGCTACTTAGAAGTGGCTTCTAAGTGAAGCCAGGAAGGATATCCTCAGATGGCTATCCCTTTCTGCCATGTTACCTTGACCCATGATATCTCATTTAACTGGAGTTAGCTGCTTTATCTCCAGAGTGACTGACGAGCAATCTGCTGAAATCCCCTTCTCTGCACGAAAAGGTTAGAGACACAAACAGCTACAAAGACATTTTGTTTTTCATGGTTCTCTCAATTTGTGCTTGCATGTAAAATGTTCTTCCACACAGAACAGTTTCCCCACTACATAATGTTATTCTAATAATAAAGGGTATTCACATCACAAGCATAGTGTCTCAAACCATTAATCTCCACACTTCAGAGACTAAGGAAGAAACACTACTTCTAGTTTCAGGCCAGCATGGCCTACAGAGAGAATTTGTCTCAAACAAAATCTTAAATAAGTAGATGATAGATGCACAGGCAGACAGACAGACAATAGACAACAGACAGACAGACAATAGACAACAGACAGATAGATGATAGATAGATGTATGATACATTGAAGAATGTAAGTTCACTAAAAGCTTTGTTGCAGGAGGTTTTGGAACAATGTGTTTTTTTTTTTTTACCTTTTAGGTTGCATGAGACTTTTCCTCCGTTGTTGTTGATAGATGCTCCTAATAATGTACTATTTTAGTAACTTTGATACTATGGACTTGGTTTACAATATGTGTCCCTGAAATGATAATTGGATTTGGGATTTATGACCTTTCATAGCAGCAACATGCACACAGGAATTAAATGGATTACACAATATATCTGTGTATGCATTTGAAATAAAAAAAAATTAACAAACCAGATTCTGGATATTGCTGGAAAACTCAAATAACATTTTTTCTTAGTCAGTTTGTAGGAATAAGAATATTATTTCCAACATGACTTGTGACTAGTGAATACACAATCTTACTTTAGTATGCACTGGTAATGCTATCAACCTCTTACACATACAACATCAAGATTAGAATGCTAGCACTCTGTTTTCTTCCCTGGAGGGTACCAATCTTAGGAGTGTTATCAAACTTTTCTTTTGGATTCTGATTTGGTTTCTGTGTATCTTATGCACGTTTAAAACATTCAATTATTGAACATTGTTAACACTCTCAGTGTAGATAGACTGTTACTTTGGGAGTCTATTTTATCTTTTTGGGAGACGTTATTTTTATCTAGCTATGTCTCCTAAAATAAAATTTCTAATCCATTATCTCTTGACCTTTTCTGCTTTTTCATCTTGAGTATTTTGAGATGTCTTTATAGTACTTTTCACTAAAAGGACATTATGTAGTAAAAGAATTTACACAATCATATTTTTAAAAAAATGTTTTCAATTTGAACATTCATATTTTTTAAAAATGTTTTCTGACATTTCTCAGTAAAATATTTTCAATATATAATTAATTAGGAGTTGTGAAAATATTTGAAATGGGTTTTGTTTAACTTTCAGTATAGTACTACAGTATTAATTACAAAGGGATTACAAATAAGACTAGATAAAATAAGATGACTATTCTCTGTTTAAAAAAAACAAACAAAAAAAAGCCCAAAACAAAACAAAAATACAGGTTTAATGTAAATTCTTCATAAGAAACATTGTCATTTAGAATACAACAGTTTTATATATAATACATACTAAATCTCATTGAAGGTGCTTATGCATGTTTGAACTTAATTTTTTTTTTTTCGATCAAGAGCAAGTTCAATATTTTCTCTCACTACTGTTATTGGTACATTAGAATTATTACTTACATATGTGAAAACATTTCAAATATTAAAACAGGAAAAATTGAATTTTTTTCTATAATTGTGTTAACTGAAGTGCATATTTAGAAACACACTTGTAAATTACCACTATTAGGAGAAGAGTGATTTAAAATACAAAATTGAAAAATACATCAGAAATATTAAAATGTGAACTAATTATTAAAATTATTTTTGCTTCCATTTTAATCGACTTTCCCTTACAAATCTGTTCTAACACTTCTTAAGACTGGCTCACTCACATTTATCCTTTTGAAACTATTGATTTTAGGTATGGAAGACAATAATTTAATTTTTATTTTCTTCTTCTTCTATATAATTAACTTTGATTGATTCTTTTAAAGGATAAAATCATGGGAACACCAGCTTTGATTTAAACAGTACTCACATATTTCATGCATACAAAGATTCAAACATATCACTGACAAATGCTTATATTAAGTTAATGAACTTTTAAATTTAATGTTGGAATTGGCAATATATTTCAAGCAATGTGTAGCAAATTTGGATAGAAATGATTTATGTTTTTAAGAATGAGAAAAAAACAAAGTTTAAAGTACTTTAGAGAAAGAGAACACATTCTTAAGTAAGAGGTCTTGTTAATTGTATATGTAAGGATTTATGTCAGATAATTTTTTAAAATAAACATTAATAACAGTGATTCACCACAAAATAAAGTTCTTAGTAAACATTAACATAGAATTTCACTTGAATATATCATGTTAAATAATTGCATTTCAAAAAATATATGATGTGAGGCATAATAAATAACTTACTAAGCATGAAGTAATTTAGGACCTACATTTCCGGATACATCTACAATCTAAATAATATATGCAGAAGAGAAATTTATATTTTGAAAGCCATTGTGTGAGAATAACAGCAAAGAAGGGATGATAGTTAAGCTTATCCTGTATTACCTTAAAGTGACCTATTTTTAAAAGAATTAATAAGTGTAAAACAAATCTAAAATACTAAATCTCTAATATAATAAGAAAACTGTTCACCATCACAAAATCAATATTATATATTTGTTTCCAGTTAAAATTTTCTTTGATTATTTTATCCTAAAAAATAACAATGTATTGAATTTAATTATTCAGTAATAAGAAGGAATCAAGAGAAGAGATTCCTCTTATTTCAAGGGCACTGAATCAGACATTTATACTTTATGTAGTTATTATTGGACAGTTTTAACTTGATGTGAAGTAGTTCAGAAATAGGCTTATCTGGGGATGGGAAACTTGTTAGTATGGTTGATTCTCACACCGTTTCAGTTTAAACTTTTGATTCCTGTTCAACACATCAGAATTAAACTCAGATCATTATCTTTTACGAAAGCATATGGAGAGCAATAGAGAAAATTAAACACATATATACAAAACACATTGATCATTTACAGCTTTCAAATTTGATGAAAACTTTTCATTTTATATAATCACAAAATTAAAATCACATCCAAATAGAATTAATTTATAAAATTTACACCAAGTTTTACATAGACTTAATAAACACTAGTTATTCACTTCTTACTGATTTTATCATATAACTGTTAATATATACCTTTTACATAGATAACATCCATCTTTCTCTAGTGAACACATCTTGAAGAATATATTGAGCTATTCAGAAATATTGATACAATGCATTTACAAATGAAAATTTATGACCAAAATTAAGTGATTACCTTTTCAGATGTTTAAAAACAGTATAAAAAATATGTTCAGTAAAATTTTAACATGAAGCAGAAAGTATATAAACAGAAAGTGAATGGTCCTACCTTCCTTTCTTCATTCTTATATAATCCAGATTGCCAGAATATATTTTCTGATTTTATGAGTTAGTGGTAATGACTTTTTGGGGCTATATGAAACCAAAACAGTGATTTTAAATAATTTTTCAATTTGCTTAGTTATCTTGCAGGTGTAATATCTTTAATATGATCATATTGATAAGTAATTGCTATGCAAACCCAGTTCAAGACTGGAACACTTCCTAAGAAAGAGAGATAGCTAAGCTAACTGTGATTGCAGTATGATCCAGATCCATGACAAAATCATTTAGCAAAAATAGTCAGGGGAACCAAGTCAGCTTGAACTTTCAAACAACATCATTTAGTGTCCTGAGAACTGGTTACATAATCCACAACTATTAAAATATTCATACTTAATAGCAGAAATAAATGTTCATGTATTGAGGCTTTCTTAGAGCAATCAAAATCATTATTTTAAATGTGTAGTATTAGGCTACTGCTTCCTCTATGATTACTAGGCAATGAACTCTTTCCTCTTATATTTTTTCTTTTAATTATGCCTCTCCATGCTTTTGGAATTGACTTCCTGGAAGTTATTATAATAGATCAGAACTGGAATTGTGTTAAATACTTCCTTTTCACTAATTTGATATCAATATTTGATATCAAGTGTTTCCCCAGTAATGAATTTAAATAATGGTCCTGCAAATACAGAAGGTAGCTTCACCTTGTCATTTAAAAAAAAGAAAAAGAAAAAAAAAGTTTGTCTCTAACTTACATTGTGAGTCATGTAATAAGTTGGTTACAGAGAATATCAGAAATTTTATTTGGACTGAAAGATCTTGTATCTACAGATAAATACCTTTAAATGTACAGGTAGACCTATGAAATTACTCATAGATAAAATACTTGAGGGTCCTGGGACTTCAAAGAAAATTTTGGAAAGATTAGTAAATTATAATCTGTCTTAACATACATATAGCTCAAAGAGAACTTATAGTTCTATCTATTGATGCATATACAAGCATAAATATTTGCAAATAAGATATTGACATTAACTTAGAAAAGTATGTGTATATACAATTATCTGCAGGTAAAATTAAGCTACATTCTTAGGAGACTTCTACATGAGAAAATATGGGTTGAAATATTTCCTTAAACTTAAAATTTTCTGTGACAATTATAATGAGATTGAAGATTTCAGTATACTAATTATAAAATTTGAAGATATCATTTGAAGTAAACCTTGGGATCCCCTTAATTTCTGCAAAGATTTTTATTCCAAAGCATAGTAGCAATTTGCAATTACTACTTATATCTAATAAGTTTTATTTTGATATTTTCCTTTTATACATTTCTGAAATATTTTAACAAAATAATAGTATCCACATGTCTCTGAAATATTCACACTTCATATTTATGTGCATTTTCTAAAGAATGTAAGTGAAAGCTATGTCCATTTAGAATTTATACCACAGACAAATCCAAGAGGGAGAATATGAGACGGAAATTAAAGATAAAAGGTTTCAACATTTGCTTCATCTTTATTGACTGATAAAAGCTGTTTTATCTCTTAGAGGAAAATATAATGGAGAGGACTCAGAAATCATTTCTTCTCATAATCCTTCAATCTCCCTATGTGTTTATAAAGAAATTCATTCCTCTGAAACATTTTTAAGTCTAAGCTCAGTAGCAACATTTCATGTTGCTTGAAGAAATTTATTTAATATGGCTAAGGTAGGCTAAAGTAAGAAAAGTTGGAATGACAATTTAAATAATGCATAAAATGAATTAAAATTAATTTAAAAGTCACACTTTTTGTGTTCCCATGACAAGCCATTATCCTCATGGTTACTTTAATTTTAGAAAGTATTTAAACAGATATCCATGTATGAATTATTGTTAAATATTTTTTCAAATCGAAATTATAAATCAATAATATGCTATTTTGCATTTTTTCCAGTGGAGCTCGGTGTTACTGTAAGTGTTCCAATATAAAATAACTACATAATATTTTATTATTCTATAACTACACCCACCCATGTATACAATATGTGCATTCAGTAACCTACTACCCCTCCCCATATACTTGAAGTTAACCTCTGTAGTGCTACAACGTTAATGTATGAAGAAAGTCCTAAGTAATGACTGCTCAACTACTTACAAAATGAGTGTTGTCAATTTTATCAAAATTTCATTAATAGTGAAGATACAGACATACATATGCTTTTCCTGTTTCCTTAGAAGATAAACATGATAATAGTAATAATCATATATGGTCATTTTGATCCAATTAACTAAATAAGGATTGTGTTACCAGATGACTTTAAATTTCCAGCAACATTTAACATATTTAAGTAATTAAATGGGTTTAGTAATTTTCAGAAATTAAACTTTCAGCACCTTTCTCTGAAGTCCCCAAGTTCTTTGCTGTGTGAGAGGCATAAACTTAAGACAGTTTGTTTAAAATATCTATAGTCATTTTACCTGTGTGGTGAGAACCAAGATAAAATTATATTCTTCACAAAGCTAGCCACATTAATTGAATTAGAAACCCTCTTGATAGTGTGTGACTCTATCAGATATACAGTTTCAAAGATGTGTAGTTAGGGGCTGTTCAAATTTCTGATGAATTAAGAACACAATCACATGCATTTTAAGACACCCATATACAATGGAAAGCATATTTAATTCAAATGACTGCTTATACTAATTTTTCAAAGGTTTCTTGCCTATCTATGTATTCTTTAAAATGTTTTATATAAATCTGTTTAAGTCTTCACCACTAATTTATGATACTAAAGTAAGACTTAATTGGTATTGTTAGACTAATTAGACATAATACTGTACCACATTGTAATCTACAGAGAAGCCTACCAACTGGAAAAATACTTGTGGAATTGACTAAAGGCGAGAGGCAGCACTGAGTACAGTGGTCATCGATGCAACTTAAACCATTTCTACTATGTCTGTAAAATGGGCAATGTATTTATCTCTCAACTGTGTAATTATTTCCTAGATGCATCACTTGGAATGAAGTTTTAAAATATATGTAGGAAGGCAGACACCTATCCATTTTATTATTGCTACCATAAATGTTGGCACAAAGACACTAATAAGTTACTTGTTATAGGTACACTTGCTTTCTTATTTGAAGACTTTTAGGTTCTAAATTTTATATAGATGTTTATATAAATATTTCATAAAACATAATTTTATATAATTGTACAGAAAGAGTAAATTAAGTTCTGTTAACTTTTTCAACTATTTTAGGAAATAAGTATGCATCTCTCTAAGTTTACAGAAGAAAAAAATGTAGTTATTTTCAGCCTGATAATGTTTACTTACTTTCAGATGCAAGGTTACTCATACATACACACACACACACACACACACACACACACACACACACACACACAGTGTGAGAGAGAGTGAGAGAGAGAGAGAGAGAATGTAAAACTGTAGCACATTGATTTTACTCATGTACTGGCAAGGAAAAAATACTGTTTTTAATGTTGCTCTCATTCACCATCATCCATCACCTTGGACATAGTTGATAGTTTTATATGAATAGATCCAATTTTACTTCAATGCACAAAAGAAGCTCTTTAGAAATATTTTATGAGAGTTAAAAGAACTTACACAGAGCTGAAATTCTGAGTTATACTTTAATTGTATTTCAGTTCATATTCCATCCTTTCAAGATAACGGAAAGCCCAGTGTTGCTGATAAAGCAAACTCCATGCACATTTTGTTTCCCCAACAACGTGATTAAATCGGGATAAATGAATGTTAGATTTATTCTAGGACCGGTTTCTACTGCTCCATCTGCTGGATGTGACTGCATCTCCTGCAGCAAGTGGGGACCCCTCAAGCTAATATGAATTAATTCAGCAGGTGGCTTCAAAGGGCTCAAGAATATGGCTTGTAAAACTTATAATGACTTTTACATTCATTTGTTCAATAAGAGTTCCCATTTTACTTTAAGGGGAAGGAAAGGGGAAAAACAGACGATTATCTCAGGGAAGATATAGTTCGTAGTGGGTGAAGAATTAAAGGCAAGAGAATAGAATACTTTGCAGATTTGAACATCATTCCCACTACAGTGTTTTTATTGGTATTTATGTGACAGTTCCTAAAGCCTAACTCCTAACCCAGAAATGGAAATCATATGCAAAACAACTTTTAAAACCATTTAAAAGATGAGACAGACAGAAACATCACAAAAGGCAATCATGACTCTCAACAGGATTAACCAAGTCTTAGGGTGTCATTTGCTTACTGACCCTGCAGCGTCTATGCAGGCAGCTCTTGAGTAGCACTCTTGGACCAGGCAGCCCCAGTTTTCAGCCTTCTCCTAGTCACAGACGGGACAAAAAGCAGCTACTGCCACCAGCCAGGCCTCTTCCACTGCCACCACCACTGCCTTTGCTTCAAACCAGTGGCTGCTGCTACTGCAAAGAAAGGGTTACTCTTCCCTGGGAGCCAAGTCCCTGCAAACTTCCCTGTTTTACATATACGTCTCCCTGCGAACTTGTGAGCCAGTTCCTGCAGAAGAGCGGAGGAAACCCTTGACAAGCAATATGGTCAATAGCATCATAACCGACAACCCTGAAAGGTAAGACATACGATTCTATCCGAAAGACAATCTTCATTCAGATGGGAAGCACCTCTTCCAGCATCGACTGGCCCCACTCGGTTCCTGTTAGCAAATTTACCAGTGCTAGCAGTCGCCACTGACACCAGCGAGTGTAAAGGTGGAGGTAAAGTTTGACAAATGGTGACCACCCCTGGCAGGGAAAAGATCTAGACATCTACCTACCTACGCGGGCTGGCCGAAAGCAGTTGCCTGGAGGAAAAGTGTCACGTACCTTTCTCCGGTTGCCAGGCTGCAAGCCCAGGACCCCGAGAGTCTGCGATGTGGCGGGGCGAGCGTCCAGCCCTGGCTGCGGGCTCTCTTCCGGGGTGACCGGAGCTGCCTCCGCTGCTGCGCCCGGGCGCGGGGCCGAGCAGCCTGCGACGTGCCAAGGACGCCAGGCACTGCTAGGCACTTGGCCCAGAGAAGTTGGGCAGAGCCTCAGCGGCGAGCCTTGGCCACCCGGGAGAGCAACACGTTTAGTTTGAACTTTCCAGCTTCAGTCCCAGCGAAAACACACTCACGCACACACACGCGCGCTCCGAGAGCCTGTCACAGGCGAGCGGACTGGCATCGGTGGCTCTCTGGCCGCGTCTTTCTCTCTCCCTCGCTCTTATTGGCGCGGAGGTTATTGTTTTATTTATTTATTTCCTCCTCTTGGCTCCATCTCCCGCCCCTTATCTCCCGCCCTGCCTTTTCCTCCTCCCCCTCTCCCCACCTCCCCAAGTGTCTCTGAGCCCAGTGGTGGCTGTCGCTCCAGCTGCTGCGATGAGTGCTTGCTGGCTGGCTGCCTCACACCCCCGCGTGGGGGCGCGGAGACCCAGGAACCCTCAGAGGGCGGGGCACCAAGAAGGAGAGGACACCGGGGAAGTGGGGGGGTCACTGCCTTCTGTGGAGGAGGCGACGAGTGTCAGTGGAGGTGAGGGGACTTCTCTTCGGGTTCCCCAGGACGGTGCTGCGTGCAGCCCCACCGCCCTCGAAGAAGGAGAAGCCAGTGATGCTGCACAGAGCCTCTGCCCTGGCAGTGGATACGCTTGAACCGTGGCTACCTCTGTGAGTGCTGATGCACTGGCTCCAGCACCCTGCCAGAGAGGGCTCAGTGTGTACTGACTGGTTTATCAGCCTCCTCGAGGGCTTCCCCAAATCCCAGAGGGATGCTTCCATTCCCATGCCGGAGTTTAACCTCCAGTGATGCGAGTTGTCATGTTTGTAAATGGTGGCTCAAGTGTACATAGTTAGGCTTCCTCACTCCCCTGCCTGACTCTCCTCTTAATCTCCGGAAAGCTGCCTTCCATCCTCAGGTGCAGCACCCATCTCTGGGGCAGCCGAACTCTTCTGCCTCCAGGCTCAGCTTGGAACTCCTACACTGCACCCCAAAGGAACCTACAAGATCTCATTCAGAGTGCAATATCTTCGGGGCTACCATTGGCCTCCAAACTGCGCTCTTAAATGGCTATTGACCGCAGGTGCCACGGATTTTCAGTCACAACGTAACCTTTTCCCAAACCTGCAGAAGAGATGAGGACCTTAAAGCCAGACGCCCTCCCCAACCTTTCATTCTGAAAGCTATTCTTCACAAAGAACCCCATTTACCCGTTTTTTTTTTTTTTTTTTTTTTTTTTTTTTTTTTTTGTGCTAAAGGAAATCCTTCCATTCGTGTAGAATACTCCACTACCAAGCAGCTTTTCCGGCGTAAATCTTTACAAGGTTCCCAAAAGGAGGAGGCAAGGGGGATTAAAATGAAATAAATCTAGGCTGCATCATGGTAAATAAGCAGCCAGTAAACTAAGCATCATCCCAAAGGATGGGTTGCAAATTTTGCCTCCTGGATTTGGAAGCAGGATTCCTTTTCTCAGCGTTTTAGCGTTTTGCCCTAGGAATCGAATTACGTGTGTGTGTGTGTGTGTGTGTGTGTGTGTGTGTGTGTGTGTATTCTTTAAAAACACCCATTTAATACTAGAGTGCTTACAATGATCATTTATAATATTTACATATTCTAACCTATGTGTGTATTTGTTGTCTATTATGCTCAATTATTTCTCCCAACTTTCTGAAATTTCCTGTTTAGATATTTATTCATTGGTTCTTTTCAGCGTTTGCTTAGAATTCCCCTATTAATATACAAATACATTTTAAGAGGTTGGTATTTGTTTCTACTTTACATTCTCATTGACATCCCAAGTAAGCCCCCCAGAGGTCAGTTGAGGAACCGGTGAAGACTGATGCAGGAGAAGGAAAGGAATGTTCATCCTTCCTACAATTTACAGTAGCTCTCTTAACTAATATGCAGTTGTCGTTTGCAAAGAAGATCGACTATGTCTGCACGTTCAGTTCCTTCCCCACTCTGGAAACACCAGCTATTTGCAAAAAGGGACTACAGATAGATAATACCTTTGTACTAAATGGTAGGGCACAGCTATCATCTAGCAAAAAACAGTGCAGTGCCTCATTACTCTTGAATGATGAACATGAATGTTTGTGAATTCAAAAGATAAACAGACAATTAACATGTTAGTTGGCTATCTGACAATGGGACTTTAAATTTAAGATACAGGATTATATGATTCTATATCTAAGATTATTCATATGTATATTTTATAGATGATAATAGATAGGTAGATAGATATAGAAATTATAGGTACATAGAAAAAATTAGAGGTCTATGGCTCCTGTGTTGTGTTTATCCTAATCCCATATCCACACCTCTTGGACTGCAGGTTTAGTAGTTTTCTTTTTCCATGTATGACTTTTGATCTTTCACCATATTTGTCTTCACTGTGTTACTACTCAGCAATATGCAAAAGGACTGATGTTTATTGGAAGATGAATTGCACATTATGTTGTTATAACAACCTCTAACATATATTTGTCATTGAAAATCATGTTAATTGAAAAGGAAGTTTGATAGTAGTTATTATGTAATCTTGAAAACTGATTGAATGTCATCCATGACTATTAGCACTAAGCCTAGTTTTGCATACCTGTAATCTCAACACTAAGGCCAAGGCTCCCATGTTCTGGACTAGCATGGGCTACATATAAAACTATATTGAAACTCTACATATAGAAGCCATAAATGATCATGTTTATGACTGTATACACATCCTGATTCAAATAAGTTTTTACAATGTGCTACACGTGGTCTATTATTATAAACACATAAATGATACAGCATTTTATTGGTTGAGATTCATTGTATTTATTAAAAACTGCAAGAGTCTGAAGAGTAGTTTAATGCATTAAAAAGGAATTTTGAGAAATTCCAAAATTTACTCTTAAAAAAAATATATGGTAACATAACTTTACTAACCTGGTTAAGTTTATTTACTAATACTCTGTTCTTATTTTTTGGCAAAGAAAATTCAAAGATATGGAAAAGATAATGGTGTGAAAAACCTGATTGAAAGAGAAAAAGTTTGTGTGAGAAAGAGGAGGTCTTGTTAAGAAGCAGTAAGCGTGGAAAGAGAAATATAGACAGATGCATTTTGTCTGCTGAGAACATCAATATACTCAGAATGCCAATTCTTAATGTTCTATATGATATACTGAGTTTGGAACTCAGAGATTTGTACTGTTATGTCTGCATTGTCAAAACGAAGTCAGACAACAGGGAAGCTGGCGATCCTCATTTCCAAGTTAAGAAATTCTACTATCTGAATTTTAAAATATGAGATACCTTGAGTCATGGTTTGACATGGTTCAAATATTTAACCATTTTAAAAGTTATTAAAGGGAGTAATGAAGATGCATGCCTTTAATCCCAGCACTCATGAGGCAGAACCAGAGGGATCTCTTTGCCTTCCAGGCCAACCTGGTCTACAGAGTGATTTCCATGATAGGCTCCAAAAGCTACAGATAATCTGTCCCAAATAAACAAACAACCAAATAAACAATCCTAAAGGCATCGCCACTTACCTAGAATCACTAATTATTAAACAATGATCTATTTATTTGTATGTAGATGTAGATACATATTGTCAACATCTAGACTTACTCAATGTATGTGTAAATATCTAGTTTACAGATGTGGAAACTAAAGGTCAAATATAAAAAGAAATATGCTGACTACTGTGCTAGACACAGCAAATTTCTGTATTTTGGGGCTAAGGTGTATCCTTTATATGTTGCAAAATGACTATGTAAATTATTTAAAATATAACCGTAGTATTTCACATGATTTATCTCCCCATTTTCTTTAGCATTTTTTAGCTTTGCAAACTTCCCTAACTTAATGTATGCTTTGTGACTTGCACAATATGTGAAAAAGTCTCCTCCTGCTGTACTCTCCACTATCACCAAGAATGGGTTTTCCCCTTTCTACAGCTGTGGGGCTGTAGACTGTGGGGCAAAGAAAAGAGATATATTTTAAATCTGTTTTTCCAATAATATTTCAAGGTAGCCCTAAAGAAAACCAGTAATCTTGCTGTTAAGAAAGTCAAGGTTAGAGATATCCATGAAAGATTGCAGAAAGGCCTCTTTGTATGTGAAAACAGGAATCTGTATGCCAAATGTGGCTTTTCTCAATATTGTGGGCATAGCATAGCTCTTTAATGAGTTCCTACAAGAATTTCATAGTATCTATATCCTTTACACTAAAGAGTTCCTCTCTTTCTTCCAGTTTTACACGCTGGGCTCATTTGATTCTGTATTAAAATGTATTCCTCCAGGGTTTTGAAATGCTAGTTCATCTGTTTAGATTACAACCGTTTTCTTCTCTCCACCTAGAGTACCTCACTATCAACTTTAATGCCTGCCCAGTAAAATGATTTGATAGCAAATACCTCCTTGCTTGATTTTTTTACTCTTCCTCATTCTCACGACTATATTTTCACAACAGATTAACAAACAACTTGCAACTGCATGCATTTGAGACATACATAGGACAAATTTTATATAGCATTACAATTTAAATTTCAAGTGAACATTTTTAAAGCCTTTCTCTTCTCAGTTGTATTGGAGTGCCTGAACATACAGTAGTTGTCCCAAAGTGAAGAGAGTTCTATGGAAAATATGAATCAACACAATTTGTAAGGGAGATGAAAAAGATAATGGATATTGAACAGCTATATTACAATATGATTAGTAAAATCATATTAATAAAGTGAGAGTTTGTCATTATTATAAAAAGCTCTTATGTTTTTCACTAATCTTATTGTTTCTGTACTATATATTGTTTCTATAAATATATATATTGCTTTATTATAAACCTTAAATTTATTCTCAGCATATATTTTGATAATTACAAATCATGAAAATTAAAAATTCACAGCATGTTGACATCCTAGAATAGTAAGACTTTATTCATCATTAATATATAACTGTTTTAATTTAGATTTTAAATGTTTCTTAAGAAAAAATGTTCATATGTATTTGAAATTAATTATTGACTACTTAGTTTAAAGTTGATAATGACAGATAAAATTTAATATTATACAGAATACTTACATTAGAAAGACTAAGTCATAATCAGTAAATAGCATACACTGACTTCTATAAACTTAATATTTCATTATACAGTATTTGTGATATGAGACTAATTTATGTAGCACATTTAATATCAGAAGGGTCTATGAAATTGGTAGGATTGAATATGTAGGTGATAAAATAGAAATCAAATATATGTAAGTTGGTATTCATCCTTGTAAGGTTATCCATTAAAGTAAACCAGTGGAAATATAACTGTTACATAATTTTAATATTGTGATGAAATATATAGAAAATAGACATCATCACTTCACCTTTTTTTTTTACAGTTTACTGGCATAATCAAAATACAAAGGTACAATATGGAATAAATTCATATTGCTGTGCAATTATTAACTCCTTATCTCTATAGACATTTCTAATCTTTCCATACTCAACGTTTCTATTCATTTATGAAAATATCTTATAATACTGTATATTTGTGATATATATCATTTGAATATAAGATAAGATTTTGTCTTGATCCTTCATTTTCTAGAGAAGATCAGAACCAAGTATCACCTTACAAACTTTTCCTTTCTGCATAAATGTGATTATCCTTGTTTCATATAGAATTGTCTTGTCTCTTGATACACACAAGAACTTGTGTTGGTGCCACAGGAGAGCTGCCACCAGGGAGGGTTGCAATGCCAGAAAACCTGATTTTATATCCACTGATTTGCCTTAAGCTTCTGTTATCCCTACAACCAATACTTTTATATTAATATATAGAAATAGAAAAAAAATACCCTGTAATTTCTCTGAAAGCCCACACAGAGTCATCTATATAAATAAATTTAATAGCTGTCATTTAGATTTCTATCTCTCAGTTTGTTGTGTCTAGGAATTCTTCCATCTTAAACAACGGTGACTGCATATAGACATACATTGCTGAACAGAACTGCTCACTCCATTGTTTTACAACTTTGCACCTGGACTTTTGTCAAATGAAAACAGTTCACTTTCTAATGTACATTTCTGTAATGCTTCCCATTGTCATGCCTGAAACTTCCTATATTAAATAGTTGAATCAATGGTTGATTCTGTTTTAAATCTACTGCTTGAGAAAAGCATTTAAAAGGAGTGGAGTTCATGCTCTTAACATCCTTAGAAATCAGTCCTCAAAGACCAGTGCTTTACTTGTCAATCTCCAGGATGTTGCCAGGTGACAACAAAGACCATGAAAGTTGCTTGTAAACTGCTTTGAATTGGAGCAGTTTAGTCTTTCAATAGACAAGAACAGAGAATTAAAAAAAATAAAATAAAATAAAATAAAATTGAATTTTATAAAGCTATCTAAATCTTTTTAACTACTTTCTTTAAACGTGCATAGTAAAATCTTTCATGTGATTTCATTATGCTTCAAGGTCATTTGGGAGAAAATAGTAAGCATATCAATGACAAAAGCACTCTGCTTTTAATGCAGATGTTTGACTATCAAATAGATGTGTGGGAAGACCCATCCATCCGCTTCCTTTTCATCACTAATAAAATACTTAACAATCTTAATGTCCTCTTACTTTGATTTTTGTAACTGAAAGTGTATCTATTATGTAATAAAATATTCCTGTCCCTGTGGTTATTTTCACTTACACTGACTAAATGAGGGAAAGAGAAATGGAAAGAGGAAGTAAGAAAAGACAGGAGGGAGGAAGGAGAAAAAATTGGGAATATACAAGTACTTTTAATTTCATAGGAATATCTAGGAATAACTGAACTTGGGCTTTATATAGGCAAAATATTTTAGAAGTATATTAAAAAACATAATATTCACAACTTGAATTTTATTATTATGTAATATATTCAGATTTATTTGTAACTTGTTCACACATAAATAATGAAGAACACTTATATGAGTTTCTGGATTATAGTAATTATATTAATTTCTGGGTTACATGTATTTTAAGAAATTAAGATTTTACAGTATATTTTCCATATATCTGTCTACTAAAAATAATTTTTACTAAATATATGTATATGAATTTTATGAATTATACTGAATGAAATAATATTATAGAGCTACATCAAAATAAACATTTTCAAAGCATTTGTGACTTTTTTTCCAAGTTTATAATATAACATTCTGGATTTCAATGGCAATGATGAAATTTTTTTCAGATAAATAAATAATTAGGAATTGATTTCTACGTTGTGCCTTCCTTGATCATGTTATTTAGTGTAACCTGCAAATAGGTGATGTGTAAGGTACACACTTAAACATATATTATCATTTGTAAAAAATGTCTACACTAAAGAAAACAATATAACTTTAAGTGAAAACAAAAATGCCAAAGATTATTTTTCATTGGGCAAAGAGAAGGTTATCTATATAGACTATAGATAGGTATTAATGGCTTAGAAGAGCCATACATAATTAATTATGTCTTGATTAACACACAGATGACATAGCTCTTCTTTCAATTATTAACTTATTAAAAGTATGTTAACATGGTTCTAACTATGCTTTATTCAAAAATAAATCATAGGAAATACTTCCAATAGCATAATTAATCAGGACTACATTCATTATTTCAACATTATTTGAGATTGTACTGTGTTATTAAATGGTTTGAAAACTTAAACTACAAATCATTCTATTCTAGCTTGTTTTCTTCTTCATACTATAAAACAAAGAGAAATGCTGAGAATGACCACACAGCATTGATGGGTAATGTCATTCTATAAATATGTTTCTCTTATTGGTTAATGAATAATTCCCTGTTGGTCAAAAGGAAAGTGAGATAGGTGGAACTAGGAGACAAAGAGGATTCTGGGATATAAAGTAGAGAGGAGTCAAGATGTAGGATGTGAGAGAAGTCCATACCCTTTCTCTGTAAGATAAGACCATGTGGAAACACTTAGATTGATAGAAATTAATTAGTATTTAAGACAGAGCTAGCCAATAAGAAGCTCTAGTCATTGGCCAATAGCTTTATAACTAAGAGATTCTCTGTGTGTTATTTTGGGGCTGATGCGGCTATGGGACCAGGCTGGCGGAAAAGTGCACTTTACAAGGATTCTGTGAATCAAATAAATGTTATACTTTATTTATTGTAGGAGAAACTGCTAGCCAGCCACACAATCCTCAGTTGCCCTGCTCAGGTGCTCAGGCCAGCAGACTTCCTCCCTGATCCAAGCATGCCTCTATGCCCAGAGACTTCTGATGAAGAGACACCTGACCAGAGACACCAATGAGACAACACGGCTACCTAAGTCAATATGACCTTGGGAGCAAGTATAAAGTCAGGCAGGCCTAACTGATTCAAAAAATGAGTCTGCAGCATGCTCTGCTACTCACTGGATTACCAGTGTCTGTGTCATTGGTGATCGGTTTTCTCATCCTCTCCCCCAAGGGGTGTTCACACATGGTCACCCACAACAGTGTATATTGAAATAAATATATTTGATTATCATTTATTACTATCTTATTATAATTTGTGTTATTAGTTATATGGCTATCAAATTTCATGAGGCATAAAGAAATTTATTTTACTTTTTATTTATTTACTGTTTTTTACAGTACAGTAAGTTTTTAACCTGTGCGTTGGTTAATTTTTTTGTCAACTTGAAACAAACCAGGATCACCAAGAAGAGGAAGCCTCATTTGAATATTTGATTCCATCAGATATGCCTATAGTCGAGCCTGAGGGTGCACATTCATAACTATTGATATGGGAGAATCCCTCTAGGTATAGGTGGTGACATCCGTAGGTGGTGGTTGTATCAGTTACCTCCCTTTTGCTGTGGCGAAACACTGTGTACAAGGAAATTTATAGAACTAATAGTTCATTAGTGCTGATGCTTCTAGATTGTGGTGTCTATAATGGTAGAACCGATGGAGCAGATGTTAGGAACTGGATACTGAAAAGGGGAGATGGGGGTTCATATCTCAATATGGAAGCAGAATGCAGAGAAAGTCAACTAAAAATGGCAATAGCCTTTAAAGTGGTTAATCCTATCCTAATGACATACTTGCTCTAACAAGGACCTACTTTCTAAACCTTCAAACAGTACCATCAACTGGGGACCAAGTATTCGGTATCCAATCCATGGGAGGGTATTTCTTACTCAAACCACTGCATTAGACAAAGGTGAGACTAGGAAGCAATCCAATGAACAGCTTTTCTTCGTGTTATATTATCCAGTAGATTCTGGGCTCTAGGGTCCTGCCCTATTTAAGTTTCTACTTTGGCTTTCGTAATTCAAGGACTGTAATGAAGACATATAAGCCAAAGAAATCTTTTCCTCCCAAAGCTGCCTTTGATCGCAGTGTTTATCAAGGGAACATAAAACAAATTAGACTAACATGATAATGTTTGTAACTGTATTTCACATAGAAAATGTTGTCTGTTCTATTACTTTACAAAGTCCCTCAAAGTTATCTATTACTATTTGCATAAGTTTCATTTTTAGGTAAATGCTTGCTAGATTACAAAATAATATGAAATAACAAAATGTTATTATCAATCCTATTTTTATCAATAAATTTCTTACATGAAATATCATATGTCTTTCATTCTTTGTTTCTCTATATTTATAGATATTTTATTTGATTTTCTATTTATTTATAATAAATTCATTTATTTTACATCCTGGCCACAGCTTCCCATCCCTCTTCTCCACCCAGCATCCTCAAACTCCCACTCAGCCTCCAATCCACTGTTCTCGTTTCTGTTCAGGAAAGGGCAGGTCTCCCGTGAGTATCAATAAAATATATCTAGATGAGTAAGAGTAAGAAAGGTGGCTCAGTATTAGGAGTAGGGTCCCAAGAGCTAGAAAAAGAGTCAGATACAGCTCCTATTCCCACTATAAAAGTCCTACAAGAGAACAGAGCCGCACGACTGTAACAAATATACAGAATGCCTAGGTCAGTCTCATGAAGGCTCATTGGTTGATGTTTCCGTCTCTGTGAGCTGCTGTGAGCTGCTGTGAGCTCCAATTAGTTGATTCTGTGAATTTGCTTATTGTGTCCTTGACCCCTTTGGCTCTTACAATCCTTTCTCCCCTTCATCTGCAGGACTTCCTGAACCCGTTTAATGTTTGGCTGTGTGTCTTCATTTATTTCTACCAGAAATAAATTGCTAGATGAAGCCTGTCTGTTAATGAATGATTGGACTTGTCACCAATCAGGTCACTGAATGTGGCCAATTCAGGCTACATATCCACTCTTGTTAGGAGTCTTAACTGGGGTTACCCTTATAGATTTCTGTGAGATACCCCTGTACCAGGTTTTTAGCTGAACTTAAAATGCACCCTCTCCCCTTTGCATTAGTAGTCTGTCAGGAATCTTGCCCTGCCCCACCCCAATATGATTGCTCATATTCTCATCCCCACCTACCCTAAGTCCACTCACAAATTCTCTTCTATTTCCACTTCCCAGGGAAATTAGGGCATCTACTCCCAAGAACCTTTATTTTGGCCTAGTCTCTCTAGGACCATGGATTGCAGTATAGTTTCCCTTTATTTTAGAGCTTATCTATTTATGAGTGAGTACATAACATGACATGTCATGTTTGTCTTTCTAAGTCTGAATTACCTAACTTAGGATTTTTTTTTCAAAAAAAATAAATAAAAGAAAGAAAAAAAGAAAGACAAAATAAACCACATTTCTGTATCCATTCCTTGCTTGAGGAGCATCTCTTTGATTCTACTTAATTGATTTCAGCCCTGTTTTGATTATTTCCTACTGTTTACATAGGTGTGTTTGCTTCTGTTTGGTCTAGAGCTTTCAGGTGTGTGTTAATACACTAACGCACATCACTTCCAAATTCTCATGAAGGTATTTTACACTATGAGTATCCTCTTGGCACCACTTTGATTGTGTCCTGTAAGTTAGGGTATGTTTCACATTCATTTTCATTGAATTCTAGGAAGTTTTTAACTTCTTAATTTTGTTTCTTTATTGATCCACTGATAACTCAATTGAGATTTTATCAATCTTCATGAGTTTGTAGGCTTTCTGCTGTTTCTGTTGTTGAACTCCAGCATTAATCCATGATGGTATGTAAGATACTGGTAGTTAATTCATTTTTTTAAAAAATCTGTTGAGACTTGCTTTGTTACCCATATATACGAGGTACCATGTGGTGATGAAAAGAAATATTCTTTTATATTTTGTGAAATGTTCTGTAGATTTCTTATGGCACTGTTTGATTGATAACATCAGTTAACTCCATTATTTTTGTTTAATTTCTGTCTGGGTGAAGTTTCGGGCTTAAAAGAGTTCAGTGTGAGGTGGGCCAGGTCTTCCCTGGTCCTTAGAACTACTCTGGCCTCCCATAAAGCTGTCAGAGCTGTGGTTCCTAGTGTGAAGATCAGGAAGAGGAATGCAGTATTGGATTAATGGATATGCTTTTGATTTTCAATTTATAATCCTCTATTTGTCATCTTTATTTGTTACTTTGTCATTTTGTGTTTATAAAGTTTTCCTTCCTTAAAATAGCATACATCATTCAATTCCAATCCCAAAGTATTTTTTTATTGTGAGTTTCTAGATGTAATATATAACTTTATTAAATGAGGTCTGGGTTATTACTTGATCTTAAGAGAGATATGGTGAAGTTCTTCTCCCAAAGAGTCAGAAATAACAAACATCAAAATGAATTATAAATCTAGGCCAAGGCCTGGTAATTGGCAGGATCTTGGGAGAGTTTATAAAGATTTCAAGGTCCCAGAGGGAAGATCAATAACGTCCTCATGTTAGCATGCTGAGTTTCCTATTATGTAAAAACCAACCCAAAATGTGGACCCCACTTTATTGTTTGAATCTAGCACCTACACAGGCTAGTAATAGGTAGAATATTCCTATTGCTCTATTCACAGTTCGCTGGCCTACTTGCAGTACACCACACATATTCTCAGCACAGCTCTGTCAAAAATTCTGTTTCCTGGAATAAGATCAAAGTATAAGTAGACAATCTTTATTCTGATAATTGGTGATTGCTCTTGGTTGACTTTATGTTCTTGGTTCTTCCAAGTTTCTTGTTGGTACTTATTTTCCTTGATTCACGATGATGCCTCTAAATAAGCAGCTATATAGCATTTTCAAATCTCCTCTTCATTTTCCATCCTATTATCTCCTTTTTTTATCTATATATTACTTTTTCTCTCTATTCATTTCTCCCCTTGAACCATCAGACTACAACCTGCATCTCATTCATAGAGATTTCCTACTGCATGTTCCTTAATGGTCCATACAAAATTGCTTATCTTCTAAAGCTACATGGCCATAGATTATTGGGATGAAGTGGGGAATTATACCTGACTCCAGGTATAATAAAATGAAGTAAAAAAGCAGAGTTCTTGACATAACTCAGAAAGAAGAGACATTTAAAGACATATACAAAACAGGCACATGTATGAATAAGTGCACAACAAAGGTTCCCAATACATTCTCTCAATTAGTGAATTTCAAGAGAAAATCATGTTTTAGTCCCGATTCAGCCTTAGAAGATCAAGGACAAAATCACAAGGTGACAGAAATAATGAAGGACAATAAAGAGACTCTAGGTGATAGAAACTCATCATAAAAATGATAGGCATTCCAGAAGATAAAGTGGAACAGATGGAAGAAAGGCAATAATTAAATAATAGAAGATAATTCATCTGTGATGACAAAAGAATCACATCTGCAGAAAGAGAGGCTCACTGAGTTCCAGGCTGTGTTGATGAAAAAAAGACCCACACTTGGCACATCTTCTGAGCCTCCTGAAGGATAAGGACATAGAGAATAATAACATAAGCATGAAGTAAACTTTCCAGATTTCTGACAAAGGACAAAACAAATGAATAACAGCTTAACTTGTTTGCAAGCTCAACGGCTGGAGAATAGTGAACTTATATCAACAAGCATGTGTAAAGTGTGTAGTCATAAGACCCTATGTCCAGGAAAGACAGTAGTTGTATAATGGGAGAAAAAAATTGTGTGAGGACATATGGAAATTAGGGAATATATGCCCTATATATGCTTAAGAAAAAGAGACTGAACAAATTGGTTATCTGTAGGACAACTCCAAATATAGGATGCTGTAGAAAGAAAAGGTAAAGATCAAGACAATTGTCACTTAATATATGATGCCTGTGAACACTGCCTATAGATACTAGTAAACAGTGGAATAAAATTGTGCAATAAGGATTTTTCTAAAATTCAGAAGCTTAGTATCCAAGTTACACCCTGCCCAAATAGGGAAACATGAATTCAGATCTCTACTAATTACATAAAATGTCAGTTTCAATGTATCTAAGAATGGGAAGACAGGAATATCTTTGAATGTGGATGGTAGTAAAGGAAGAAAGTTGGTACTGACCACTGACCTTACCAACCATGAACATATATGTGCATATACATAAATCTCTCTCTGTCTTTCTCTCTCTTCCCCTCTCTCTTTCTCTCTCTCCAAACACACACACACACACACACACACACACACACACACACACACACAGATACACACACACACACACAAATTTCTCAATAGGTCGAACATGCTGTTGATAGATGTTGAATACCACATAATCCTAAAAAGTCTTAAGGGTTTCAAGGAGAACCAGACAGAGTGGTCATTACTTGCTAGAATTACTGCCTTAGAAAAAGTCTGAGGAGAAGGGCATAGAATAGCTATGAAAGCAGTGAACATGTTGTAAAGTCATAATGATGGGAGTTTATGGTAACAAGAAAAATGTAGTGACTATCAGGGAAAGTGGTGGAGATAAAAAAGAAAATACTAAATTAATAGGATGGTAAATGAAATTTAAATTAACGAGGAAAAGGGGGAACTGGTGACAGTTATATCAAACAAGAATAAAACTGAGGAAATAATTCATGAAATTAACTTACTGCCTCAAATATACTCAACAATTTCACATCTCAGCCTTTTGAACTGCTTATACTCTGCTTCATGACATTCCCATAATGATGTAAATTAGTTTAAAGCTTTCAAATAGATTCTATAATATGTATTTTCAAAGTCTTGTCTATCTCTTAGATATTCTTAACACTTGCAACTACTTACCAAATTAAACTCTTCAGAATAACCAGTGTGAAGAAAAGACCATGTGGAAGTCTTGTGGAATCCAGCAATAAACAGGAAAATAAGAAAGAGAGAGAGATCTAGAACCACAAATATAGCCAACATTTTTAGACAACTTAGCAAAGGAGCACTAAACAACATGTGTTCTCAAGTTGATGATGACAGTCCAGGGAAGCAATTACAGCTGGGATTTGTAGACAGGAAACCAGAAAAAAAGGAGAGCCCTTTAAAGAAATGTAGGGGTGGAAGCAGGGACCAATCCTTGAGATGTGATCCAGGTCTCTAAAGCTAGGTACAGATTGACAAAAGCCAGTGAAGAAATACTGGTCCAGGTAAAGAAACAGATGAAAGTTCTACAATGACAGTTGGGTCTTCACCAATCTTACTATGGGGAAGGGAAGTTCAGGCAAGCTATCCACTATTGCTAGTCATCTTAGCTGGCTGGGGTTATCATTGTAGATTCCTAGGAATTTCCCTAGCACCAGGTTTCTCCTCACACCAATAATGGCTCCCTCTTTGAGGGTCCTCTGGCAATAGGACCAGGATCTATCTCTGGTGTATGAGCTAGTTTGTTGGAGCCATTCCTTATGGTGGGATGCCATGCTTAGCCTTAATGCTGGGGGTAGGGGAGAGGGAGTTCGTTTTTCAACTTATTGGGCCAAGCTTTATTGACTCCCCAAGGGAGGTTTTACACTTTGGGAGGAGTGGATGAGTGTAGACTGCTGTGGGGGGTGATGTGAGGGGTAGCTGTAGGATGGGTTGGAGAGAGAACTGTGGTTGGAATGTATAATGAAATAAAAAATAAATAACTAAATAAGAACAGATGAAACACTTTCAGCTAGCATACCATGAAGTCAGAGGCTCGGGGACCGCACAAGGCTGCATTAGCCTAATAGTGTGAAGGGGAAAAAAAACTCAGATTTCTGCTATATTTGTAATGTGAAAAGTCTAAAGGAAAAATTGTTAATTTAGTCTCATAGACTAAGTCATAAATTTTAGGGATAAAATGGAAAAATAATGTCTTAACCAATTTAATTACTTCTTTGAATCAAAGCTCAAGATTCTTTATAGGAATACAAAATATTTATTATCATCCAGAAAGAAAAAAGTTTCCAAGATGTGTCATCTGAATAAATGTAATTGCATGAAAAGAATGTATTATCATTGATAAATGGTCGATACAAATTGAAAAAAGGGATGTTTCAGAACCCAAACTACAGAAGCTAATGTTAGGATTAGCCTAAGGAAAAAGGAAAAAAATTATGATTATCTGAATTCTGTAGGTTTTATATATACAGACACTTGAGATTTACAATATAACCCAACTTAAAATTTAGAAATTAAAATTATACTAAGTTTAAAACAGTCTGCATTAAATTAACAAAAAAGTAATATATAACAGATGTACAAACTTAAAGACATAGCAATAGAAATCATCCAAAACAAAATATAACAAGAGAACAAAAGACCCAATGAAAATTTCCAAAATGAATGGACTGTCTTCCAAGGAATATGGCAGTACATCATATTACCAGTAATATTCCATCAGAAATATTTTCTTTGATTCAATGACATTAGAACAATAAAGACAACTACACCTAAGACTTCACAAAAAAATTAAAAGAAAAATAAAGAAAATTCCTTTAGATAAATGGTGTAAATATATTTTAATTAGAGTAAAAAGATAGAAATCCAAAATGAAAACAGAAATGTAAAATAAAATTAGTCATAAAATATTGATAAAAGACAAAGCCACATTAAATAAGTAAAAATACTAAGGTGCCAGTGGCTTTCTTTCAAGTAAACCAGCAAATAACAGAAAGCTAGTATCTATGCCATGTGAAAATTTTTCCACATGTAAATGTGCCATTCAAAACGAAAGCCACCCACCCATGCACACCTTAACACAAGCTATTCCTCACAATCAGATCATCTTTGTTATTTGTAAATAAATATTTGCATATATTTAAAATAGAATTAATAGTTGCATCTAAAAATGTGTTTTCTTCTTTTAAAGATACTTAGAGGCAACCAACATTTATAAAAACAATGAAATATATTAGGTGTTCATAAGCAATCCACTGAGTTCATAATCAAATATTCCATAATAGAATAAAATCTGTGTAGAAAGCATAGTGATTGCTTTATATATAAATGAGTTAATATAATTTCTTTATTTAGCTATAAAAAGTTAAATTTTATGCTACAAATCACAAATCAGCAGCAACAATTAGGAAAAAAAAAGGAATCTAGTAAAGGAAAAGAAATAAAAAAATAAAAAAGACCCCCAAGTGAAAAAATAGCAAATTGTATATAAAAGAATAGACAATAAGGAAATATATGTAACTCTACTATAGTGATTATATTGAAAGGAAGCTTTTTAACAGAGTACTTAAAAACATTGACTCACTGACAATTTTTTTAAATGTTTTAAAATTCAATATTTTAAGACATAATTAATCAAGAAGTATTTAAGAATGATGAGACTCATTTTGAAACAAGTGGGTCCTTTTAAGTGGGAATAAGAAACACAGAGGATTATAATGTAAGACCCTCAGAATGAGGAATCTTCCAGGTTTGGTCGATACCCCAAGAACTCAATGTCCAGTCCAGTTGCTGCAAAATGCAAGAGGCTTTAATGAACAGGAAATGTTTGCGCAAATGGGCTCCTCCAGCACTCAGGCTAGGGAGAAGCCCCCTCCCTTGGGCCCAGGTGTTTTTAAAGACAAACCCACAAGCTTAGGGAGGGGGTGGGACCCTCTGTCCATTGATTACGTGACCCTTGGAGGCTGGATGGTCTGCTATTAGGGTCAGCAGACCTTAGGGCTTCAGGTGTGTTAATTAATCTTGTCTGGGCAAACCAGAGTTACAGCTATCTCTTGACCCTATTTACCACCTGTTGACTCACAGGAAAGGAGGGGCAGTGTGAATTCTTCTTATCTCAGGGCCTTGTGAGAAGAAGCTAGCAAATTCCAAGGAACAGATATTGGTTTTTGGGTTTGTCCATCATTAACATTACTTTTTACGTCTTTCAATAACAGCCCTTGTGAAAAAGCAACAGAGGGGTGGTTGTTGGTACACCAACAGAACATCTTTAAGAGATGTTAAGCATACATTGACCTTCATTTTCACCTTCATCTTGGCTTACTAGGAAATGATTTTACAATACATAGCCTACCTGATTTTTAAGATTTATTTTGAAGCTAAAATAAGTAAAAGATTGTAATATCACCATAAGAGCATATTCAACAATAGACTGCAATAGAGAATATAGAAATGAATCCCAAACTGCTAGAGCAGTGATTTTCAACAAAACATATGAGAAAACAAATTGAGAAAAGGGAGGCATCCAGAATATTGAGTGAGGAAAATTCAATAAAATAAACTTCGACTTGAATCTCACAACCAACCCCAAGGTCAACATATGATTGGTAAACCATATATAAAACTGAAAATTTATAAATTACCAGAAATTACTATTTTGCACTAGCGTCAAAACTGACAAAACTGGGCTGTCCATTTATAGGTAAGTACAATGAATAAAAGCTATTACACCCCCCCAAAAAAATATAAGGAACAAACTAAAGCAAAAAAAGAATATAGACAGTTAATACATTAAAAAAAAATGTAAATCCTATACAGCCATTGATTAGTTGTGAGTTTGGCAGCATATGGTATACTATCTTTCTTTTAAATTTATTTATTTTTTTTATTTATTTAACCCCAGCCCCACAGTTTCCCTCTGCTCCTTCCATTCCCCCCATTATGCTCTATCCCTGCCCTCTAATCAACTCCCCATCAATTTCTGCTTAGGAAAGGGCAGGCCTCCCATCTGTATCAACAAAACATATCAAAGCACCTCACAATGACTTAAAGTTGGGCAAGGTGACCCAGTAGGAGGAGTGGGGTTTCAAAAGCTAGTAAAGGAATCTAGAGGACCAAGAAAAGCAACTTTAACATATATGCAGAGTGCCTAGGTCAGTCCCATTCAGGCTCTTTGGTTATTAGTTCCCTTTCTGTGAGATCTTTGTTGATTATGTGAGTTTTCTTGTGATATCCTTGACTTCTGGCTCAGAGAATCCTTTCTCTCCCTCTTCTGCAGGATTCGCTAAATTCTTTCTAATGTTTGGCTGTGGGTTTGCATCTGTTTCCATAGTACTGGATAAAGCTCTTCTGATGTCAATTGGGCTAGGCACCAATCTGATTACAGCAGATGGCTAGTTCAGTCTACATATCCCCTATTGCTAGGAATATTATCTGGGACATTTTTGTAGATTCCTGGGAGATTCCCTTGCACATGAATAGTAATGATCCTGAAATTTTAGGATCAGGACTATATATGGTCCCCTGGAAAAGGGGAAAGGGAAAAGATTGGAAGCATGGGGGTGGGGAATTAGGAGGAAGAGGAGGGAGGGGGCAGGCATGAGGGAGCAGGAAAATTGAGTCCAGTAAAGAATAGAGGAGAGCAAGAAAAGAAATACCGTAATAAAGGAAGACATTGTAGGCTTTAAGAGAAATCGGGCACTAGGGAAATGTCCAGAAATCTACAAGGATTACCCCAACTAAGAATCTAAGCAATCATGGAGAGGCTACCTTAAATGGCCTTCCCTGACAATGAGATTGATGACTACCTTATATGTTATATAGAGCCTTCATCTAGTAGCCAATAGAAGCAGAAAGAGACACATACAGCTAAACACTGAGCCAAACTCCTGGAATCCAGTTGCAGAGAGGGAGGACCAATGAACAAAAGGGTCAAGACCATTTTGGAGAAATCCACAGAAACTGCTGACCTGAACAGGGGGGAGCTCATTGACTCCAGTCTGATAGCTGGGAAACCAACATAAGACTGACCTAGACTCCATGAATTTGGGTGTTAGTTAGGAAGACTAGGCCTCTGGTAATGGATCAGTATTTATCTCTAGTACCCAAAAGGACTTTGAGAGCCCAGTCCACATACAGGGATACTCCCTCAGGCTAGACACATGGTGGGAGGGCCTAGGCCCTACTCCAAAAATGAAAAACTTTGAAGACTCACAATGGAAGGCCTCACCCTCCCTAGGGAGCAGAAAGGGGATAGAATAGGGATTGTGGGGTTTGGGGGAGACAGGGAAGGATAGGAGGGTTCAGGAACTTGGATTGATATGTAAAACAAGCTTGTATCATACTGAATGATGCTCAGCATGTCAACCATGGCTTTATTTTACTGTCTAGGCTAAAATCAATTCTGCAGACTTTCCTTCTGTTTCCTTACTATTAAAGTATTCACATCATAATATTAAGTTCAAAACAATAAAATTAATATTTTTAATATTTTCCTGGAGGCATAACATAACTAAGCTTAAAATGGGCTACTACACAATTCTAAAGAAGAAACTATTTTTAACATCATAGATCTACTTTAATGACTTTTGAATTAAGTAAGAATTCTAGAAGCATTTTTGTTGTTGTTATTTTTTTTTGATAAGAACACTGGAAACAACTTTTCATAAAAATAAACAATGCTATATGCATGCCAGATAGTCTACTTAAATTAGTGCGTTATAATTGGATAGCTGGATGCTAAACAAGAAAATAAAGGAACCAAATACTAGGTTGTCTTATTGTAAGCAGTGCATCCTAAAATTTATGCAGTTTGCAAACTGGAACAAAATAGAACAATTACTTGCTCTTAAGTATTCATATTTATTTGAGTAGAATTTTGCAACTTTCCTTAACTGCTGTGAGCAACATAAAAGTTTCATATTTGTGTGTCAACATAAGTAGCATAGAATTTCCCTGTTGAGTGCAATGTTTTCCTTCAGTTCATTGCAAATTTGCAATTAAAAAAGAGAAAAAGATGGTGTTGAATGCAAACTCTTAATTTTTTCTTGGCCTTCATTGTGTCATTACAATACAGTTCTTTTTTTTTTCTGTTATCATTGTGATTCAAATTGTTCAGGTAAGCAGTCTCTATGTGTTTCTGCCGCCTGGTCTTGTCCTCTCCATCTGTATCTGGGTTCTAATTCGACTCAGTGTTTATGAATGGGTGTTTGCTTGTGTTTCCAACAGACATTAGTTGAGGGATCCATGGATAAGTTAGTTGTTGATCTCACTTGCCAGGAAGGGCATTTATGGTAGCCTTTCCAGGGAAGCTCAAATTGTTAGTTGGGAGCAGTCTTGTAGTTCTCTAGACCTCTCTTTGTGTTCAATTTTATCTTCAAACCAATATTGGCTCCCTCTTTTATGTTCTCTCTCTCTGTCCTCTTTCTCCTCTCTCTCTCTCTCACACACACACATACACACACACTCTCTCTCTCTCTCTCTCTCTCTCTCTCTCTCTCTCTCTCTCTCTGTCTTTCCCTCTCTCTCTCTCCATCTTTTTCCTGTCTTCTATTCCTAACAGGGCTCAATCCTCCTGGAGGCATGTGTTTAATTTTCCTCTCCCTTGTTTTCTCCTACTTCTCTCCCCCCCCCACTTTCCCTGTACTCTGGGGGACTTGTCTCTTCCTGGTTCTGTGAGGGACTTTATATGAATCTCTTAGAATCTACTTTGTATCCTAGTTCCTCTGGTGGTGCGAATTATAGGCTGGTGATCCTTTGATCTAGGTCTAAAATCCATATGCGAGTGAGTATATACTGTGTTCCTCTTTTTGTGACTGGGTTACCTCCTTCAGGATGGTTTCTTCAGGTGCCATCCACTTGCCTGTGAAATTCAAGATACCATTATTTATTTTTCTGCAGAGTAGTATTCCATTGTGTAGATGTGCCACATCTTCATTAACCATTCTTCAATTGAGGGGCATCTAGGTTGCTTCCAGGTTCTTGCTATTACAAATAGTGCTACTATGAACATAGTTGAACAGATGTCTTTGTTGCATGGATGTGGATCATTTAGCTATATGCCTAAGAGAGGGATTGCTGGGTCCTGTGGTAAACTAATTCCCATTTTCCTGAGGAACCGCCATCCTGATCTCCAAAATGGCTGTATGAGTTTGCACTCCCACCAGCAGTGGAGGAGCGTTCCACTTTCTCCACATCCTCTCCAACGTGAGTCATCATTGGTGTTTCTAATGTTAGCCATTCTGGCAGGAGTAAGATGTTATCTCAGAGTTGATTTGATTTGCATTTCCCTGATAGCTAAGGATATGGAGCACTTTCTTAAGTGCCTTTCAGCCTTTTTGATTTCCTCTACTGAGAATTCTTTTTTCAGGTCTGTACCCCATTTTTTTAACACGGTTATTTGGTGTTGAGTTGACTAGTTTCTTGAGTACTTTGTATATTTTGGAGATAAGCCCTTTGTCGGATATAGGATTGGTGAAAATCTTTTCCCAGTCTGTGGGCTGTTGTTTGGTCTTGCCCACAGTGTCCTTTGCATTACAGAAGCTTCTAAGTTTGAAGAGGTCCCATTTATTAATTGTTTCTCACAGTGTCTGTGCCTCTGGAGTTATGTTCAGGAAGCAGTCTCATATACCAATTTGTTCAAGGTTACCTCCTACTTTCTCTTCTAAGAGGTTCAATGTGGCTGCATTGATATTGAGGTCTTTGATCCATTTGGACTTGAGTTTTGTGCATGGCAACAGAAATGGGTCTATTTGCAATCATCTAGACAACCTCATCCAATTGTGCCAGCACCATTTGTTGAAGATGCTGTCCTCACCCCATTGTATAATTTTAGCTGTTTTGTCGATAATTAGGTGTTCATAGTTGTGTGGACTAATATCAGGATTTTCAATTCGATTCCATTGGTCTACCTGTCTATTTTTATGCCAATACCAGGCTGTTTTCAGAATTATAGCTCTGTAGTAGAGTTTAAAGTCTGGAATTGTGATGCCTCCTGAAGTTCTTTTATTGAATAGTTTTTTTTTTTTTGGCTATCCTGGGTCTTTTGTTTTTCCATATAAAGTAGATTATTATCCTTTCAAGGTTGCTGAAGAATTGTGGTGGGATTTTAATGGGGATTGCATTGAATCTGTGATTGCTTTTGGCAAGATTACCATTTTTATTATGTTTATCCTACCTATCCAAGAGCATGGTTGATCTTTCCATTTTCTTGTATCTTCTTTAATATCTTTCTTGCAGTCACAAAGTTCTTATTATATAGGTCTGTTACTTGTTTGGTAAGTGTTACACCAAGATACTTTATGTTGCTTGTGGCTATTGTAAAGGGTGATGTTTCTCTAATTTCTTTCTCTGTCCCTTTGTCCTCTGAAAAAAGTAGGGCTGCTGATTTCTTTTTGAGTTTATCTTTTATTCTGCTAGTTTGTTGAAAGTATTTATCAGCTGTAGGATTTCCCTGGTAGAGTTTATTGGGTTGCTTATATAAACTATCATATCATCTGCGAATAGAGACAGTTTGACTTCTTCCTTTCCAATTTGGATCCCCTTGATATCCTTTTGTTGTCTTATAGCATTAGCTAGAACTTCTATATGATATTGAAGAGATATGGAGAGAGAGGGCAGCCTTGTCTTGTTCATGATTTTAGAGTAATTGGCTTAAGGTTCTCTCCATTTAGATTGATGTTGGCAGTTGGTTTGCTGTATATTGCTCTTATTATGTTTAGGTATGTTCCTGTTATCCCTGACCTCTCCAAGACCTTTATCATGAAAGGGTGTTGAATTTTGTCCAAGGCTTTTTCCGCATCTAGGGAGATAATCATATGGTTTTTCTTTTTCTGTTTGTTTATATGGTGGATCACGTTGATAGATTTTTGTATGTTAAACCATCCCTGCATTCTAGGTATGAAGCCTACTTGGTCATGGTGGATGATTTCTCTGATGTATTCTTGAATTCGGTTTGCCAGTATTTTATTGAGTATTTTTGCATTGATGTTCATCAGGGTTATTGGTCTGTAGTTTTCTTTCTTAGTTGTGTCTTTGTGAGGTTTGGGTACCAAAGTTATTGTGGCCTCATAAAAAGAGTTTGGAAATGAACCTTCTGTTTCTATCTTGTAGAACAGTTTGAGGAGTAGTGGTATTAGTTCTTGCTTGAAGTCTGGTAGAATTCTGCACTGAATCCATCTGGCCCTGGACTTTTTTTGGTTGGAAGGCTTTCGATGACTGCTTCTATTTCATTGTGGGTTATAGGTCTAATTAAGTTGTTTGTTCTTGATTTAATTTTGGTAAGTGATAGTTATCCAGAAACTTGTCCATTTCCTTTGAATTTTCAATTTTTGTGGAATACATATTTTCAAAGTATGACCTGAAAATTGTCTGGATTTCCTCTGTGTCTGTTGTTCTGTTCCCCTTTTCATTTCTGATTTTGTTAATTTGCATGTTGATATTCTCAAAAAGCTATTCTTCGTTGCATTTTTTTTGTGTGTGTGTGTTGTTTTTCTGGTTTCTATTTTGTTGATTTCAGCCCTCAAGTTAATTATTTGTGGTGTCTACTCCTAAGGGGTGAGTTCGCTACTCTCTGTTCTAAGGCTTTCAGTTGTGCTGTTAATTCTCTTATGTGACTATCCTCTGTTTTCTTCATATGGGAACTTAGTGCAATGAACTTCCCTCATAGCTCTGCTTTCAAGGTGTCCCATAAGTTCGGGTATGTTGTATCCTCATTCTCGTTGAATATTAGAAAGTACTTAATTTCTTTCTTTATTTCTTCTTTGACCCAGGAGTGGTGAAATTGCACATTGTTCAGTTTCCAAGAGTTCACAGGTTTTATGCTATTTATGTTGTTGTTGAATTCCAATTTTAAAGCATGGTGGTCTGATGAGATACAGGGGACTATTTCAATTCTCTTGTATCTGTTGACGTTTGTTATGCTACCTAGTATGTGGTCGATTTTAGAGAAGGTTCCATGTGGAGGAATGAAGAAGGTATATTCTTTAGTGTTTGGATGGAATGTTCTATAGATGTCTGTTAACCCAAATTGAGACATAACTTCTGTTAGTTCTTTTTTTTTTTCTGATTTGTGGTCCTGTCTAGTGTTTAGAGTGGTGTATTGAAGTCTCCCACTATAAGTGTATGAGGTTTTATATGAGCTTTGAGTTTTAGTAGTGTTTCTTTTACGAATGTGGGTGCCTTTGTATTGGGGCATACATTTTCAGAACTGAGACTTTGTGTTGGTGGATTTCTCCTGGGATGAATACGAAATGCCTGTCTTCATCTCTTTTGATTAATTTTGGTTTGAAGTCTAACTTGTTAGATATTAGTTTAGCCATGCCTGCTTGCTTCTTGGATCCATTTGATTGGAAACTCTTTTCACAACTCTTTATCCTGAGGGAATGTCTATCTTTGAAGCTTGGATGTGTTTCTTGTATGCAGCAGAAGGATGGATTCTGTCTTTGTATCCATTCTGTTAGCCTGTGTCTTTTTTTATATGTGAGTTAAGAACATTAATGTTGAGGGTGAGTAAGGACCATTGATTGTTGATGCTTATTTGATTTAGGTTTGTTGTTGGCAGTGGTACTGTGAATATATTAGTTCTGTTTTACCCTTGGTTTCTGGTGTAGCTGGATTATCTGTTGCCTACATTTTTGTGGGCATATTTACCTTCCTTGCGTTGGAGTTTTCCTTCCAATATTTTCTGTAGGGCTGGATTTGTTGATACGTATTGGGAAAATCTTGTTTTGTCATTAAATATCTTGTTTTCTCCATCTATAGTGATTGAGAGTTTTGCTGGATATAGTAGCCTAGGCTGGCATCCGTGTTCTCTTCATACTTGTAGAACATCTATCCAGGACATTCTGGCTTGAGGGATTCCATGGAGAAGTCAGGTGTAATTTTGATAGGTCTGCCTTTATATGTTACCTGTCCTTTGTCCTTCGCTGCTCTTAATATTCTTTCTTTATTCTGTATGCTTGGTGTTTTGTTTTGTTTTTTTTTTTTTAATTTTTCTTAATTTATTTTATATGACAAAGTCCAATTAAATGAAAACAAACATTTAACACAATATTTGGGAATTTGGGCGTTATTCTTTCCAAACTACTTCCTGCTGGTAAGGGGAGCTGTCATGGGGGATTCAAAGAAGATTCAGAAATCCTGGCTGTAGTCTGTAAGGCTGCTTTGTCCAGCTGTTTTGAATATAGGATCACTTCGTACTCTGTTTCAGGTGGTCTGGCTTGATCAAACCACATTAGTCTGGAAGGAATCCACATCTTTTCCTTTTCTGTGGAAACAAAAATAGAAATCCTTTTCCCCATTAACTTGTCCTTCAATTTAAATTTTGGAGTCAAAGCAATTTTTTTATTTAATTTATTATTTTACATGTCGATCCCAGTTCCCTCTCTCTTCCTCCCTTTTTCCCTTGCTTCCTCCCTCCTTCCCTCCCTTTTATACTCTCTGCCCTCTCACATGCAGTCTAACCACCCTCCCCTCCCATCCCCCCACCCCAATTCCATATGTAGGGGAATGCCATCCAGTTGGGGTCATGTAGATCTGACAGGTCATGTGAAGTAGGGACTAGGGCTTCTCTCCTGTCTCTAGACTAAGGTGTTTTGATTATTATATGTCGAAGGGTCTTTTTTCTTTGGTCCAGCCTATGTTGGGTTCGGTGTGCTTCTTGTACTTTCATGGGCATGTCCTTCTTCAGATTGGGAAAGTTTTCCTAGATGATTTTGTTGAATATGTTTTCGGCACCTTTGAGCTGGGCTTCCTCACCTTCCTCTATGCCTATTATTCTTAGGTTTGGCCTTTTCACGGTGTCCCATATTTCCTGGATGTTTTGTCTTAAGGATTTGTTGGATTTATGAATTTCTTTGGTCGATGAATCTATTTCTTCTAGTTTATCTTCTGCGCTTGAGATTCTCTCTTCAATTTCTTGAATTCTGTTGGATATGTTCGCATCTGTAGTTCCCGATTTTTTGCCCAGTTTTTCTATCTCCAGCATTCCTTCGGTTTATGCTGCCTTTATTTTCTGTAACTAAGTTTTCAAGTCTTGAACCGTTTCCTTCACCTGCTTAATTTTTTTTTATTGTTTTTATTTTTATTTATTTTTTTTTTGGATTTCTGTACTTTCTTTGCTTTTCTTAAGAAATTTGTTCATGTCTTCCACTTTTTTGTTAGTTTTTTTTCCCTCCATTTTTTAAGGGATTTTCTCACATCTTCTTTGAGGGACTTTATCATTTTATGATGGTAATTTTTAAGAAGTTCCCTTCTGCTTCCTCTGTTTTGTTGTTGTGTTCCATTCTAGTTGGTGTAGATTCCCTAGATTCTGGTGGTGTCGTGCTTATCTTTCTGTTGTTAGGTGTTTACTTGTATTGCTGTCTTCCCATAGCTAATTTCAGTAGGTATTCGTGGGGTCTCCCCTTCTTTTTATGGTACTTCCCTGGTGGGGCTTATGTGGGTCAGAATTTCAATATCTGTAGCTCTGGGTGGTTCAAGCTCTATAGGAGGTCTCTCCTCAGACAGGGACCCAGGGATGGGATCAGGGCTGTGGATCCAGTAGAAGATGCCACTAGCCAATGGCTCTAGCCAATGGCTGGTGGAAGAGGACAAAGGCTGAGCTGAAACTTTGGAAGTTTCTTCAGGATAGTCTGATCTCACTGGAAACTGTCACTCTCAAGCTGAGGCCTCTTTCTTTAGCAGAGGCCCTGCTTTGGAGGTCAAGGATCTTGTGGGAACTCATAGTGGACCTGCAGAGATAGGTGGATCTCTGGGAGGGGCCCAGGACTCCAGCAGAGGACTGGAGGTGGGGTCAGAGACCAAGCAGTTGGAAATTACAGGTGGTTCCATGTGGATAGTCAGGTCTCCTTTGTTCAGAGTTGCTCTGAGAAGTCTCTGAAGTAGGGTGGACTGTTGACTTCCCCAATGGCACATTTTTTTTTTTTATTTTTCTCCTCAGACAAAGCCTCTCCTGTTGCCATTTGTAACTGCTCTCATAAACTCATGTAATTCTAATGACTTACCAAAGGCTCTCTTCAAATGATCATCAATGCATGTGTTTGATAATGAAGTTGTTAACATAGTAACTCTTAAGAAAGTCATCTCCAAAACCTCTAAGTGCTTGTTCAAAACCATGTTCTCCTGTGACTGTTTATAGAACTTCAGAATTTTTATCGGTGTGCATGCCAAATTTTGAGAGGACAGTGAATTAAGTGAAGGTCAAGTAAACCAAGTTTCAGGAGGGACAGATGAGAAAAGAGCTATTGTGTGGAATTTACTAACAAAGCGATGGAATATTCATTTGGCACAACTGAGTTAATATTTATTGTTTGCCAAAAGAAGCCTTTTAAATCTAACTTTTGGTGGAATTCAAGTTCCAATAATATGTGGGTATGTATACTTTCAAACAGGAAAAAAAAAATACCCACATGATAGTCTTTACCTAATTGTCTGAAAAATGTATTCATGCAAATCAGGCAAAACAATGACCAACTCCCCCAAAACATATAATGAAATACAAATGATAGCAAAGCTGTAACAGAAAAGTTGTTAAAGAAAAACTACAAAATAACATATGTGAATATGCGTATATTTATTTTTATATCTCGTCAAAAATGAAAGTTGTTTTTGTAGTAATTGAAAACTTCAAGTGTTTTGACTTTCCTTTTCCATTTTGCTATGTTGCTGAAGCATTTTAAAAAGCATGAATTATTTATATAATCAAAGAGAAAGGAGGAAAGATTTTTATCTAAAAAAGAAAATGTGTACCCATGTGTAATATGTAAAATTTTATGACTCAGAACAAGGTAATCACTGTAATATCTCAACCTGATGACTTATCAGATGGTAGTTGTAAAGGCATAAGTTATTAATTAATTAATTTATTTATTTAAATTTAGTGGTTTCGTTCCTTAACATCTTACCCAGTCCATTCTTGGTTTTAAAATAAGTGGAAGCAGCTTTTATCAGGACAATTTCTATTAGCATACTTTGTTAACAATGTCCTTTCTTTACAATTAACATACAACCATGATATCTGCTATCATTTTATTCTGCATTTACTCCTTGTTCTTCCCCGTGATTCCTTTTAATGAACTTGCTCTGAAAATGTTCGCCCTCCTCATGACTTTCAGCAGCTGTTTTTCATCTTCTAAACAAGTATTGTTCTTTAGGGAGTATTAAATATTACCTTGTGATGCATTTATGATCTATCTGTTAAACTAGTATTAATTGGAACCATGCATCTATTAACATTGTATATGGAAAGTCTCACAGAAGAACTGACATTTGAACTTTATTATTTATTTACTAAAATTAAAACAAATAGGTAAAATAGTCCTTTGTGAACTGTGGCTACCATGCAGGGCAGTGTAACCTTGTGGTAAATCAAAGTCAAAATGCATAAAGAATGCCACAGCTTCATCTTGTGTCATACCATCCAGCAACATCTAAGTCTTGCCTGCATGACTATGCCAACATAAGTAATATTTCCAGAGGCTTCAGAGAAACAATCACGTTAGACATATCTTCACTCATCCACTGATCAGTTTCCATCTGGACTAAATCTTGTCTAATTGCTAGGCAGATGTCCCATAGTAGGCGATTTGCTGGAGGTAAATTTATATTTATGGGATGGAGCACTGGACTTGCAGCTGCACTGCTGCCATTAATGACAGTATGGTGATAGGGAGTGGGGCTTCAGTGAAAGCCATGGCTGAAGTGATTACTCACATTGCTTGTACTGGAATATTCCCTGAATAAATGGTCATTTTATGTGGAGGCTAATATGGTTATAGTTTGCTAGAATGGAAACTGGCTGTAAGAGTCATATGAAAGTGTTTTAGGTGAGTAGAACAGTACTTAGAAGTGTACAATATGTAAACTTTATCCTTCCAATGAACAACTTCAAAAATTCTCTCGAGCTAACTTCTGGTGTTCAGAATAAAGTTCATTGAGGATGGAACTTGAGGATTGAAAAGAATTGATGTGAACTATAGTGCCTAAAATGAGATTATATAAAATAAAGCTTCTAGTAAATAAATGGACAAAGCTGAGTTAAGTTCTTCAGAGATTAAGGTCACCAAGAGCACTACAATGAGTCATCACTGTTAACCCACAGATGAGGTTATCTGCACTGGAGAAAAGAAGAGCATGGGTCACCATAGAGTAACATCTAGTAGTAGAATATTAACAAGGAGTTGTCCATGGTAAAGTTGTTCTGTGGACCCAGAATTGTAAGAGATTCACAGTAGGACCAGTGTGTTCCCCAGGATCTTAAGTATATAGATTCTGGAGCTTCAGTTTTATAGATGACTGATTTTTACAATATCTATTAGTGTGTCTAAATTCTTTTCCTTTCACTGAAAATAGAGTTTTTTTTTTTTTTTTTTTTTTTTTTTTTTTTTTTTTGCATAAATATCCTGGTTACAGTTTGTCTCCCTCTACTCCTTCCCATATCTCACAGCTTCTCTCTTTATCAAGACTCACCCTTTATGGCTCACATTAGAGAAAAAAGTGTCTGATGGATAATAATAAAAATATAATAAGATAAAACAAAACTAACATGTCTAAATTGGACAAAATAAGCAGCAGAAAAAAAAAAACAACTTCAAAACATGGCAGAAAAACACACTTAGGACCGCCATGCAAACACTAGACTGGAAGCAATATGATATCCACAAAGGATGTGTGAGATAACATGAAAGAAGAAAAAATAGATAAAGTAAATGGAAATATGGAATACAAAACAATAAAAATTAAACAAAAGTGCTATCATGGCATGACGAGGCAAAAGAGCTCCAAATATGCCATTGGGTTCAATTTTTGTTTTCCATCAATTCCTGAGAATTCAGCCTATCCTTAAGAGTAGTTTTCTTCCATAGTGAGAATAACTTGGAGGAAATCAAATTTTCACTTGCAAGTGATTATGAATAGGAGATGCTTCTGTGTTAGGGATGGGGGCCCATGTCCATTTCTCCTAACATCTCTGGGATCACACCTGATACAGTCCCCTGTATGTCCTGTCCTCGATAACTGTTTCTGTGAGTTCATATGTGGGTTGAGCTTGGTGATTTATACTGCCTTGTTTTGTTGATATTACCCAAAATGGCTCTTATACTCTTGTCCCTTCTCTTCTCTAGCGGTCCCTTAGCACTGAGGTAAGACATCAGTTGGGCCCTGAGTGTTCCAAGGTCTCTCACTCTCTGTATCATTGCTGGTTCTGGGTCTGTGTTTCTTCCCATCTTGTAGCAGGGAGCTTCTCTAATGATGTCTCCTTAAGGTTATGATAATATAAAATATAAAATAATGTCATTTTATTGTCATATTTTTATTTTTAATTTTAATTTTAAGAGTATTTGGTTTTACTCTAGGTCTATGAGCCACCTAGGCTCTGTTCTTGACCACCCAAGAAGTAATCAGGTTTATCTAGTTGAGTGGACCTTCATGTCTGTGGTTCCTCATCAGAGAAACTATTTACAGCTATATGTGTTGACACTGAAGTGTCATAGTTTTTTTTTTTTTTTGTTGTTGTTGTTCTTAGTAGAAATGTAGTAGTCTATTACACTTATGTATCATGTTTTATTATGAATTTATTGATAGGCATCTAAATGTTTTCCATTTTACTGGATATTTTGAATATTTGGATAGTTTGAACAGTGAAATTTAATGTAGATGAGTACATATCTTTGTAGTATGATATAGAGTTCTTTGTGCATAAGCTAATGGTGATATAGCTAGACCATACAGTAAACCTATTTCTAGAGTTTTGAATAACTATCACACTGATTTGCAAAACAGTTACCCTAATTTTTCCCTCCCAGTGGCAATGAAGTGGGCCCCCATGCCATATATACACATCAGCATGTTTTGTGTTTTGTTATGATTTTGTGTGACTTTGATGGCAGGAGTTCTGTACTGCCTGGACCCACAACTGTTTGGACCCAAATAAACACAAACAGTCTTATGTTAATTAGAAACCTACTGGCTGAAGGCTTAGGCTTCTTATTGGCTAGCCCTCTATTAAATATTAACCCATTTTTTTTAAACTGCATATGGCCATGAAACTCTGGCTTATCCATAATGCTTCTGCATATTACTGCTGGGTTGATTACATGGCATCACTCTGTCAGTTCCTCTCTGCCTTTATCTTCCCAGCCTCATCCTAGTCATGTAGCCCTGCCTGTACTTCCTTGCTGTCTACTGGCCAATTAGCATTTATTCATCAACCAATAAGAGAAACATATTCACAGAATTCAGAAGGGCTTTCCCTATCAGCTCTTAACCATTCTGGTTTGGGTAAAATGGGATCTCAACACTGGTATTTCCCCGATTGTTAAGAATGTTGAGAAGGTTTTAAATATTTCTCATTTCATCTTGTCCCCTCCCTTTTTTTTCTCCTTTTATTGTAGCCTAGATAACAGCTATTCTTCAAATATATAGCTGGCAAATATTTTTGTTTTTGCTTTCTTGATGATGCTTGTGAAGCCACTATCCTTTTAAATTTAATGGTTTTCCATTTTTTTTTTTCATTTTGCAATATAAAAATAGTGTGTCATGTTTATCACATTTCCTTTTGTTGTGATAAAAATGTTTAAAATTTTGTGACAGTGTTAACTGCCCATCTCTTGGAGTACACTAAATCTCACTGTAAATCATACTTTAAAATAAAAGGCATTTTAAAAAATTGATCTCAATGAAAACATAGTCATATACAATTGCATATTCATACTATATGATATATTAATGTAGCATGGATTTGTAGTCCCCAAATATAAATTAGTAAACTGTATCTTTTTTATGACTATTTATATAAGCTTTATTTTTCTGCTTCCTTGATTAAATATCAGCTCTGAAATATATCTTCATATCTTTCCCTTTCACTTCTTTATTTTTCCTTTGAGTCTGTATTTGATTCTTCTAAGATTTATCTTCACTTTCTGAAATTTCACTATTGAGTCATTTCCTTCTGCTTGACAGTAACTCACAATTACATTATTTTCTATATCAGATATTTTGTCTGACATTTTTGTAGCAGAGATCTCTTAGTTGTGATAGAACTCACAATATCACATTCATTTCACATAACACAGGAATTATATCTAAATGCATTGGAAACTGCCAGAAACATATGTCTGTAATCGACAGCATACCCTATAAAAATGCAGGTTTTATAATTATAAAAGTGCTAACTTGACTGTATTATGGTTGAGCAAGTAAACTAATGGAGTGCATTTTGGGCTATGATTTGAAATGTTTTATCTTATTTTTAAAACAATGATATTTTACATACCAATCCCAGTTCCTTTTCGCTCCCATTCTACTCCTCCTCCCACACTCTACCCACCCCAACCCCATCCAGTCTTCTGAGAGGGTGAGGTTCTCACCTGGGCAAACAACAAATTCTATCACAACACTTGAGGCAGGATTAAGCGCCCCACCCCATATATAGGCTCAGCAAGATATCTCTCCAAAGGGAATGGGCTCCAAAAAGCCAGTTCATGCACTAGGGATAAATACTGGTTCTATTGCTAGTGGATACTTTTTAAAGTCTTTTGTCTGGTCTTGACTCTACCTTTAACACAATTGTCCATATCACATTTGTAGTACATACTTTACTTTTGCTTACTTGAGGAGAATATCTAGCAACTACAGCAGCATAGACACTGCATCTTTCCCTCACAAATCTAAGATGCTATTTTTAGATGAATGGGTACAATTTAGTAAATATAATGTTCTTGTTAGGAGAAACAAATTATTGAACTATTTCCTGTAAATTACTGAGCAACAAGCACACCTGCAGAAAGTCAAAGCCACAATGATATATTGTTACTAAGAATAACAACAGAATGAGCTTCTTGTCTTGCAACATAGACTGGGCATATCTGGATTACACCTACAGAGAAACAAGAGACTACTTACTGGGGCTGTCTGGGTAGCTCATTCAATGTAAAGTTGAAAACTGTGAAGATCAACATTCAATCATACTGAAGCCCCATTGCCCAGTCAAACTAACAAGTTACAACTTTAATAAGAATTTGAATTCTTTATTTTTTTCAAAATAAGTTCTTATTGTAGGAATTTTGACAAGGCTTAGTGATGCTATTGTTTTGGTAATTTCCAACTATTTCAATATTTTAGACTAATCTTGTAATAGAGTTCAACATCATCACATAAAAATAATCTGAAATATTCTGTGGCATAGTAGGTAATTTAACTGCCTTTTTCAAGCATATATTTTTATCAATGAGATCACAGAAATGATAGTAAACTAAAATAATACCACATGTAAATATTCAAGCATCTAAAGTTGGCACCAATGCTTCTGGAATCACCTTTTCTTTGTATATATCATAGGTCTGCCACATAATACATGTGAATTGTTTTGCTTCCTTAATGATTTATACATCTGGAAATACAAAGAAGGTATAATAATTATTCTTATTAAAGTTATTATGAATCTAGGGTGTTCATTTAAATAAATGTAAAGAAAACTACTCCAGGTAAAATGTAAATAATTAGCAAATATTAATCAGTTATTTTTGTTTTATAAATATGTTGGCTTTCACATCTGGTTTCTCTTGACATGACATTGTATAATTTTACGTACCTTTACAATACACTTTTCTACATGGGACTTTGTGTGATATCCCTTATTTAGTTCCAGAAAATTTATCGTCAAGTGTAGTTATGTTCCCAATTCCTAGCCAAAAAGGAAAAGAAATATGTAAATTGAAAAGTATTATAAAACAAGGAAAATCAGCACAGGTTTTGTGATTTATTCATTATCTGCAAACATTCTTCTAGGCTAACACACATCATCCACCAGGGGGTGCCTGACTTGTACAGAATAGATAATTGTGTTCAACAGAGGGAAAATTCTTAGAAATTGCAATTTAAGGAGATTAAAAAGTAAAACAGGTCTTGATGGTGACATAGAATCTTTAGATTTTTGCTAATGCATAGGCATGGAACTATTTTGGAAGACCGAAGCCACACAACGAGGCTTCTGCAGAGCCATCAGAGCATGTTAACACTTCAACTAGTTTTGAAATGCTGAATATCTCTTTATAGTTGTTCTTCATCCCCTTCCCAGCACGCACATACTTTTGTACTTGTCTGGCTAAGGACACTGCAATCATTTACAAGTTTGCTTCTTTGTATAAACTCTAAGATGCTAATTATTAGATCCCTCTGTAATTTTTGTTTTACCTTTCTTGAGTAAAAAATGTGTTCCAAACAAGATAACATAATGCAATGCTGAGTGTGAGTGTGCCAAACCGAACCTCCATGCATTACTCTTTCTTTTTTCATTTGTGTTATCTTTTTTAAGATTTAAAATGAATGGTTTTTTTTTTTATTTTTTATACTTTTTGTTTACATATGAAACAATTTTGTTTTACATGTCAATCCCAGTTCCCTCACCATGCTGTCCTCTTCTGATCCCTCACCAACCCCTATCCCATTCTCTTACTGCTCCAGAGGGAAGTTGAGATCTTCTAAGGGGAGTCTTCAATGTCTGTCATATAATTTGAAGCAGGGCCCAGGCCCACCCTCATGTGTCTAGGCTGAGAGAGTATCCCTCTATGTGGAATGGGCTCCCAATGTATATTTGTATTCTAGGAATAAATACTGAAACACTACCAGAGGCCCCATAGATCACCAGTCCTCCTAACTAACATCCATATTCAGGGGGTCTGGGTCATTGTATTCTGGTTTCCCAGCTATCAGACTGGAGTCCATGAGTTCCCAGTTGTTCAGGTCAGCAGTTTCTCATCTGTGTTTTTTAACACAAATTTAAAAGGTTCTCCTATTTCTTAATAAGTTATACTTTACTAAGAACACACACACAGAGACACACTTTCTGGGTTTTGAAAGACAACACAACATTATTTAAAAGCAGGCTTGAAAATAAACTAAGATGGACAGTGCTCTTTGTTACTAATAAGCAATTATTAAAAATAACCTTTTCATGAAATTTAAATGCTTAAAGCTATCTCTACTGTAAGAGATAATTGATTCTTTTAAGAATGTATGGATTTAAAATACTTTAAAAATCCTATTGCATTAATGTGATTACCATTCATAATTAAGTTATGGAGAGTATCTCAATTTGTTGCTCATAGGATATGATCTCTCTTCATTTAAAATCACATTATGCCCAGGAAAGCTTCAAACTATCAGGTTAGCTTGTTTGTCAGATTGCTAGATTAATCCTCTAATTCACTGAAATATCTATTACAATTTTCTAAAGAATTGACTGTAATGAATTAGAAAGCTAATCTCAACAATTTATCACACAAATGAGGTCATCAAACTTAGTAGAATGTTCAAAATGTCAGTCTAATACAAATGTCATTTTTGTATCCATATAAAAATACATTAAAAACATATAAGCATGTAAATTTATTTTAACTTGCATTTCATGAATTACAATATACTAAAGAGCTACTGTATGACTAAATAGAATAGCTTCCTTGTCTTCTAAAGTTTGTATGTGAACTCTTCTACTCTTCACAATAAATCTCATGAACTGATGGAACACAAGTTATAATTTTTTAAATACTTCCTAGAATAATGTAGAAACAATTTCAATTGAGATATATTCACAATCACGGCAAATGTCATTCAAATAGCAGCTATAGTAAGAATCTCTATATTTGTATCTATACCTATATCTATATTTATATACATATATGTATGCATGTATACATTTTAAAATAATACTGTTAATACTAAGTAGAAATTTATTGGACTTTTAAATGCTCATGTATTTTTATGTATATTTACCTGGAGGTTTTTTGTTTTGTTTTGTTTTGATTTTTGTCTTTGAGAGATTTAGAAAGAATTCCAGGAGCCTGTATTATAAAAGGGTAAGTATATTATTAAATATTTGCAATGAGTAAAAAATGAACAAACATTAAAAAGAGGACCTATCCTTTTTCATCCCAAATAATATACTTCAATCTTAGTATTCTAGGAATCAAATGGTTCAGTTTATATCTGAGCTTACACACTAGTTTTGTGCTTCTCCACAGTTTCTCCTTTTATTTTTATGCATTTTATAGTGACTACTTTTAATGGTTAAATAGACACCCTTCCAATATATTTTTCCTTGAAAAGTAAATACTTAAACAAATTTTGTACCAACATACTGCACAGATTGTAAAATATTATGCAAGAACACAGAGGATAGAATTCTTGAACACCCAGGAACATAGAAGAAATTAAAGGCCAAGAATAACAGTAGATATGTCATTGGATGGAAGGAGGGATTTGGGTACAGTTATAACAGGGATCCTTTGGTTTTGGTATTTTGTTTGTTTGTTTTAACAGTCATCATCTTAGTGGTTGTAGTAGCAATACAAACCAAAACAAATGACAAAAATGCATAGAAAATGATTTTTATATAGAGACACAAAATACTAAGAAACATACTTAACATACTTAAGACTTAGATTTTATTACTGTAAAATTAGTTTTTAATATTATTCTTTTATTGAGATAGATTTTTCTCATATAATATACCTTGGTTATGTTTTTCACTTCCTCTACTCTTCCCAGTTTTTCCCTAACTCTCCTCCCAATTGGATCTGCTCCATTTCTCTCTCTCCCAGGCAAATAAACATACATCTAGGGGATTACATAATAATACATAATATAATATAATACTATATATGATAATATAATACCATATCTGTAAGGAGTAGAGTTTTTCTGCCCGCCACCAGGTCTTGTCCCACTGCTGTGCCAGCCCCAAATAACACACAGAGACTCTGTATTTGATACAATGCTATTGGCCAGGTGCTAGTTTCTTATCTGCTAGCTCTGTCTTAATTATTAACCCATTTCTATGTATTTCTAATTGGTCTTACCGAGAGCAGAGGAATGGTGGTTCTGTTCTCTCCAGACTCTCCATCTTGACTCCTCCTTCCTACTTACTATTTCCTCCTTATCTCCTAGCCCCTCCTATCTTCCTTTCCTATTGGCCAACAGTGCTTTATTCATTAACCAGTATGAGAAACATATACAGAATGACATCTCCCATCACATATCATATTATAATATATAAAACAAACACAGAAGACTAGTACCAGATAAGATGGAGTTCACTGAGGAAATAAGACCTTCTGAATATAAAAGGACCAAAGCCATGTGAACTCACAGACACTGAGGAAGCATGCACAGGACCTGAAAGGGACTGCACCAGATAGGATGCTGGATTTGAAAGTAGAAGTGGACACTTGGACCCAACCCTAACTCAGATATCATTTCTCATTGATAGCTACTTGCAAGAGAAAGTTTACTCAGAGTCTCATTAAGAAAACAGTATGATAGCTGGGAAACCAGCATTAGACCAACTCAAACCCCTGAATGTGGGTTTCAGCTAGAAGGCCTGGGCAGTCTAAGGGAACTCTGTCAATGAAACCAGGATGTATCCCTGGTACACAAAAGGACTTTGGGAGCACATTCCCCATGGAGGGATACTCCCTTAGCCTAGAGGCAGGAGAGAGGGCCTAGTCCCTCCTTCAAATGACTTGACAGATTTTGTTGATTCCCTCCTGGAAGGCATCACCCTCCCAGTAGAGTGGGGGGCGATGGGATAGGACAATGGTGGGGGCATGGGAGTGAGGGAGGTATGGCTGGAGAGAGGAAGGGAAGGAGGGAGAGGGAAATGTGATCAATATGTAAAATATGAAAAATAAATAAAAAATATTCAAAAAATAGTCTGTTCAATGCTAGGCTGCATATAATTATGAGGGCTTGTATTCTTTTTTAAATTCTATCTTTTTATAATTTTTCCTTTTATCTTACATTTATTTATTCTCTCTCTCTGGGTCGATCCATTCTCTCTTTCTTTTTGTGTGTCCCCCTTCTCTAACCCTGTCTCCCTATACATCTTTTCGTGTGTGTGTGTGTGTGTGTGTGTGTGTGTGTGTGTGTGTGTGTGTGTGTGTACTCAGCTGCTTTAGGTTTTGTGTTATTATGGTATTCCTTAGTGTGCAGATGAGTATGTCTCTGCTTCTATAAATGTTTCTTGTTGCTTTTCTTGGGCTTTTTATTACTTCTGTTATCTTTGCATTTAATCTAAATTAGCTTTATGTTATAAGATACCTTTGCCATTTTATGAGTTTTCTTTTTTTCATTTTATATTATTATTTTTTCTTGTTTTACATATGATCCCAGTTCCCTCTCCCTCCCATCCACCCATGCCTCCAACCCCCACCCATCCCATTCCTCACCCACTCCACAGGGAGAGTGATGCTTTCCAGGAGGGATTATCAAAATCTGTCAAGTCATTTGGAGGAGGGACTAGGCCCTCCCTCCTGTCTCTAGGCTAAGGGAGTATACCTCCATGGGGAACGTGCTCTGAAAGTCCTTTTGTGTACCAGAGATACATCCTGGTTTCATTGTCAGAGGTCCCATAGACTACCAAGGCCTTCTAAATGAGACCTATGTTCAGGGGGACAGAGTCAGTCCAATGCTGTTCTCCTAGCTATCAGTCTGTGGGTCCATGAGCTCCCCCTTGTTCAGTTCAGCTGTTCTTGTGGGTTTCTCTAGTCTGGTCTTGACCCCTTTGCTTATCACTTCTCCCTCTTTGCAACTGGATTCCAGGAGTTTTGCTCAGTGTTTAGCTAGGCGTGTCTGCTTCTGTTTCCATCAGCTACTAAATGAGGGCTCTAGGATGGCATATAAGTTAATTATCACTCTCATTATCAGGGAAGGGCATTTAAGGTAGCATTTCCACTATTGCTCAGATAGTTAGTTGGGGTTATCGTTATAGGTGTCTGGACATTTCTCTTATGTCACTTTTCTCTTCATACCTTTAATGGCTACCTCTATTATGGTATCTCTTTTTTTGCTCTTGTCTATTTGTCCCCTGACTCAATTTTTCTGATACCACATATTATCCTCTCCTTCCCTTCTCTTTTTCTTAACTCCCTTTCCACTCACTGCTCTGCCCCCACTCCTGATATGCTCACTATAATTGTCTATTTCCCCTTCTGTGGGGGGTGGGGAGGCTTGTGTGAATCTTTTATGTTCCTCCTTGTATCCTACCTTCTCTGGTTCTGTGAATTGTAGGCTGGTGATTTTTAGCTTTATGTCTAAAATCCATATATGAGTGAGTACATAACATGTTCCTCTTCCATGACTGGGTTACTTCCTTCCATTTGCCTATGAATTTCAAGATTCCATTGTTCTTTTTTGTTTGTTTGTTTTTATTTTTCCTGCAGAGTAGCATTCTATTGTGTAAATAATGTACCACATCTTTTTTAACCATTCTTCAGTTGAGGGGCATCTAGTTTGCTTCCAGGTTCTTGCTATAATAAATAGTGCTGCTATGAACATAGTTGAACAGTTATTTTCATTGCATAGATATTTTGGTATATGCCTAAGAGTGGAATTGTTGAGTCCTGTGGTAGACTAATTCCCATTTTCCTGAGAAACTGCTATATTGATCTCCAAAATGGCTACATAAGTTTGTACTCCCACCAGCAGTGGAGTGCCCCAACCAGAGGGCTTCTCTCCATATCCTGTCCAGCATAAACTGTCATTGGTGTTTCTGATTTTAGCCATTCTGAAAGGAGTAAGATGGTATCTAAGAGTTGCCATGATTTGCATTTCCCTGATGTTGATCATTTTCTTAAGTGTCTTTCAGCCATTCTGGATTCCTCTATTAGAATCCTCTATTCAGTTCTGTACCCCATTTTTTTAATTGGATTATTTGGTGTTTTGGTACTAGTTTCTTGAGTTCTTTGCATATTTTGGAGATCAGACATCTATAAGATGTAGAGTTTGTGAAATCATTTTATAACTTTTCACTGGTACTTTTTCTTGCTTTTTTTTTATTTTCTTCTCTGGTTTATATAAATATCATAAAAGATTACCTATTGATTTTCTTTTATTACTTTTCTGTTTATAATTTTGAATGAATGACTTAGTCATTTTTCTCAAGATCAAAAAATATACAAATTTTGTTCACAAATATTTTTACTCTAACTGGGCAGTGGTGGTGCATGCCTTTAATCCCAGCACACAGGAGGCAGAGGCAGGTGTATCTCTGTAAGTTTGAGACCAGCCTATTCTACAAGAGCTAGTTCCATGTCAGCCTCCAAAGCCACAGAGAAATCCTGTCTGGAAAAACAAAAATATAAACAGTAACAACAAAAACAAAATATTTTACTCTATTAAGTGCTAATAAATTATAACTTTTTTGCCCAAACCATGAAATTTCATTTAAAATCTTTGAAAAGTATAATCTACTATATTATATATAGTTGTATGTATATTATTTGTATTCATATATATATATATGTATACATATTTTATATGTATTTTACTCAACACGATTGCCTTGTCATATGGGTTTATAATTTTTTTTGTGTGTAAGAATCCTTTCGCATCTCCTCTAATTTTCCTTCATTTGTAATGGTTCTGGTATATAGGATGTCAAGTAGGAGTGGCAGTGATTCTTGCTGAACACTTCCTTAAGAGGACATGCACCCTTTCCCTCAGTTCATGGTCCTTCGAAGTTACAGTTTCTCTGGCTATTTTAAAGAAGTTTATCTTCTATTTTCAGAGGTCCAGTTGTGATGAGCATTTCTGTAGATCTATAATAAAATAGTCTACTCAGAAAACTGTCAACTTACTGTATGTGTAAACTCTTCTCATTCACAAAATTTTTTCCAAATTGGGTAGTTTTTATTCATATTAACATGTAATGCGCTGATAATCATGTTAATGTTAGGTTTTTCTTTTAGTCTCCTGTGAAATTATGGTTAGAGGAAGAAGCATGAGAAAGGATTGTGGTTCCCCCACTTTCAAAGAAAAAATTTAGTTTTGTTTTTAAATATTGTATAGTATATCTCCAAAAAAACCAAAAAAAAAACAAAAAAAAAAAAAAACAAAAAAAACAAAAACACCACAAAAAACAAAAGTTTAATCCAAAAGCTATTTGCTTTCTATAAATAATTAAAGATCAATGGTGTATTTTAAAGCATGTATGAGGGAGTAAAAATATATGTAACAATCTGATAGAATCTCAGAATTATATGTAGAGGTTTTTCTATCAAGGTACTCAGCTGGAGTACAGCAAACTTAAGCCATGTCATAGAAGATGGGGCACACTGATGCAAATGTAAATATTTTTTATAATTAGATATAGTAATACATTGTAAGCATTTGTTTAAACAAGATGTTATCATTTTTAATTTTTCATTTTTCAAGACAGCATTTCTATGTAGCTTTGGAGTCTGTCCTAGTTGGACCTGGCTGTGTGGACAAGGCTGGCCTTGACACCCCAGAGATCCACCTACTTTTGCCTCCCCAGTGCTTTTGCCTCCCCAGTGCTGGTTTTAAAGTCATGTGCCACCAACCTAGCTAAAATACCATCTTATAGTATGATAGAAAGAAATTGTGAAATTTTTGAGTGTATGGAGTGTTCTACTTCCCCTACTCTTCATAGTACAACTTATTCAATACTTTTCAAAGTTTTCAATCCATGTTTTTTTTTTAAACAGCAACACCAAAATGATGAATAATTTTGACTATCTTAAAAGTGAGTTGTTTATCTGTTGTGGTTGACACTATACACATCTTGTCTGTGCCAACAGCTTCTGTAAGAAGAAGAAAATACCCAATAATGTATAGTAAGAATTCTGGCAGTAATTCTGCCTTCTTGGATTTCCTTAAGTCTTACATCTCTATCTCAATGTTAATCTAGTTTATTGCAGGAAATTGCTGTTTTATTGTAAAATTTTGCGTGCAGTTTTCCAAGCCAATTTATTTATTACTATGTGTGATTGGCTGTTCCATATTATAAACACAATGTTTATGCTTTGAATTACAAACTGTACATTTTATTGCTTACAAAATGACTCCAACAACCACATTAATTGTAGTATGATCAGGAGGCAAAGATTTTACCATTTTATATTCAAACATGATGGCTTCTAACTTTAGATCACTTTTATTGCATTTAGTCATGATTTAGAAAATAAGAGTTTGGGGTGATATATAATACTTTATACTTTTTCCTCAATATTATTGAGAAATGATTTCCTTACAGTTCTATAATATTTCTATTTAGACATAAAGGCTCTGAAAGACACCTCTTATGTTGTGAGATATATATATATATATATATATATATATATATATATATATAAAATGAAACACCTCACAAGGAGGTAGAAAATGAAATATTATAACATCTGCATGCATTACTCCATATAGATTTTTAGTTTATGATGGGAGTGTATATTCTGGGTTTTAGGTTGAGTTGAACCACCAGTGGCCCTGAGCATATTCGCTACTGTTGCTATTAAGTTTCCCCTTCCTTTGTGTCTTTGAGTTTAGGACTGTGATAGACAGGAGGTAGGAATTTTGTTCAATATAACAGAGGATAGTTTTCCATTTTGTACACATTCCCTAATCATATTAATTATAAAACCTTGTTGTTTAATAATGTTCAAATATAAAGCATAAATTCTCATTACCATTCTAAAGATAATTAATGATCAAAACATAAAATCTAGCATGTGTGGTTATTAGGCAACTATATTATTAGATGTGACAATATGGTGACATTTTGTTTAAGATGTAAGAAATAAAGTAAGAAGATCAGAGGACAGAGCCAGCCACAGCCTTAGAGGCCAGAAAGTGGTGGTTCACACCTTTAATCCCAGCACATAAAAAACAGAGGCAGATGGATGTTGGTGAGTTCAAGGCCCCTAAGAGTTACATGAGAGTGAATCAATCTAAAAGAGACACAGAGCTCATACCTCTGATCCCAGCACATGGAATGGCTCACCTTTAAACCCAGCATTAGGGAGGTGGAGACAGGAGTGATATGGCTGGGCAAAGAGAGACGGATATAAGGTGGAAGGAAATAAGAACTACTGTCTGTAGTTTGGAGAGCAGTGCAGTCTGGAGATGCAGTCTAAGGACAGGATCACTTCTTCAGTCTGAGCATTGGTAGAAGAGAGAACTGGCCACTTTGCTTCTCTGATCTTCAGCTTTAAACCCTAATATGTCTCTGGGCTTTTTATTTTTCATGATACATAACAGTTTGTTGGCTACTATTTACTCTCTTTCTACCAGAAGCGGAATACATGGCTCAGCAATCATTTTCCAATAGGTATCTTTAATCGTAAACACACTGTCTTAAATTTGACGGTGTAAATACAGAAGAATATTGAGCCCATAATGAACATGAGATCATAACATCTGGCCTGAGGGAGTTACCTTCATATTTATTTTACCTGAGAGAAAACTTTATTCGAATCATTTTTGTGTGAGAGAGCAGCTGCTATTCTAGTTTTGCTGTAATTTATCTCTGAAGTTAATTTTCACTGATATAAATATGAGATTCCCCAATAAATGTAGGATATTCAAACCAGAAAGGAAATCACTTTTCAAGACAATAGAATAACCCTAGTTATTTTACAAAATAGTACTTATGTTTCAAGTAAGCATGAGTTTATGGCAAATGTTTTAAAGACAAAATATATAGTACACACATGAGGGAAATCAGAGAAATTTTCCACATATCTCTAGTGAGGACCACGGTGAGGGTGATCTGAACTGCTACTAATAATAATATATTCAGGGTAATTCAAAAAGCAATGAATTATTTCTCTGCAGGTAATTTTACTTATTCATTTTCTAGGTGTGGGGCCTGATGGATTGAAAATAGATAAGCAGAGCATCAGTCTTCATTTATAAGATAGAAGAGTACCCTTTCCAATGTTCTTAAAAGATGAATAGAACATATAGCAATTTTACTAATATTTTTTCATTTATAAAATTTACTCCATTTACATGTGAGCTTTAATACATGTGTTCATTTTTTATTTTATTATTTTATTTTATATAACAAAGTCCAATTAAATGAAAACAAACATTTATACACAATATTTGGGAATTTGGGCGTCGTTCTTTCCAAACTACTTCCTGCTGGTAAAGGGCCCTGTCATGGGGCATTAGAAGAAGATTCAGAAATCCTGGCTGTAGTCTGTAAGGCTGCTTTATCCAGCTGTTTTGAATGTAGGATCACCTTGTACTCTGTTTCAGGCGGTCTGGCGTGAGCAAACCACATTAGTCTGGAAGGAATCCACATCTTTTCATTTTCTGTGGAAACAAAAGTAGAACTCCTTTCCCCCAGTAACTTGTCCTTCAACTTAAATTTTGGAGTCAAAGCATTTTTTTTAATTTAATTTATTATTTTACATGTCGATCCCAGTTCCCTCTTTCTCCCTTCCTCTCTCCCTCCCTCCCTCCCTCCTTCCCTCCCTTTTAGCCTCTTTGTCCTCTCACATGCAGTCTAACCACCCTCCCCTCCCATCCCCCCACCCCAATTCCATATGTAGGGGAATGCCATCCAGTTAGGGTTATGTAGATCTGACAGGTCATGTGAAGTAAGGACTAGGGCTTCTCTCCTGTCTCTAGATTAAGGCAGTTATCCCTCCATGGGGGATATGTTCCCAAAGTCCTTTTGTGCACCAGGGATACATCCTGGTTCCACTGTCTGAGGTCTCTTAGACTGCTCAGTCCTTCTGGCTGAGACCCATATTCAGGGGGGCCTGAGTCAGTCCCATGCTGGCTTCCAAGCTATCAGTCTAGTGGCCGTTAGCTCCTCCTTGTTCAGGTAAGCTGTCTGTATGTGTTTCTGCCAGATGGTCTTGTCCTCTCCATCTGCATCTCGTTTCTAGTTCGACTCAGTGTTTATGTATGGGTGTTTGATCCTGTTTTCAACAGGCATTAGTTGAGGGCTCCATGGAGAAGTTAGTTCTTGATCTCACTCTCCGGGAAGGGCATTTATGATAGCCTTTCCATGGAAGCTCAAATTGTTAGTTGGGAGCAGTCTTGTAGTTCTCTAGACCTTTCTTTGTGTTCAATTTTATCTTCAAACCAATATTGGCTCCCTCTTTTATGTTCTCTCTCTCTGTCTCTGTCTCTCACTCTCTCTCTTTCCTATCTTCTATTCCTAACCAGGCTCAATCTTCCTGGTTGCACATGTTTTCCTTCCCCTCCCCCATTTTCTCCTACTTCTCTCTCCATTCACTGCCCCCTCCCACTTCACCTGAGCTCTGGGGGACTTGTCCCTTCCCAGTTCTGTGAGGGACTTTATATGAATCTCTTAGAATACACCTTGTATCCTAGTTCCTCTGGTGACGTGAATTATAAGCTTGTGATCCTTTGTTCTAGGTCTAAAATCCATATATGAGTGAGTACATACTGTGTTCCTCTTTTTGTGACTGGGTTACCTCATTCAGGATGGTTTCTTCAAGTGCCATCCACTTGCCTGCGAATTTCAAGATACCATTATTTTTTTCTGCAGAGTAGTATTCCATTGTGTAGATATGCCACATCTTCATTAACCATTCTTCAATTGAGGGGCATCTAGGTTGCTTCCAGGTTCTTGCTATTACAAATAATGCTGCTATGAACATAGTTGAACAGATGTCTTTGTTGCATGGATGTGAATTTTGGGTATATGCCTAAGAGGGGGATTGCCGGGTCCTATAGACCCATGTCTGTCGCCATGAACAAAACTCAAGTCCAAATGGTTCAAAGACCTCAACAACAATCCAGACACATTGAACCTCTTAGAAGAGAAAGTAGGAGGTACCCTTGACCAAATTGGTATAGGAGACTGCTTCTTGAACATAACTCCAGGGGCACAGACACTGAAAGAAACAATTAATAAATGGGACCTCTTCAAACTTAGAAGCTTCTGTAATGCAAAGGACACAGTGGACAAGACCAAACAGCAGCCCACAGACTGGGAAAAGATTTTCACCAATCCTATATCTGACAAGGGGTGATCTCCAAAATATACAAAGAACTCAAGAAACTAGTCAACAAATCACCAAATAACCCTATTAAAAAATGGGGTACAGAACTGAAGAAAGAATTCTCAATAGAGAAAATCAAAAAGGCTGAAAGACACTTAAGAAAATGCTCCACATCCTTAGCTATCAGGGAAATGCAAATCAAAACAACTTTGAGATACCATCTTACCCCTGCAGGAATGGCTAAAATTAGAAACACCAGTGATGACTTATGTTGGAGAGGATGAGGAGAAAGTGGAGCACTCCTCCACTGCTGGTGGGAGTGCAAACTCATACAACCATTTTGGAGATCAGTATGGCGGTTCCTCAATAAATACATGTGTTCTTAACAATTATTTTGGATTATTCTTGAAAAGTTTATGAGATATTATGACAACCCTATCTGCCATCTGAGCTTATTTTCCTAATAGCTTTTTTTTTTCAGAAGATACATGTTAGGCAAATATCAAAAAAGAAACAAAATCCCAAAAATAAAAACAAAGCAAAAACTTTCAAAAGAGTTAAGTACATAGGGTTTTGTTTACTGTTGTCTGTGTTATATGTGGAGCAGGAAACACCAAGAAATTCATTTTTATTGCATCTTTGCACTTGCACTTGTTATTAGACTGCCCAAAACATTTAAATTCAAATAAATGATGTATCAGAATTAACAAAATAAAACATAAGATAACTTTACAAATAAAGGAATGTGAATCACTTCTCCCCTTATCAGAGTAAATAGGGTCACACTTTTGTTTGGGGACCACTTCTAGAGCTGTGGTCAAAGGCATGTATAGAAACACAGGATCCCAGTATGAATCCATGGAATGTCTGTCTTTACCACAGCCTCACAAGTGCTCCAAATCTCATAATAACCACTACAACTACTGTTATAACTGGAACCAATTATCCTTTTTATTCCCCACTAGAGCAATCTAATAGCTAGACATTCTGTTTGATTAAACATGGAATCAGTTTTAACTGTGTCTCTTCTGAGGACATGATGTACCAAAAGTACTGTCTGAAACTTGCATAACTTGTTTAAAATTTCTCATCTCCATATTTTCCATCTCAAGATAAAAGCTTGTAATTTCTTAAAGTTAATTGCTTCTACTATCCTAATATTAAGACATAAAAAGCAACATGTAGCAATTTTAAACCCCATTTTTTCTAAAGTTATTTGAATCTTAATATTCCATCTTTTACTTTTAACACTTCGATTATGATATAGAGGTGCACAAGGAGAGAAAATTTATTTGGGATTAATTCTCTTAATATAACCCCTATGAATTTAGTCCTTACTTGAACATAAGAAGTTTCAAGTTTCAATAATCATAATTCTCTAAGACACCATCATAGGCATAGAATTCAACTCACTACTCATCTTTCAGTCCTCAGTGTTTTGGGTAGTCTTGAGGAATAGAAAATTCCCTTTTTTGTTTTGTTTTTGAGATAATAGGGTTTTTCTATGTAGCTATGGGTATACTGGAACTCACTATAGATCAGGCTGGACTCAAACTGAGAGATCCACCTGTCACTGCCTCCTGAATACCAGAATTAAAGTTATGTGCCTCCAGGCTCTGTTGAAAAGGCAGTTCTAATGGAGTCTATCTATTTTTTTCTTTCCTAGCCCATAAGCTGATAATAAGGTCTCTTGCACACCTTTTTTGTTAGTACTGTCTAGGATCTCATCACTACTTTTTTACTCCAGATTTGCAAGATAACAAACTGCACCATCTGCTTACAATGAGAAAAACCAAACCTTGCAGACAACACTGGGAATAGCATTTCTCCTCCTGACTGTGAGTAGTCCTGGTGGAACAGTGCTGAGTATCCAAACAATGGAATGTAAGAAGACTAAGAGATGACAACGGTTTTCACCTTTAGTCTCATCACATCAAAACCTTGGCTAAAGGTGTTACTTTATAGTTGGATTTTGGAGATTGGAATGAGGTCACCAAATAGTTATGATTCTTTAAAAATATTTACTTTTTAGTATAAATTCTGACAACTATGAAATAAAAATTAAACAGAGGCTATGTTACATACAGGTTTATGGCTGTCATGCTTTTCTTATGACATTACAGGGTAGTTATGAATTGTTTTCATTTAATTAGTGTTAATGATATGATTAATAATATAAACACTAGGAACATAACCAAGAACCTGGTGAAAGTCGAGTATATGCACTACTATGAGCATACTCTGTAGTCCCAAAATTCATTCCAGAGTTTGAGCTCATTTTCAAACTTTATGTATAAAATATAGTGTCAAATGTATATGCTCTTTCATATTCTAACCTCATGACCCAACTGCAAGCTTCATCACAGCAATAAATGCAAATACTGAGAGCCGAAATCTGGACAATAGAATCTACACAATGGCAATTCAGTCAAAAGAAGGTCCTGATGGTGTAATGACACCATAATTGAGCCTCACAACAGCAGGTAGAGAAAGACAGTGAAAGGAGATAATGGAAGATGAAAGGCTTCCCTATATTTTGTAATTCTTCTCCTCGTCATTAAATAAGGCTTCCACACACAGCTACGCAGTCTGTATTTTCTTATTTCTTTTCCCATTACTATTTATTTGATCAAAGTAAATTGTATAAAACAATACTAATATATTGTAATAGCAAGCCTATATTTTTGTAAATAGCCCATTTATTAATCCATTAGAATAGTTTCTGGTATAATTATAACATTGTCTAGGTGTAGGACATAGTACTGTTGGTAGTTTTGAGATTTAAAATGGAATAAAACACAATTATAATAAACAACTTTATGTTTTCTTGTATTTTGAGCTATCGTCAAATATGACCACACAAACAAACAAAAAACAAAAAGAAAAACAACAACAAAAATACAGATAAACAGCAACAATGGAAAAAATGAAAATAAAGAAATGAACCTTCCTGTAGAATCTTGCATTTTCAGGAAAAGTATTAAGAAAACATAAATTGAAAGGTTTCATAAGTCACTATGTTCTTTGTGTGTGTGTGTTTATAAATGCTTGATTTATGTTTGCTCAATGTGTGTGTGTATATACTCATGGTATACTTGCTTAAGTAACTATGCACAGACACGAGAGCTTTGTATTTTATCTTCAGTTACTTCACACTATTTTTTTGACACCTCTTTAAAACTGGAACTTGCCATCTTCAATAGCCTGTTTGGCCTGAGTCCTCATGGTGTCTGTTTTGATCTCCTCATTCAATGAAGTCAAAGATCTGTGCTGCTATATCCAAATTCTTGTGGATTCTGGAAATTTCAATTGATGTCTTTCTAATTGCACAAGAGACACTTTATGCATTGACCCTAGCTCTAATTATGCTCATTTTTAAAATTTTATAGAACTCTCCATCATCTCACCACACCACCACACTATATGAAACATTAGGTAGCATAAAGTACTTTCCTTATGATACATACTTAAAAAAATTATACTTCACAAGGTGCCCTTTTAGCTTTTTCTAACTACTAATGTTCAAGCTATGACTATCCATAGATTAAAAGAATTAAAACTCATTAAAAATTCCAGAAAAAATAAAGTACTCCAAAGTGAATTCATGCTTTATTCTTCTATGATGTATGAGCTCAATATGTGATGTCTTCAGCATTGGAACTTCTGCCAATATATGTGGAGTGATTTAGAATATTGTCAATAACAGACAATACTTGTGCTTATGGAAATCCATTTACAAAAATTTCACAAAAAATTGATGCGTGAATTGTACCACGGATTTTATTTGCTATTATGTGGTGTTTAGTTGATGTACTGTTCCCCTTCATAGGTTAGCTTCAACAAAAATTATTAAGATTTCCATTTAGCTTTTCTATGTAGCTTTTTTGGTAGTATTAGTTATCATTACCCACACTACTTTTGCTAGCCTTCCTTTCCTTCTAATCACCTACTTCAACTTATCACCCTCCATTCCCTATCTCAATTTGTCAACCTCCCCTCTGCTACATCAACTTATCACTACCCTTTCCTCTGTACAACATTGTAACTTTTTGTTCCTATATTCCCTATTAAACTTGCATCCCTTTGTGCTTTGTCCCCATCCATCAGAACAAACATATCTAAAGATTCAAAACTTAAAACACACTAATGGGAGAAAACATCTTAATAAAACTGACTTTTAAGGTTCTTCATTTATAAATACACAAATGTAATTTCATGAGGAATATGTATGTATATATTAATGCATGTATGTGTGTATGTATGTATGTATGTATGTATATGGTTTCTCTGTATAACAGCACTAGTTGTCCTGGAACTAGTTCTGCAGACCAGGCTGAACTCAAAATCACAGAGATCTTATTACCTCTGCTTTCCAACTGCTGGGATTAAACGCATGCACTACCACAGCCCAGCTTTATTTGTCATAGAAGACCACCTTCTATGCCAACTTCTTTGGTTCTAATATTACATCGTATTTCAAAGATTGTGAATCTTCTTGCATCTCTCTTATATCATCCACTATTCAGTAGTTCAATACTCTAAGTTACTGGCATGCTGGACTGTATCCTATCTATCCAGATACAGTACAGTTAGCTGAAAGCTTCATAACAGCATTAAAAGTAACTTATTTGCTAGTAATACCCTTTCCAAAATTTCTTTTGCATGATGTGGTTCTATGTGCTCTCAAAGGACAGAAATCTAGAGGTTTGTTATCCCACTCTATGTTCTTTAGAAATCTTTATCTCTTCCTATAGTCAGTTAGGCAAGACAAAACAGAAAGAAATTTAACATTCAAAAGGCAGTCCCCAATATCTATGGACTAACATTTTTCTGAGTTGAGAGACAAGATACTTGTGTCTACTCTCCTCTCCTGTAGAAGTTGATTGTCACTTCCAAATCCAGACAGAATTGTTTGATGTCTGGATGATGAACAAATCTTGAACATATAAAGAGGCATGTACTTATTACAAAGGTTTTACATGATGTTTTAACATTAAGAGAACAAACTCCACTGCCTTTACTCTGAGCCACGGCTCCTTTTCTGTATTGTGTTTGTGTCTTGCTCACTTATGAGTGATACATTGATTTCAACTAAGCAATAGCAGAAGGAATAAAAAATGACAAATTCGTCATTTGGTGAGTGGTAGCTTGAAATCTTGTTTCTCCCAGTCCTTTCTATTACTCCTTTGATGGCTATTTTGTGTGCTCTGCCCAGGGTTTATGGCTATAGTGGACAGAGTTGGATAGAGTGTACTTACTTTATCTTATCCAGAATTAGAGCAGGAACTGTCAGCTTTAAAGTGTATATATAACTGAGTTGTGATCTTATATCATCTGGGACTGAAATAAGCAAGTCACAGCTTCAATAGGATTATATATTTTAGGGGAAGCCTGTTTCAGTGCTTTGAACTAAAGTGCATCTTGGACTAATACATCCCTGTGGAGAGCAGCCAAGAGCAAGAGTTTTACTAATACTTCAGGTCAGTTGTAGCCATGGAACAAAGGAGCAGAGCCTATCTCAATCTTAAATAAGATAATACCCAGCATCCAAAGAACGTCAATAAATTCACAGTTTCAAGTTATCCTCTTCATCTTCTGCCTTGAGTGTTCTGGTTAAGAACACAATAGATAGAGAATTATCTGTTTATCGAATTGGAAAATGACACTTTACAAAAAATTTCAGGAAAAATATGAGCTTCATCATTTCATTTCCAAGCATACAATTTCTTGAGACACTAGATTCCCTTGGAAGATATATCAGACTGGAAGAGAAACAAAAACTCATGCATTTTAAACTGTGCTATTCTAATGCATATATGGTGATATGCTTTACTTTGTACAAGCATCTGAAATCTACAACAGATTCTATAGCATAAGGTTTTTATGGTATATCCCCAGACTCATATTCTAACACTGAGCTTCATTTCAAATATATACAAACTTGAGAGATATAGAGTCAGAGATACCTGTGAGTAAATAATGAAAAGTGCATTTGTTGCTTCTTCTGTTGTTTTGTCTTTGTGTTAATCCATGTCTCTGTGGGTACATGAATTCACAAAATCAAAAAGAATTTTCGTTTCTGACAAATCACCGAGAATGACAATGTATGAAAAGTTTTAAATTTTAATCACTTCATATTTGAGTATTTTTCTACTGAAGATGTATTTGTGTTTTACTACAAATTTATTTTACAAAAGGAAAAAAAAAGTAAAAGTAATACTGGGAAACACTAAATTTGAGCTCAGCTAATTTTCCTTAGATATGAGTACTTATTTTTTTGTTTTGTTTTGTTTTTTTTGGTGTCTGTTTGTTTCTTTATTACTCCTACTAAGAAATTTATAATTTTTTTTAACAAAACAGTTTGTCATAGAAAAGAAATAACCTCAGGGGTAAAACCCTCATTGTCTTATTTCTTAAATAAAAGCCGAATCTAACTTGCAGACATAATGTCAAATTGAAATATAGTGAAACAATTAAAACAAGGCAACATAATATATGATATTTGATTCTAAAGGCAAATTATTTATATAGCTTACAGTTCAAATTACCACCTTATACATTTTTTCATACAATAAAATAGGTTATTGCAGAATACAAAATGTGTGGAATGCATGAATAGTGTACAGGGGAAAAGTTATTTCAAGTTAACAAGACAAAGTGGCAACTATAAATACACAGGTAAAACTGCATTATTTTAAACGTCAAGATATTGAAACTGGAAGCTTTTGTTACACTTGTGAAGGTCATCAAATTTTCCAGGTGATTTCCGACAAATACATAAGAAAGAATTACCCTGAAGGAATAAAGTGACAGGTAGAATAGACTTTACATTTTTGTATCTGGATCTTTTGCAATATTAACATTCTGCTTAAAATCAGTCTCTCCTTCTACAACTTCCTGAAGCTGTGTGGTGACTGTCAAGATATTTATTTAAAAATCGTCTAAAATATAAAGAGCTTAAAATGTAGGTACATACTTTTGAAAATAGTACTATTCTGTTTGATATAAGGCCCATGTGTCAGGATAGTTGAAAAATTAGAAACAACCTTGAGGTGATATTTCTACAACAACAGATAATGAAAAGAAAACCTCTCTAATGTTAGCATACTGTGAGACTTTCTCTTTGTAGAAATATCCACATGTTGTTGTCCCTGCAAAAGAATATTTGAAGTTACTAGTTGATGTTTTTCATCCAGTTCACTTAGGACTATATAGACTATAGCCATCACAACAGAAAGACACATTGCTTTTAAAATTACAATTTCCAAATTCCATATTGTAATGTGATTCACTTCAGTGATACAACAGATTTAGCTCTATCATAATCAAAATATATTTAGGTAGTCATTACATATCTACATATTCAGTACTCTCTAAAAATGTCAAATGGTCCTACAAATATGTGCAGTTACACATAGCAATTTTACAGTCATATTTCCATTAGGTTTTTCTCAGACATAGTTGCTGTAATTTTGATGAGATTGTGCATTTGCATCTACACATAATGCTTTCACCATAGCTGAGTTATTGAACAAGCACTGTATTTCTGAAATTGTTGTTAGGTCTCTAAGTGTTAGTGTCAATTTAGGGGGTCTGAATTTAAGTAGGATAAACAATTGAGGTGATAAGATTTTTTTTAACATAATGTAAAGCTCACATACTGTAATGTGTAGTCTCCATGGAAATTAGTATGGTGCTTCCTCAAATATAAATTAAGATAAAAGTTAAACTGCTCTATATCAAAGCCAATTGAAATGATGATCATAAAGAGTTCTCAAAGTTCACCCACAATATCCATCTTGTGTAAGTACCCTAAGTCCCTATTTGCAGGTGAACAGATACAGATAATGTTGTTTGTACACAGTGAAATATTCAGGTTCATAAAATAATAACACAATTTGACAGTGTGGATAAATTTTGAGAACAATAAACCCTGTGAAATAAGGCAGCCAAGATTAAGATTTCTTACAGTAAAAGAAATCATAGGTATATTAAAGATGACAAAAGAACCTGAGACAGTGTCTGGAAGAAACTTATTGAATGTGACTGCATTTCCTTTCTTACGTATACAGGAAATTTAACACATGTAGAACGTCCACCTAACTCATGATGCTAAAGATCTGCACACACTGAAAATGCAAGTGATTATGCCAAAGAAAAATAGTCTAGTGCTTACTAAGTTAGTTCATTCCAGTAAGGCATCAGGAGTGATGAAACTCTCCATTAATTTTACTAGTCGCATGCAATTTAAATTTTGAAATTGAATGTTTGTCTTATCACAACAACAATAGCACAATATTGCTAAATATTATGCAGTAGTCATAATGAAGATGAACTTGTTTTCTGGACCAGATAGATATAAATGAAAAAAAAAGTTAATACAAAACAATAAGGAAGTAATGTACATTTTAGTGCAATTAACATTTTATTATATTGTTACTTCACTGAATATATTTTAAGAAAATATGCCATGAATCCCAGTTTGGAATTAGGAAAAAAATGTGGAATTGAGAACTAGTTTTATTTTTACATAATTTCTTAAAATATATTTCAAATATGGTATAAAAAATTAAAAAGAAAAAGTTTTCTAAAATGAATATCACAGTTTTACTTAGTTATATATTCTATCATGGAACAAAATCTATAGCAAAATATATTACTTGAAAATATATAAATGAAGTATGGAGAAATACTTTATGTAATTTCACCAAACATCTCTTGTATGATATTTAAAAATCATATTAATACATTGTCAATATGAGATGATTTATCTGGAGTTTTCACATAGCAAATGTTTGCATACAAGCTTGTCATATTTCTAGATTCATGTTTTATTTCAGTATAAACCTGCAGATAATGAAATATCTAAAATCCAATAATTGAAGAATAATGTTTATTTTGTCATCTCTGATGTGAGATTGGTATATATATTTAAATCTGTAATTATACCTTCAAAGAATGTGATTCATATAACAATATGTAAGGATTCAATAAGGTGGAATCCCTTGTAAATAGATTAAAAATTGTAATATTAAAGTATCCATACTAACATGATCTACAGATAAAATGCAACTCTATCAAAATTTTGTACATTTAAAATTATTTCATTTTTACAAATTCCTAAAGCCATATATCCTTTATAAAACCTTTTATTCCCTTATAATATGATGTTGGGCTTACTCTTATTTCTTTGCAATGATATTCATTAATTTTACTTTTGTAAGTCTGGTTTCCTCACTGAAATAGTAAAAATTAATGTAAAATGTTTATACTCATTCTATTTGCAAACCACTTTGCAGAAATGCTTTTTGTTTTCAGATATTTGCTAATAACTAATACATTTGAAATGGACAAACCAAGCATATTCCTCTCTCCTAAGAATTTGTTTCCTAACCAATATGCCATTCTTTTGGTATAGGATTAAGTATTTCCTCAGTCCTGAGTCAGTAGTTCTCATTTCTTCTAGGGCTGATTAGGCTCATTCATTATACAAAATATATTTTGGAGACAGATCAAGGCATGAAGACTATGAGTAAGGAATAGTTAACTAGATGCATATTGGGGCATTTCAGACATCTTGTGCCAAACTACATGTGGCCTCAGTGTGGCATCCTGGCACTCAGTACCCGACTTACCCCTGGAGACCAAGAGCCACAAGGACTGTTGTTTCCAGTAGCATGCTGCTTTAGCTGGAACCAGGGACTCTCAGAAGCTGCAGGCGAGCACTTGCTGATCTAGATTGGTGTGATACTTGATGATCACATGCTGACTCCATCAGCACCCTAAGGATAGTCACATCTTATATGGCTGATAGTCAATTTAGACAAAGTTACACATTACACTGCAACTCTAAAATGAATTTATCTTTAAAAATACTTAAGAAACAATACTTAAGAAACTTTTTATTTTTCTTTCTTTTTTTAAAAAAATATAACTACAGTACATAACAACACACATAGAGGTAATTTGAACCACTTTAATTTTACAGTGAAACAATTCTTATTCATATTGAAACACAATGTGTTTTAGCATTATTCATTGTCCCATTTTTATTTTGTCTGTACATGGATACACAAAGAAAATATAATCATTCATTTTTACCCAACATATAATTTGAATCTTTAATTACATTTAGGCCATATTTATAATTTTAATTTTATTGTTGTTGGTGTGTAATGGGAAAGTTTCCTATAAGAAAATAGAATAAAACTTATCTATTTGTACTAACTGCTTCTAATATGGCATAATGATGTTGTGAGTGTTTGAGTGTATACAACCTATAGCAATGCACATAGTTGTCTCTTACTCTACACAGAAAATGATGACTCACATACACATATGTTAAAATTGTGTCAGTATATCTCATAGGAAAACCTATCTCACTGCAATGAAGATTGCCCAACTAGAACTGAGTACGTAGAATCATTTCTTAGGTATCAAAGTAGTCTATCTGCCTACTTTGGGAGCATTCATACTTGTGAATTTTGAGAATTTTTTTCTATTTGTTTACAGTCAATAAATAATATATTTATATTTTCTCCATAAAATGTTAATGGATTTATCATTTTATATATTTTAGTGTTTTCAGCTTTTGAAATAGATGATTACTCAAACCCAATCTTTGAAATGTAAAGTTCATGACTAAGGGTCATCTGTGGGATTTCAATTGTACAATATTTGCTAATGTCAGGGAGTATAATTTAATATTGAATATACTTATAGTTCTGTTTTATAGCTTTCTGTTTTTCAGTGACTTTGCAACTGTTTATCAATGTGAATTATGTTGTTTTATAAGCAGTTTCTACTTTTTATTAAGAGTAACTGATTTTTTTCAGTTATGCACATACCACCAATGGCTGTCACATATCGACTACCATCAGCAAAAATGGCATCATTTTAGTTTATTTTAGTTGAAGTTCCTGCAGATTGATATTATTCATCACTGAAGGGATTTTTAACACCATTATAGTGGACAGCTTACACCTTCTTCATGTTTCCTTTTATTAATCAGCACAGTAAGCTAATGTACATGCTATCTTGAAGGTATATATTTTCATCTTTAGTTCATTTTCAGAATATTCTAGCTTACATCTTTGTTTGATAATAAATATGCTATTGGCTTTCTAACTCATCTGAATTAGTATGGGTAATGTCTTTGTGTTGGGACAATAGGCCTGGAGATGGTCCCCAGGCCTGCACCCAGGATGGGCCAAAAGGCATGACCCAACCCTGCATCTAGTTTGGAGACCTGTCTCAGGTTGCACTTTCTTATAGCAATGATTCTGCAGGGCACGAAAGAAAGTAACCTCTGAAATCATAAGAGATCCACTTGCCTCTGTCTCTCCAGTGCTGGGATTAAAGGCCTGTGCCACCATTTTATTTCTTTTCTCTTCCAAGCCTACATATATTTTAGAACACGCTGTAAACCTTTAGCGTATTTTCTTAACGTGAATCTGTCTTTACTGCAAATTTTTATCTTTTTCTAGCCACGAGTCTTTTATCAGGTAAACAACAACATTGCTAAAATGAAAGTCATAGTTGTGTCAGCCACGGTTTACCAAAGATAGCAGCGGGTACTTTTACAGCCAGCACTGAAGCTATGGTCATTGTCTTGGTCTATGCTGCCATCCAGCCGCATGTTGTCAGCTTGGAGATGTGGCCATTGCCATTGCCAGCTCTCTTACACACAAATAAATTGTTAGCAGTGCTTTTTTAAAGCCATGCAGTTTCTTGCCACTTATGCTGAGTCAGGAAACCTCCCTTAAAGGACCTGCACAATTATCTGCTTGTCTTTTGCAAAGCATAGTCCAACCAAGAAAATGCTGCTACCAAGAAACCTTGCTTGTCTCTGTTATGTTTTTTTAAAACCCTTTTTTAAGCTTTTGTTAAATTTTAAGTGGAAGTTTTTATTAGCCACTTGGGCGCCATATGTAAGGAGTAAGGTTTTTCCGCCAGCCTGGTCTTGTTCCACAGCTGCACCAGCCTCAAAATAACGCACTGAGACTCTGTATTTGATATAATGCTGTTGGCCAGGTACTAGTTTCCTATTGGCTAGCTCTGTCTTAACTATTAACCCATTTCTATATATTTCCACGTGGCCTAACCCTAACCCTAACAATAACCCTAATCCTAACGCTAATGATGTTTCTCTGATTTCTTCTTCAGCCTTTACCATCTGTATATGGTAGGGCTACTGATATTTTTTTGAGTTAATGTTGTATTCTGCCAATTTCTTGAAGGTGTTTATCAGCTGTAGGAGTTCCTTGGTAGAGTTTTTTTTTTTTTTTTTTTTTTTTTTTTTGTCTTATTGCTCTAGCTAGAACTTCAAGTACAATATTGAAGAGATATGGAGAGAGTGGGAAGTCTTGTCTTGTTCCAGATTTTAGAACAATAACATTAAGTTTCTCTCTGGTATGCAGAGTAAATTCCAGGACAGAGAAGAGTTACACAAAGAAGCCCTGTCTCAAAAAATGAAAAAATAGAAAGTAAAAAAACAGAGTAATATAAAAGCCACATAAAGATGGAGAGAATTTGGATACTATACGGTATCACATTGTCTTTGTTTTGTTTGACTGCTGCGGAAACAACTGTTAAAGAAAATGCTGCTGGATTAATTCAATTTATATATTTTAATAACGCTTTGACTACAAAATTTAAGTTCAAGGACAAGTTACTGGGGAAAAGGATTTCTATTTTTGTTTCCACAGAAAATGAAAAGCTGTGGATTCCTTCCAGACTAATGTGGTTTGAGCAAGCCAGATCCCCTGAAACAACGTTCCTGGTGATCCAACATTCAAAACAGCTGGACAAGGCAGTCTTGCAGACTACAGCCAGGATTTCTGCATGTTCTAAGGATCCCCATGACAGTGCCCCCTATCAGCAGAAAGTAGTTTGGAAAGAACGATGCCCAGATTTATAAATATTGTTTATAAATGTTTGTTTTCATTTAAATGGGGTTAGTTATAAATGGTTAATGACCACAACCAATCTCTTTCTAAAGGTTAAAAAGCCGATTATGGTATAGATATGAATACTTTGTTTTGGAATGGATTTTTGTTTATTGATATAATTTAAGGTCAATTTAGTGATATGTATATTTCTCCTCATTTAGGTACTTTGTTTTAGAAATGTATAATGTAGTCTAGATTATAGATAATTACCTTTGATAGTCAAAGCTTAGAATAAGTTAGTTAGGTTTTCCAAGATATATAGAGGTGTATTTGAGATGGATAGGGATTCTTCAAACCTTTCAAAGACCTACACAATATGGCATTTAAAATGGTTTAGGGTTTTTCTTGACAGTGAGACATAACTCCTCCTGGCAACACCACCTGCGTCAGAAAGGAAGATGGACATTGAAGAAATGCATTATGAAGTTTACTTCCAGTATGGCAAGACTAGCCATTTGGACAAGATACTGCTCTTGACTGGACTGTTTGACTTTATGCTATTTAAACTGTACATGCATGACCCACAGAAAAGTAACTGCTGATTCAAGATGGACATTGCTACAGAGTTACTGCTTCATGGATAAATGTGCCAGACAGTCTGCAGGACACACAGAAAAGTGACTGACAAACTTCCAATACAAGAAGACAGCTTAAAGTTTCCTGCTTTGCTGAAGAGTCTGCCAGACACTCTATGGCCTATGGGGCTGAAGATGGAAGATTACAGAAGAACGGTGACTGACAAGGCAAGATGTCTCTCTTCATTTCTAGAGTTTATATACTATCCTATTGTGGTCTTTGAAGGAGTTGAAGACAGATAGTTATGGTTATAGTTTTCCTTAGGATTAAAGATAAGTTACATAAAATTTAGACATACAAAGATAGGATAGATGATGAAATATTTTCTTAAATCTTGCTAAATGTTAATGGACTAAATAGTGTTAACTGTGATTCTTATTTGATAACTGTTGTGTGATATATTTTACTATGTTAAGGTTAAAACCCTTCTTTTTATTTAGACAGAAAAGAGGAGATAATGGTACATGTCATTATGTATATATGTTTCTCATACTGGCTTAATGAATAAAGCACTGTTGGCCAATAGGAAAGCAAGATAGGTGGGACTAGGAGAAAAGGAGGAAAGAGGAAGTGGTAAGGAGGAGTCAAGATGGAGAGACTGGGGAGACCAGACGCTGGCCCCTTTCCCCGTTAAGAAGACCATGTAAGACCAAATAGAAATATAGAGAAATGAGTTAATAATTAAGGCAGAGCTAGCCGATAAAAAAACTAGTACCAGGCCAACAGCATTTTATCAAAAAAAAAAAAAAAAAAAAAAAAAAGAAAGAAAGAAAGAAAGAAAAGAAAAGAAAAAAGAAAGTAACCTCTGCCTGGTAACTGGTGATTAAAAATAATGGAATTGGCCCTCACTACTCACTCTACCCACTATCCTCAAACTCCTCCTGCTGAAGCTTACATAAACATCAGTAAAATGAGTTCCTACCCTGATCAGGCTCCTTGTAGCTTCTAATTGTCCTTGCAGTGGACAGAGTCTAGGGAATGTGCCAATAGCCTACTCACCATGTTTCCTAGGTTCTCTCCTTTAAGGAGATGATTTCAGAGCAGCACCCCTCATCTTCTTTCTCCTCCTTGCTATCAATCTTTTTTCCTCTTATTATTTGAGTTTTGCAGTTTTTGCCCAATAGATTTAGTATTATGTTACTGACAAGCACTCAGCCAATTCCTTTTTCTTTTTTCTCTCATAGTGTCTCTCCCTAATTCTAAACCAGTGTTGATAATTATTAATTTTCATTTTAAACCCTTTTCTCAATAACACTGTGATTCTCTAATCATTTATAATGTTTGTCTATTTGTTTTTACAAAATCTTCAATTTCACTATCTAGGAATTTTATCTTCTCAAGGAATGCACATTTTTAATTCTATTTTTTATATTTCTTTTAAAAATAATACTTTGTTCTTTCTAATTTTGTGTGACCATTGATAATTGTCTGCAGGCCTTTTTTTCTCATTTATTGTGGGTAAGGCATAAAAATTACTTTGATGGAAGGCATAACTACTGTAATTTTTTTGATAACTATTATACTAAAGTCTTGTATAGTTAAGCAATTCCCCTTTTAACTTGACTTTTTACATAACACTTCTACATATTTTAGGATGAAAATCATCACATAGGCTGAAAAGTAGTCTCTGCCCTACTGAGGTATGTAGCTCATTTACAGAAATGAGGTTTTTGTTTTGTTTTGGTTTTTTGTTTGTTTGATTGATTGTTTTTTTGAGATGGGATTTTTATGTGTAACAGCCCAGTCTGTCCTTGAACTCATAGGGGTCTGCCTACCTCTGCTGCCACTGCCTCCCAAGTGTGAGGATTAACAAATGTGAGCCAATAACACCTGGCTTTTCCTTTCTATATTTTAAAATTTGGATGATTAGAACCATGTTTATAGGATGCTAGTGAATCACAACTTTAGCTATTAAACATGTATTTATTCAATTACATCATTAGGTTTAGGAACAATGTTAGTATATAAATGTAGATCCATAATGTAAAGAGAAGTTACATAATTTCTCTCAATTTAGATCAAAAGAAAAAAAAAGTCAAGCAAATGACTGCTGTAGTGTGAGCACAGACAATGCAGTGAGCGTTTCATACCTATAAGCTGTATGTAGTATTGCCATTGTCTTTAATTTATTTGTTCACTAATCTTACAATAAACAATTATATGGCACTTACATCCTACTGAATTCTGAGAAGAATATTATTTCTGCCATTAATGTATTGACATACTGTGAAATACAGCATAACCTCATATTTATTAAGCTAAAATGTCCTTTTTCATCACTTAACTCATTGTACCCACCCACAATTATACTAAGCTTTTATTTGACACAAAGAACAGATAGCACAAACAATCTTAAAATAAATTTAAAACTATGTTACTCAGAACACGATTATTATTCCAAGTAGAGGTGGACTGTATGTCCCTCTCATGAGCTAAAATAGCTCTCCAGTCCACAATGCACAGATAAATAAGAAATAGTTTAGGATAATCAGAAGATGTCATTGTAAGTTTCATAAATAAATTTAGAAACTTAGAGCTATGTCTTCCAACGAGAGTTTTAAAAAACAAGAGATTCACTTGAACACTCAAATAGCTGTTGGACCTCACGTTAAGAGCTCAAACTTAAATCATGAACACATATGCAAAGCAGATAACAAGGATGGAGCATCAATGCAAGCAGCCATGGACACTCGTCACAAAAAAGAAAAAAGAAATGCAGTAGGATTGTAAAACTTAAAATATAACATGTAGAGAGCCACCGGTGCCATTCCCGAAGATGGCACCGGTTTCCTGTCCATAAGCCAGCAAGGCCCGGATGTAAGATCTACGTCATGGGGTGACTGTTAGTTACGACCTTTGCAGGCTGCAACTGTCAGTAACGGACACAGCTCCTCTGCAACTGTCAGTAACGGACACAGCTCCTCTGCAACTGTCAGTAATGGACACAGCTCCTCTAATATAAGCAGAGCCCTTTTTCCTCCTTGGGGTCTTCCCTCAACTTGCTGTAATGAGCCACGCAATAAACATAGCTGCAGAAGAATCCTGTTGTTGAGCGTCATTCTTGCAGGCAAGGCGATAGCGCTTGACAAGTGGTGCCAAAACCCGGGAAACTGACATCAACGGCACATGGGGGACCCTTCAGGAAACTGGAGAGGATTCAGAACTGTGGCACAAAGGTAACAAATAAGGTGAGTTCTGATAGTCATGCTACTGTTTGGGCTTGATCCTGCCATTGAAGGGTTGATTATTGTGCGTTTGGTTGCCTGCTTGTTTTTACTGTATTTGTTTTGTCTTGGGGAAGCACATGATAGGCAACTAAAAGCAGGCACTAGACCATTATCAGATTTTCAAGAAAGCATGTCAGAAGCAGAACATGAAGAAAAGATGGGTGCATGTAAAAAGAAAAAACATAATAAAGAGAAAGTGAAAGGGCACCGCGAGACAGATCCATCTCGTGGAGGAAAGAAAAAAACATCTTTATCTTTTAGAGGAACTGGAGGCTTTAGAGCTTTCCAGTCACCCCTCAGAAGAGGAACTATCGCCCTCTGAGGAGGAAGATTTGGAGGAGGAGGCTGCACGAGTCCCTACTTTGCCTCCTCCTTATGCAGAGAAGGGATGTAAATACTCCTTTTGCTCACCTGAAACTAGACATGAGATAACCCAGATGTTTCCTGTGTTCGAGGAAGATGGGAATCATATCCATCACCCTCCAAATGGGTGTGCAACCTGTTCCTTCTGATTTTTCAGGCCCTCTGCCAAAAAAACACAGTAGGACTATTACTAGGAAGGTCATCTACCACCCTAAAAGGTTTAATTGTCCGTCCTGGAATTATAGATCAAGATTATGAGGGACAACTCAAGATCATGTGATCATCGCCACGTGGGATTTTTCCCATCTCCGCGGGTGATCGCATAGCACAGTTACTTATTCTTCCTAGTTGACATGAGGATTTTGGAGCCATTAAAGGAAACAGAGGGGCAGAAGGATTCGGCCACTCAGATAAATTTGATTCTGCTTATCTTGCAGTTGATCTTGATACCAGACCAACATTAACATTAAATATAGAAGGAAAGAATTTTCAGGGAATTTTGGACACAGGAGCTGATAAAAGCATCATTGCCACCTCCTGGTGGCCTTCAAAATGGCCAATAACCCAATCAGAACATTCATTGCAGGGACTAGGGTATGAAGCCACTCCTGCTATCAGCTCTAAATCCCTAAGATGGAAGGCACCAGAAGGTCAGTCAGGGTTGTTTACTCCCTATGTTCTTCCCTTGCCGGTAAATCTATGGGGAAGAGATATTTTAAAAGCTTTAGGATTAAAATTAATGAATGAATATTCCATCTCTGCACAAAATATGATGTTAGATAAGGGATATATACCAGGGCTAGGGATAGGAAAGCAGTACCAAGGCATTAAGTACCAAGGCATTCAAGTCATTTCAAAAAATGATCGTGCAGGATTGGGTTTTTCCTAGGGGCCATTGGGGAAGGGATGCCCATACAATGGATAACTGAAGCGGCAATATGGGTATCTCAATGGCCACTTTCACAGGAGAAATTAGAGAAATTAGTAAAAAAGCAATTAGATTTGGGACATTTGGAAGAATCCAACTCTCCTTGGAATACTCCTATTTTTGTTATCAAGAAGAAATCTGGAAAATGGAGATTGCTTCATGACCTCAGAGCCATTAATGCACAAATGCAACTGTTTGGCCCAGTCCAACGGGGCCTTCCACTTTTATCAGCTTTACCTAAGCATTGGCAAGTTATTATAATAGATATTAAGGATTGTTTTTTCTCTATTCCATTGTTTGAGCAAGATAGAGCTAGATTTGCCTTCACTTTACCGGCCATTAATCATGAGGGACCAGATGAGTGGTTTTAATGGAGGGTGTTGCCCCAAGGCATGGCCAATAGCCCCACTATGTGTCAACTTTATGTACAACAGGCATTAGCACCAGTTAAGGAAAGATATATTTCTCAAAGAATTATTCATTACATGGATGATATTCTTCTTTGTGGGAATAATGAGAAAGAGCTTGAAAAGGCTTATGCAGATTTGGTAAAATGGTTGGAGAAATATGGTCTGAGCATAGCTACAGAGAAAGTACAAAGGTCGGAAGTAGGACAGTTCTTAGGGGCTGTTGTGCGACCAGAGATTATACAACCTCAAAAGATGGAGATTAGAAAAGATCAACTTAAAACTTTGAATGATTTTCAAAAATTACTAGGAGATATTAATTGGCTATGGCCTTATTTAAAAATACCCACAGCAGAGTTAAAACAATTTTTTGATGTGCTTGAAGGGGATCCACAATTGACTTCATTAAGAACCCTATCTCCTGTAGCTGCGGAAGCTCTTCATAAGGTGGAGCAGGCGATCACTGCAGCACAATTAGTTAGAATCTCAGCGCAGGAGCCTTTTGATCTTTGTGTGTTACAGACCGCTTTGCTGCCAACTGTAGTCTTATGGCAAAATGGTCCATTAACTTGGTTACACCCTCAAGTTTTCCCAGCAAAAACTATAGAATATTATCCAACTGCTGTTGCAAAAATTGCCTGAAGGGCTTAAAAACAGCTCTTACCCATTTTGGGGAGTTTCCTAAGCAAATTATTACACCTTATAATATGGAACAAATTCAGACCCTATGTGCTATGAGTGATGATTGGGCAATTCTTGCCTCTACCTTCTTGAGAACTTTTGATAACCATTATCCCAAACATCCCTTATTAACATTTGCTAGAACACATCCTTTGATTTTTCCAAAAATGGTAAGTGCCACACCTCTCCCTGATGGGGAGATAGTGTATACAGATGGATCAAAAACGGGAATAGGGGCTTATGTACATGAAGGAGTTGTTACCACTCACAGATATGCACCAGACTCCCCACAAATGGTAGAATGTAACATAGTTTTGGAGGTATTAAAGGTGTTTCCTGGACCTTTGAATGTGGTCTCTGACTCTGTTTATGTAGTCAATGCTGTTAAAACCTTAGAATTAGCTGGATTAATTAAGCCTTCTAGTACAGTGGCTGAGATATTTAAGGAGATCCAAAAAATGTTTATTAGCAAGACAATATCCTGTTTTCATTACCCACATCCGTGCCCATTCAGGTCTGCCCGGGCCAATGGCACAAGGGAATAATCTGGCAGATTTGGCCACTTGAGCAGCAGCTTTTGCTATTTTATATCCTATAGAAGCAGCCACTAAATTTCTTTCATTATTTCATGTAACATCAGAAACCCTGCGCAAGCGTTTTTCTATTTCCAGAGGATCAGCATGGGAAATAGTCTTGCAATGCAAAAATTGTTCTTAATTTCTTCCAGTACATCATGTGGGCATTAACCCACAATATGGCAAATGGATGTCACTCATGTGTCATCTTTTGGAAAAATGAAATATTTACATGTTTCTGTGGATACCTGCTCAGGTATTATCTATGCCTCCCCACTAACAGGGGAAAAGTCCTCTCATGTCATCCAGCACTGCCTCGAAGCCTGGAGTGCTTGGGGCATGCCTCAAATTTTGAAGACAGATAATGGACCTGCATATACTTCTGAAAAATTTAAGCATTTTTGTCAACAGATGGGTGTCAAACACCTCACTGGTCTACCTTATAATCCACAAGGGCAAGGCATTGTGGAACGTATCAATCAGACGCTCAAATCTTATCTAATAAAACAAAAAGGGGGAATAGAGGAAATGCCCTCTCTCCCACCAAAAGCCGCCATATCTTTTTCACTCTTTACTTTAAATTTTTTAAATTTGGATTTTAATGGTCATTCAGCGGCTGATAGACATGGCCTCTGGCCTATACCTCCAAAAGAACAAGTCAAATGGAAAGATGTACTCTCAGGTACATGGAAAGGCCCAGATCCTATCTTAATACAATCCAGGGGAGCTATTTGTGTTTTTTCCACAGGACACAGAAAATCCAATTTGGGTACCAGAGCGATTATCTCGAAGAGTGACAACCATCCCTCAAGAAGATGCTCCTGTGGCTCCTGTGGTTGATGATACTCCTTGTGAATCCTCCGCGAATATCAGCGGAACCCAGATGGGGAATACTGTCGTTGTTTCTTAAACCCATGCCCAGTCATCATGATGCACGAGTAACCTTTCTAAACAACTTTTTCAGTATCTTTTAGGTGAACAGGAGAATTTGATAGCCTGATGGACCAACTCCGAATGGCCATCGTCCATGTGAATTCCACCCATGTGGACTCCTCTCTATCAGAAGGATCGTTCTCCTGGATCTCCACTGCTTTTTCCCACTTTAAGGAGTGGGTGGGTGTAATGGGGTTTGGCCTGCTTTTATGTGGTGGGGTGGTGCTCCTGCTCTGGTTGGTGTGTAAGCTATGTGCTCAACAGACACATGACAAAGTGGTTATCGCTCAAGCCCTAGCTGCTATGGAGATAGGCTCCTCTCCCACTGTGTGGCTAAGCATGTTTAAAAATGGACGTTAATTGTCCAATAGGACAGCCCTTGCACCCTGAGTCTTCTATGACATTGCACCAGGTCCATTTTTTACCAGAAACAGCCCTAACGCTCTGCGGGGTTTTATCCCATTGCACACAGACAGGTGCTTCTTTAGTTTAGCCTACTGTAATAAATTCTTCACGCTCAGGTTGTTTGGATTAGCACTGTACTCCGTGTTGACTCTGGCCATGAGCAGCTCCGAGAAGGGCAAGTCTGTTGCATGTGGGTTGGTGTCCAAGGCCCCCACCTCCAGGGAAAAGATGCCAGACGGGTATGGCACTGACTTGGCTGAATACCAGGATTCAGTGTCATTACATTGTCCATCTCATTACTGGAGATCAGACCACTACCCTTGCCTGTTGCATTTATAAAACAAAAAAGGGGGAGATGTAGAGAGCCACCGGTGCCATTCCCGAAGATGGCACCGGTTTCCTGTCCATAAGCCAGCAAGGCGCGGATGTGCAATCCACATCATGGGATGACCGTTACGACCCTTGCAGGCTGCAACTGTCAGTAACGGACACAGCTCCTCTATATAAGCAGAGCCCTTTTTCCTCCTCGGGGTCTTCCCTCAACTTGCTGTAATGAGCTGCGCAATAAACATAGCTGCAGAAGAATCCTGTTGTTGAGCATCGTTCTTGCAGGCAAGTGCTTGACAATAGCAGAAAGAGAATGATTGTGATAAAGACATTCCAGGCCATGCCTCAAGCTGAAAAAATATGAAAACAAAATGGCATGCTTCATAGACAAAGATAAAAGTTACTTAAATTAAAACATTATGCGGTAATGATTACAATTACTTTGAATATATTACATAATCTACTGTCCTGTTCATTGTATATACAATGGAAAATATTATTGAGGTCTTTTGTGACAAAATCAAAGTACAGTGGAGAAGACCAAAGACTAAAGTTTTTCATTGAATTCTGTAAAATGACACTCAAGAACTATTTTCCATAGCTATTTTGTAAGAATTGTTGGTCTTGTGGTTCTAAATAACGTCTGTGTCATAATTGCCTCTTAAAAGTTGATATTTGTTTTTATTTAGAATTAGATTTTAATTGAATTCTGGGAAAACTTTGGTATAATGAGGTTGATACTTTTAAATGTAAAGTTTAGTGAAATGAATGGTACAGTGTCCCATAATGACCAAAATTTTTTTTAACCTGTGGACATGATTGTTTGATTGATTGCTTTTGTTTTTCTTATATCATATACAAATAATTACCATATACCTTACATCACTAGTTTGAAGACCGAATGGGTGAATCAGGTAGTCTCAAGAAAATTGGGCTATAAATTTTTGTCTTTAGAAAATAAAAATGTAAACAGAGTCCATATTACCTCATTTCATTTTATAAATAGAAAATTTTAAATATAAGTTTTGAGAAAAAATAGTAATTGTAAATTGAAACAGGATAGTAGTATTTTAAATGATCTATTAGTTTATTAATCATAGAGAATTTGTGAAGAGGTGGGATATTGTTCAACAGGCAAGAACAACAGCACCCTCAGTAAAACTTGCATTCATTACAGGTGTCTGTTACCCAGCATTGGACGGTAAACACAAGCAAATCCTAGGAACTTGCTGGTCAGTCAGTCAGTCTAACCAAAATGGTGGGCTTCATGTCAGAAGGAATAAGGTTGAGAGTGAAAGGCCAGGAAGCAGACAGCTTGAACTTCCCCATATATTCCCTTAAACACACATACTCCTGCATACAAGTCGAGACAAACATGGCCTGCTCTTGCAGGCATGTGTTCACTATGCACTTGTTTGTAAACAGAAGAAATGTTCTTTAAAAATCAGTAACAATTACTAGTCTTTAAATAATAAGAGTTAATTGCACTCCATGAAAAGACACAAGTAACTTGGCAATGGTAGTCAAAATTTAATTAAAAATATAGTGTTAGCAATGTTGATAATTGTGTTTATTATGTATACACAGAAAGAGATAACACATTCGCCACAATATACACTTTCCTTCTGTTTCTTCCTTTATTCACTTTTTGTGTTTCTAAAATATTTCTGAATTGTTGTCTTTGGTATCAGATTTTGTTATAAAGTACAGTTCAGTGGAGGATAATAGTGTTCAATGAATATCAGACCAGTATTCACTTTGTAAATATTTCTTTTCAGTTTAAATGTACTCAAGATTTGTCTGCAAGAAAGTATGTGCAGTAAATTTCTGCCTGGTATTCTAGGAGGGAAGATCATTGGATTTCCTGGAATTGGAGTTATACTTGATTGTAGGTTGCCATTTGGATGCTGGATACCAAAACTACGTCCTGTGTAAGAGCAGTAAGTAGTCTTATTGGAACCATTTCTCCATAGCCACTATTACATAATTCATGTTACATTTATTTGATGATTAAAACTAGTTCAGATTTCCAGATCAGAAACAGACATAATGCAAATAAACTCGTTTCAAAGTCATCATTTCTATGTCAGATAAATGTGAGAAAAGACATATGGCTCTTGTGTAACAAACTCTTTCACAAGAGTAGAGCCCTATGGTTATACATCTGAGAGCTTATATTGTAATCATGGCAGTCCCTTCATTTCCAATTCTTTTAAAATAAGCAAAATCTTACAACCATTTGAGAAGTAGACTTACAACTTCCAAAATAAATTCAATTATCTTTTTAAATTTTTCACAGCTTATTACTTAGCAGATATTTCTAGTAGGTCTTGTTCAGAATCTGTAACCCTGCATAAGCACACACAAAAATATTCACAATTTCCCAACATTAATTGAAGTGATAGAGAACAGTAATTGATAATCTAAAATTATGTCAGCAGGATCAAGTAGACACTATTCATAGTATTATTTTTGAATCTCTTTATTTATTAACATGCAATGTTATTTTTTTGAAGATGGCTTGTCTTATTCTGAATAGAATCATATAATGATGCAACATAGTATAGTTGTTTGTAAATTAAATGATAAACTCTAATTTGTTCACTTTTGTTTGCAAGAGATATAAAATTTATATCTCAAAATGAAGGTAAAAGACATGAACTGAAAATTAATGATATGGAGTCAAAAATATTCTTCAAATATGTTGTAGAATATCTTTGTTGAACTATGTGTTCATACTGCTGTCCACATATAGCTATGCACTGACATTGATATACCTACTTTTTCTGTTAGGAAACAGTCATATATTTCTGATATATGTTGAAATAAAATAGGGCCAGAATCTGGAATATAAAAGCATAATTTATGGCTTGGGATTAGTCATCATGGTTTAAATTTATAAAATATACAGAATCATAAATACTAAATAATTATTTCTGGGTCTCCATGTGCGAAATTATAGGTTTGAACATTATGAAATTCATTGATTTGTGAAATTATATAAGTAGATTACAGAAAATTATGAGGTTGTACTAGGTGATAGTTAAAACCATTCACAACTAAAAACTATATTTCTGTATGTGCACAGTCACATAATACATTTATATGGTTTAAGAAATCTGAAAAAAATGCTATAATGACTAATTAAATATTCTGAAAAAATAAACAATAGAGAATGTTGTATTTCTTTTGTTGGTATATTATTATGCACTCTATAAAACAGGTTTTATTTTGCAATGATCTTAGCCCTTCTAATCATGATCAAGCATTTTGATAATTACATTTTATTTACCTTTCAACATGCCTTGAATTATTTGTGGTGAATGGATTGTAATGTTGATTCATCAGCAATATTACACTTAAGCAAACAAATAGCAACTTCTATTTTGCTAAACATGCATACTTTAAAAAGCTTGATGCTACCATTTGACTTTTAGATTTATAGTTCTACTTGTGAGAAGGCATGGTTTTATGGGAGAATTTGGAAAGTAATAATGAAAGGGGAAATGATTTAACTATAATATAATCTCAAAACATAAAGGGAATAATAAATAATAATAATAACTGCATCCTAAATAAATGGCAATATTATTATGTATATTTTCCTGTGAGTTGTAATGTTAACATAGTGAAATAACTAAAAGACAAACTATATTCAGTAGAGTTTTGTTTTATCATCCTTGGGTTCTGTGTTCTTGTTCATAAATCCAAAAAGTATGCATGGATAAAAAAGATCCTATTTTCTTTTTCTTTTTTTTTTTTAATTTAATTTTATATAACAAAGTCCAATTAAATGAAAACAAATATTTATACACAATATTTGGGAATTTGGGCGTCGTTCTTTCCAAACTACTTCCTGCTGGTAAGGGGCGCTGTCTTGGGGGATTCGAAGATGATTCAGATATCCTAGCTGTAGTCTGTAGGGCTGTTTCGTCCAGCTGTTTGGAATGTAGGATCAGCTTGTACTCTGTTTCAGGCGGTCTGGTGTGATCAAACCACATTAGTCTGGAAGGAATCCACATCTTTTCATTTTCTGTGGAAACAAAAATAGAAATCTTTTTCCCCAGTAACTTGTTCTTCAACTTAAATTTTGGAGTCAAAGCGTTTTTTTTTTTTTTTTTTTTTTTTAATTTATTATTTTACATGTCGATCCCAGTACCCTCTCCCTCCCTCCCTTGCTCCCGTCCAGCCCTCCCTCCCTCCTTCCCTCCCTTTTGCCCTCTCTGCCCTCTCACATGCACTCTAAACCCCCTCCCCTCCCAACCCCCCACCACAATACCATATGTAGGGGAATGCCATCCAGTTGGGGTCATGTAGATCTGACAAGTCCTGTGAAGTAGGGACTAGGGCTTCTCTCCTATCTCTAGAATAAGGCAGTTATCCCTCGATGGGGCATATGTTTGCAAAGTCCTTTTGTGCACCAGGGATACATCCTGGCTCCACTGTCTGAGGTCTCTTACACTGCTCAGACCTTCTGGCTGAGACCCATATTCAGGGGGGTCCGAGTCAGTCCCCTGTTGGCTTCCCAGCTATCAGTCTAGTGGCCCTTAGCTCCTCCTTGTTCAGGTAGGCTGTCTCTATGTACTTCTACCACATGGTCTTGTCCTCTCCATCTGCTTCTGGGTTCTAGTTCGACTCAGTGTTTATGTATGGTTGTTTGCTCCTATTTTCATCAGGCATTAGTTGAGGACTCCATGGAGAAGTTAGTTGTTGATCTTACTCTCCGGGAAGGGCATTTATGATAGCTTTTCCACGGAAGCTGAGATTGTTAGTTGGGAGCAGTCTTGTAGTTCCCTCGACCTTTCTTTCAACTAGATTTGTGTGACACAGTTGATCCCTAGAGATTTTATAGGGCACATCTTTCCTTTACTAAGCTAATAAGTAGTTTATTTATTTTTTTGTTTTTGTTTTTTGTTTGTTTTTGTTTGTTTTTCCAGATCATAAGAGAGAAATTCAGTACAGACGACAGTGGCCTGATAGGAATACAGAAAAGAAAATTCTATTAGTAAAGGCTTCAAAGACTGATGGATCACAATTCAAACATTCGAGGAAGATTTTGAGAGTTGTGTAAGGACTCATATTTCCAAGAAAACAGGGAGTGGAATTCTACAACCCATGGGAAAAATCTGCCAACAATCAAATAAAACACCATCCAAATTCTCCTAATATCAGTCTGTTACCTAAAGCAGGAAAGAGAGGAGATGTGGGATCTCTGATGCTTGAATCTGTGAGTTCCACATCTAGATAACTATTATATTTGTGTTGGCAGTATAATAAGTATGGTAACACAAGCTTAAAGTGAACATTTTCAGAAAACTGTCAGGAAGTAACCTACAGTGAGTTGTTAACTCTAAAAAATAGCAAATCAGGAGACTAACATGTGGCAGAGTAGTCAAGAGTACTTACTATTCTTCCAAAGGACCAATGTTTGGTTCCCAGCATCTACTTTATATTTTGACAGGTACCTGTAAACCCAGCTTCAATGGGAAGTCGGCCTCCTCTTCGGTCCAACATAGGTTATCTTCATGTATATGTCACAATCACATAAACACATAAGCATCTAAAAAGTCTTGAAAGAAATACGTATTTTGAAATAACTAGTGATAATGTGTTAGATTCCTGAGCAGAAAAAGATGCCTCCCAACAAATCTGTCACCCTGAGACCTTCTCAAAAATATGGTACTTGGTGAAAGGAGAAAACTGACGACAATATTTTGACTTTTGACTATCTTGTCAGCACATCATGGAATGAATGTGTCCCTGCCAATATAAATACATGAAATGGCTATTTTAAAATAACAAATCAAGAGTAATTTTGAAGAACAGTTGTGAAACTTTGTATATATGCATATAATTTTTTTTTACCAGATTGTTGTATAAGTTTCTAATAGATGTATGACATGGCATTTTTATGTGTATCTAACTATCTGTTTTAAAATATTTTTTTTTGTTTTAGATAAATATATTTTGGTAAGTTCTGTAATCCCAATTTCATTTGGAGATTTTTGAGACTAATGAAAAAAGAATTAATTATCTTTATCCATGGAGATTGCCACACCAATTATATTGCTTATCTTGTGCTAGTAAATGATCACACTGTAGCACTATAAAATTTATGTGAAACAGGTACCAATATTTTTTTATTACAATATTTTTAAGTTTTAACTATGAGTCAGACATACTAAACTGTACTTACATACTCACTTTCCATGTGTTCTGTAGTTACTATAATGATTTGATTGTTTCCAGCCAATGATCTATATAGTTTTAGGTTTTATGTTGTCTACCAAATATAACATAAACTTTAAAATTGCAACACAGTTATGGTCATAGCTATTCGTGTTAAAATTGTTAGATAGGACAATACATTGAGAAGACATAGACTTATGTTTATAGATTATGGAGCATTTAATATGGGCATTATATCATCTAAATTTTTATCTAATTCTGTTTTCTATATTTTAATACTGAATTTCACTGTTTATGACTGCATCTCTCAAATCAACATAGCTGAAGATTATAGCTAAGAATATATTTATAAAAATTATATCTCCTTCCATTTATCATCATATAATAATTAAAGAGTTCCTACAGAAATCAAATAAAAACTTCCAGCTTATGATGTCTAGTATTTAGAAAAGTTTTGTGAAGAAACCATTAAGAGAAAAATTCATTCTAAAACAACAAAAAACTCAATGTCATTATCACAAAAATGTAATTTCTTAAGATGGTCTTTTTTTGTAGTAATTAAAAATAGGATACTAATAAGAAGAAATATTCTGTTTCTTTTTTTTTAACTGATCAAATTATGAGCAAATTGAGCATAATATACCTTAGTCATTCTGTTAAAAATATATTCTGGAAAATATATTAATGTAATGTCTCAAATTGGGAAATAGCACTGTATTTACAAAATAGAGTTTGGTAAACTGCTTAATTCTTTATCTTACCGATTTAAGTTCACCATAGCTTTGTTTATCTCTTTTAAGAGAAAGCCATATGTACTTTAGTCTTCTATTGAATTTAATATAATATATCCTCCTTAAAATAAAGTTTATCTTTCCAAAGAAAATAAAACAAAACACAATAGATTCTTCTGAAAGTTTACTCTGCCTAATATTATCTTGCCTTAACCATATTTAGTGATTCATCATTAGTGTTTTGTTGTAGTTCATTTTATGTTTTTTTTTTCTTATATTTGTTATGACCTTGGGCATGAATATGCTCATTAAAAATTAAATTGCTTATTATAGCCTGGCATCACTTGATCAAAAAGCACAATAGGTTTCTTGAGTACATTTACCTGTGAAATATTCTAGTAACAAGAACAAAAGCAACAAAAATGCTTAATAACCACCAGAAACAAATGCTGAAACACAAGTGAGAGAAATACACCATGGGGTATAATAAACATATTGTTAAGCAAAAATAAGCTATGTATTCATTATTTAAAATTTTATTTTTTGTATTCTTTATATATCACTAATTAAAAGTAAAATTGCATATTATTTGAATAAAATCATCCTCTACAGCTAGACATCTCTTACAGGTAACATGTTTGCTTTACCACTTCTGTATTCCCTACTCCTAGCAAGAGTACACAATAAATAATATTGAGCTAATACTCTTAAAAGTGAAATCATATGAGTGGCAATAGAAATAGTTGCTAATTTTGGTAGCTCAATACTATAAAATCTTTTTAAAATTCCATGGCTGTTATTTAATTGTTGTGGTTATATTTTCATAATTTATTTTGTTATAACTCCTTTCTTAGAGTTATGTTGTAATTTATAGATATTTTTTCTTCTATCTCATGGCTGGATTAACAAAGTAAAAGTGGAATGGGTTACAAAAATGGTTGGAATGATTCTGTATGAACTGATGGCACAACCATATCTGATGGGGATGGCAAATGTCCTAAGGTCAGCATAGCTGTTTGACAAAATCCAGAAAAGCTGAACCACATGATGTCTGCCATGCTATATTTGGTTTTCATCTCTACCTTTTGCATGCTGGGAAACTTTTCATATTTGTACAATTTAGGGATGTAGGATTGATGGAATATTTCCTATGAATCACTTATGCTCTTCCCCAGGAGTACTGTTTCTCAGCTTCCCAAGGAAAACCCTGGACATGCTACATCTCTCACTTTTACAGAGATATCCTTATCTACTTGAAGATCTTTCTTATGCCTTGGAGATTTTGACACATATAAAGAAGCCAGAGATCTCTTTATGAGGCTATGAGACACTCTTGAAAACATCTGTCCCTGTACTTACTCAGGAAAAAAAGATATTCAAAACAAAGTAAACTTACAGAGGTAAACCAGATTCTCTGGGCTAGAGGAGTTGAGTTGGCCACAATTCAGAGTGAAAGCCTCTTCCCACTATACACTCAGGTGATTATCAGGAATATCTAGAACAAAGTTAGATTAGCTGAAGTTACCTTTGTCCTAAACAGAGAGTTATACTGATGGGCAAAATAATTATATAAGTATTCTATAAAGGTGTAAAACGTGAACATTGTACTATGTCAGAACTTGAATAATGACTATAGCAACTTTGGCCTGAAGATATTTATTTGGCATTCTGACCATTAAGAGTTAATAATACACTTCATGGAAAATGACAAATATGCTCAGAATGGCTTGCCTATTGTTTGGATGCAGTGTCCTTGTACACACAAAAGCTACCAGCCTGAAACAGGCCGTAATATGCCTCTAAATTCTTAATTATTGGGTTATGGGGTTGATGAGTAAAAATGGTTATGAAAGATAACTGTTTGACAATGATGGAAAATGTCCTCCATCCCCCCTGACTCTTGTAATCTTACCTCTTCCTTTTCTGTAAGACAAATAAAAAAAATCAAGAGTCAATATTAGGGTTAAAGCCGAAAATCAGAGAAGCTGAGCAGCAGCCAATAGAGAGTTCTCAACTCTACCAATGCTCAGACTGAAAGAGCAATCCTGTCCTCAGATTGCATCTGTAAACTGCATCAGATACCTAGCATGCTCTCTGAAACTGCATTGAGATCCCTTTATACTGCCCAGTGCTAGGATTAAATGCAGGAGCTGCTTCTGATTTAGACTGAACACCACTCTAGTGTAGCCCTGGGTGGCCTTGAACTCACAGAAATCCATCTGCCTGTCCCTGAGTTAAGAGTTTAAAAAGGTGTGTGCCACTACTGCCCAACTTGTATAACTAACTAGTGTGACTGGCTTTGCCTTCTGATCTCCAGTGGCTTTATTAGATCATACATAATATATTGCCACACTTTTCCCTAGTTTTCCGTGAACTTGGAGCAGGGAGGTTGTGAACAAATGGAGATGTCAAATTTAGACTATATGCACTTTACCTGGTCCCAAAGGAAGCCTACCCAATGATGACTAGACAGGGCACTGATCTATGAGTACAGCAGAATATCATTAGGAATCATTTCGTTGATTTTTATTACAAGTCATGTTTGGTTCTACCCTAGGTCTCTGGGCTATCCAGTCTCCATTTGTTGGCCAACCAGGCAATGTAGGACATGGGCAGACTGTCTTGGAGTAAGCTTCAAGTTAAACCAAACATCGGTTGGCTATACCTACAAGTTCTATGCAGCGAGTGGCCTAATACAACAGGCAGGCAGGACTGATTATAAGTTCAGTGCTATGTAGCTGAGTTCCTGTCTACACTCAGCAGGTAGGAGTTGAATATATGACAGTGTAAATTCAGTTGGCTGAGCCTGGCGGTGGTGGAACATGCCTTTAATCCCAGCACTCAGGAGGCAGAGACAGGGGATCTCTGTGAGTTCCAGACCAGCCTTTTCTACAAGAGTTTTTTTCCATGACACCCTCCAAAACTACAGATAAACCTTGCCTTGAAAAACAAACAAACAAACAAAAAAATTAAGTTGGCAATAGAAAATAGTCTATGTCCAGTTCTCCTTGTGATAGCTCAGTAGAGAAATAACACTTTGCAAGTTGATAATTTTAAATATGGAATAAAATGTATTCTAATTAGAAGTTAAAATTCAATATCATAGAAATAAGTACCTTGTTGCTGTTTGATTCAAGTTGTTAATTGAGACAGATATTTATGTTCCTCAAAGATATACCAATAAGGATGGTGGTAAGACCAGCTGTAAGGACATAGAGGCATTAATTGATAGATTAAGGGACAGCATACATAGAGAAAGGCTGTCTCAAAGGTAGCAGAGCAAAAATAGCCAATGTGCAATTATAAACCATTTCCTCAATCCTTAGATAAAACCAATAAGGAAGATAGCCCTATTCAGTATCTACTATGTAAGAGTTTCTCAAATAAGAGGATAAATTAATTATCATAAGACTGATTAAAATTAAAACTCAAGAGATGAATAATGCTTCTCTTCTTGATGACTAAACGAATTTCAAAACTGAATTTTTGCATTTCTGATGTAAAATAAACATGAACAAATTAATACTCGCATTCATGTATTCAAAAACTAAGACTGCATACATTGTCACACACAAAAAAAATCAGTGATACTGTTTAATTTGGGTTTTTATGGCTGTGAGGAGACACCGTAACAACAACAACTATTATAAATGAAAATATTTAATTAAGGAGCTCACTTATAATTTCAGAGGTTCAGGACATAATCATCACAGCAGATAGTATGGTGGTGTGCAGGCAAACTTGTTGCAGGAGCTAAGAGTGCTATATCCTGACTCAGAGTCAAGTGGAAGTTGACTGAAAGCAACATTAAGGGAAGCTTGAGCAAATGATACCTCAAAAACTGCCCCAAATTGGCATGCTTCCTTCAACAAGGCCACATCACCTAATAGTGCCACTCATTGTGGCCCATTTTCTTTCAAACCACCACAGATATTAACTCCAGTGTGACCTAGGATTAAAATTTATGTATTTTTCTAGACTCTTTTATTATCTATTAACAAAAGGTTAAATACAACATATTACAAATTTATTACATATAATAATACATAGAATTTGAGTAATTTTCATAAAATAGTTTACAATAGAAGACAAAGAACAAAGATACACTTAAGAGAGACAGAATGTGTTGATTGAGATGCATTTTCATAAAAGCTACCTATCATATTCAGGTTCCATGTTGGCATAGAGTTGACATATTTTAAAGGAGATATATTAGTTCATAATTTTCATAATTTTAACTCTTTGAATTTTTATATTCTTGGTATAAAACCAAATAGAAACATAGAAAACCTAATTGGTGACATAATTAATGCAATTTTGCTTATTTTTCACACTTACCTCTTTATTATATTTATCCTTATACAGAGATATATGGAGTATTTAATTAAATTATTAAAATGTGCATATTGAGTATTTGATTTTATATATATAGAAGAGAACCCCTAAGGAGTTTATTTCCTCATATTTTGGTTTTCTAAAATATTAGGGTTAACAGGGTGTGACACATTTATCTCCTTTTACCTATGAGACATTGGCAGAAAAGGTAGGCAGGTTACCCAGGGTAATCTTTCTGAAAACATGCTGATAATTGGACCTCTTGGCAAACAGACTAATTATATTGCCACAAGGAGGGATTTCATCTGTGGAATGCTTAAGCAGTTTGCCTGAATTTTAACATTGCTTTGGAAAGAAACAGTAGATGTTCTCAGTTTATTCTGTATCTTTCTTGGAGGATTTGAGGAAAACATTGTGTGTACAACAACTATACAAATAATCAGAAATCTCAATGTGAGCGAGGCAAATGACACATGCTTCACCAGATCTTGTTTATTATACTGAAGGTAGAACACATGACCTAAAACAAAGGTAAATCATTTTCAACATCTTAGTCATTCCCTGCTTTTAAAGTATGTGGGTACTAGTTACTTCAGCATTATGAAGAAATTGTACACAAGGTCACAGGTTCAAGTCTACACCTGATATCACAATGAAATTGTTATTATTTTGTCATATATATGTCACATATATTCATTTTATTTAATGTATTTCTTCTTTCTTATCATTGATGTGATAAGTTATGACTCTATACACACATATATAATATGTATCACACATAGTTTTATATATGTGTGTATAATATATATTAAATATATTGTATATCTTGTATATAGGAAAGCATATGCCATATGGAAAATATTCTTCTAATCAGTAATTTACACTACTCTATACCCTGTAGCTAGGATGGAGGAGTGTAGGACACAGGGATATGTTCAAATTTGATGAAAGTTACAAAATGTAAATGTGTGTCATTCTCATCTATTAAAGCTTTGGGATTGTTTAAAGCTAATGTAAATATGCTCACAAAGTTTGGCTATCACCAAATAAAACAAGTACAAGGTAATAGACCAATAAAAGAAACAGCATAAGTTCAGGTTTACACTGGGCATTGCTAGTGAAAAACTTTATCTGAACTTCAATACATCGTCAATTAATCCTTGTGGAAGGATAAGGCATTTGGAAAAGTATCTCCAATGACAATTTCAACTGGCTTCATTGTATTAAATACATCTATGGTTGTAGTTAAAGAAGTTCAGGAATATGGTGTTTGTTTCTAAAGGATAAATCACATATATTATTATAATATGAATGTGGAAAAGCAAACCCTTTATATTGATGATTAAATAAAATGTTCAGATCAGTATTTGAGGATTTACAGGGAAGAAAAATGATCAGCATCTATTTGTTGAAATAGAACTATTATATATACGTACATGAAAATAGTATTACTCCAAGTTGTGATAAAGACTGAAATACAAATACCAAGATGTTTTCCGTAAGTTCCTCCAGTTGATTAAAAGTAACTCAGAACAGGCAGTTGTTACTTCACTGTGGAATGAATAGCATGTGCTCAAGAGGTTGAAAACTTCTTCCAAAACTAACCTTTCTGTTTGGGAAGAAATGGACCTCTATAGAAAGGCTTGGAATTGTATTACTCATCACTTCTTATTCCTCTTCTTGTCTTTTGACTTGGGGATGACATGGAATCAGCCACTTCATTCTCCTGAAACTATGATGTGGCCAAAATAAACTATTTCTATTTTGTTTTGGATCTTGTCAAGTATTCTATTGTAGTAATTAACAAAATAAATAATAGCTTTAAAGTGATATTCTTGTTTTAAGTTAAAATTTCTTGTAGTAAAAGGTGGTAAGGAGGGATCACCACAAAATTGCCATTATAGTCTGTGGCACTATTTTCAGCTTTATATCCACTATAGATATATCCACTCTGTTTTTTTCTTAGACAAAGATAGGAAGTCAAGATTGGGACTCTTGAATATATATATGGAAGTGGTGCTGATAATGTTTGCCTATGAACAGGAGGTATATTGTGGTTTTGCAACAGAGAAACGTGTGTCAGTGTAATTATTTGAGTTACTTATTTCCATGTGCTTATTTATCCTTGACATTATAAATTTTACATGTGACATTGTCACTGTGTTAAGATAAATGGTGGTCTCTTAAATGTGATCATGTTGCTGCATCAAATATAGTGATGGGAGAATTTTACGAGGGAAAATGACACTAGAATTTTTTTTGGTATATATATATATATATATATATATATATATATATATATATATATATAATCATCTGCTTAGAAGGAGGCAAAATGAAGGTCAGTGTGGGAGGAGGAGATATAAAGACATAAGGGAGAAGAGTGAGAGACTGAGTGACTGGATGCTTGAAGACACTAAAAGATGGGGAAGTAGAAGCATGGACTCTTTCTTTGAAATTGTAAATGAGTAGACATCCTGTTAATAACTTTTACTTGAGGATTTATGATCACTAGATGTATAGGGTAATGTTTTTGTAATGGTCTATTATAGCAACCACATGAAACAAATACCATGACTTCCAGTGTTCAATATCTTAGGAAAGTACACAAATACTTTTGTTAATGATGATTAATTATACAAACAAGTAAAAGCTAAATCCCTGTTGACAAAATTTAAGATTCAAGTTTTCTTCATATTTATTCAGCTACTTTCCTAATAACAACTGAGTCCAAAACAGGGATGGTGATAGAATTCCCACCAGGTAAATACACAATAGATTTTGTCATCAGAATGTCAGCAACCGAAGATAATATGAACTTTGAGGAGGTTATGAGTTATTGGAAGCCTTTAGGTCACTAGAGAGACATTCTTGGAAGGGCCTATGGGACACTGTCAAATACCTCACTATAATCCTAAATCCTCTCTATTTTCTTTAAACTCAGACAAATTATTATTCAAGAAAGGATAGCTTGAAATATAGCTCATTTAGGCACAGAAAGTACCCCTGTACTATCTTATTACAAACCAAAACTAAAATGCACACATAAGTTGTTTTTCACTTTTTTTCTTTCTGTACACAGCTTTGGAGCCTTGTCCTGGAACTAGCTCTGTAGACCAGGCTAACCTTAAACTTACAGAAATCTGCCTGCTGAGTGCTGGGATTAAAGGCATGTGCCACCAACATCCGGATTTTTTACGTTTCTTGAAGGGCAAGCTTTAATAAGACTGAGAACAAAGAAGAATATTAGTTCAGTTTTCCCTTTGTCTCTTTTTTTTTCTAACCCATTCAAAATTTCCCTTTTTCTTTCATTTCTTTCATGCTATTCATGGTTTAATTGGCATTCGTTGTACATTGGTTATTGGTTTATAGATGCTTATGGCCCATAAGACAGCTCTAATTTTGCTTTCAATTTGTATTTAAGTGAACTGTTTCCCAAAATGAATGGCATATGATGACTAGCCAATATAAACATTAAAAGGTACAAATAATTATTATTTTGTTAAATGAGTTGAAGTCATATAAGCTTGAAAATTTAAAATGTGTGGTTTTTCATTAGCTTTCATGTTTATATATGAAGTTGACACATTTATGATTTTAGCCTCTAAAAATCACTCCTTTACACATTTTCCAACTTCATTCTTTTATTAATCTATTATCCTCATCTAGAAAGATTTTAAAAATAAAAAATTACTATTACTTCAAAGGAAAGTCATATTAAAAAGTTGAAAAGCCAGTTATGGCATCTTATAGCTGTAATCTCAGTAATTCAAAATGGATTACTTAGAGTTTGAAGGCCCCTGAGGCTACAAGTTGAGCTCCATATCAGCCTGTGAAAAATATATGATATTAAAACTTATCTCAAAAATAATTTAAAAATAATCTATATGTACCAAATATGTTGAAATAAGTAGTTTATGAAACTTCAAAATTATCAAATAATGATATTTAGTTCTCAAAAATGGATTAATAAGGACCAAGTGTAGCACAACTTACACCAGTTTTATAAACTGAGAAGAAAGAAGAACAAAAAAGAAAGGGAAAATGAATTTATCATATGATTTGTAAATATACAAATTTCCATGAATTTATGGGATTTTGAATATATATCTTAAATTTATTTTATATTTTTCTAAAACTATGAGTTCTTTTCTATATTCTTTATTTCCCTGTCAGTGTTTATTGTTTTAATTCTTAAAGGAGATAAGATTTACTCAATCTCAGTCTAAGAGGATTTAAATGTATGCACTCACACATATATTCATACAGACAAGAACACACAAAGACACACAAACATACTCACATAGCCACACACTCACATAAACACACAGACACATCCACTTGAAAAGCCAAACATACACCCATACACTCTCTCACAAACATATACAGAAAGGAAATAAACATACAAACCATGATCTCATGATATGCATCTCAATGTCAAGCCTTGCATTCTGCCCCAGTCTCAGTAGACCCATGTCTGTCTCGTAACACAAAACTCATTTAATCCAACTTATGTACCCCCAAGCCTTAAATGGTTCCCAAATGGTAAAAGTGTAAAGTTCAAATATTTCTTTGAGGACTACAGCAATATTGCATATGAGTAACTATGTGTGTCTCAACTAGAATGGTCCAAAGTCAATAATCTCATTCCAACGATGGGATAGAATACATTTAAAACAAAATGGGAAAAGGTTAATTGAGATAGGAAGAGCCATCTCAATGTCCAATTTATTTTATCTGGGGCTGGCTGTTTGAGCATGGGTAGCTTGCCATGCACCAGAACAAAATCATTGAGATAAAAGACCCCACCTCCTCCAGCAATCTTGAACTGACTACACTTTTCAGTGAGGGATGGGGGCATATGAAAATCTCTTCTCATCTATGATGCAAGTTTGATTGATCCTCATTGTTGTAGATACTATTTAAGTGGCCACAGTTACTTGTAATTCCATGGATCCCGTAGTTAATTAAATACCATATTATTTTGCCTTATTGCTTTCCAGTACAGAATATTTCCTGTATTTCAATTTAAGTTACAATTGTATTTTTTACTATTGTTATGATTGGTTCAAAAGAACATATTCATATTCTTCCTTCATTTAGAATGCACTATTCAGTATTTAATCACCTAATTTTTGCCATAATATAATTTTCATGACATTTCTCCCTTTTAGAAAATCTTCAATGACCCTTATTTGTTAGTTTGGATATTGGTAATATTAATCTTTGTATACTATTACAATTATTCTTTTTTCACTTGATTGGCTTTAAAACCGTTGAGATTAATGGCATTCTCTATATCATCCCTACAGATATTTTGAATGTTTTTACTGACATGGATTTATTCCTGTATTGTATTTTCTAACACTATAGAGCTCTAGGAGCTGTATTGGAATCTTGACAGTGAACCTGAAATGGTGGCCACACCACTTTGGGCATGGGTTCAAGCAGAAGGAAGAGGGAAGCACGAGGTATGGCCTCCTTTTTGTGCCTTTTCTCTTCTGTCACCTGATCCAACAGGAAGGGCAGGAAAGTTCTCTTTCAGTTCTTCATTATTATATGTGTAAATGTTGTCTACACCCATTTTTTTTCATTTATCTTAGGTCTAGTTAAATGACTACACTCTTGCCTTCAAGGAGCAATACATTATATCTGTTAAAAATAGTGCAAAGGAACAACTTACACTATTTATAAACAAGTAATGAAGATGTCAAGGAACAAGATTCAAAGGACAGTCCATTTTCTGATCCTGAAGCACCTTGTTATTCCATGAATAAAATTTTGGAAAGCACACCCAGACCAGAACTAAAAATAGAGGTAATATGTGTTTCCATGGTTTGATGCTTTGTAGGAGTACTACATATTATGATGGAACAGTGAAAACATAGATGTGCTATTAATCCCATGTATGAAAATGTGTTACTTTATAGCCTAGTAGTAATATAGAAAACAAATTGCCTTGAACATTTGAAAGAATCCTACACAATGAGAAACTAGAATACCAACATAAAAATGTATGTGCAGTTATTGCAGTGATTTCCTTGGAATTGAAAGAATCCCTCATACAAGAAGTGATGGGGTTCCAAGTACTCAGGAACAAAATACTTCACATGTCTGAGAAAGCTGCAATGCGATGACGGATATTAAAGATGCACAGGTTGAGAGGTAGCAAAGGTAGTCTCCCTGAGAGGTTGGCTTTTGTCCTCAGAGCTCAAGAAGAAAGATGGTAAGGCAAATGAGCAGGCATGTAAACATGACTCACAGCCCATGGTGGGTACCCAGAGGCCCAAGCCAGTTTCTGCACATAAGATGATAATAAACCTACAGCTATACAGTCCCAAAGGAATAAAACTATTATTTTCTTCATGTACATAGCTTAGGCATAGATATTTCATGAAGCTACATATAATAAAATATACTAAATATGACAACTATAATATTAAGAAATTCATAACAAATATAATTATAAAATACCAGCCAACATTGTCAATGGACTCAAAAGCCTTAATTGTCTTGTAGATAAAGAACTTGATGAACTTCTTATCAATCCCAGTGCTAAAGAAACAGTGACCACAGTGCCCTTTGAATCAGATATAGCCAAATATTTAAAAAAAAGTAAAATCTGTCATACAAATACTCTTATGGAGAAAGGTCATTAGCAGCAGTTCTTCATTAAATGGAATTTTAATTTCAGAGAAAACATACTGAGTAACAGCAGAAAGAAAATCACTAAAATCTGGTAAACTACACATAGTATTAACAAATTCAATGACTTTAAATAAAAATAAAACTGTCTGTTTAAAGTATAATATTCCTATTGGATGAATCATATAAAACTGCAATTACAAGCTGGGCTTGGTGGCACATGTCTTTAATCCTAGCAGGTGGGAGGCTGAGGCAGGCAGATCTCTGTGAGTTTGAGGCAAGACTGGTCTATAGAGCAAGTTCCCAGACAGGTTCCAAAACAATACAGAGAAACCCTGTCTCAAAAAACCATGATGAAACACAGAAACAAACAACAAAACAAAACTGAAAATACAGATTTGGTATTTCCTAATGGAAGGCCTCACTCTACCTGGGGTGAGGATGGGGGATGGGATGGGGTCAGAGGGGAGCATGGAAGGATGGGAAGGAGAGGGAACTGGGATTGATATGTAAAATAAGATTGTTTCTAATTTAAATAAAATTTCTAAAATAAAAAAGTTTGAGAGCTAGGAAAAATAACAACAACAAAGAAAAACTATAATTACAGTGGCATATATGAAACACATCCAATTTTTGTTCAGAAACTTCTCTTCAAATTATCTTGGACAGCCTCAAAATGAAGGTAAGAAAAGAACATTGACTTGAGATGTAGGAACGGAAACAGCAACACCATGATTTGGTTGAATGTCTTCTAAAATCTTAAATCTTCCTATGAACAGTGATACTTTTTGGCGATGTAAATATTATGGAGTCTATGGAACACTTCTATGTCACTGGGATTGTACTCCAAAATAGAATTGTGGTGATCCAGATACCTCCTTCTTTTTTCCATTTTTTTTTCTAGTGGTGAAAATACTTATTTTCCCCACTTTCCAGGGCCTCTTTTAGGAGACTTAAGTAAAGAGGCCATGTTTTTGTGGACCAGATTGTCTGAAATTGTGAGCTAAAATACAGATAATAGGGATGAGTCATCTTTGGTGTTTCCCTATTGTGAAGGCAAATGAACTATTGCTGTTATTATTTTCAGATATGAATATTACTAATATTCATTTTGCTGCATATTTTCATGAATTTATAATGTGAACTCTTTAAAAATACTGCAAACATCAAAAAATTACAGATTTCAAATGTTTCAAGCTGGGTATACTTTTAAATGTGGTATATTTTTATTTTTACTATTATCTTTGTTAACCAACTTATACTCATATTATGCAAATGTTAATGCCCAAGAATTTTGTCCATTGTCAAATTAAGTTTGAAAATAGAACATGTTTTGCTAGTGCTTCAAAACATCGTGAGCTTGTATGTGTCTTATAAACCAGACATTATTAATACAATAGGTTTTTCTTCCTTCTAGATAGGGTGCCTCTTTACTAAAATTTTAAGTCACTGAATGGTTAGAAGCATTATAATTAGTACCTAGGAGTAAATAGTGCCATAAAGAGCTTTACTTACAGTTATCAAGAGATATTCTTCACTTTTATTCTCTAATTACCATTGTAGGTGAGGAATCTGGTATAATTTTTATATTATTTATTATGCATGCTCTGTTTTTAAAATGGGATATTGCCATTGGTAACCTTAAATCTCACAAACATGTAACTGTTGAAAGTTATTTGTCATGTTTCCTTTCTGGAATTTCTGAGGAAGTTATTTCAGACTAGTTTTAGACACTCTATGAAACTTGCATAACATTTCCCATATTTCAGCAATGGCTATCGCTGACCTTAAAGTTTCTCAATACCTTTGCAGCATCTCACATTGGATGTAAATGGCATATCTCAGATCTTAAGAATTAGGATGCTTAAGAATTAATTAAGACTTCTAAATTTTCCTATTTAAGCAATATATGCAAATCTATGATTTCTCTTCCATAAGATAAGTCAAAAGCATGTTCTGCAGAGTCCCTGATTGTGGCCAGGATGAGTAGACCTTATGCTTAATAACTTTTGTTTTACATAGCTCATTCAAATTCACACCTTTCTATCCTGTGATCATGTATATTCAGGTGTTATTTTAAAAGCAAGGTATTAGTGGAGTTTACATTAGGTTTTTCTATGTGCTTGAAATCCACAAGGAATTATTTCTTAAGAAAATTCTATTTGTTTTGTAACAATATTTCTATTCTTTTTATTTTCAGGTGTTAGTTTTGAGATACTGTGTGTGTGTGTGTGTGTGTGTGTGTGTGTGTGTGTGTGTGTGTGTGTGGAAACACTAGTGGAGGGTTTAAAATAGTGCAACTTGTGTAGTTTTATTATCTGGAAATTATGCAGCCATAAAATACAAGGAATATTCTACATTATTACAAATTATATAAAACCAAATTATACATAAAATTACATTAAATTTCACTTTTATTCCTTATTAATTTTGTACTGCTAAAATATTAAAAATGTTTTAATCATTTTCATGATATCCTAGCAAAATTCACATTCAAGATATTTAAAAGGTTTGCTTCAGCTGACCAAAACTCTTAAAATACAGCATAAAATTATTTTTATGTAAATTTCAAGACCTACTTTGTAATGTAATTATAAAATTTTTCTTTAAAACTTTAGATACTTCATGAGAAGGGAACATGATGGAGAGTCACATAGCTTTGACCTATGGCTTTGGAGCAAAGTTGTGAGTGAATTTCGCCCTCATTGTGAATTTGCTACTGATTATAATAATAGCCTCAGCCATAACCTCTGGACTTCTCTATTTGTCATCTAAATTACCAAACTAGTAATATTACCTTGTAAGGATGGTGAGAATGAAATAAATTCTTTAGAAATTAAAAACTCAAATATGTTTTGGGAAGGGAAGTTGGAGAGAAGCAGAAAGGAGTAGAGGGAGGAGAAATTATGATCAGGGTTACTGTATGTGAAAAGACACTATTTTGAAAAATAGTTAAAAAAAAGAATTAGAAATGACTACCTCTAGAGTACAGTAGCTCTCTCAACATTTGTGGGAATTATTTGAGATTTTCTTTCAACTTGTACAACATCTATTTACTACATACCTAAGGCAGCTTCGTTGTGAATGAGTATTAATATTAATACCCTGTAACATGATTAAAACAATAGACATATATAATAAATATATAATAATAACATAATATACAACACATAGGACATATACAATATGTATTATATACAATAATCTAACAATATGTCATCATTTTTTAGATAACAATAATTTATGTATAAATAAATATTATACATAAATCTTATACATACATATTAAAATTACTTAAAATGGAGAATAACTATCAGGACTTTCCTTACTTTGAAGTATAAGAGCTCAAACGAGTCCTGTTTGGTGCAAGTAGCTAGTTGAAGTACCTCTTTCTATTAATTGACACCACTCTGAATATTTATTACTACATAGCTCCCTTCAATTGCATTTTTCTCTGCTTCCTTTTTCACTACATTTTTTTCATCATAGGACAAACTATAATCTACTTGTATTCAATGCCCTGAGTATTAAGACTAGCATATTCCCATTCTTTACTAAAAATTTTCATGGACATGTTTAAACCTGACACAAGACCCTAGTGAATCCATAGCTTTACGCTGTGCAATGGCAATAAAAATAACAATCAAAAAGATATAGAACATATTTACAGCTGCACTTAGCACATTTGGTAAAGAACATCTTGACGTTGGATTTCTCTAACACACTGTGCATAGTAAGAACAGAGTTAATATCACGTAACTAATTCTACTCCTATTCACTTTTGTATTGTCTCTATAAAAACTGTGGTCATAAGGGCATCTTTGTAATTCATATCCTCTGCAGCATTAGTTCAGCATCGATTTGTCAAGTAAGATTCTACATACTTTTGGGATAGTTTTATACTTGGTCATATGAAGACCAACTTTCATAAAATGGCAAAAGAAGAGTCAGTTGGGATTTGAACTAAGTAACCCAGAATGCCCTAGTTTTCAACCTTACCTTTTATCTAGACACATAGCACCATTCTGTTCATTTTAATTTCCATTTTGGCTTAAACAAAGGTGAAAGTAAAAATTTAATTATACCAGAGCTGCACTTAGTTTGGTGCAGATTCACTTACAGAATATGGTAAATGTAAAAAATGAATATAGTGTTAATAATCACTTTGTTACTGCAAATTTTCTATGCAATAAAGGGAAATACTTCCAAAAGAAGGATTCCTTCTATTGAAAACCTGCAAAATGATCTTTCTCTTGCATTTTTAGTTTTAAAAATGAGATTTAACAAAAAAAATATCCCACATAGGCATTTTGCCAGAGTTTGAATAATGTACTTAATTATCTTTAGGGTATTTCTTTCAAACATGCCCACAGAGGCCTCTCCACTAATTCTAAAGTTGTCGTGGAAAGGTCAGGTCACCCTGGTGAGTGTGGATTCTAAGATGCACTTAAGAGTCTAAAAGTCAGAGAACAGAAAGAAGAAAGAATCACAATTTCCTCCTTGCAAAATAAATCTAGTTGTTCTCTTCTAAAAGGAAAATATGTCTCTAAATAATGTACAAACACATTCCACTTGCTGAAAGCTAATAACTCAAGCATTTCAATGTGTGAAACTATTTGCTATTAAGTTCCACTTAACCAAAATACTAGGAGAAAATCACCTAGGATATGTAATTTTGTGAAATAAATAAAATATTGCCAAAAAGTTCCAGTTTACTGGTATCATGCATAACAAGAATGATGATTAGATTAAATCTGACACCTTTTAATCAGAACACTCTAAAAATAAGCAAGTAAATAATGAATAATAAAAGTTAAATCCTAGGAAACATCCTGCATTGCTTACATTAATTAACTTTACAGTCAAACATTGATGGATATTAGAAAGTTCTTATACCTACAAGTAGAAAAATTAATTTATAAATATATGAAGTAGCTCATAGAATCAATGAGAAGTGAAGGAATCCAAATTATAAAACCTTACTGCTTTTGAATCCATACTGCTCTTGTGTGTCTTTTGTATTGGTGGATTATGTCCATTGATATTTAGTGGTATCAACAACCTATGATAGCTAATAACTATTATTTTGTTGTTGTTGTTGGTGGTGGTGGTGGTGATGGCACACATGCATGCGTGCACGCACATGTGTCTCTGTATGTGTGTGTGTCTATGTGAGTGTTTGTGGTGTGTGTTCCTTCTTTTCTTTTTGCTGGTGCAAGATTATTTTTATGTCCTCTGTTTTTACAGGTGTAGTTAACCTCCTTGGGCCGTAGTTCTCCTTCTAGTGTCTTCTGCAGTGCTGAGTTCATGGATACATACTATTTAATTTTGACTTCATTATCGAATAAGATGTTTTCTTCGTCCATGATGATTGACAGGTTTTCTAGGTATAATGATCTAGGCTGGTATTTTTGTTCCCTTAGAGTCTTCAAGACATGCGCCTATGCCCTTCTGACATTTAGAGTCACCACTGAAAAGTTGGCTGCATTTTCATTGGGTTTTTCATTTACAAGTTACTTGGTCTTTTTTTCTCTGGCAACTTTTAACATTCCTTCTGAAGTTGCAGGGAGAAGAAAGGACACAGCTTGGCAATGGTTTACAAAGAATGCTTCACTAGGGTTACTGGATTGCTGGTCACTGTGGACTTTGCACTCGATTCCAGTAGAGAGACTAAGGAAGCTTAATGATGATTGGAAGACCTGTTAAGTGGATCCACAGTTAAGATTAATTGCTTCTCTATCAGAGGACTCCAGTTCAGTTCCCAGAACCAACAAGTCACAAAACAGTCTGTAACTCCAGCTCCAGAGCATTTGAAACCCCCTTCTGGCCATTGTGAACAACCACACACGTAGGTACATAAGAAGTACAATGAATGAAAATGATTTTAAAATCATTAAACAAAACAAAACAAAACAAAAGCTCAATGTCTCTCTTTACTATACCGTTACAATGTACAGTGGCCTTTTGTTGGTACCACTGTTATCTCACATTTTAAAGGATTTAACAGAAAAGGCAGCCTAACTTCACAGTTCAGAGAGGATTTTCCTAATGAAATACCACTTACCTTAATGAAATAGCAGATGTCTTATATGGACACTATTCCTTCTCAAAATACACAATGCAGTAAATTTAATAATGATTCTTTTCTTTACGCCATTTTATGTCAGCATAAATTTGGCCTGAATCTCTATCTGCTCTTTCAACATGAATGCTATTTAAATATCAAGGATACTTGCTTATATTCGTTCTATTCAAAGATCCTGAGTCTTCCTCACTTTTCAACCATCTGCATTTTATGGACAAGTCAGATGATAAAAAGTAGAGAAGTAATAATGGAGAAGGATAAATAAGATAAGGAAACAAGCATTATCTCACAAATATTGATTTATAAGGATAGCATTTGTTTCTAAGTTTTGCTAATGTTGTCTAGAGAAAATTATCTTCAGGAATGTTTAGGGCATAAGGAGAGAACTTCAAAAAAAAATTTTTTTCCCCAGTAACTTGTTCTTCAACTTAAATTTTGGAGTCAAAGCATTTTTTTTTTTATTTATTATTTTACATGTCGATCCCAGTTCCCTCTCCCTCTCTCCCTCCCTCCCTCCCCTCCAGTCCTCCCTCCCTTCATCCCTCCCTTTTACCCTCTCTGCCCTCTCACATGCACCCTAAACACCCTCCCCTCCCAACCCCCCACTACAATACCATATGTAGGGGAATGCCATCCAGTTGGGGTCATGTGGATCTGACAGGTCATGTGAAGTAGGGACTAGGGCTTCTCTCCTTTCTCTAGAATAAGGCAGTTATCCCTCCATGGGGGATGTGTTTGCAAAGTCCTTTTGTGCACCAGGGATATATCCTGGCTCCACTGTCTGAGGTCTCTTAGACTGCTCAGACCTTCTGGCTGAGACCCATATTCAGGGAGGTCCGAGTCAGTCCCCTGCTGGCTTCCCAGCTATCAGTCTAGTGGCCCTTAGCTCCTCCTTGTTCAGGTAAGCTGTCTCTATGTACTTCTACCGCATGGTCTTCTCTTCTCCATCTGCTTCTGGGTTCTAGTTCGACTCAGTATTTATGTATGGGTGTTTGCTCCTATTTTCAACAGGCATTAGTTGAGGGCTCCATGGAGAAGTTAGTTGTTGATCTCACTCTCCGGGAAGGGCATTTATGATAGCCTTTCCACAGAAGCTGAGATTGTTAGTTGGGAGCAGTCTTGTAGTTCCCTCGACCTTTCTTTGTGTTCATCTTTATCTTCAAACCAATATTGGCTCCCTCTTTTATGTTCTCTCTCTCTGTCTCTGTCTCTGTCTCTGTCTCTGTCTCTCTCTCTTTCTCTTTCCTATTTTCCATTCCTAACCAGGCTCAATCCTCCTGGTCGCACATGCCTTCCTCTCCTCCCCCTCATTTTCTCCTACTTCTCTCTCCATTCGCTGTCCTCCCCCACTTTACCTGAGTTCTGGGGGACTTGTCCCTTCCCAGAACTTCAAAATTTTTAAAATCCTATTAAGTAATTTGATATTTGACTATGCATGCATTTTCATCTTCTACAAAATTTGGAAAGAATGAAGGTTTGTGAAATTCAATTAGTACAATATATGTTAGTATTTAGCTGCTATAATTCTTACTTGTATTAAGCACAATCTTGAGAAGGACATTCAGTGTCCAGAGAATTAACTTCACTGTGCAGCAAGTAATTCACTCTGTAATACTTATTGTTTTTATTTTTTATAACACATAGATTAAAATTTTTACAGGAACTCTGTTTTATCCTACAGCAGAAATAGCCAACAGCTGAAATGCTGACCATTGCTTGCAACTTGAAACAAAAATCCATTGACTTACTTTTGCCTTTCAAGGACATGAACTTTTCTAATGAACTTTTGTACAGCAAAAAAGAAAAAGAAAAGAAAATCTTTAGAAAATGTATCAGAGACCAGAAAGAAAATGTCTCTCCTTAGACCTTGGAGAAATGTGACATCTAGTTTCAGAAGTAGCCCGGAGATTCTTTTATGCTACAATAATAAATTCAGTTGGCTTAAAGATTAGACCAAATTTTGCCCACTTCAGTGTTCACACTGCACATGACCAAGGACATCTTCAGTCAATTGTCAAATAGTAAGACTATTTTAACCCTAAGTATCGATCTCACATTGTAGACATGAAAATGATTTACCCCTGACATGATCTTTCTTAGAAACCATTTCCAATGTGGTTTGCTGTAGATAAATAAAAACCTTTTAATTTGTCAGTCAAATATAATTTTTAATCTTTGTTGTAATCATGAGAACAAATTGCTGTGAATTCTGGAAAAGATAATATGTCATTTGAAAACAATTTCTGAAGTACATGTTATTTGGGCACTATTGTAATGTGACTTTCTCAACTTTCCCAAGTGATGAATAACATCTCTGGGGCTCTTGAGAAGTGCTAGGATTATATTATAAATTTGAAGCAAAGGGGAGAAGAGAGTAAAAGGGAGAGATATGTTTACATTTACTAGGAAATTGGGGAAATAGGTAAGTTTTTGAGCAAAGAGATACGTAAAACATTATGATGCTTCATCTGATATTCACATTAGATATAAGCTGGGATGATTGTAACATGGGAACTAGGGTGATAATTCATCAGTCTATTATCTTATTTCAGTTATTTAAGAATAAAAACCTCCCCAGGGAGTGTGAGGCCTTCCATGGGGGAATCTTCAAAGTCTGTCAAATCATTTGGAGTAAAGCCTAGGCCCTCCTCCATGTGTCTAGGTTAAGAGAGTATACTAGGGATAAATATAGATCATTAGCAGAGGCCCTGTAGATTCCTAACTGACACCCACATTCAGGGGGTTGGGTCAGTCCTATGCTAGTTTCCCAGCTATTAGACTGGGGTGCATAAGCTCCCCATAGTTCTGGTCAGCAGTTTCTTACTAACATATTTGCAAATTGGAGTGTTAGAATAAGATTGCTCAGTGCCACAGAGCTGTTTTCCATCTAGTTTTTCAAATACAGAGCACCAGAAAGATATTAGAAAAAGCCATTCCCTGATTCTGTTTTGTTCTTCAGTCACCACCCTGGAGCCCTGGTCTCAATGGGAGCAATACCACAAAGATGGCTATTGCGGTAAATAAGGATCAGGATAAACAAATAGGCCGAATAGATGTTTATTCAGGTAGAAATAACTTACAACCTAGACAGATGAACACCAGGAAATTCAACCCGATCCTCTCCTGTCCGAGTCATGCCAGAAAGAGAGAGCCTTTCCTGGCCCCCTCCGACCTCCTTCCACAGGTTACTTCCGCCCATGGCTCCACCCCCCAATGGGCGTGGTCAGTGCTACAGAAGGACTATCTCACTACAATTCCCCTTTTAGTCTAAAGAAAAGATTTAGGCTTAATACAAAACTATATACAAAACAGTGAATAACAAGTGTGCTCTAAGAAAAGGAAAATCGAGAACAAAATGACCTACATATCTAGTCCTAGGGTGAGGGCATAATGGAGTTTACAATAGAGTTGTCCTAAGCTGGAAAACGTAAGTCTAGTACATAAGATATCTAACTAGGAAGAGAGAATAATAGTTGTGATAGTTTAATCTTCAACCTCATCAAGACCTGAGAAGGAAATTAACAATTCTAGAGTAGACAGGAAATGCGGATGGACAACTTCCAAAAGGTGCAGCAAGAACAGAAACAGCAAGCCACCTGAACAGTCACCCTAGGTCTCACAGCGACGTTGGTACACCCAGATTTGACTAAGGCCAAGAGAACTTGACAGACCACAACAACAGCAGGGAAATAGAATGGCTGTCTTACCCTGACTTGGCAAGGTCAAGCAGTCTTCTATATTTGTCTCCTGCAAGCACATAGGACTGCATGTCCAAATCAGTGGTCAAGGTGGGGGCAATTCTATGCCCAACAGGCCATTAGCTGAGGCGAGATTGAACTCTAGCAGGAGCAACAACAGTGTCCAACATATTTTCGGGAAAGTGCACGGTGCTGTCAGGAGCAACAGTGTCTCATGTCAAAGGAGTACTAATATTAAAACATTTAAATGCCATGTTCTGCATGTCTATGAAGTGACTGAAGATTAAGCATCTATATCTGACTAATCTCATAAATACAGGAAATGTGAGTGAAGATAATCTGTAATACTCGGGAACTTAGCTAAAAGACTGATTAAAACTTTCCTGAGTAAAGCAGGAACAAATACTTAAACAATGTAACTATTTACATATACATACATGTAAATCCCTAAAATAGAGGTAGAGTATAAGTGTCAAGACAAGAGGTAGAACTATAAAGGGCAGCAAGATAAATATCCCAAATTGTATCAATATACAAAATGTCTTGAATACAGGAAAAGTATACATACATAGAATATGGTAAAAAATAATGTGCATAAAATATTATAAGTGGAAACATTTAACACAATATAACAAAATATAAACTTAATTTTACATAGCTTACCACATAAGAATACACAACAATGTAAGCTGTAAAATACTATCTCATTCTTACTCAAATTCTCAAGAAAATAGGCTAATCTACCTATATCCCATCTAAACCATACCTTTACCAACCATTCCCTATTCCTGTCTAAAAGATAAACCCGAGTGTAAGCATCACCCAATCCCAAATAACTAAAACCAACCCAAAGACGATGACTATTATCCCAAAATTCCAAGGGTAGGGAAAGGGGGCGTAGTCATATTAAGATTACTTCCTGCTGAAATGGGACGATGATTGCTCCAATGGATCCTGTAGGAAGAAAATTTTTAGCAACCAAATTTCTCAACAGAACTGGCTGTGACATATGTAGTTAGTCACTGTGTGGCAGAAAATTCTTGACTGTAGTTCTATTTGAAACTCTGGCCAGGGTGTAATAAAAAGGTGCACCATTACAGCTAGCTAGTCATGAGTTGTCTCGAGCAAAACAGTCTCAAACCGGTTTTAGGGTGATGTTTGTAGTTCCAGTGCATCAGGTTGAGTCAAGTGGAAACGATGATTTGGGGCCCCATCTTCTTCCCGGAGAGTTCAAAGACTGCTGTTAGGAATCGTTATTATTCCTTGTGGAAAAGTTACACATCAATATTAAAGTAAAATTTTCAAGTTTTAAGGTATGCATTAGGGAAAGACAACAATAAGCATTAAAAGTATGTGAGAAAATTAGGATTTCAGAGAGAAAATTGCATATAAGATATGAGTCCCCAGATTTTGTTTTCTTCTGCCTTACACCAATTGGCTTCTTGATTTAAGGCAGAAACCATGAATTTAATCTTAACAACATGCTTGAATTTAGAGAAGGAAAGCCAAATCCAACTCCAAAGCCAGCATTGGTTTACAAAATTTGGGACTTCAGGAATACTAGATAGTAGAGAGAAATAGATTTCTATATAGAAATAGTTTACTACAATTAATATATATATATATATATATATATATATATATATATATATATATTTACCATTTATCAGATTCTACTTCCTTAAGTGATTGTTTCTGAAGAGCTGTCTTCTCTTCTGTAGGCACCTACATGTTCAGTGTCTTTTGGCTGTTTGATGATAGGTTTTCTCTGTTTTCCTGTAAGAACAAAAACAGAACACTTCCCCTACCTTTGAGAGGCCTCTGCACACTTCATGGAATCTAATTTGTTGGATGAATTGTCATTTCTCTTCATTAAGATGTTTCTCTTGTTCAACTCGGATCTTGATTAACTTAGATGGTATCCATAGTTTTTCTTCTCCTGTAGATACAAATGCAAAACCCCTACCCCAACGTAACACATATCCTGCTTTCCATTCTGAGGTCAGTACATCCTTGAAATACACTGGCTGATTTAGTTCAGAAGTTTTTTCTATTGTCCAGTGTCTTTCTGCAGCTGTTTTTCCTTTTCAATCAGCATTAAGAAAGTTTAATGTTAACAAAGCATTATGTAATCTGTGTTTGGGTGTTTTGGTTCTTCCTGCCTGTTTATGGAGCATTTCTTTTAAAGTACGATTGGATATCTCAACCACTGCTTGTCCTGTAGGATTGTGTGGTATACCAGTTATGTGCTTTATCTTGTAATACTCAAAAAACTCTTTCAATTTGCTGGAGACATATGCTGGAGCATTGTCAGTTTTTATTTGTGCAGGTATGCCCATAATGGCCATTACCTCTAAAAGGTGCGTTATAACAGAATCAGCCTATTCAGAGCTCAGAGCAGTAGCACATTGAAACCCTGAAAATGTATCTATAGTGTGATGTACATATTTTAATTTTCCAAATTCTGCAAAATTAAACACATCCATTTGCCATATTTCATTCCTATTTATACCTTTAGGGTTACTGCCTGGTGGTAAAGGAGTTTGGTTATAGAATGAGCAAGTAGGACATTTCCTCACTATTTCCTTGGCTTGTTCCCAAGTGATAGAAAAATCCTTTTTTAAACCTTTGCTGTTCACGTGGTGTTTCTTATGAAACTCTGAGACTTCTAGCACACTTCCTATCAATAAACGATCAATTTCATCATTGCCTTGTGCTAGAGGACCTGGCAGACACATATGGGATCTGATGTGTGTTATATATATAGGATGAGTCCTCTTTCTGATAGTACCTTGTAACTGTATAAACAATGAAGTTAATTCTATATTGTCAGGAATAAATTCTGCAGTCTCAATGTGTAAAACGACTCTCTCTGCGTATTGAGAGTCAGTAACTAAATTGAGGGGTTCTTTAAAATCCATAAGTACCATGAGAATGGCATACAATTCTGCCTTTTGTACAGAATTGTAAGGGCTTTGATCCACTTTGCTAATTTTTCCTGATTTATATCCTGCCTTACCTGATTTATTTGCATCAGTGTAGAATGTATGAACTCCAGAAATAGGTGTTTTTCTTACAATGCGTGGAAGAATCCAAATCGTTTTCTTTATGAATTTGATTCTCTCAGTTTTGGGATAGTTGTTGCTAATTGTTCCCAAAAAGTTACTGTAACAAGTACGGTTTTTCCTCCTGCCGCCGCCTCTGGTCTTGTCCCGCCGCCACGCCGCCAGCCCCAAATAATACACAGAGACTCTGTATTTGATACAATGCTGTTGGCCCGGTTACTTGTTTCTTATCGGCTAGCTCTGCCTTAATTATTAGCCCATTTCTGCTGATCTATGTATTTCTCTTACCGGGGAGCCGGCGGCATACTGCTTTCTCCAGACTCTCCATCTTGGCTCCTCCTTACTACTTCCTATTTCCTCCTTGTCTCCTAGTCCCTCCTATCTTCCTTTCCTATTGGCCAACAGTGCTTTATTATTAACCAGTATGAGAAACATATACAGAATGACATCTCTTATCATGTTACTGCAAGCTCTCTGCCAATATTCATTATCTTTCCATAAGGAAGAAATTTCCTCATTAGTTAAAGGTACTATAATTTCTGCTGGGTCCCTTCCCAGCAGAAGTCTTAATTTACCTTTTATAATCAAGTCAGAGATCTTTTCTATATATGTTTTTAGTTTTTTATTCTGTTTATGTGGTAGGAATATCCATTCTAATATGATATCTTCTCTCTGCATCAAAATCCCTGAAGGATATTCTCTAGATGGTAATATAACCAGAATACAGTCTAGGTTTGGATCCACACGGTCCACATGTGCTTCTAGTATCCTCTTTTCTACCCATTCTAGTTCCTTCTCTGCTTCAGCTGATAGTATTCGTGGACTATTCAAGTCCTTATCTCCTTTTAGGGCCATTTTCAAGTTTTTCAAATCATGCCCTTCTACTCCAATTATGGTTTGCAGTTGAGAAATCTCTCCTAGTAATTTTTGAAGATCATTAAGAGTCTGGTAGCGATCTCTTCTGATCTGTACTTTTTGTGGTCTAATTTTCTGTAGACCTATTTTATATCCTAAGTAGTTGATAGACTCTCCTTTTTGTATTTTTTCAGGTGCAATTTGTAATCCCCAGCGAGGTAAAACTTCCTTTACTTTCTCAAACATTTTTTCTAATATTTCTCCTTAGAGTCAGCTAACAATATATCATCCAGGTAATGATAGATTATGGATTGTGGAAACTGTTTACGAATTATTTCTAACGGTTTTTGTACGAAATATTGGCACAGGGTGGGGCTATTTAGCATTTCCTGTGGCAAAACCTTCCATTGATATCTCTTCACAGGTTGAGAATTATTATAATTAGGTACCGTGAAGGCAAATTTCTCTTTGTCTTGTTCTTGTAAAGGTATAGTGAAGAAGCAATCCTTTAAATCAATAACTATAATAGGCCATTCTTTGGGTATCAAAGAAGGCAAGGGCATTCCAGGCTGTAGAGAGCCCATTGGCTGGATAACTTTATTGATGGCTCTCAGGTCTGTAAGCATTCTCCATTTACCAGATTTCTTTTTGATCACAAACACAGGAGAATTCCAAAGGCTGTTTGATTCCTCAATATGTCCAGAATTTAGCTGTTCCTGAACCAGGCTTTCTAATGCTTCTAACTTCTCAGAGGTCATAGTCCATTGTCCTACCCAGACAGGTTCCTCTGTTAGCCATTTTAAAGGTAGGGCTTTTGGTTCCTCTGTTTGTTCAGCATTTGTATTTTGTTTTTGTACTGCCTGGATATTTGGTCTCTGTCTTGTATAGTACTTAACAGTATTCTTTCCACAATCATGAGGTCGTCTATGGTTCCTACCTAATACAGGAGGAATGTTAATCTGTGTATTCCATTGGTGTAATAGATCATGACCCCATAAATTTATCACTACATCAGCCACATATGGTCTCAACCTCCCTCTCTGTCCTTCTGGTCCTATACATTCAATCCATCTCCTGCTTTGTTTTAACTGAGACAGGGTTCCAATCCTTAAGAATTGAACATTTACCTCATGCAGGGGCCATCTTTGAGGCCAAGATTTATTAGATATGAGAGTTACATCAGCTCCTGTGTCCAGGAGACCCTCAAACAGTCTATTATTCATCTTAACTATCAATCTAGGCCTATGGCTATTTATAGCAGTTTGCCAAAATATATGTTTTTCATGTTCCTTCCGTCACTAGTTCGTCATCCAGAGCAGTATGAGTTTTTATAATAGGCACAGAATTTTCTAATTGTCCTGTGGGAGATTGTCTTCCACTGTGACTGGGAATGTCTGAACCACCTGTGACGTGGGGGCCTTCGAGAGGCCCCCCAAGGAGTTTCCCGATGGTAAAGGGTTTCCTTGCTTGTCTCTGGTCGATCTACACTCATTTGTCCAGTGTCTGCCTTTGCCACACCTTCTACATAACCCAGGAGGCTGAGGTCTTCTGTTTGATTCATTCCTGGGGGTGTTATTTCTAGGGAAGCTTTGCCTACAATTTCTTTTTAGATGTCCTATCTTACCACAGTTATAATATCTGACATGTTGATATCTCTTCAAACCTTTGGGGATGGCTTCTCCTACCCAAGCTTCTAAGTCACCATAGTAAGGAACTCTGTTATCTTGATATCTTCTCTGACCTTTAGATATGGCTTCTCCTATCCATGCTTCAGTCTTATTGTCATTATACTCAATGTTGCCTGTATATAGGACCCATTCATCCAAGGGTGCTGATCGCATTTTTAAAGGCCAAAGCACCTGTTTGCATTGAGGATTCGCATTTGCATAAGCTAAAGATTCTATGAGTATTCGCCTAGCATCTATGTCTGCTATCTCTAATTGTACTGCCCTAGATAATCTTTCTAGAAAGATACTAAAACGTTCTCTAGGTCCTTGCTTTATCTTGGTATAGGGTTCTATCCTCTCTCCTAATTCATGAACCTTATCCCAATCATTCAAAGCTGCTGTACTGCATAGAGACAAGATGTGTTCATCATAGGCAGCTTGGGTTTCTGGGTCAGCATAGAGACCTTCACCAAGAATTTTATCTTGGGGAGCTTTATAACCTTTCTTTAAGCCCTGAAGTTCAAGAGCTTTTGCTTCATCTCTCCATAAAGCCCTCCATTCTAATTGAGAGGAGCTTTCAAGGACTGCTGATATTAATTGATCCCAATCCTTAGGGGTTACCTTGTTATTCCATGCCCATGATTCTACTAATTGCTTCACATAAGGTGAGTGCATGCCATAAGAGACTACTGCTTCCTTTATATCTTTTAAATCTTTCATACGTATTGGTTCCCACTGATATGCAACAACACCTTTTGGATGTTTCTTCGTTGCTGGCTTTTCATGAATAGATACAGGGAAAGCTCCCCTGACCCTAAATGGTGTGGAAAATTTTAAATCTTTTTCATGCCCTGTTACCTGTAGTTCTTCTTCTGATGTATCAGACTGAAGGTCTTCTAAAGCCTGAAATCTATTCACCATTGTTTCTTTGAGTGTCTGAACTTCTTGAATCAAATAACTTTCTAGAGACTTCATTGCATCAGTCAGTTTCTTACTTTCTCCAACTACAAATGATTCCATGTTTTTAATCTTATCATCCTTAGATATTATCTGAATGGCATGTAAACTGCCTTCCAGAAACAATGTTCTATCTGCTAGCTTGCCATTATCCTCAGACATGGAAGAGATTCTGTCATCTAGTCTTTCTATCTGATGTTCCAGTTTTTTAAACTTATTAGTAGCTTCCTCCGACCAGTTGTGGGCTGTTTCTGCTAGTTTGTTAATGCATTGCATTGTTTCTGTTCTGGTTATTGAGGTATCTGACATGAAATAAATTATACCTTTCAGCTCGCCAACGCCATCTTCAATATTCTGAACCTTTCTTTCTATATTTTCTATGCTTTGAATTCTATCATTTTCAATGTTTCGAATCTTTGTCTCTATGTTTTTAATTCTATCATTTTCAATGTTTTGAATCCTTGTCTCTATGCTTTGAATTCTATCATTTTCAATGTTTCGAATCTTTGTTACTAAGTCTCCTATGGTTTGTACAAGTTCCTTATTGTTTGCTGTAATCTCAAACCATTTCTTTAAGAATATCATGTTAATGATGAAACCCATTGCTATTACAAAATAAAAGTATATATTGGTCCAGTCATAAGTTTCTTCTGCTAAAATCCCTTCTACATATGAAGTAAAATAATTCCTAAAGTTTTGCATAGTAAAATTATCTGCCATAGTTATGGAACAATTTATCTCAGATTTTATATCAGCTTAAATTGCAAAGAATGTTACAATTACCTTAGGTGTAATTCTGCTGTCCTGGAACTTTGATGCTTTTAGTTGTATATCTCAGCTTGTGGTAGCTACACCTGGAGGTGTGTCACCAAATAGCGCCTAGCCGCCGAGGCTCGTCTGATCCCGGTTCCTGTAAAATAGTTCTTAACAACTATGACAAGCAGAATTTTGTTAAAAGGGGACTTTTGGAGTTACTTGTAACACAAGACGAAAGGCGTGCAAGCCGGGCGGGTGCCGCTGAGTGGCTCTGTGCAAATGGGCAAAAATGTTAAGCGGTAAGTGCCTTATCAGGTCTGCTTTAGAGGCAAAGATCTCCTTTGCAGTAAGGAAGAGGCAAATGTCCCAAAGCTGTGGTGAGTCCACCTGGTTAAACCCTGTCCGTTGGGGAAGGTGGGGGAGGGGGGCAGCTTCTGCCGCCTGGGGGCAAAACCCAGGTAAATCCCGCTTCTGACACCAGATATTGCGGTAAATAAGATTCAGGATAAACAAATAGGCCGAATAGATGTTTATTCAGGTAGAAATAACTTACAACCTAGACAGATGAACACCAGGAAATTCAACCCGATCCTCTCCTGTCCGAGTCATGCCAGAAAGAGAGAGCCTTTCCTGGCCCCCTCCGACCTCCTTCCACAGGTCACTTCCGCCCATGGCTCCACCCCCAATGGGCGTGGTCAGTGCTACAGAAGGACTATCTCACTACAGATGGCAATCCTGGTCAGACTATAAGATCCACTTGCAAATATTTTTATTTTCTTTTGTGCATACAATGAGATTTCCTCTAATCAGGATTCTCATCTCTCTACAAGCGTATTCACTCCACTTATCCTTCATATCCCTCCTCTATTGTTTGCTCTTTTTCAAAGACTCAAACAAAACACTACCAGAGAACTGAATTTTTAATTAGCCTTTATTGTATGTAGTCTTTGATTCTAGTCTCTTCCTCACCTTGTTCAAGTAAACATAGCATTTCTCACTGTGGCCTCCGCTGACTCAGCTAATTAATCTGCCTCAGGTGCTCCTCAGTGTGTTAGACTATTTGATCTCCTTTTCTCTATGACATCCCATGAAAATTCTCCATATTGTAGCCTACTACATGGTTTTTGTTTATAAAAATTATAAATATATGTGAATTTTAATTGGATTTTATAAAAACTCAAGTGGCTGAACCTTACCATTCAATAACCCTCCCACTGTTTTGACCAAGTGCTGATATATCACACTTGGTAAGTAATTTCCAAAGTAAAACTGTCCAGTAGAAGTGCTCTCATATATAAAGGCAAAGAATATGAAAGACAGAAGTGTCAGTGTATTTGTGAGACAAAAATGTGAAAGTTAACAAAATAACTCAAGTGAGTTCAGCCACAGTTATAATCTGTGTATAACAAGACAGTAATGCAAGAAAGCACACTGGAGAAAATCAATTAATAAGACAAGTAAATTATCAGTCACTGTTAATAATATAACATTGCATTTCAGCAAAGAGAGAAGCTTGGTTTCTAATTACTACAAACCTTCTTTACTTGCCAAACTGAGAAAAAGCTAAGTTGAGAAAAACCCTGCAGTGGTTTCTGGGCATTGTATTTCCACAAACTGGAGCAAAAATAGTAACCAGAAAATGGTCCCATGAATGTGATGAGGCCTTTCTTGGAATTCAAAGGGCAAAGGAAAAGAGATTAAAAACAGAAAAACCAAAACCAAACCTGACCAACAACAACAGCTCTCCTGGGAATGAAGATCTACATGTTTTATTCAAACACTAGTGATTATTGAAAACATAACATCAGAAATGTCCACATATTTTTTTTTTCAATTTTAGTGCTGGAGTTGGAAGCTGAGTCTCATACATACTAAACACACATCATACCATAGAGCTATACTCTTAGCTGATCACATAGAGAAATATATTTGTGTGTGTGTGTGTGTGTGTGTGTGTGTGTGTGTGTGTGTGTGTGTGTGTTGTGTGTTGTCCACTGTGTGATCTTTAAAGATTCCTTTCTGTATCTAATGGAAATATATAGAGAGAATACATCTCTATAAATCAACACTGCTTACATTATAAAGGTCATCGTATCAGAATTGACAGAAAGGTCAATAGATTTTTTATAAAATTGTTTTTTCATGTCATGTTCTTTAAATCACGAAGACAATCTGTGCCAAAAAAACAAATGAATAAAGAATCATGATGCTTATTCTATCCTATCCAAATTTTACATAAGTACACACATAACACATTATAAGATACTGTTCATGTGTTGTGTGTGCACATTCCTGTATATGTGTGCTTTACAAGATAATTTAGAAGACTATACAATAACAAAAAAAAACTATTGTCACAATCCTCTACAGGAAAAAAAATGGTTTGAATATATTGGGTCGAATATGTGAAGCTTACTTTAATAAATTATTCAAGATAACAGTAGTCTTATGGTTCTCATAACTTATTTTTAAATATGAGCCTGGATCAAATCTGCATATCAAATATGGCTAACTGTTTGCTTTGGGCAGAGATTAATGCTGTTAAAGTTAAGTAATAATTACAACCATTTTCATTAATTCCATATATATATTTACACTTTTAATTTTCCACGTCAATGCAATGTATTTAATTGCATTATTTAAATAATAAAGTATTTATACAGAGAACTGTAAGTCAATATAGAATTACTTCATGTGGAGTCATTAGTAGAATATAGTTTTAGATAAATTACCTAGTATCTATGACAAATCATATTTCTAAAAGCAATGCTTATGTGTTTCCTAAAGTTTCCATTTTTAAATCTCCAATTAACCCTCCTATTTGACCTCTAGTATAAGAGACACATGTAGAAAATCCTTCAAGGCAGTGGTTAATTGGATACACAATTTCTAAGGTAGAGGCTTGATAAAACAATTTTATAGCTAATTTTCACAAATAAGCATTTCTCTATGGAAGTTTATTATTTCAGTTCATTTCTGTGTGTGAACCATAACAGGGGAACTTTGTAAGTTTTGTTTTAAAAAACATTCTCAATCTTATGTTAGTTGAATTAACAAATATATTAATTTTTGTCTCCCAGCTTATACATCACTTTTAAGAGTCAAGGATGGGTTAGGAGTCAACAGTGTGGATAATTTCTCTCAGGGATAGTTCCTGCTACTTTTTTTTTTTTTACAATAAATAAAAGTGCAGTTAATAGATATATTGTTATGCTTGTTTCATTGTGACAAAAAGTCTAGCTGAGTTTTTATAAAGAAATGGTATGTTCTTTTCTATATATATTTATGCTTAAAGCATAGCAAGTCTAGGCAAGATACTTTTAGTAAGCTAGTTTCAGAATCATAGTATGGTAGATTGATAAGGAACAGAGTTAGGACTGACCATTGTACTTAGTATGGTACAAAGGTAGATGAAAATTGTTATTCAGTGCTTGTTGACGAATGAAGAATAATAAAGGTTTCTTCATCACATTTACAGCTGAGATGCTAGAGGATGGTATAGTGTCACAAGATTTCAGGAAGTGGACTAAAGTCACTGAACGTGGTGTAGAAAATAATGGTGATATAGGGAGAGTCTACAACTGTATCTTCTGTCATTAAGATTCTAGCTGTAATATTGCACTCTTTGCAGGAGGCTGGTAGAGTATGGCATGCAGAGAGATCGAGCTGTCTAGTGCAAACCATAGCATAAAACAAACCTGTGATCAATAAACAAGTGAAAGTGAACCTACTACATTTCCCCAATTTGTAAATGCAATGGTGGCTACTTAAAAATACCCAGAAAAGGGTAGGATCTAGTTGATAATAGGAGGTAAAAGGCTGAAACATAAATCTGAAGAATTACTTCAAAATAAAAATAAAAAGATGGAAACTAGAGGACATTGAAGAATTATAAATTCAGAAGGTATTTAATTTTCTTAGAGACGTATAAAAAGAGAAAATGGAAAGAATAAGAAAATACTGATTTCCAAAACCTTAACACTCAGTATTTTGACATAAACATTTTTTTTCTAAAAAGGGCTTTACATTAAATTAGTCTCCACTATAAGGATAAAAGAAAAAATGAGCAAAACAGCTATAAATTGAAGGTTTAAAATGGAGTTATTCACAATTTTGTGAACAAATTGTGGAGAAAATAAAAATACCTGCTACCATATCATGATCATTCAAAAGATTTTCCTGTATTAAGTAATTAATATTCAGAAATAATAGGGCTAGAATTATAGTGGTATAAAAGTTGTTTTTAATGTAGTTATACAGGAGACACAATAAAGTTTTGCTTTATTAAAGAATGAAATAACTAGGAACCAATTTGGTCATGTTATCACTCTGAGCAACAAAACAAGTACAATAATAAGAAAAAAAAAAAACTTTCCATGAAGCATCAGCATCAATGAAATTATACCAGTGAAGGAAATAAGTTAGTTCTTTGAAACTATCAGATCCATGTAGTACTTAGATAGTCTGAGGAATATGGTGAAACTTTCAAGAAAGAGATTCATGGAGCCACAGCAAGGAATTAGAATGTAGGCCTGTCTAGCAGAACATATAGTATGACTTAAAAGGTTCTTTTCAAGTATAAAATTGCACAGAGAGACACATCTCCATAGAAATAATTTGATAAAAATTGCTTTCCAGAGTTCATTGGAAAAGGATATTTTTTATTACTTTTTTGTTTTTTGTTTGCTAGTTTGAGACAGGGTTTCTCTGTGCCTTTGGAAGCTGTGCAGGAATTAACTCTTTTAGACCAGGCTGGTCTGGAAATCAAAGAGATCCACCTGCCTCTGTCTCCTGAGTGCTCAGATTAAAGGTGTGCCCCACCACCACCCAGCAGGAAAAAGCATACTTTATGTTTATGGGTTTCTTTCTTTTATAAAGGCTTAAAAGTAATTATGTTTTAATAATGTGATGGTCTATAGATGGACCAATCTGGCCTATCTTTGACCTTAGTGTGTGAAATACATCATGGTGAAGATAACAAATGTTTAAAGGGCATTATTACTTCCTTTTACCTCCTTTTCTGAGTGAAATTGGAGACTAGACACCATATCCATTAGTGTTCTACTCTTCAAATGAGTGACAATATCTAGTGATATTTATAAGAGTGATGCAAGGGACAAACAATTAGATAGAAGGAGCCACGTATAGCCCAAGAATGCCATGAAATATTTATTTCTAACTTATGAAAATGTAATACAAGTTTCCACAGAAAATGAAAAGCTGTGGATTCCTTCCAGACTAATGTGGTTTGATCAAGCCAGACCGCCTGAAACAGAGTACCAGGTGATTCTACATTCAAAACAGCTGGACCAAGCAGCCTTACAGACTACAGCCAGGATTTCTGAATCTTCTTAGAGTTCCCATGACAACGCCCCTTACCAGCAGGAAGTAGTTTAGAAAGAACGACGCCCAAATTCCCAAATATTGTCTATAAATGTTTGTAAATATCTTGTTTACATAAGACAAATACGTAATATTAAATTAAGTACCAATATGAGAATAAAGTCTCAGAGGACAACAGGCACTGCTTCCTTTTGGGAGCTAGAAGAAACTATGGCAGGTATATCACCAGTGAGGTAACTCTTAGGTTCTTATCTTATATTCTGTTCTTTAGTATTATAATAATATTTGTAAAAGAAATCTTCTGTCACCAAACCTCATGGGTCTCAAACCCACAACTGCACAACTCTGAGTTTAAGAGGCTAATGCTCTTGTGACGATTAAACCTGACCCCCCCAAAAAAAAACAGAAAAAAGAAAAGAAAAGGAAATTAGGAAACTCTCCTTAATTAGGGTCGAATTAGACCTTTGTTTTATCTTTTCAGGAGAATAAAAAGATCCACCTGAGGAATCTAAAGACCATGGGACAGATGAAGTATCAGAGAAGGAATGGCGAACCCTCTAGGGAAAAAAAATACGAAGAAATGGAGCAATATGACCTAATGATATAGAATACTTCCAACAGGGTAAATTTCGCAAACATTTCAAAATGGGTAAAATTTTATAAATCTTTCATAAATGTCTGATTTTGCTGGTCTCTACAGATGTGTTAAGTGGGTGGTCTTATGTAGTCCCAATTCAGTTTAAAACTAAAGCTGGGTTTGTAGTTGGAGCATGGTTCTCTCCTCTAAATCTAAGCCTATTTGCAAAAGAAAATTCAAAGTCACTGTGTCATTTCAGAAGAACTACTTGGTAATGAACAGAAGAAAACCAAAATTGTTATATTGCTTCTAATCTCATACCCCTTGGAATTATTTGACTCTGTAAAACTTTTCTTAAGGTATAATTAGTATTTCTAAATTTAAATTTTCTGTTTTGATATTAATGGTCTTACAGAGTACTAATTACAGAGTACTAACTCTAACCTTAGGTTTCATACAGCCTTCTCTCTGTGATGTCAGGCTTGAGTCTGAAGCAGATAGTTAGGATTAAGCCTCTGTATCCCAAATTTATTTAATAGACCATGGTCCTTTAACCTGGCAAGATTTAAAACACATACCTTTAATATGTTTAATTCCCATAGTATATGATAAGCATTCCTAACTGCTACCTCCGTCGTCTCCAAAAGGATGATGTGGCACCACAATGATTATACCTGGATTGTGATAATGCTACTAAGTTTATATATATATATATATATATATATATATATATATATATATATATATATATATGGAAAGTAAGCTTTGGATTTAAAAACTGCTCAAGAAAGTTCCAAGGTATCTAGCTGTAATGGTTCATCCTTACACAGTACTCCACCTAGGAATTCAGAAAAGCCCTACATTTTCCATTACTCAGAGAGTGAAAAAAATGATACAACTAATTTTCCAGGGACTTGACCATTGTTTTGGATCAGGATTTCCTAGAGGTTCTGTCACCCTCAGGAAACATACGTACATGGTGCATACATTCCCAAGAGGTAGGGTGTGTGGTTTTTTGACTCTCAGTGGGTTGTAGTTATTTATCATCCTGTAGGGTAGTTGGTTACAAGTTGTTATTGGGCTTAACAATAAAAAAAAGCTTAACAAAAGAGAAAAATATGGGGGTTTATTAATGATAGTATAAAAGGATCATTGAATCTACATTAAACTAAAAAAGCAATGACTAGTCTTGAATATTTTACATGGGTATGGATTTTGTTGTGTATTGATACAAATTTAGGTTAGTTTTGCTATGTTGTACATGCTTCTACTTCTGTTTAAGATATTTTGTATATTGGTGCAAAGTTAAGGTTATTTTCCTTATACACATGTTTAAGGTTTTACTTATACAGCACATAACTATACAATTTCAACTTGTTTAAATATGCAATATGAAGTTTGAGTTTTTGAAAGTTATTTAGGATAATAAAAGAAATACAGGCTAATAGTCACCCATAACTATCAAACTTGTAGTTATATTAGGTTTTCAATGTCATACAGAGCTATGTTTCACATAGGTCAGTTTTCAAACACTTCAAAGACCTACAGAATATGATATTCAAAATGTTTTCATGGCATAGACTTTTCTCAACATTAGACACATCTGCTCCTGGCAACATGTATCTACTTCAAAAAAGGATGATGGACATTGAAGACACTCCATATGGAGTTTGTAGCAAATGCTAGCCATTTGGACAAGAAACTGTCCCTGCTTCTACCACTGACAATATACTGTCCAAACTGGACAAGCAGGATACAAAGCAAAGCAATTGCTGAAATTTGCCAAGACAGGGTAGGATATCCTTCAAAATATCCTGTTTCAAAGAAAGTCTGTCAGGAATTCTAGGTCTGTACATCAAAGCTGTACAAAGATAAACCAGCATGACAGAGGAACTTTGGATGACTCTAGGCAGTCAGCTGTTTCTGTTTAGTCTTATAATTTTGGAATTTGCATTGCACTTCCCTGTTACTCAAGTAATTTTTTATCTTTCTCTGATCTGAGACAAAATTGACAATTGCAGTTACAGTTTTCCCCAATCAAGGTAAAAGGAAAATAGGTATAAAGCTTTGCCCTCTTGGAAGAGAAGAGAGGAAAGCTAATGGAGTAATCGCCCTACATTTGCAATTATATATGGACAGGACCTTGAGAATGTATTTCTTACTTGACTTTTGTTCCTGTTGTATGTAGTTTCATTTTATTAAGGTTATTACCTTTTTTTTTCTATTTGTACAGTACTTGATAAAATTCTTATTTTATATAGTTTGACTATGTTAGAGTTAGACCCTTTCCTTTTTTATTAGACAAAAAGGGGGAAATGTTACAGAAATTCTATTGTTGTCTCTGGTTCACTGTCCAATCAAAAGAGGCAGATTTATATTCAGCTGGGCAGAATGGATCATTAAGCTTGGAGGATCTGAAAGGAGAAAGATTGGCCTGGAGGAGAACAGGTGGGGCAAAAAAGGAGATATTTTTGTGGGGGGCTGGAAGGGAAGTTGTCAGGTTCATCACAATCAGCTGTGGTAACTGCCTTGGGAGCTCATCTTATATAATAATAAATATAAAAGAAATCCTGATAATTAGATGATAAGAAGGAATGGATAACATCACACTACTCCAATTAGGACACAGTTTTAATAATCTAAAACTCTTACTCTAAGTTAAACATTGGTGAGCATGTCCTTCTATTTTTATGTAAATTCCAATGTGAAGTTGTAGCATACAAATATACATGCACATAATATTCCATATCTATTATAATGTATACACAAATGAAGAGACTATTCTTCTCCAGGAATTTATTGATAGCAAAAATTAAGAGGTAAAGAGTAGAGCTTTTAACTCTCCTTTACCTACACCCTCTTCTTAAATGATTATTTGTAGGCCTGTCTTGTGTCTATGCATTTCAGATAACAACAATTGTAAGATGATGATTAAAGAGGTTACATGAAATCACAGGACAGCTTTTTGTAGCCCTTTGCACTATCTACTTTCCCCTAGCAATGAGATTTTGTAAAACATGAGACAGTGTTCATAATCAGCTCCCATGTAATAGAATTCAGTGTCTTGAAAACAATTGTAACTTATGTTCTACTCACTTCTCTTCTCCCCTCTTCTTTCTCTGCCCTTACCCCCTCACCTCTCATGCTTCAAGTTTGCTCAAACCATTGAGTATGTTGGAGGATAGAAGAGAACAAGAAAAGAGAAAGAACTAGGGAAATGTCCAGAGATCCATAGGATTGACCCCCTACTAAGAATCTAAGTAATAGTGGAGAGGCTACCTTAAATGCCCTTCCCCTATAATGAGATTGACTGCTACCTTAAATGCCATCCCAGAGCCTTTACCCAATAGCTGATGGAAACAGAAGCAGACACTCACAGCTAAACACTGAGCCAAACTACTGGAATAGAGTTGTAGAGAGGGAGGAGTGATGAGTAAAGGGGTCAAAACTATGCAGGGGAAAACCACAGAAACAGCACCCTATTCAAGTGGGAGCCAATTGACCACAGTTATAAAGCTGGGGAACCAGCATTGGACCAACCAAGCCCTCTGAAAGAAGGTGCCAGTTAGGAGACCTGGGCAGACAATGGGAACCTCTGACAGTGAAACCAGTATTTATCCCTAGTGCACAAATGGAGTTTAGGAGCCCATTCCCCAAGGATGGAAACTGTCTCAATCCACATTAATGGAAGGAGGGCCTAGGACCTCCCCAAATGAGGTGTCAGACTTTGATGATCCCCTATGGAAGGCCTAATCATCCCTGAGAAATACATGAAGTTGTGATGGGGGAGTTGGTTGGGGTACATCAAGGGATGGGAGTGGGAAGAACTGGGACTGATATGTAAAATGATTGTTTCTAAATTAAATTAAATAAAAAAATGAGCCTCATAAAATAAAAAAGAGAACAATTCTAACTAGTTACCCAAAGGACCCAAACACTTTTTCAGGATTCCAATTTTACAACTGTATGTGAACATGCACACAGAAACACACACACACACACACACACACACACACACACACACACACACACTGCTAATAAAAGCAATAAAATTTAAAAAAATTATTTTTACAAGCTATTATACTTTTAAAGTAAAATGTTTCATTTTTTTTTTTTTGATGATCATTGTATAAAATTTCACTGCCTAGTCCCATTACTTTGAAGAGTGACCTAGTTGCCATTTGATAACCCTTCTTATTTCTCTAAGAAAATAAATCATCCATGTTGTTTCTGCTGACAGCCATTTCTCACATGATGTAATTTACATACTTTGGTCTTTCAAACTCTGTCTTCTATTCTATGCACTCTGGATTCTGTACCCTTACACTGTGGAACATCCTTATTTTGACAAATTTCCATTTCTTTAAAACAGTGTATCAAATGATTTCAATACTGCAGTCATAGAAAAGACAAATATAGACTTTCTTGAAACTAATAGCCGTATCCTTTTGCTTCTTTATACTATTGAAAATAGAATTTCTTGAATGTTAGTACATTCTCCCGATCTTAATTATTGCTATTAATACACTAAATGAGCATAATTTCTTGCTACAAAATTATTATGCTATAAAGTTGGATAATGTCCACCCTATTTCCATATAAATAATAGAATCTCCATCTTTATGTGACAGTGTCATCATGCTGACTCATGCCACACAATTACTTTGGCATTTTGATTTTTAAAGTCACTCACTAGTCTTCTCAGTAATTTTCTCATGTTTTCCTCCCGATTTCATGGTTATAAATTTCAGTCTACAATTGATAGCTCTTTGCTTATGCTTAAAATTTAATTTTTAAAAAATTCCACTATTTTCCAGGTGACATTTTTTATGTTTACTTTACATATTGAGATCCCGTTTCCCTTCCTCTTTCCCTCTCGCCCACCCTCTCATCCCCCCCCCACTATCCTCCCTTCCCAACCCCACCCACTCCACATATAGGGTGATGCCTTCAAGGAGGGGTAAACTAAATCTGTCAAGTCATTTGGAGTAGGGACAAGGACTTCTCTCCTGTCTCTAGGTTAAGGGAGTATCCTCCATGGGGGATGTGCCCCCAAAAGTCCTTTTGTGTACCAGGGATACATCCTGGTTCCACAGTCAAAAGTCCCTTAGACTGCCAAGGCCTTCTAGCTGAGACTCATGTTCAGGGGAACTGAGTCAGTCCCATGCTGGATTCCCAGCTATCAGTCCGGGGTCCCATTAGCTCCTCCTTGTTCAGGTCAGCTGTCTCTATGTGTTTCTGTAGCCTGGTCTTTTCCTCCCTCTCTACATCTGGATTCCATATTGGCTCAGTGTTTAGCTGTGGGTTTTTGCTTCTGTTCCCATCAGCTACTAGATGATGGCTCTATGATGGTAGATAAATTAGTTGTTGATCTCATTATCAGGAAAGGGCATTTATGGTAGCCTTTCCACTGTTGCTCAAATTGTTACTTGGTGTCAGTCTTTTACAACTCTGGACATTTCTCTAGATTCAGTTTTCTCTTCAAATCTATAATGGTTCCCTCTTTAATGCTCTCTCTCTCTCTCTCTCTCTCTCTCTCTCTCTCTCTCTCTCTCCCTTTCCCTCTCTGTCTTTCTCTCATCTAATCCTCCCCCTAAATCAATCTTCCTAGTCTCATATGCTTTCCTCTCTTCCCCTTCTCTTTTTCCTAGAACCCTCTCCACTCACTGCCTTCCCTATTCCCCATATGCTCAGGAAATCTTGCCCCTTTCCCCTTTTGTGGGGGAATTCATATGAATCTCTTAGAATCCTCCTTGTATTCTAGTTTCATCTTCCTTATCCATTCTTCAATTGAGGAGCATCTAGGTTGCTTCCAGGTTCTTGCTATTACAAATAGTGCTGCTATGAGCATAGTTGAACAGATGTCTTTGTTGCGTGGATGTGGATCATTTGGGTATATACCTAAGAGGGGGATTGCCCAGTCCTGTGGTAAACTAATTCCCATTTTCCTGAGGAACCATCATACTGATGTCCAGAATTGCTGTATGAGTTTGAACTCCCACCAGCAGTGGAGGATTGTTCCCATTTCTCCACATCCTCTCCAACACAGTATATGGTCGATTTTAGAGAAGGTTCCATGTGGAGCAGAGAAGAAGGTATATTCTTTTGTCTTTGGATGGAATGTTCCATAGATGTCTGTTAACCCCAGTTGAGACATAACTTCTGTTAGTTCTTTTGTTTCGTTGTTGAGTTTCTGATTTGTGGTCCTGTCTAGTGTGGAGAGTGGTGTATTGAAGTCTCCCACTATAAGTGTCAGAGACCAAGCAGGTGGAAATTACGGTGGTCTCTTGTGTATAGGCAGGTTTCCTTTGTTCAGAGTTGCTCTGAAAAGTTTCCAAAGTAGCATAGACTGTTGGCTCCACCCTCTGTCTGAGTGCTCATCCAGAGTGGTAGGACAATGGGCAGAGTAGGGCACAGAGTAGGGAGGTAGGCTCGCGGTGGGGATGGGTGAGGGTGTATCAGAGCTCCAAGGGTGCTCTTGATGAGGACAGGACACAGGGGCAGTGGGATCAGGGGCCCAACCCAGGGAGTTCACGGGGGGGGGGGAGAGATTGTAGGGGAGAGGCCGCCCCAATTGAGCCCAGACTCACCTCTAGCCAATGGCTGGCGGAAGTGGACAAATTCTTAGCTGAAACTTGGGAAATTTCTGCAAGATAGTCGGTTCTCACTAGAAACTGGCACTCTCCAGCTGAGGCTTCTTTCTTTAGCAGAGGCACTGCTTTGGGGGTCAAGGATCTTGCCCTCATGAGCACATTTTAAATCAGATTTATAATTCTCATGTATATTATTTACAGTATTACAGTAATGTCAAAAACAATTGAACTTTTATTTAAGTACTTACTAATCCTTATTTTTTTATTAATATGATATCACAATATGCACTCAAACTTTTAAAAATAGACACTATCATTCATGGGTGCAAATTATTTTACAACATATTAGTCCGAAAAGAAACACTCATTGCATCAAACTTGATTCAATATACATTCCACTTCTGATCCTACTTCCCCATTTTATTAACAGCAGCAATCTTAGCTAAACTTCCCATATAGTTTTCAGAGTGTTACCACTGTATAACTCTCAGAAAGGTTTTGGAAATTATTTAAAAGATATGAAGTAATCTAACCAACATTTATCAATATTTTCTATGAATAAAATATGAATTCCTAAAATTTTAGGAATATAAATTTATTCTTTCATCCTCCCTAACTTTGCAACTTGTGTCTCACTCAAGTTATGTTATCATAGTAAGCTTTATGATAGTAAGCTTCAATGTGATAGAAATAATAGTCCTTGTGATAGGAATAGGTTTAGATATTCCAAGGCTCCAAATTCGGTAATGTTAAAAAAATGAGATATGTTAATATGTTAATTGTGTGAGTTCAGTATATAAAACACACACATACACACACACACATTAATCTAACAAGTTAGACTTCAAACCAAAATTAATCAAAAGAGATGAAGACGGTCATTTCTTATTCATCGCGGGAGAAATCCATCAACACAAACTCTGAATACTTAATATCTATTTCCCAAAAACAAAGGCACTCAATTCATAAAAGAAATGCTACTAAAACTCAAACCTCATGTAAAACTTCACACAATTGTAGTGGAACAGTTCAACATACCTCTCTCACCACAAGACAGGACCACCAATCAGAAACTCAAAAAAAGAAACAAAAGAACTAACAGAAGTTATGTCTCAACTGGGTTTAACAGACAATAATAGAACATTCCATCCAAACACAAAAGAATATACCTTCTTCTCTGCTCCACATGGAACCTTCTTTAAAATCGACCACATACTGGTGGCATAACAAACTCAACAGATACAAAAGATTTGGAATAGCCCACTGTATATTATCAGACCACCATGCTTTAAAATTGAATATACCACAACAACACAAATTTCAGAAACCCTACAAACTCATGAAAACTGAACAACATGCAATTGCACCACACCAGGGTCAAAAAAGAAATAAAGAAATGAAGGACTTCCTAAAATTCAACAAGAATGAAGACACAACATACTCAAACATTGGAATACCTAGAAAGCAGTGTTATGAGAGAATTTCATTGCACTAAGTGTGCATAAGAAGATAAACGGAGAATAGTCACATTAAAGAATTAACAGCACAACTGAAAGCCTTAGAACAAAAAGAAGCAAACTTACCCCGAGGAATAGATGCCAGGAAATAATCAATTTGAGGGCTGAAATTAATAAAGTAAAAAACAGGAAAACAATACAAAAAAAGCAATGCAAACAGAGTTGTTTTTTCAAGAAAATCAACAAGATAAACAATCATTTATCCAAATTAATGAAAAACCAGAGAGAGAACATGCAAATTAACAAAATCAGAAATGAAAACGGGACATAACAATGGACACACAGGAAATCCAGCCAACTTTCAGGTCATACTTTGAAAACCTGTACGCCACAAAATTTAAAATTCAAAGTAAATGAACAAATTATTAGGTAACTATCACTTAACAAAATTAAATCAAGAACAGACAAACAAATTAAATAGACCTATAAGCTCTATTAAAATAGAAGGAGTCATTGAAACACTTCCAAAAAAAAAGGCCCTGGCCAGATGGCTTCATGCCGAATTCTACCAGAAGTTCAAGAAAGAGCATTACCAATCCTCCTCAAATTGTTCCATACAATAGAAACAGAGGGTCATTACCAAACCCTTTCTACAAGTCTCCAAAAAAAAAAAAAAATAACCATGGTACCTAAGCCTCACAAAGACACAAAGAAAACTACAGACCAATATCCCTGATGAGCATTGAAGTGAAAATACTGGTAAACTGAAATCCAAGAATACATTAGAGAAATCATCTACCAGGCTTTATCGCTGGTTTGCAGGGATGGTTTAACATACAAAAATCTAGCAATGTGATCCACCATATAAACAAACTGAAAAAGAAAAAAGTATGTTCATCTACCTAGATGCTGAAAAAGCCATCAACAAAATTCAATACACTTTCATGATAAAGGTCTTGGAGAGATCAGGACTAATTATGTAAACATAATTAGAGCAATACACAGTAAACCAACATCCAACATCAAACTGAATGGAGAGAAGCTTAAGGTGATTCCTCTCAAATCAGGAACAAGACAAGGCTGTCCTCTCTTTCTCTCCATATTTCTTCAATATTGTACTTGAAGTTCTAGCTAAAGCTATAAGGCAACAAAAAGAGATCAAGTGGATCCAAATTGGAAAGGAAGCATTCAAACTGTCTCTATTTGCAGATGATAAGATAGTTTATGTAAGTGACTCAAAAAACTATACCAGGGAACTCCTACAGCTGATAAACACCTTAACCAACCAACAGGGTACAAGAGAAACTCAAAAATATCAGATGCAAAGAAGCTGAGAAAGAAATCAGAGAAACATCACCCTTTACAATAGCCACAAACAACATAAAGTATCTTGGGGTAACGCTTACCAAACAAGTGAAAGACGTATATAATAAGAACTTTATGGCTTTAAAGAAAGAAATTAAACAAGATGCCAGAAAATGAAACGATCCCCCATGCTCTTGGATAGGTAGGATAAGTATAGTAAAAATGTCAGTCTTGCCAAAAAATATCTAAAGATTCAATGCAATGCAATCTCCATTAAAATCACAGTACAATTCTTCACTGACCTTGACAGGATAATGATCAACTTTACATGGAAAGACAAAAGACTCAGGATAGCCAAAACAACCCTGTACAATAAAAGAACTTCAGGAGGCATTACCATCCCTGACTTTAAGCTCTACTACAGAGCTATGGTTCTGAAAACAGCATGGTATTGGCACAAAAATAGACAGGTAGACAAATTGAAAATCCTGATAGTAACCCATACACCTACGAAAACCTGATTTTTGACAAATCAGCTAAAATAATACAATGTGGGGAGGAAAGTATCTTCAACAAATGGTGCTGGCACAACTGGGTGATGTCTATGCCATACAGAAAACCCTAGTCCAAATGGATCAAAGACCTCAACATAAATCCAGCCACACTGAACCTCTTAGAAGAGAAAATGGCAGGTACCCTTGAAAAATTTGCATAGGAGACTGTTTACTGAACATACTCCAGTAGCACAGACACTCAGATCAACAATTAATAAATGGAACCTCCTTAAACTTAGAAGCTTCTATAAGGCAAAGGACAACGTTGACAAGACCAACTGACTACCCAAAGACTGGGAAAAGATTTTTACCAATCTTACATCTGACAGAGGGCTGGTCTCGAAAATATACAACAAACTCAATAAACTAGTAAAAAAAATCACCAAATAACCCTATTTAAAAATTGAGGGAAGAATTCTCAGTAGAGTAAATCAAAAAGGGTGAAAGACACTTAAAGTTGTCAACATCCTTAGCTTAGCAGGGAAATGCAAATCAAAACAACTTTAAGATACCATCTTATTCCTTCCAGAATGGCTAAAATTAGAAACACCAATGACAACTTATTCTGAGGAGGATGTGGAGAAAGGGAACACTCCTCCACTCCTGATGGGAGTACAAACTTGTACATCCATTTTGGAGATCAGTATGTGGTTCCTCAGGAAAATGGGAATTAGTTTACCATAGGACCCAGCAATCCCCCTCTTAGGCATATACCCAAATGACCCACATCCATGCAACAAAGACATATGCTCAACTATGTTTATTTGTAATAGCAAGAACCTGGAAGCAACCTAGATGACCCTCAACTGAAAAATGGATAAAGATGATGTGGCACATCGACATAATGGAATACTACTGTGCAGAAAAAAAAAAATAATGGAATCTTCAAATTCACAGGCAAGCAAATGGAACTTAAGAAACAATCCAGAATGAGGTAACCCAGTCACAAAAAGAGGAACATGGTATGTACTCACTCATATATGGATTTTAGACCTAGAGCAAAGGATCACCAGCCTATAATTCACACAACCAGAGGAACTAGGATGCAAGGTGTATTCTAAGAGATTCATATAAGGTCCTTCATGAAAGTCCACCAGAGCACATGGGAAGTGTGGCGGCAGTGAATGGAGAGAGAACTAGGAGAAAGAGAAGGGCAGGAGAGGAAAGCATGTGTGAATAGGAAAACTGATCTGGGTAGGAATAGAAGAGAGAAAAGAGAGATGGGGGGTGAGAGAAAGAGAGAGAGACAGAGAGAGACAGAGAGAGACAGAGAGAATGAGAGAGAGATCATAAAATAGGGTGTCATTACTGGTTAAAGAGAAAACTTAATCTAATCCTTATTTAGTACCTATTAGAAACAGAAGCAAACACCCATACCTAAACACTGAGTCAAACTAGAATCCAGATGCAGAGAGAGAGGCCAAGACCAGGATTCAGAAATACATAAAGACAGCAGACCTGAACAAGGAGGAGCTAATGGTTCCCCCAGACTGATAGCTGGGAATCCAGCATGGAACTGACTCAGACCCCCTGAATATGGGTCTCAGCTAGAAGATCTGAGCAGTCTAAGGGACACTAGACAGTGGAACCAGGATGTATTACTGGAGCACAAAAGGACCTTCTGGACACATCCCCCTTGGTGGGATACTCCCTTAACCTAGAGACAGGAGAGAAATCCTAGTCCCTACTTCAAATGACTTGACAGATTTACATGACCCCACCTGGATGGCATAGCCCTTACAGATGGAATGGGGTTGGGGGGATGAGAGGGGGAGTGGTAAAGGTGCATGTGAGGGAGGAGAGATGGTAAGATGGAGGGAAGGACGGAGGGAGGGAGAGAGGGATGGAGAGGGAACTGGGATCTCCATGTAAAATAAAAATAATAATAATAATAATACATTCACAAATATAAAAAAATAATCAGAGCAATAAATTCTTTTTTATTTTGAAAAAAATCATAAAAATAAATAAATAGTATGTAGATAATACTAGGGTTTTCATTATTTTAGTTTGCTTTCTAAATTTTATATTTGGCATCCAGAACAAACATGCAAGCATACATATTAATATACAGGGAATTATCATATAATATAGTTTCAATAATAATTAAATATATATTTACCCAAATGTGTACCTTATACTAGCTATGCTTTGCATCTTCCTTTTCTCACCAACAATTGATATTCCATTACATATTAAGGATAAACAGTAAGGTGGTGGATAAAAAAAATAATAAACAGTAGTCTTAAATCGTATTCTTCCTTCTTTAGCTTTTCCTTTTAGGTTATCTTGAGATATTATTTCAATTCCCTGGTTTACAGAAGGATTGACTGCTTCATTTGTTATTGTAAACTTCCCATCAAATATGAGATATTTTGTGCACTTCATTTTCCAGTCTTATACATTTAGATGAAACAATATACTTAATTATAGTCTTTAAATCCTCTTGATCTCTTGAGTGTGGGGTTATAGTAATCCACCACAGCACCCAACATTACATGCTATTTCTCAATATCAACATGAATGTAAGTGTTACAGTATTTTCAGCTGTAGGCCATAAATAAAAATGTTGTGCCTTTTCATACTCTTTACTTGCATGCACCAGAGTAAATGATCCATGACACTATAGAGGAGTGTTGAGTCACAGCCTTCCGACAGTAATGAATTTCTCAATTAATTTAGGAGAGAAATGTGTCTTGTAATTCTTATCTTTATACTGAGGTCATGTAATTACACTCACCTGGGCCATGAACTTGTAAACAATATTTTTAATTCTTCCATCTATTTTTTGCTCATTACATTAAAGCCTCTGTATATATCTCAGCATTATAGTATCTCACTAGAAGGTATTCATACAAAATTTATTAATCAATTGTGTTAAATTATATTGTGTTTTGTAAATATACTTAACTCATTGTGTTCATTTATTTCACGTTTTTATTCAGTAGAGGAAAGTACTGTCATGTGAATAACATTTAATGGTATATCTCTACTGGATTGTTCAATGACATCACATTATATTGTATTAATGTTCCATCAGGTGTCGAGGGATTTTAGTAATTTCAGTTTTTTTTTATAAAATGTTTAATGCTAGAAAGGCATAAGAACAAACTTTGAAAGTGATAAAAAATTAGAAATAATTGTTATAATGCTTTGACTAATTTTGTAAATCAACCATGCTATGTTAATCATAATAATGGATTTATAAATTATTGTCACTTGCTATGCACACAATTCATAAGTAAATAATTAGAATTTTCTTTCTCACATTTAAGTCTTTTATTAATAAACTGTGAAGAAACTCCTGTGAAAACAAAGCACAAATAGAAGTGCCAATTAAATATGTATCTTTACACTAATCTTAATGAAATAAAATAAAATTAAGTTTTACAGCAAAGTATAATATTCATATTAAATTTGTGTTGCAGTCTTTATTTGAAAAATAAATACCTTTCTGCTCCTTGTTCTGCAGAATGCTTTTATTTAAACTGGATATTGGATTTCTTTGCAGTGTTTTTTCATGTATTATAATAATCCTATTTTTCTTGGGAATCATTTAGTCTGCTATTTACATGATCTTAATTTGAAATGTTAGACCAATCCTAAGTGTACTAAAAAGTAACATCTCATTTATATGTCATGGCATTCTTCTGCTATCACTTTTCTTACTGCTTCTGCTGTTATGTCCAAGATTCAAAGTGGGACATGCCGTTTGTATACTTGTGGTTTGTGACTCCAGAATATGTACAAACCTTAAAACACTAAGTATGCTCTTTCATTCAGCTGGGAGACTGATAATGTATAATCAGGATTGTGTATTAATTGAATGTGAAAGAAAATGCCTAACAATTTGGAATTTTATAATTTTTTTAACAAGATTTGATTAGAGGTGAAATATTATCTATGGTATATGATAATACTGGGTTTTGTTACAGTTCAAAAAAGTAGCATGAGTTGTATTTTTTTATTATTTTTTATTTTTTTTTATTTTACATGTCGATCCCACTTCTGTCTCCCTCCCTCTCTCAATTTTACTCTCTCTCCCCCCATCACAGGCACCCTGACCACCCTCACCTCCCATCTCCCCTCCCCGATTCCACATGTAGAACTATACCATCCAGGTGGGGTCACGTAAATCTGTCAAGTCATTTGAAGTAGGGACTATGACTTCTCTCCTGTCTCTAGGTTAAGGGATTATCCCTCATGGGGGATGTGTTAGCAAGGTCCTTTTGTGTACCAGGAATACATTCTGGTTCCTCTGTCTGAGGTCGCTTAGACTGTTCAGACCTTCTAGCTGAGACCCATATTCAGGGGGTCTGAGACAGTCCCATGCTGAATTCATTGTTCAAGTCAGCTGTCTCTATGTGTTTCTGCAACCTGGTCTTGTCCTCTCACTCTCTCTGTCTCCCTTCTGTTTTCTATTCCTACCCTGACTCAATCTTCCTAGTGGCATGGGCTTTCCTCTCCACCCCTTCTCTTTCTCCAAGTTCTCTCTCCATTCTCTGCCACCACCTCACTTCCCATGTGCTTTGGGGGACTTGTCCCTTCCCCCTTCTGCAAGGGGTCTTATATGAATCTCTTAGAATAAACCTTGTATCCTAGTTACTCTGGTGGTGTGAATTATAGGCTGGCAATCCTTAGTTCTAGGTATATGAGCAAGTACATACCATGTTCCTCTTTTTGTGACTGGGTTACCTCATTCAGGATGGTTTCTTCAAGTTCCATCCACTTGCCTGCAAATTTCAAGATTCCATTATTTTTTTTTCTGCAGAGTAGTATTCCATTGTGGAATTGTGCCACATCTGTATCCATTCTGCAGTTGAGGGGCATCTAGGTTGCTTCCAATTTCTTGCTATTACAAATAGTGCTGCTATGAACATAGTTGAGCACATGTCTTTTTTTTGCATGGATGTGGATCATTTGGGTATATGCCTAAGAGGGGGATTGCTGGGTCCTATGGTAAACTAATTCCCATTTTCCTGAGGAACCACTCTACTGATCTCAAAAATGGATGTACAAGTTTGCACTCCCACCAGCAGTGGAGGAGTGTTCCTCTTTCTCCACATCCTCTCCAGCATGAGTTGTCATTGGTGTTTCTAATTTTAGCCATTCTGGCAGGAGTAAGATGGTATCTCAGAGTTGTTTTGATTTGCATTTCCCTGATAGCTAAGGATGTTGAGTACTTTAAATGTCTTTCACCCTTTTTGTTTTCCTCTATTGAGAAATCTTTCTTCAGTTCTGTACTCCATTTTTTAAATAGTGTTATTTGGTGTTTTGTTGGCTAGTTTCTTGTGTTCTTTGTGTATTTTGGAGACCAGCCCTTTGTCTGATGTGGCATTGGTGAAAATCTTTTCCAGTCTGTAAGCTGCCATTGGTATTTTCCACTTTCCACTGTGTCCTTTGCCTTACAAAAGCATCTAAGTTTGAGGAGGTGCCATTTGTTAATTGTTGATCTAGGAGGTACCCTTGAACAAATTGGTATAGGAGACTGCTTTCTGAACATAACTAAAGTAGCACAGACACTGAGTTGTAGTTTTTTTTTTTTTTTATCATCAACTTATCTTCAAATATAACTTAAAGAAGTATTTGATTCATATACTGAAAGGTTTCTCTAAGTGGAAACATATCTTTTGGTTTTTTGTTTTGTTTTACTTCTTATATGTTGTATTATGGGTTTTCTGTATATTTCTTTTATTTACAACAATTATATATATTATTGCTGGTTTTCATTGTTCAGTTCATTGTTTTAATTGTTTTCACTTTCTATAGTTTTTGTGCTGCTTTTATTAAAATAGTATATGCAGATCACTAAGGATACTTTTCTTTTACATTTTGTACATTATTTGAACTTTCCTCTTAATAGAATGACAGGTATTTCTTAAATTTTGTTTAAGTTCTCTATACTCATATTTTAAGTAAAAAATTTTTAAGAAGTTACTTTCAAGAACCAAGTAAACATTTGGAGTGCCTGAAGTAATTAGTACCTCAAAGTACATGCAGCCATGTGCCCCTATGTACATTAAGATACAACATAAACTTTCATTATTCACATGGATCCCATTTGGAATCCTTTGGAATCAATCTACAACTTCCAAGGATACGATATTTCCTGTACTTCATAACCATGATGCTGTTTTTATGGATCTCAATTTTATCTTATTTTTTATATACTAATCACAATAATCCATATTATACTATCATGAAACATGCTATGTCTATAAGTGTCAGTCATTTAAATAATCCTAATTTTTTATATATAATTTTTCTAGGTTGGTACTTCCTACTACCATTTTTTACATGTACTGTAATTTAGAGTTAATACAACATTCTGGCAGGTAGAATATTTTATCTCATATTATTTCTTTTTGTAATTTGTTTTATTTCTACTCTTTTGTATTTAGTGACTACACTATTTGTCTGTTCAATCCTTATCTAGACTAAATTTTTCTACCGATATAAAATTTTGTTTATTTTAAGCTTATCTCTTGAAGTTATTTTGTTTTTTTCTAATACATTATATTTTATACTTTTAATATTTTATATTGTTCTATGTAGTAGTATTATTTGTTATAATTTCTGATTTCCTATTTTAAGCTTGTTTTTAAGGTGGCTGTCTATCATGGTATTGGTTATTTTGAAGTTATAGAATCTGTTTTTGTCTATCAGATAATGTCTTCATTCTGGCCCTGTGTTTGGAAGTTCAGTTATGTTGGTCTAAAGAGTTTCACTGATTGCTGTAATCTGCACTGACATGTACTCTCCCTCAGTGCATTGAAGATACTGTAACTTCATTTCCCTTATTCCCAAAGTTTCTGTGTTTAGATTAACTTAGTGATTTTGCTAGACAGTCTCTTCTCATTTGAATTGTTTCTAAGATTTACTCACCATCTCTGGTTAACTTTTAAGTTGCATCCAGGTTTGATGGAGATATTTCTTCTCTTTCCTACTCTTTTTTTTTTGTTTGTTTGTTTGTTTCTCTTTTTCTGTAATTTTTATTTTTTATCATTCTGTGTCTCTATGTCTCAAATCTTATTTTTATTATTGCTATTTTAAATATTTTTTCTTATTTTACACATCAATCCCAATTCCCTTTCCTTCCCATGCTCCTATGCCCTACACAGAATCCCCTATACCATACCCCATTCACTCTTCAGGGAGGGTAAGGCATTCCATGAGGGATCATCAAAGTCTGCCAAGTCATTTGGTATAGATCCTAGGCCCTGCCCTGTGTCTCTAGGCCAAGGGAGTATCCTTTCACGGGGAATGGGCTCTGAAAGTTTGTTACTGCAATAGGGATACATCCTGGTTCCATTGTCTGAGGTCCCATAAATTTCTCAGGCCTCCTAACTGAGACCCACATTCAAGGGTTCTGGGTCTGTCCTATGTTGGTTTCCCAGCTAACAGTCTGGGGTCTATGAGCTCCCATTTGTTCAGATAAGCTGTTTCTGTAGGTTTCTCCAGCCTGGTCTTGACCCCTTTGCTCATCTTTTCTCCCTCTCTGAAACTGGATACCAGGAGTTTGGCTCAGTGTTTAGCTGTGGGTGTCTGCTTCTGTTTCTATCAGCTACTGGACGAGTGTTCTAGGAAGAATATAAGATAGTCATCAATTTCATTATTGGGGAGCACCATTCTTTAGATTGTTAGTTGGGAGGTAACACTAACTAACGAAACAAATGAAAGCCATGTATAGCAAGAACTTTGAGTCTTTCAAGAAAGAAATTAAAGCAGATACCAGAAAACAGAAAGATCTTCCCTGCTCATGAATAGGCAAGACCAACATTAGAAAAAATGGTACTCTTGCTAATGTCCTTGATACACGATATTAAATTTTCAGATTATTATTGTTTTTATATCTACCAACACATTAGTTGCCAAATAAGTATATGTGATCCATCACTTCATAAACAGTTTTCATCATACATACAGGAATAATTTTGAGATATTATTTTCAGATATCCATCTTCCTGAATACTTTGTAAAATATATTCACTTACAAATGAACATTTTGGAAGGCATCAGAAGAGGTTTAACTCTCCAGAATCATCACTTTTTGCTGTAATATAAAAGCCTTTGGATTCTTGTGATATTTTAAGAAGTAGTACACATTAAATCCAATAGTGATTAAATTATTAGTCTTATTATTGTGAGTCTATAATGAATACTCTCCATCGTCAATTTTACTGTGATTGGCCATTTCATAGCAGAAATGTTCTACTGTTTTCTAATTAGTCCTTAAAACATGTAATTTTCCACACCTTTTTTGTTGGGAGGGAAAGGTATATTTTCAATAAGTTATTTTATCACAAAGATAAAACAAAATACATTAAAATTCTAATTTATAAATAATTCAAATAAAGGTATATGTGCTGAATATGTTCAGATACTTTATAAAATAAAAGAGAAAATGTTCAAAATGAAGAACACATAGGAAAAGGCATATAGGAGTGAAGTAGAAAATTGAAGAACAGTTGAATGAGAGAACAAGAGGAAGAGGGAACTGGGATCAGTACATAAGATAGTATCATTTTTAATTTAAACATAAAAACTAACAAAAAAATCAAGTAAGAATGTTTAGTAAATCCTTTTGACATGTGTTTTAAATAAACCTACAAAAAATAATAGTTATGCTATTATACTATTAATGGTAAAGTAAGCAATAAAAACTATATACACAAAATGATTACATTCAAAATATTACACAGAGTTAGGTTTCCCAGGCCCAGAAACAGAAGCAGCATATATTAGCACTCACATCCTAGCTTTGAAGTATTTGTACAAGTCAATAGAACAGAAAGAAGAAGGTGTCGGGATTGTATAATTGATGCATTAATTTTGTGGAGCTATTAGAATATAGGCAATATGAAAACAGAGAGGAAGAATTGTAGGTGTAGAAAGGTTTACACAGAAAGAATGTACCAGGATGGAAGAAGGAGTTATCGCAGAGGGTTAATCAAATCTAAGGATATATAAAACATAATTTAAAAAATAAATTTGAAGGTACACACTAAGAAAGGCTGAATAATGCTCCTGCCAGAAACTGTGAAATAGCAAAAAAATTCTCGGCACCATGTGTGGGATAGTCATTGGTCAGGAGGATCCAGGTACTCTCAGAATATTGTTGTTCTTCTTGGTTGCCCACCAATACTAGAAGTTTAGAACTTTTTACTGAATAAACTATACATGATGCTTTCAAGACACAGAAAACTCCAGATGTCACTGATTATGCAATTTTCTCACAGCTGACTAACTTTTATAGTAGAAGACTTTATGTCTTGGGGTCTGTAGAGGAGAACATGAAGTCTTCTTCAGGTCTTAATCCTATGGGCCGTAATACCACCCTGTCAGGCATGATAAGCACACTGATTTAGTGGTGACATTAATTTTTTATAATTATAATAATTAACTGCTCTCTGTTTAACTCTAGGGCATGTTTATGTAGAGAATCCATGCTTAGTACTATAAAACATTTTAAAAAATCTATGGCTATGGAAGTCACAGACTCCAGGTATACCTAACTACTATTGTTTAGCTAAACTGAGATGATAACAAACTGCCTTCTAAATGTTTATGTTAAATCCTAGTGAGAAAAACTACTTCCAGTCTTAGTCAGAGCTTTTATTTTAGGTTAACAATGATGAATTTAAAGGCTTGTGGCAGTTTAAGATGCTGAGGATGTTTAACATTTGACTGCTCAGCCCTAATGATGTCATTTGTACCACCAAGCTGTATGTATATAGTGCATGTGAGGTTAGAGAGGGTAACAGACACAAACTCCATTTCCAGCCATGACATAGTTATTCAATCATGAACTCATAGCAGCTAGCTTGCCTGGACTGATCCCAAATAAGAGTGGTTCTGTTAAGACATATATGTAAATGCAAGATGCCTGTATTAAAGCAAGAGAGAGAGAGAGACAGAGAGAGTGACAGAGAGAGAGAGAGAGAGAGAGAGAGAGAGAGAGAGAGAGAGAGAGGAGAATGTGAAAAGGATTTTTAGGTTTGAAGAAAATTAAATGGGGATGGGGTAAGGGTAAGAGTATTTGTACTTATTATAAGCATTATGAAATCATCAAAGAAAAACTTAAAAAATTAAAAAAAAAACTCTACACTTAAACACACCTTATCTACAAAGTTGAACAGCACATTGTGTTCATTAGAATGGAAGAAATACTATACAAAACTTTAGCAGGTACAGTGGTACAGTACTTTAATTTCTCTTAAACACAGCCTCATGCCTTAGAAAGTGTTATCCCATCTATGAAGTAAATATTTTTCAAATTCCACACTCATTGATTCTTTGCCCTAATAATTTCAGCGTGATAATTTAATTTGATATACAGTTTTTTTATGTGTGGCCATAACTGTAATAGCAAAACAGTAAATAAAGGATTGCCTTTCAATTACCAATGAGTAAAGAAGTTACCGCACATTACAATAAGCACACACAACTGTGTAATATTTTTAAAAAATATGAATTATCATTGGAATGAAATCTAGTAGCAAAAATAAAAGTAGTGGGAATGTGTGTATATGTTATTACTATTATTGCATAGGATACTACTTAGAATGAACAAAATTAGAAAGTATATATCTAAATGTAGATATATGTGGGATCACAATATTCTTTATATTTTAACATTTTTAAAACAAATATATAACCTAGCAATTAAATATAAAGTTCCCTACTCTACATTTTGGAACTAACATGAGCAGACAGAAAGAAACTATTTCCAATGGTCTAAAACGCACAGTAAAATGAAATATTTTAACAGATAAAGAAAAGTTATAAATATGCCACATTAAAAGCAATACATTATATGAATCTTAATTCTGGTAATAATAGTGACATTATGAAGCAGAAGATGCAATTGTTACCAATACAGTATCCAATGCAAACAAAATTACTCGATTGCTGTATAAACTATAACCCAATACACGACCTATGATCATCTCAGTGAAGAGCTGTCGTGGACACATTCTATGGTTTGATATTTCCTTACATTAGGAGAAGATATCTAAGGACAAGAATGAGAGGTAATTAAAATGGTATATCTCAGTGATTGACCATTTTGGTGTGTATTCCTGAGAAACCTTGAGAATAGAAATAGCCTAATATCTCACTCAAATTTTCTTGAAATAATAAACTTCAAGTTGTATGTTATTCATGGACTCTGTTTGGGTATGACCACAGAGATATCATGCTTCTCATTGTGTTTGGTGGTCAAGGGACAGCACTGTATAATGGTTGCAAGTTCTCTAGAAATTGTATCAATCCTAGAAGTAAAGTCATGGTAAAGCTCTCACTTGCAATCCACCAGCTATTGTACTCAGCTATTTCCCTTCTTTCTCCCTCCCCATCTCTAATCTTATTTCTATTTCATGCATACAAATCAAGGACAGAAGACATGAATATGTATGCAGTGTTTAAGTCTGCAATGACCCTCTTTTTTTTTTTCCAGTTTAGTGATTGTGAAGGAACATTGTCTGCTATGACCCAGTATTACATTTGTGTTTGTTTTAAATAGCCTTACCTTACAATCTGTGGACAAAGGTTTTAGGGGGTAGCTATGGGTCTCTTGCATTTTTGCTTGTATTACAAGAGGAGACAATGACTGTTTTGTACTTATGTTAATGATGCTCCAATGCTCATGTGCTAAACTGCCTGGAAATATATTAGTATGTTCCTGGATAGGATAATATCAGTTGTTGTTCACCATGTAATATAATGAAGATATTAACTTCTTCTGGAGCAAGGTTTTTGAAGGTCTGACCACAGCTTCTTATATAAGTTTGTTGTTTCCTAAGTGAGCTATTCTCAACTATTCTGAAAACATGAGTTTGTACTTTCATGTAGGCACACTGTGTAGTTTGGGATACAGACCATAATATTGACACAAAGCCATTGCCTCATAATGTGATGCACACAATAAAACTGTTCCTTTCTTACTGAATTATTCCATGTTACTCTCAGGGCACATAGAACCATGATGAGCTTCCTTGTTAGCTTGTAACTGCTCTAAAAACTTTATGACTTAGGAGAATGCATGTAAATTTGCTTGTTCTTGAGTGTTATGTCATAAGGACTACAAGAGAATAAATATATGCAAGCATTCAGACCCATGCTTAGCAGGGCCACCCAATGGCAATGGATATTAGGAGGAAAACAAAAACAAAAACAAAAAAACAAACAAAGAAAATAACAAAACAAACAAACAAAAACAAAAACATCAAGCAGATGACTCCAACAAGATTTATTAGATTAATGAATGTAGTTCATTCATTTAGGGTTGAATCTATAGTACATTGTTTCAACATCTACTTGATAAAACATTGTGCTTTCTTCTTATTTGTTAGTGTCTTTTGTTTTGTTTTTCTGTATCTCATAAGTCTCTGGAAGATGCCTAATATTTTTGACACATGATGACATAGATATATACCAGTCATTTTCTTTTAGGCCACCAGCTAGCTCTCAAATCATGACACTGAGACTTCTTATTAGTTGAGAATTCTTGCCATACTTTAGGCTCATTTTGGGCTAGCTCTTTTAATTTAAATTAAGCAATTTATCTTTACCTTTTGTCTCAGGGTTTTGTTATTTTTATTTCCATCTACTTATTTTATTCCTCTTTATGTCTGACTGGCTGGTTGCTTTCAGCCTTCTTGGCATGTCACCCTTTTTAGCCTCATTCTCTTATCTCCTTTAATCATTTCTCTCCATAGCCTTGCTTTCTCCTCCTACTTATTCTTTCTATCAGCCTTGACTCTCCTTTCTTCTGCCTAACTAATTATAAAACCAATCATGTACCTTAGACAGACAAGGTGAAACAAATGTAGCACATCATTACTTAATAAACCAATTCAGCATAAAGAAGAAAAACTAACCTTTACATGGTTTAAGTAATACTCTGTAGCATAAAAATTGTAATACATTTTTACATAGTTAGACATTCCACAAAATAGATGACCATAGTTCTGCAGAGAAGGCAAAAAGATTTTTGTTTTTTGTTTGTTTGATTGATTATTTGATTTTGGTTGTAGAAATGTAATTTCAAAAAGGTCTCCTTGGGTTGTTTTGTTGTCATAATTTTGAGAGTATCTGACAAAGATTCATCCAGAGAGACTGAGATATACTCTGGGATGTCTATACCAGAAGAGCAATCTAATTTTAGAAAAACAAATTATACTAAATTATTTCTAGTATTAACTACAGGTTTTGTATTAGTGACTGTAAATCTGTAAACAAAATTCATTTTATAATAGTTAACATTATTAGTATAAATTATTACAAAATAAGAAAAGTATAATATTGGTATTAAAATATTATTCTTGATTTTCTTTTCATAAATTGTATTTTAGTCTTAACCTCCTACTATAGTAAGAATATGTTTAGAATAATTGCAAACAAATTTAAAGTCTCATTCTAGAAGTAAAATAAGCAACAGTTCAGCCTTCTCTTTTAGACTTAAAATCCTACAAAATTTTGTTCATCATTATGTAATTATTAGTAAATATTTTAAGTAAAGATATAACAAAAAATGTGTTATAAGCTAACAAAATAAATGTTTGTGAAAACTCTTTTATATTGTATATAGGGCCCTATCCCCTTTTGGACACAAGTTCACCTACAGCCAAGATCAGTTTCTATTGGGCATATACCCAAAAATGCACACTCATACAGCAAGGGCATCTGTTCAACTACGTTCATAGCAGCATTATTTGTAATAGCCAGAATCAGTAAGCAACCTAAATGTCCTTCAACTGATGAAGGAAATGTACATTTACACAATGGAGTACTACTCAGTGAAAACAAAACAAAACAAACAAACAAAAAACCAATGGAATATTGAAATTTGCAGACAAGTATACAGCCATACTACGCTGAACATGCCTGATCTCATCTGATCTCAAAAGCTAAGCAGGGTTGGGCCTGGTTAGTACTTGGATGGGAAATTTGTGGGCAAATGAATGGAAAAAAAAAAAAAAAAAAAAAAAAAAAAAAAAAAAAACAAACATCCTGAGTGAAGTAACACAGTCACAAAAAGGCAAACATGATATGTATTCACTCATATATGGATTTTAGACATACAGCAAAGGATTACCAGCCTATAATCTACACTGCCAGAACAGATAGGAAACGAGGAGGACCCTAAGAGAGACATACATGGTCCCTGGTGAAGGGGAAAAGGACAAGATCTCGCAAGCAAATTTGGAGCATGGCGGGGGGATAGGAATATAGGAGAAAGAGGAGGGGAGACGTAGACATGAGGGGGCAGGAAAATTGAGTCAGGAAAAGAATAGAGGAGAGCAAGAAAAGAGATACAATGATAGAGGGAGCCATTATAGATTTGAAGAAAAATCTGGCACTAGGGAAATGTCCAGAGGTCTATAAGGATGACCCCAACTAACAACATAGGCAATAGTGGAGAGGCTAATTTAAATGCCCTTCCCCGATAATGAGATTGATGACTACCTTATATGCTGACAGGCTTTATCTAGTAGCTGATGGAAGCAGAAGCAGACACCCACAGCTAATCACTGAGCTGAACTCCTGGAATCCAGTTGCAGAGAGGGAGGAGTGATGAGTAAAGTGGTTAAGACCATGCTGGTAAACGCACAGAAACTGCTGACCTGAACAAGGGGGGAACTCATGGACTCCAGTCTGACAGCTGGGAAGCCAGCATAGGACCTATCTAGAACCCCTGAACTTGGGTGCTAATTAGGAGGACTGGGCAGTCTATGGGGCCTCTGTTAATAGATCAGTATTTATCCTTAGCATATGAATGGATTTGGGAGCCCACTCCACATAGAGGGACACTCTGTCTGCCTAGGGGGCAGGGGAGGGGGAAGGCCTAGGCCCTGTTCCAATTAAATTACAGATGTCAAAGATTCCTCATGTAAGTCTGCTTCCTGGGTAGAATAAAGAGGATGGGATGGGGTGGGGGAGAACAAGGAGGGCAGGATTGTGCAGGAACTGGAATTGACATGTAAAACAAGCTTGTTTTTAATTGAACTTAAAAAAAAAAATAAAAAGATCAGTTTCGAATTTCATCTAGTCAAGGATGATCTTGAACTCCTGATTGTACTTTCTCTGTTCCTCAAGTTTTTGTATTACAGGCTTTCACTACCATGTTTAATTACATGGGGGTCTGTTGATAGTCTCATCTTGAAGAAATATTAAATACATTATTTGAAGAATTTCTTCATTTCAACTTCTAGAGAAGTACAGGTAAATCACATGTCACTGGTTGGGCCTTTGTTTGCTTTTGTTTTTGTTATAAATGGGATAAACTATCCTAAGTGAGGTAACCCAGTCACAGAAAGACACACATGGTGTTTACTCACTCATATATGGATATTAGACATAATGCTAAGGTTTACCAGAGTATAATCCATATCTCAAGAGTAACTAGTAAACAAGGAGGACTTTTAAGAGAGATATACATGGTCCCCCTGGGAAGGGGAAAGGGACAAGGGCTCCTGAACAAAGTGGGAGCATGGGGGAAGGGAGGAGAAAGAGAAGTAGACAAGGGGGGGAGGAGAGCATGAGGGATCAGGAAGATGGAGTTGGGAGAAGAATAGAGGACAACAAGAAATGAGAAATATTTATAGAGGGAACCATTATAGATTTAAAGAGAAATATGGCACTTATACAATAATCAAATTTCTAGATATATTTATTATATGATTAGATGAATATATGAACAAGAATGTTTTATTAAATAATGTTGCCTATTTACATAAAAACAACTTGACTCATTAAAATAATGTCTTTGTATATTTATATATGCAAGTTTATACAAGGGTAGCTAGTACAAGGTTGTATATTTATGCATTGTTCTTAGGCTATTATAAAAAAATATTAGAAAAAAATTTGCTTATAATGTTGTTCAAAATTAACATTTTTAAAATAATTTTACAGGATTTTATTTATAAATCTACTAGTTATTTTATGGCATTGTAAGTTGTTTTCTTTCATCATCCAAATATTAATTTCCTATAATTTTGGTGTGCTCATGAATTCTTACTTTATTAACTCAATTTTTATGAAAATTTGACAATGACTCTTCTTTAGGTAGTAGTTAATATCTGGTATCTTCTAAATTTCTTTATGTGCTTCTAAGCACACAAAAGAAACAATGAAACTTTGCACGTTTTTGTCGTTAAGCTATCATTTTCTTTTTTGTTTATGTAGAATAAAAGCAGCAAAAATTTTATTGAAAGGGTATGTTTGAGGTGATACAAAATTTATTAAATGTGAAATTATTAGGAGAGTCCTTTTTCATCTTAAACTACAACAAAATAGCTAACAAATCAAAATAGAAATCCAGTTTTTCTCATGTAATTATTTATAAGTGTATTTGAAGATGAAAATTACTTTTGTATACCGTGTTTTTGCATGGGATTCTGGAATCAGACACCATTAGGAAACAAGGAATGCTTATAATACTCTTCCTATCACACAGGCAATTCATATTTATAGCTAGAGAAAAACAGGACATATAGCAATGGGCATGAGGAAACTAATCTTGGTTTCAAAGCTTGTTTGTCATGTTGATTAATAATTGAATACTTGTCATTGGTTAATTCACTATGCATAGAGAAATATTTAGATCAAAGATTTAAAAGGGAGTCATGTCTCTGTGTTTCAGTGGCCTGGTCATATCCTCTCCCTCTACATCGGGATTCTGGTTTACTCGGTGTTTGGGTGTGGATGTTTGCTTCTGTTTCCAAAAGGGTGCATGTGAGGGGGCAGAGAAGGTAAGAATGAAGGAGGGAGGGAAGAATGGGAGGGAGGGAAAACTGGAATCGACATGTAAAATAATAAATTAAAAACTTTTAAAAGGGGAGACACATCTTCATTGTTTTGGTTGAGTCATCTGTTTTGCTGATGTATTTTCATTATATGTGTTGCTAAGTTTCATAAAGGTATCTGTGTGAAAGTATATAATGTACTTGGAATAATGTTCACATCATATCCTTTCCTCTTTCTCATTCAGTTCTACTATTAGGATGTTGAGCCTAATACTTTAAACAATGATTACATGCTACTATGTATCCATATAAAATATGCAAACAAGGGGATGTTGGCCTTACTCCAGTTAATTTTGGAACTATAATCAACCAGGAGTATTTGAAGAATTGTGTTTGTCTTCATCTTACATTTCTAAATAAATTAATAAAGCATTATTTTTTAAATGTATTGCATAATTGGTAATATTTGGAGGTAAAAGTATGAAAAGCATGATTGCATCTGGTTTTAAATGAGCATTTGCATATTTCCTCATGGTAGTTATTATATGTGGGGTATTTCATTAGAAGTATCTACCATAGGCTCAGATAGTTGAACATGTGGTGCCCAGTTCATGTCACTGTTTGGGGAGGCTCAGGAGTGTAGCCTTGCTAGAGGAAGAATGTCCCTGGGATCAGGCTTTGAAGACATGTATTATAGGGCAAATTTCAATTTACCCATGTCCTTCATGTTTTCATTTGAAGATGTGAGCTCTTGTTTTCCTTTCTCTAGGGCCTTGCCTCCTGGTTGCTGCTGCGCCTCCCACTTGGTAAAGGAAGAAAAAAGGAGGAAGCTCTTTGTCTTCTTTCAGGAAATTATCTTTGTGGCTTGCAAACTTTATACACAACTGAAGTCAACAAACTAAAACAGAAAATAGAGTGTTGTTGCAAAGACATTTTTTTTACAATTCTGCTTTATTGAATGTCGATTTGCATGTGACACCAATTTTTAAATCAAAATTTCCTTTCTTCTGTTTCTGTCATTTAGAGTTCATAGAAGGATGCCCAGCACTTAACCCAGAGGCTCCTACAGCAGCCATCATTAGATGTTATAAAGTAAGTACCAATTCAACGAAAAATCAATCTTTGAGTCATAGGTTTGTCATTTCAGAAGTGTTATTAGCATTTCTGCCCTGCATAAGGAGGATATTAAAGTGAGCTGGTGAAGAATTCCTATGGAGTCTGGTGTCTTTCCTTATCTGACACAGGGTGTTATAACAAGCTATATGAGGCATATGATCACTATGTAGAGAGGTTGTAAACACAGGTTCGTCAAAAGAAAACAAAGATATGAATATAATATGGGATTTGGCATACTCTCACCAAACAATATTTTGTTTGATATTCCTGAGGAAGTCTTCTGAAGTGAGACTAAGGATTTTTTTTTAAATATGACTATTAAAAGACAAACCTGCAAATGTTTACTTTGTATGAGAATTTTACTAATCCTAAGTACATTTATGAATAGTCTTTTCACTCTTTGTATTCCTGTTAGATAAAGGATGACATGTAGCTTCAGACATCTTTCATATCTGAAGAAGATGACCCTGAATTTCTGATCCTCCTATTTCCAACTCCCACATGTTTAGGTTGCAGGCTTAAGACACCAAGTATAGTGGATGTGTTGTGGAGCTTAAACAGAGGACTTTATGCATATTAGGCAATAATCCATCATCCATAAATGAATATTTTCAAACCATCTTCACTTGCAGGTAACACTCAGGATTATTGTGTGGTCACAATTTTAAATTCCTAAACTGTCTTCTACATCTGCCTGCATTTCCTATTTCTGATTATCATTATTATATTACAGATATTTTCTTAGTCCTGCCTTCCATTCAGTATTTTAATTACAAAAGCAGCCAGTCTCCACTAATTACAAGAAAAATTGATAATTAGATTTTACATTTTGTTGCTTTTTTTAATTTCAGTGATATTTGACTTAGTGTTAAGTTTTATTCAAAAATTTTCAAATAATACATTTAATATTATATCTTAAACTACAACTTTTAAGTAGATTATACCATAACCTATTTATATTGCTTTTCAGGATATCTAGAAGTATTTCCTTAGCCTTTATCTCCCATGATTAGACTGCAGGCTTGTAATGACCCTGCTTTCTTTGTATTAACACATTGCTTCTGATTCAGGACTGTTTCCATTATTTCAATGTAGGAAATGGTCATAATGATTTATTTTCTGACACTCAAATGTCAGTCAGGATTACATTGCCATGGGTTTTTTGTCTTCATCTTGTTCATTTTTGTTACATGGATAGTTTGGAAAAGCCTCAGTATTTTAAATCATCTTCAGGATCATTTTCATTTTTTATTTTCTAAAAGTATAATACAGTCAGCAGAGCACAGTTATTGTAAGATACTTCCTCCAAATGAAGACATTTCTCCCTGGAGAGAGAAGGAGTTTTTAGAATTCCTGGAATCTAATCAGAAATATCAGGTTCATACTTCAAGCTTTACAATAATCAAAACAAATACTTAGAAAGTTAGAAGGTTCTTGAGTCTTTACCCAAATGTTTCTTGACCCCCAACAATTACTGAAGTAGTAGGAACTCTTTGGTGGAATTGCCTTCAAGTTGTGCCAGCAGTTACATAGATACTTGTATTGTGAGTCAACAGCTATGCAGAGGTGACTAATTAGTGTACTAAGACACATGAGAGTCATCAACACTTCTCATTTCTGTAAGTCACTCAAATAAACAAATTAGTTCACAACTAGTTATAGATTGGTTAATTTATTTGATCCATTATTGGTAATAAAAAAGATAGTAAAAAAAAAATAGATGGGTTTGGAAAGAACACTTGCATGACCCCTGCAGTGGAAAATAGAACAAACAACTGAGTCTGATTCACTTGAATTTGTAATGTTTCTGGGTGAAAGCTAAATATGGCTTCCCTTCCCATCTGTGTTAATAGCATGTTCCCTTGCTAAAGTACTGTTATCATTCTACTTCATCAAATATATTATAAATGCAACCAATAATGAATAATCTAAGAGAATATCCCCAAACAATCTTATAGATAGGGGATTAGGTGTGAAGCAACAATGAAAGATTATAAACTAGATCCAGTTAACAATAAAAGGAGTTATTTTCCCACAACTATAAAACTGAAGGTTGTTCATGAAAAAATAACAACAAAGCAGCATACTTTCTCTTTTTTATTTAGAAACAATATTATTTTACATATCAATGTCCCAATTCACTCTCCCTCTAATCTTCCCATGTCCACCATTGATCTTTCCAACTTACCTCCCACTCACTCTCCAAGTATATTGAGACTTTCCATGGGAAATTATCAAAGTGTGTCACATCATTTGGGGAAGGGCTTAGGCCCTCCTCCATGTATTTGGCCTGAAATAGTATCCCTCTATAGGGAATGCACTCCCAAAGTCCATTTGTAAACTAGGGATAAATACTAGTTCCACTGTTAGAGGTCCCATAGACTATCCAGGCCTCACAATAGGCATCCACATTCAGAGAGACAGCATACTTTCAATATTGGCTATGGGTCCCCACTGATGTATAAGGCCAGAAACACCTTCAGTCTCTGAGCAAATATAACAGTGGTCTGGATTAATGCTCAGCAGACAAGCCAAGGTCAGCAAAGCAAGTCATAGATGATCAAGGATTTCAGAGAGTGACTACTACACTAATCAAGGGAACATGCAGTAAACAGCCGATGATTATCACCTCTTCGCTTTTGCCAGAGAAAAATACAGAGTGTGGCCTCTTTACACTGCAAGAGAAATTATCCAGTTTTTTTTTTCTGATTTCTTCCATAAATCCTATAAGAATCCCCTAGACAAATTGCTCCATGGATTTTTCACTCTCTTGGGGAGCTTTGCATGCTTTCCAGGGCTGTGCTTGCCACCATATATCTTAAATATTTCTTCTGTGAGCTTTCTTTCTATAATAAAACTCCTTCTTATATCACAATTCTTGTACATGGATTTTATTCTCTGAACTCATGAGACAAGGACACAGAGCATAGCAGATTCTCCTTCCTATTCAAAGATTCTGTTCCTTTTCTTTTCAGTCAACAAAATAATGTATTGGAAACCCTGAAGATAATATATATGGGATGGAATCTTAAAAAGGCCATGGCTGCAGATGTAGGGTTTTCTTTAGATGATAAGCCATGCAATTCCGTCTTATCTTTTGCACAGGAAGAAAGAACTTGTATAAGGCACAAATTGAGATGGGATACAATACATACAGATGACATCCTCCACATTAAACTCTGATATGTTTAGGGAAAAAATGGAATAAAAGGAGGATAGACTAGAAGTGTTGGTTTACAACTTCTTACTGCTTGCACCATGTGCAGGAAAGAATATGAATTATATCTGTGATAAATAGGCCCTCCGGGGACCCAAGAACTTCAAACCTATAAGTGAAGTTAGAAAATGCATAGGAACATAAAGCAATAGAAGTGATAAAAAATGTTCTCATCATATCTGACCTTTATTACACAGAGAGGGAATACCTATGATTCTGCATGAGGACAATAGGGACCCATTCATGAAACTGAGATAATTGGGAAATGCTTAGCATCTGAATTCCACAATTAGGAACACTTGTACACAGTAAATGCAAATACCTTTCATTTCTTGCCTGATAACATCATAGAGCACAGAAGCAGGTGGATTAGTTTAAGAAATATGGAGCCAGAAATGAAAACAAAAGAGAAAAAGAAAAGCAAGAAAACCTGAAACATCTAACTACCAGTCCTTCTCAGAGACAAAGCATACATAATATGGACAGGTAAGAGGATTATCATCCCTGATGACTCTAAACATTTCACCCGAAACTACAATGGGATATTTTGAGTTTAGGTCTCCATATACACAACAAGCTCTGCTACAGTGGAGGAAGGAGAGACTTTATTAAATATGTGAGCATTTATTAAATATGTGTTTGATTTTCAGCTCTGTTTCTCTGCACTACCAAGGGACTTCAGTGGCTTTGGTAAGTCTCATCTGGCAAATGGTCTTCACTAAAGAAGCAGATTTTCTGCTAAGTCTGAGTGATATGGATGGCTATGGACAAGGGCTCATGAGATAATAAAGCATTTGAGGGTGGGGGGAAAAGAGAATAAAGATAACTACAATGCTTTTCTGTGGGTTATAGAAAATTTAACAAGCTTAGTTTGTAGCAGGAATTCCCAGAGGAGAAAATATTTAAGAAAATAAAGCCAAATTGTCTACTACAGAGACTTTGGTGGGCTTTGACAACTTGTGTTGTAACAGTTCAACAAAGATATGAAAGACTGATTAACAGAGAATGAAGAATATGAGTGAGAAATAAAACAAGACAAAACAAACAAACAAAAAAAACCCCAAAAAACAAAGATAAGCTTGTTCTAAGAATGGGGAATTACTCCCCCCAAAATATGGTATGTCCACTTCCCCCTCCATAGAATGTAAAATGACAGTAGAGAATGTTAGCCCAACAGAAAGCCTTATCAACCACCATCTGTAGATAGTTGAGACCATAACAATGGTTTCAGCTTGGACATTTCAGAACCTGTTTAACAGAAAGTATATTAGGCAAATTTGAATCACTCTTTCTCATGATTCTGAGTAATCTAGACAGTTCATTTTGACTCCATGAGGGTATTCACAATAACTAAACTGAATTGTCAGTAAAGAATTATAAATTATGAATAGCTAACCATAGTGATATTCTCCTTCTAAGCATGCTGCAGTTTTTGATAGTACAACTAATATGGATGAATAGAACATTTTTTTGTGCTGTATAGAGATTGCTAACTTTAAAAAAAATCTCTCTAAATTTTATATTCCAAGAATAATTAGCCCCTGTTACAAGGACATCAGTGTTCTTTCTGCACTCTCTATGAAAGATTTCCTTATGTAATGCTAACACTGAGAGTCATACTAAGTCTGAAATACATTGCTAAAAATGGTGAACATCAGTCTGGAGCAATGTCACAGTGGTTAAGAACATTGGTTGTGCTTCTACAGGACTCAGGTTCAATTCCAAGTACCCCCCCAAAAAAAATAAAATAAGAAAAAAAAATAGAAAGGTAAACATAGCAATGAAAGAGATTGAATTAAATTCCAAGTGCCAGGCTGGAATTTTCTCAATGTGATTTGTTCTTCCTGGAGGTGTCTAATCCTTTGCCAACCCATTCTCCCAGGATGCCTATTCAATTTTATTTCCCTGTGTGGGGGATGGCATCAGTTTTCTCCATAGGCTCACATATTTGAACACTTTGTTCAAAATTGGTGCCATTGTTTAGGTGTTATGGCAAGGTCCAACTCTCCTGGAGGAACTACATCACATAACTGTGGAAAGGCTTTGAGAAGGTAAGGTGTCACCCCCATGCTTGTTCACTGATTCACTTCCTGTTAGATGTTAAGATGGGACTACTCAGCTCTCTACTCCAGTCTATTGCTTCTCTCCATCCATTAACCTGATGGATTTTCTCATGTTTTGGAACTATAAGGTTAAGCAATCCCTTTCTTGTATAAATTGCTTTGACCATAGTACTTTATGGAAGTTACATGAAACTAGTACAGAAGTTAGTAAAGTTAGTCCCAAGAACCTGATATTGGACAGAAACAGAACGGGTTAAATCTGAGGAATTTAGAAGTCTTTGGAAATTTCAATCTGTTTTATGGTTATTACTGATGCCCTATGTGTTGGTCTACAATGAGAAAGAGCAATGACTGGATAGGAAATAAATAACTACATGTTCAGTTTAGACTCAAACACAAGCTTAGAAAGCTTAATATTACAGCCCAGATTTGTGTGGAAAGAGAAACAATTGTTAAGTTGGATAGCACAATTAAGCAGATGCCTGAAGTTCTATGCTGACAAAATATAAAAGGTGGTTCAAGTAAAAGACTAGGCTTCCCAGGTATAAAAGAGAGCCTATGCTGTTTTATACTCCTTAGCAATGTTGGCAACATGGAAGGGACTTTGGAGACATTAAACACTCAAGGGTAGGTACCTCATAGATTCTCCCTTTCTGGTCCTAGAGAACCTCTGTTGATAGGCAACCGGTGGCAGGAGATTTCTTTTATAAAGGCCCTGAAAAAGTAGGAGATTCTGAGAGGCCATGTTAGAATCTGTGAAAAAGAAACTTAGGTTGCAATAGAATATGTGATCTCTCAGACTCTTGCTCTGGCCTCCAGGTGGTAAACCTCCCCACCACTATGTGCTCATCATCTGTCCTCTTCAACTGTAAGGCCAAGTGACCACTTCTTTCAGTAAGTTGCCTTGATAGTGTTTTATCACAACAATAGAAAACTAGATAGTGTATCATGCCTATTGTTTTCATAACTGACACAGAGGGTTAAGTCCTATTGAGGAAAACATTAAAGCATTTAGTTGTGTGACATGAAGAAATCAGGCTGCAACTTAGTTGATAATGTCTACACTACTGTCTTGCTTTCATTGTGATGGAAGGCACTACACAGGCTTCTGAGGAAGAATGTTGCCAACATCACCGCTCAGTTATGTTCTGTGTTTACTTCATGGACAGCATACTAGAGATAATGTTCCAAATAGTCTATCATTAGTGGAAATATTATGAATCCAACCAACTAATTCTTTGTGGAAGGGTTGAGGAACAATACACTGGAAGGTGCTTATGATTTTTGCTGTAATATGTGAAATAGTCTTTTGGGTATATGATGTATTGGCCAAAATACCTTCTTTTATTCAAATTTTATTTTATGTACATTGGTGTTTTGCCTTCATGAATGTCTGCATGAGGGAATAAGAATCTTTGAACAGGAGTTAGAGGCAATTGTGATTTGAAATGTGGCTGCTGGGGATCTCTAAAAGTTTTTTTTTTTTTGGATGGATAAATCTTCCAGCCTTTGTCATTAAGGGAAACATCATGGTCTCCCCATGCTCTAAAGTTTATAGTGGAGAATCACAACCAATGAAACTTCAGAGAAAAAGTCACTACTACTGTGGCATGGAAACTTGGCACTCACACATAATAGAAAATAAAGATTTCTGTGAAATTGGGAGTGAGAATATCCCTAAGATTCAGAAGCCAAAGAAAGCTATTAGTCTGTGGGAAGTTATGTGATTTACATGGCCGTTCCCCAAGTATTTATAAGTGTGGAAAATAGCTGGAGGAATTTGCTGGGTAGAACTGCCTGGATGTTTGGTAGGGATCTGTTTGCATGCAACTTTTCTGATGATCACCCAAGCAGGGGTGGGACTTCTTGGTGATTCTGCTTCTTCCAAGTCACCATCTTGGGTTTGTAAATAACCACAGTACATACTCCCTTAGTCTTGGGTGGAATCATTTATTTGATTTGCTGCAAGTGTCTTATCTTGGGTGAACAGATACTTTTCCTGTTTCTCCATACAGAAGTTTCAGTATCTTTAAGTAAATACATAATTGTGAAATGAGGAAAATGATAATGTACCTTCACAGGTGAAAGCAATGCAGTTTCATGACATAATAGAAACCATTAAATAAGTCTATTTCTCTATTTCTTACTCTGAAGATAATTACATCAAAATGAAAAGTCAAAACATGCAAAGAGGGGAAACATACTTTTCCCTATAATTCACCAAAAGAAAAAAAAAATCATGGTGGAAAGATTTATTATAAGAAGAGTGAGAAATACATATGAAAAACAAGAGCAATTTTATGACTGGAATAAGACTAAAATGTAGCTACAGGCAATTAAATATTGATTTGCAAAACACTGAGCCTTATTTTGACCTTAATGTATTTGTATCACTTTGAAGAGCATTATTTGTGTATAAATGTAAGGGAGTATTGATATGATCAAAAAGTCAAATAATTACATTTTGAAAAGGTCTTTTAAAATGGTTTGCCCCTAATTATAGTACCATGACCATAATAACTGTCTGCCTTATTTGGAAATAAATGAATTCTCAAAAATAAATGCAGGGGAAATTTAAAAAGAAAAACAATAAATTGTTTCTAGTGCTACTTGTTAACATAATGATAGTGTAGTTTCACTTTGTTAATTATCACAAATATTATGTTATTACTTAATAGGTGTGACTTACCTTGCTAATTATCTTTCTTGATTTTTTCCGGGTTTGGTATAAATGTTTTTATTGTTATGACAGCACATCCACTTTGTTAATGTCCAGTCATCTATAATGAATGGAATGTTGTAAGTCCTTAGCTTGAGAATATATTATTAACTATTTAAATTCAATATTGATGTTTCATATCTAGGATTGACTATTTTTTATTTTTCTGTAGACAGAATAACTAATGCTTGCCGTGATGTCTCTACTGTTCTTAAAAATCAAACACTATTAGGATAGGTTATCTTTGTTATTCCTAGTGAAATTTTCAGTGGCCCTGCAAATGCTTCTGTTTAACATTACTGATTCCACTGCTTTGATTGATCCTTAAATTTACGCTTGCTGATATGGAAATAGCAATCTGCTGTTCATTCTAAAAGTAATCTAATTAAGAAACAGGGAAATATGTATCTACTGGACCAGTCCTCTTGAATGGTTGTTCTTTTCAATTGTGGTAGCTATTATATGACTTATACTATAGTCGTACCACTTAGTCTTTTGATATTAATATTCAAAATAATTTATGAAGTATTTATTTTTATTCTTTATATTATAGAAAATCTGTTAATATTTATTAATATTTATGTTACAGTATAGTTCTAAATTATCAAGAGCCTTGGATTATAAATTATTATTTCACATTCTCTACAATATATTAAAACTACAAAGTGTGAATAGATATTTTTAATAGTATATATTTCAAGAAGATAATTTTAGTATGAAGAGATAGATAGTTGATAATTCTATGAAAATATGGATTAGGGAGAGACAGGCAAATCCCTGAGATATTTCTTTCTAGACAGTCAGTCAAAATCAGTGCACTTTAGATTCAGTGAGAGAAATTTTTGCCAAAAATAATAACAATAAAGATATTAATATCAAGAGCAAGTGAAGTAATGATCTATCTTAACCACTAGTCTCCACATGCGTGCGTGCACACACAGACACACACACACAGAAACATACAGACACACACACTGTGTGTGTACACCTATTTCATTATATATAATGTAAGTTAAAATTATTTTTTATTATATACACTCCATTTTAATGTAGGTTTTATAAGACCTTAGATTCTATGTCTTATTTTGTCCTGTAGGATAAGTTATTTTTATGTTATTGCTCTTAATATGCATTTTGTATTTACTAGAACTCTTAATATCTAAGTAACTAAATTTGACTTTGTTTTGTTTTGGACTATGCAGCACTTAATATGTCTGTTCCTTTTCACTTAAATAAGCATTTAAAATTTAATTTCATAACTTCATCCATGTCCATTTTCTATGTCTTAGAATGGCAGCGTGGTATCTAAGTAAAATGTTATTTTGATTTCCTGAGTTTTGAATTCTAATTGTCCAAGTCATAAATAACTCTTACCATGTGAGTCCAGCTTTGAGCACTTCTCTTTTATTTCTTATATTTTTCTAAATATGATATTAAGTATAAATTATTTTACTACTTAATTTTTGAATTTCACAGATATTCAGTAATGAATGAACCTCAATATATTGCTTTACTTTGTATTTATTTATACTTTCCATTGACATACTTACTGCCAAATATTTGTTTCAATTCACATATTTCAGAAATTATAATATCTAGGTTATTTTATGCCTTTGTCTTTATTGAAAGTAGATTGCCTGTTGTGCAATATATTGTGATTATGAATTCCTCTTCCTCTACTCACCCAAGTTCTATGTTATTTTTCTTTTCATTGTTAATCGCACTTATGAACTTTGTTTCACATCACTATTTATTTAATTTTGGACTTTTTATTTTTGTGTGAATTTTTGATTACACAATATGATATTATTTTTCAATGATTAAAATTTCCTGTTAAAATTAGAAATTAGTGTATCTTTAAAAAATTTTCTCACAAATCTATCAGACATACTAAAATGGAATAAAAAATATAAAATTTTAAAATAGGTGTTATTTTCTACACTGCCTCTTCCTTGACAAAACTGAAATTTGCAGAATTGTAGTTAAAAATTGAATAATAATAATAATTTATATATTTTTTATGTATTGTTAGCCAGTATGTCCGTAAGGGGGAGGGTATGGACTTATAGAAGGAATGCATGTCAGGCAGGGTGTAGGGAAGATGAAGGGAAGGTATTTGTTGTGTATAAGTAAAATATATTATACACATGTCTCAAACATACATACTAATTCCTATTTAAATCACACACACATATACATACACACACACACATACACAGAGGATATTCATATATTAATACTAGATGTGAAATACAAAAATTAATAAGGGAAGAATTCATAAATTTCTGTCAAACAATATATGCAAAACAATGTTCACTTTATATATTGGTAAATTATAATGTTAATAAGGTGATTTAAAAGAAATACCTAAATACCAATGGAAAGTTACCATCATTGCAAATAGAATATAAGATGAAGCTGTATAAGGAATACAAATTTGCTAATTAGTTTACTAAGTTTATTGGTATCATCAATGATTATTCATACGACATAGGACATTTTTATCATAAAATTAGTCACATTATTAAATTTCTGTTAGTAATACATCATTACTAATAACTATTACTACAATTCTAATTTTACTATTGCTAGTAAACCTATTAGGTGTAGAATACGTAACATTAGTAATGTTGTATGAAGCAGATTTTCTAACAGTGAAGAGTCAAGGTGTATATTGTTCTACTTATTACTTTCTGAAAATGGAAACAATTTGAAACATGAATTATATTTTAATATAGAATATTTAATATACCTTGAAATTTCCAGTTAGTATTGATTTTCATATTTTACAAATTTGTAAACTGTCACTCCCAAAGATAATTTAAGTAATATAACCCCTAGCTAAACAACTTAAAGTAAAGGCATAACTTAATTATTAGTAAATAATTAAATAAAAATAAAAATTTAATATAAATAAATGAGTATATAAATTTAGTAAAAATTAAATGTAAGTATATAATTTAATTATAAGTATAGTTTAACATATAATTATAGATCTGATTCACAACAGAAACAGCCAACATGCTACAGAACTGAGTTGAAAGCCTTTTGAGATCTGGCTGAAGTGATGATTAGAGACAGATGGGCACTCTAAGCAGAAGTTGCAACATCTGCACTCTCCCAACATAGGCTCATTGTGGTTTCATGCAGTCACACACATGTCCTTTCAGCTCTATTCCTCATTCCCTGCCTCCATCTGTCCCTCCTTCCCATCTGTTCTTCCATCTCTCCTTTTTTCCTTCTTACAGTCCTTTCTCTCTTAGAAGTAAAGCAATTAATCTTTCAGTCACAGAAGTTGTAGGTTTTAAGCATGTACAAACCATGAATGACTATAACACTTTTCTGACACTAAGATTTCTTGTATGTCAAGCTCACAATATTTTGAAATGGGATAAATTAGATGTCAGTGGTAATGTGTGTCTCAGTCCCTTCAAGTAAACAGTAGAGAGGGAATAAAATAGTGATTGTTAATGACAAATCTAAATTGAACCAGTAGCAAAAGAAAATGATTTTTAGGCTGGTTTAAAGTGGTTTTATTTTTCTCTTCCCATATAGAAATATTTTATAATTACAGAACTTGTAGAAATTATTCTTAAAGAAAAAAGAAACAAACTTTTATATGATTCCAATGCCATTACTTGCAATGAATTAGAACTTGTTGCTGTGATTAAAGATGCGATGAAAGCAACTCATAAAATGCAGGTCTACACTTTGGTTCACAGTTCCAGGCCAGAGGCTTATAGTTGCAGCATCCCATTTATTGTATTTACAGTAAGGAAGTATTGGAAGCTGACGGCTAGAGACCATTTCATGTTCTTCTATCTTATTCAGTCCAGGACCTCAAACCAGGGATAGGAGCCTCTTACAGGTGAATCTTCTGACCATAATTAACCTATCAAGATATTTCCTCACTAATATGCTCTGAGGCTTATATAATCTAGATGAGTCATCTCTGAAGTAGCTAGAGCTTTATATCTTAGCTCATCTTGGATCCAGTAATTTTCACAGTCTATTAACTTTGACATTCTAGTTAGCATGACTAGAAAAGTTTTGAAAGATTACCACCTTTTTTTTCCCAATTCTCAAGTTGCTAGGGATAAAAAAAGAAAGAAAGAAAAAGAAAGTACTAGCATTCCAGAGTGTGTGGTTTCCTGTAATAAAAGTAAACTAAGCAAATAGGCTATACTGTTAAATACAGCTGTTTCTAAATTAGTAGCATTACATTTGGCTTTTTAAATAAGGAACCTTCAACCAGATGCTGTCATACTAATCACATTAACATATTGCAGAAACACTACAAACTCATGGAAATTAAACTGAACAGTACTTAATTGCACCCCTCCTGGGTAAAGGAAGAAATAAAGAAAGAAATCAAAGACTTTATAGAATTAAATGAAAATGAAGGCACAGCAGCCCCAAACTTATGGGACACTCTAAAAGCAGTGGTAAGAGGAATTGCAGAGAACAAAATACATTATGTCTTACCAAGCAGTGCATTATACTCTTTTACTTTTTCACAGATGTAATTAACATTTGAACGGAGGCGATATGGGCATTAGCCTTCTTGACTTGAGAATCTTTTTGGATTATTTTATATGTATTGTCTCTTTAAAAAAACTACATCCAATATAGTTTGATCATATTCTTTCCCCTCCCTGAACTCATCCTTATTCTTCCTTAACTCAGTACTCACCCAGCTTAAAAATGTTGTATCTGAAGGCTCAGAGATCTTTGTGAAAGAGAAGTTGAAAAGTTTATAGGAATCAGAAACCATGATAACACATACATGTGTTCTTCTGCCTATGTTTGAGGCAGACATGGAGAAAGGGAAGTAACACTATGTCCCATCCATGACTAAGAAATAAATAATGTGCAAAGAGTGTGAAACTTTGGGGCTATCAGCCATATGTTAGCTTTCTTTAAAAAAAAGTATGGATCTTTAAACCTCTCATGATATATTTTCACAAAGAAAGGAGAGAAAGGCCCTCAGCATGACCAATAAAAATTCTTGGTATGCCTGAAATACAAGAAATGAGAATTCCAGATTAATCAGGACTGAGAATTGAACATACATTGGTATATTATCTCTTTTGTTCAACATATTCTGTCATTTCAAAACTATTATAGGGATGGAGAATGAATGACACTGAGAACGGCACTCAGCACAATTAGAGCCAAAGCCATAAATAAATCAAGGTTTCCATTTTATATAATTTTGACATTTTCTTTCTGTTACACAAACTCAGGTGTTAGCAACAATGTAGCCAAAAAATATAGGTTATGTGATGACTTTTAAATAATTAAGATTAAATTGTTTTAAGATATGGTCATAGAAGAGCTACATGTCATTCTAGGGTGGTTACCAACTAAAGAACATAGGATGAGGAATAACTTTCATCTCATTTTTTTTTTTTGGTAGCTGTTATGGTTGATCATTGTGATTGAACTGGCAGAAAGTTAAAATTTTAATTAATTAATTAGTAATTTCCCAAGTGCCTTTGCAAGAGTATTTGCAAAACTGACTAAGATATAAGTCAAGTGACTAAGAGAATACAGGATAAAGTACTATGAATGAATGTGACAAAACTCCTGGCTTTGGAAGGATTGGGCCAACAGCTGGAAAAGGAAAGCTCCTGCGCATAAGAGCTTTTAAAGAAAAGTTGTTAAATAGATGACATTGAAGGACTAGGGAATGAAGGAGAATCATAGAAACTTATTGTTCCGTCATTTCTAAAACTGTGCTAATACCCTAAGAATTTAAGAGTGATAGACATTATCAGGGAAGGACATTTAAGGTAGCCTCTCCACTACCTCATATGCCATCCTAGAGCTCTCATCCAGTAGCTGATGGAAGCAGAAGCAGATTCTCACAGTTAAACACTGAGCCGAAGTCCTTGAATCCAGTTGCAGAGAGGTGGAAGTGATTAGTAAGGGGGTCAACAGGCTGGAAAACCCCACAGAGAAAGCTGACCTGAACAAGAGGGAACTCATGGACCCCAGACAAAGAGCTGAGAAACCAGCACAGAACCCACCCAGACTCCCTGAAAGGGGTCTCAATTAGGAGGCCTGGGAAGTCTATGGTACCTCTGACAATGGAACCAGGATGTATCTCAAGTACAGGATCAGACTCCAAGAGCCTATTCCCCATGGAGGGATAATCTCTTAGCCCAGAGACATGGGCGATGGTCTAGGCCCTACCACAAATTATTTGAGAAGTTTTGATTATCCCTTATGGAAGGCCTCACTCTCCTTGGGAAGTTAATGGGGGATGGGATAGGGTGTCTATGGGAGTCATGGGAGGGTGGGTAGGAAAGGGAACTGGGATCTATATGTAAAATATGAAAAACATATTTTTTAAAAGAGTGATAGACATAAGGACAGGGGATAAAAAACCTGCCAACTATTAAGAGTAAGTTTCCAAGTTATAGTGCCTATAGGATAAATGGAAAAACATGGTATGCCTACTTGGAAAAATTCATCTATTAAAATCATAACCAAATGCAAGTTTAAGTTTCATATTAAAGACAACTGAAAATATTTTCTTATAGATTAAACTCAACCATGTTTACCCCAAAACAATTTTCTTCTCGTGAACAAAGAAAAGCAACAACTGCAAGCATATTAAAACTTTACTTTGACATGTCATTATATTAATATTTGTGTTTTCCATAATTTTGTGTATAATTGCTGTCAATAATCTAGCATAATATTACTGTTACTTTTAGAAATATAATAGAAATTTATCTTTGAAATATAAGTAAACCAAAGAAAATATACAATATAACATTAGTGCATGGATTTAATACTCAAAGAATATAAAAACAAACTCAAAGACACATACCCTCTACACCTCCTACACACCATGGGCCATAACTATAAAATATACCATTTATAATACATATATATGTGCGTGTGTGTGGCATGTGCATATACATTTGACTGTGTATGTATATTAAATAGTTAGAGGACCTCTATATGTCAACATTTATGATGCAGTGTTTCCTAGTCTTGAGAAAAAATTCAAATACTTCCAAGAGTTAGACAATTCTAAGGTTTTCTTTAGTACTGTTATTATTTCTGTCAATTAAACTGGTTATAAGATACATGTACATTTCTTAGAAATGCATATCTAAACCTGGTTCCACATAATATTATATCCAACTCACACATGTCTTTAAAATGTACCTAGTATCCAACCTAAAGGAAGGCATGTTTCCCCCAGTTATTCTGTCCTGGTCTCAGCATTTTAAGTTCTATGTATGCTCACAAGTAATTTCCTAAACTTCCTCAGAAACCTGCTGATATTCAACCAGTGATTCTCATAGGTATACAGGAAAGGCTCTCAGGATTAAAGCAACTGATATCATGACTGTACTCTTCATACATTTGTAGATACTGTAATTCTTTTATTATAAATAAATAGCATATGTATAGTACAAACCTACGAGCTAAATGGGGTAATCTCCTTTTCAGTACACCAGTCCATTGAACACAACAATTTTTTTTTCTTTAACTAAAGCATGTATTAGTAATTTTAGTGACATATCTTAAAGAAAAGAATTAAGTCATGGGTCATGGTACAACTAAATATCTAAAAGCTTAAGCTTAGGGAGACATAACAAGATGAATCACCATAATCAGTTAAGATAAATCCCTCAACTACAGCAGCAATAAAAATCAATCAATAAATAAATAAATAAAAATGAAAAACAGAAAAAAATGTAACGTGATGTTCAAAAATTTACAGAAGTGTTTTTTATATTATTATTAACTTTAGAATATGCTGGAATTTGAACCCAGAACTTCCTTCATAGTAAGTCATTGTTCACATCTTCAACCCCAGTGCTAAAGTTTTTAAGGTTTACTTGAAACAAAACATTCATTGAATTTTAAATTTTTTCATAAGAACAAAAATAACCATGCTTTTGGGTTAATTTTAAAATTATGTTTATGTTATGAACAGCTGTGCCATAACATTAAAATCAAGTAATAAGGGAATTTCTTTGAAATAAAAATTAATGAAAGAGACTAAGGGAAAAGTAGAATTACTGAATGGTTCAGGAACTAGCAAAGATATTGCAGGAGTGATTAAACACCTGTACTTAAAAGTCAGCAGACCTGGGTCTTTTTATTGGTTTCTTATTAACACCTTACTTATAAGAAATAAATCTTATGACAGCTCAGCTAATCTAAAGCATAGAGTGAAAATGAACTGAGGCTAAGAATGTTCACAGTATTCCTCAAAAACAGCATTACAGCAATTTCAGCTCTGAAATCTCAAAGAAATAACATATATATATATATATATATATATATATATATATATATATACACACGCACATATATATATATATATGGCCATTCAAGGATATTTCAGGATTATTTTTCTTTTTGAAAGTAAAATTTAATCAAGTAATTAAAAAGTAATATGAATTGGAAACATCAAGAAACTTGAAACAAATTAGTTAGTGATTATATATTAGATGATATATGTATTGTTTTGCCTTGACTCTCAACTTCATACTGTGGAGAGTTATCTGAGAAGAGAAACCTTAATTGAAGAATTATTTAGATCAGACTAACTATTGGTCATATATGTGAAAGCATTGTCTTTTCTGCTGATTGATGTTAAAAGTCCATCCCTAGTGGTCCTGAGCTGTTTGAAAAAAAAAATCGTTTTGTATGAGTTTCAGCTAGTAGTGCAGAGAGTAAGCCAGCAGAGTATGTTCATGGTTGCTGTTTCCAGGTGCCTGTTAGAAAATTTTTCCTATGTCCCTGATCTTCAGTAATAGTTTGTGACCTGGACTGAAAAATCAAACAAACCATTTGCTTTCCAAGTTACTTTAGGTCAGAGTGTTTCATGAAAACATCAGAAGGCAAGAGAGGACAGAATTTTTATCATTTTAAAAATGAGAAAAATATAAGAGAAATGAATACCTGATAAAGAAGACAAAAGATCTGAGAATTAAAACTGGATTCCTACATTTAAATCTACTATAAAATAAAAAGAAACCACAACTAAAATTTACACCACCCAGGGTTTTATAGCTCAGAGATAGGCAAATAGAATCTATTCATCATATAGACTAAATATATCATTGAATATATTACTGACTGTTTACTACATGAAGATAGGTATAAGGGGAAGATTTGAGAGTTGCAATTCATTCAGGGACTTTGAAAGCTTGATGGTGTAACCTGACATGCTGAAATTATATAAAATGGAAATGTGTAGCAACTTGTGAACTTATTCAGACCTTGATTAAAACAAGAACAAATCAATCAAAATTTTTGGAAAGTGATAAGCTGAGCTGGCGAAGCTCTTCCCAGACATAGCCAAAGAAAGAGGAAGAATAAAGCTAGTAATCTAGAAACTGTCAGAGCCTGAGTGATGCCTTTGAGCAAACATGCCTCAAAACTAAAGTTGTTTTGTACATTTTCTTTCCTTTATAGTTTAGTTATCGGTGATCAGGGAAATGTATGCTGAACTCTGTCAAGTGCATTTTTACATTTGCTTATAGGGTCACTGTGCTATTTTTCTGTCTAATAGTCTTGCAGTGACACTTTGTTATGTTGAGTCAACCTTGTTTTCCAGAAATAACTTCAAGTTGTTATAAGTTAATCTTTTATCATTTCATTGGTTTAATTTTATAACAACTTGCTGATACTTGTTCACATTAATTCATGTTGAAAACAGAGTTGTAATTTTTAATATCATTTTTCATTATAAATCCTGATCTGAGCTTTTGAGCTATATTAAGTACTGCTGTCACTTTTAATAATGTAGTTTGTAAAATATTAATTATATCTTCTTGAACAGTTTGTGGATTTCATTGAAGAAGACTAACTATAATGAAGGGAACTAACTGAAGGGAACTCATTCCAGTTACAAAGATATTCTCTGGTGTAAGTTTTGATCTTTTTCTAACTAGTGAAATAATCATTTTAAAAGTAATTTTTGAACATAAAATTTGAATATTGTATTATTAAATGAAGATCTATTGGATCTGCACTAATGTCTTTTCCCTTTTTAACTCATGTTGGTAATTTTAGCCTTCAGTTGCTTATGTTTGTGTTTGATAAATCTGGCAACAATTAGAACAGAGTTAATAAAAAAATAAATAGAATGCTTTGGTTTCAACTACTGTGTCTTTATTTAAATTATGATTTCTCTCTGACTTTTTTTAGCTTAAAATTTTGATTTTGCTGCTGTTCTGAGATATTTTATTGTTGTTGCTGTAGTTTTTCACCCATAGCCTCATTTAGGAAACTTTCTTGATTTTCTGATTTGATTAACTGATGTTATACATTTTACTCTGAACACATTATGAAATGTAGGTGCTAAGGCTTCATGTGATATTATCATTTCCATTATGGAAAATTACATATTTTCTTATGTGCGTTCAGAGGAGGTATATGCTCATGAGTGTTCAGGTGCATTCATGCTGAGGAAAAAGAATATATTCTTTAGGGTCTCTGGATGACATCACCTTTTGGCTAGATGGAATGACTAGTGAGCTGAGAGATCCATTTTTCTTTTAGCCACCAATGCTAAGAGAAAGAGAAAATGTCTAAGCTGAGGAAGTATCCCTATAAGTGGAATGGACTCCTAAAGTCCATTTGTATACTAGGGATAAATACTGATCCACTACCAGAGGCCCCATAGACTGCCCAGTCCTCCCTACTAACACCATATTTAGGGAATCTGAGTCAGTCCAATGCTGGTTTTCCAGCTATCAGACTGGAGTCCATGAGCTCCCCTTTGTTCAAGTAAACATTTTTTGTGGGTTTCTCTAGCCTGGTCTAGACCCATTTGCTTATCATTTCTCCCTGTGTACAACTTGATTCCAAGAGTTCGGCTCAGTGTTTAGTGTAGGTATCTGTTTCTGCTTTCATCAGCTACTAGATGAAGGCTCTAGGATGGCATATAGAGTAGTCATCAATCTCATTATCGGAAATGGGCATTTAAGATAGCCTCTCCACTATTGCTTACGTTGTTAGTTGGGGTTATTCTTGTATATCTCTGGACATTTTCTAGTGCCAGATTTCTCTTAAAATCTATAATGGTTCCCTCTATTTAGAAGCCTTAAGTAGCCTATAGCAATTATAGAAGCATTCCCATGTTTATAACATTTTTAACAATTTTATAAATGAATAAAATGTTATATGAACCTATCTACAAAATATTTTCATAGGTTCAACAATTCCTATAACTGTGAAGCCTTTTGTCTAGCTCTTATGATGTTTATGTTTGGATAACTAAGTCTATTTAATGCTCTCTCTGTACATGAGGGTGGGACCACTTACTATGGCATGGAAAACAGCATAAATCTTCAACAAAGAATGATTTTCCTACCAAAAATATCTATACACTGCAAATATCTCCTAAATATTGGGAGAGGGGAACTTGGAGATCATCTAACACATTTCTACCATTATTCGGCTGAGTGGCTCTTTTGCCGGTAACTATAAGTTTTGTGATAACTTTGTCATATGCCAGAGGACGCACCACTGTCAACACCTTCCAGCTCTTATAAATTCTTCATGACAATTTTTACCATGGTTACTAATCTTTGTTGTTTTCATCAACTCAGATCTTAGCAGCTCTTAAAAAAGAATGATATCAAATAAAAAGCATGAATGATGTGTATGTTATTACACAGATGAACTATAAAACCTGTGCTAAGTGGATAAAATGAATCGGTCAGAAATAAAAGCCACATGCAATATAATATCCCTCATGTGACATGTTCAGAATCAGCAATTCACTGAGCAGGAAGTAGATTACTGAACACATAGAGTCTGTAGTTAATGGAACAACAGGTAGGCAAGTAGAAAGATGGGACAGGATTAGATGTTAATAGAAATGCAATTGGAAAGTTAATGAAAAGTTCTAGAATTGGTAATGATGAAAGCATATAGTCATGACTTTAGAAAAAACAAAGTAGCATATTTTACTAAGATACAAATATTAAGATCTATTGTCCCTTTGTATATATTTTGACTATTGACTAGTTTCTTTCTTTCTTTCTTTCTTTTTTTTGACTAGTTTCTTTACATTTCAATTATTAAATTGTTAATTACTGTTGAGGAAGACTTTAAAGGCATCATATTTCAAGTACATTTATCACTGATTGTGTCTATAGATTATAACACAATAAAAGTATGTTTGGTAGAACTACTCATTCTCTATAATTTAAGTTGATTTTTATATTTATTTAGTATTTATGTGTGTGCTTGTGGGTTTGTGCCCATGCAAGTGTTGGTGCATATGGAGGCTAGAAAAGACTCCCATTCCCTGAACCTGAAGTAACAGAAGATGGTGATTCATCTGGTGTGAGTGTTATGAACTGAATTTCAATCCTATGGAAGTTCAGTATATATTCTTATCACAGAGAATTCTTCCCTGTATCCTATAATTGAATCTTTAATATGCCTACATCTATAATATATTTTAATTGTTTTAAGAGAAAGTACTATATTAATGGTTCTCATTTTGTCAGTGCATTTGTTACAGAAAACATAGCTTAATGTATGAATTATAAATCCTAAATATTTCATTAACATGATTTTTTATATTATAGAAAATATCACTCAACTTTGATTTAATAGTACAAAATTTGCATCATGACTAGTTTAAATTGAAATTATTTTTTATTCTAAAGTATCACTATCTGTTTACTGTAGCTATATTATTTCTTCTGTATATTTTAAGAAGGAAAAGTACATGCTTGCCAATATATGGTAAGGAAAGGCATTGTATGATTTGAACTGTGAATTAAGGAATACTTTTCAATCTAATTCTGTTCAATAAATATAGTTTTCCAAAAATGTAATAATTGAAATGCACAAAAACTGAATCCAAATTCAGGAACAATGGAATAATTCCCTTTATTTAATAAATACTAAGTAGCAAAGTATGGAAGAAACATGTAAACACAAGTATTATAAAAGAACTGTAAGTGATGGTTGAAGTGGCTTAAGTATTTTCAGTGTAGAGAGTGGTTAAAATGCATTGATTTCCCCTTAAAAGGTTCTTAATGAGCCATTGATTCAGACAGTTGCAGAGTGGATTTCTTTGTAAGTTCAGACAGTGTAATTTTAAGGATAGAATCACAGTGACTCTTTTCCCTTACTGATTGTCGCCACATAAAATATTTCTTCAAGTTCGTAAATTAAACTCTTGTTTATTTTCTGGCAGTTACAAAACTAAACCAATACCTTTTATTGTTCTGCAATCCATGCTCATATATCTCATGTGATTGAATATTTTTCTAACTTTGTGTAATATACCAAAGAGTTCATAAAATAAAATCCAAGAATAAACATAATTCTGAGTTTGTTAAAGAACATTCTTTTACCTATTATATAGAATTTGCTGTCACCTTCAATCACACTACAATATGATAGTTTGCAATTATATTTAATTTATATTGTTTTACTTGGAGTGCTTAGTCAATAAATTATTTAAGACAGTGAAAAGTCTTATTTTTGACAACAAATATTTATTGATAAATATAATGAGTCTATTACATCATCTGTACACACATATATAGAATACTGATTTTATATGAAATCCACAATAGTCATTATTCCATCTCATGATTGAAAATGATATTTATAATTAATTACCTTATACAACTTAATTAATTTCCATAGTTTATAATTAATATCCATAGTTTAGTTTTACAATACTAAAATTTTGTTTTACTATATCGTATTTCCAAAATAATTAATCTCAGTATATTTCCAACAAATTTTATGGATACCAAAATAAAAGGTAATATCTATATTTTCTATATATATAAATCTATACATGCTATGCAGGCATAGTAACTACCTATATCGAAATGTAAATAAAATGCTATGTTTCATTCATTAGATATTTCTACATGTAGTTGACATAATATATTTCCATATTTAATGAATATAGAAATCTATACTTTTACAAATATTGAAATTTTGTTTGTATTGAAATTTTTTCATTACTAATTTTGAAAGAACTTAAAATAAGAATATAATTAAGAGTGTAAGAGTTTAGGAAACCTTAGGAAGCTTTCAATCATAATAAAATTAGAAAACCAATGCTCATGGAATTCTTAATCATTAGGGCTTAAGTTTTGTATTTACCCATGTCTTAAGTTGTAAGAAAATTCTCTATGCTGCTAGAATATCCCTCTATTCCAAATATTCCCTCTAAATGCCAAAAGTCCATTTGTATGCTAGGGATACATACTGATACAATACCAGAGGTACCATAGAATACCTAATCCTACTAACACCCACATTCAGGAGGTCTGGGTCTGTCCTATGCTGGTTTTCCAGGTATCAGACTGGGGTTCATGAGCTCCCCTTTATTTAGGTCAGATGTTTCTGTGGGTTTCTCCAACCTGGTCTTGTCCCATTTGTTCATCATTCCTCCTTCTCTGCAATTGGATTCCAGGAGTTTGGCTCCAAATAATATGACAGGCTTTGAAGATTCCCCCATTAAAGGCCTCACCCTCCCTGGGGAGCAGACAGGGACCAGGGGAGTAGGAGAAAATTTTCAAAAGAAGAAGCTGAGATGGCTGATAAGAAATTTCTGCATCCTTAGTCATCAGGAAAATACACATCACATCTAGATTTAGGTTTCATATTACTGCAGTCAGAATTGCAAGATCAATAAAACAAATAACAGTTCATATTGGTAAATATGTGGAGTAAAGTAAACACTCATCCATTTCCCATGGGGTACAAATTTGTACAGCCACTATGTGGCAATTCCTTAGGAAGATAGAAGTATATCTACTTATGGACCCAGTTATACTACTCGTGAGCATATATGCAAAAATGCTTCATCCTGTCACAGAAGTCATCTGCCCAAATGTTTCCAATCTTATCCTATTCATAATAATCAGATATTGGAAATAGTCCAGATGCTTGTCAATGGATAAATGGATGAATGAGTAAATGGATAAAGAAAATGTAGTGCACTTACACAATAGAATATTACTAAGATGTTGAAAAATATAATAATAAAAATCATAGATAAGTTATCGGAGCTAGCAAAAAAGACAAATATTGGATGTGTTCACTTATATGTGGATGTTATTTCTTAAGTCTTCAATAAACAGGCTATAATTTACATAATCATAGAGGGAAGTATAAAGTAGGGAGCTTGGAAGAGGGTTGATATTCCTAAGAATGGCAACTCAAATTGGCAGTTATAGATGGATAGGAAGGGTTTAAGAAGAGGGGCATTAGGAAAGTAATTCATGGAAGGAAAGCTAAAACTGAAAGCTATTTGCAAGGTTGTATGGAAAATTAATACAGTACATTGTTAAAATAGAAACATATAGGAAAGAAATATAAGTGGAATCACCACCAAACAATGGAGGAGACATGGGCAACTAAACAACTCTTGTCACCATATGAGACCCCACTTTTGGAAATGGGTTAAATCTAACTGAGTTGCTGACTAAGTGGATCCCATGAAAACCCCCAAACAACCCACAATATTATCAAGGTTATTGGTCACTCTTCACATATTGATGGCAAAGTCCTATTTTTGAAGACAATACATACACAACTCTGAACATGTAAAAGTCAAGTTGGTTCATAGAAAGAGTCTTTACCCCTTCTGACTAGTGTTGTCAGCACTGAAAGATTTTCTGCATGTCACCACAGGAAAAAGCTGACATCAGTTTAGTTACAAACCTTTTGATCTACAATGGTGACCTGTCTTTAAGATACACTGGTGACACAGTGACAGAAAACATATGGGAGTAACCAGCCACTATCTGGTTGTATTCGAAGCTCACACCATGAGAACTCATACCCAGTACTGCCAAGTATTTTTGACTAAATAGGGTAGAAAAATATACAAAAAAATCAAATAATTAAGTTCTTCTAAAGAAATGCAGCATGACATGACTTCTAGAAATATCCTTCTATATTCATAGATCAGTGTCTTGCTCATCCATCACCAGATAAATTTTCTCCTGCAGTAGATGCTAACAAAACTGAAACACACAGTGAGGCACAATGCAGAGAGTGAAAGAGCTTGGAAGCCTGGAGAAAAGGAAGTAGAAAGATTTAAGAGCCAGTGGGGTTGAAGGATACTAAAGAATCACAGAGGATACTTCCAAACACAACAGGGCTGACTCACAGAGATGTGGCAGCAGGCATGGGATCTGCAGTGGTTTAAGCCAGATGGTATTTCAGCAAGAACCATCCCTAACTCCAAACCCATTTCCATATAATAACCTTTTACAAATGAAAAGTTAGTTTTCTCCAATGGCATCTCACTGAATATAGAAACTACTCTTTAGGACAGGCTACATGCTCAACATTAGAAGGATAACACAAAATGAACTCAGAGGGAATTTTGGAGGTTCCTTGTGTCAGAAATGCTTTGTATGAACACTATTTTCATTTTCTTTTCCTTACAGGTCTTTTGTGTATAATATGGTTTCCAGTGTTATGTTTTTGTGTGATTTCTATTTGTGCATACATGCGTGTCTTTAAACCTATATGCGTCTTTCGAGTTTTATTCTTTGTCTTTTTATCTTCTGTTACTTTGTTTATCCAATTATGGTATGTTCATTATTATTTTATCTATTACTATTATTGTATGCCTGTTTATAGAAAATGAATAAGAACATAATAATGTGGATTTGAGTGGATGATTTTGGGGAGGTTGTTGGAGGTATTAGGCTAGGGAGAGCCATAATCAGACTATATTTTATGGGGAAAATAAATTTATAATTTATACAAAACAATAGTTATAGTCTCTTCCTTATACAATGTAGTTAGTTTCATTAAATTTGTACTTGTACTGACAATCTATACAAATTATATGTAATCTCTCTATCTACCTATCATCTATCTATCGAACTATTTATCTAATCTGATTTTCTATCTATTTTAACGTATAAATATACAGATACTTGATCAACTTGTTTTACCTATTTTCAAAATATTGTTTTATTATGTAGCCTAAGACTGCATTGAATTCATGATATTTCTGATAAGATCAGCAGATAGAAATGAGTCTGGCAGATTAAAGTAGGGGTTGTAAAAGCAGTAACTCTATTACATGTTCAAAAACTTAAAACTGTTCTTGATTCTGTCTCAGTTAAAGGTCAGAAGTTCCAGAAGACAGCTTAGTTTCTTGCCCTGGCTTTTTGTTACAGATAACAATGTTTCTTCTTCAACATTGCTTCATAGATATAAGTAATACTATCTAGAAATTGTAAGTGAGGTATGTCTAACCTCAATTATCCTACTCTACCCACTACCCAACTCCTTGGTGGGTCCACTGGAGTAACCAACTCATATCTCCATGCCTGACTAGAGCTTGTACAATGGTCTTATAAACAAGTCTGTAGATTAGAAGACCTGATTGATAACTGTCTCCTGGTACATACCCCACCTATTCAGAAATGCTGTTTTTTTTTTCACTCTCTCTCTTAGCCTATCGTCTTTGAATTTATAATTTCTGGAAAGATGTAAAACAAACCTTAAAATCCACATTCCTAGAAAAGTATCAATACCCACACTGAGGAATTACAGACATCACACTGTTGTCCTTACGGAGATGTCACTGTGCATCTCACCATCTCAACTATCCTACCCATGACTGCAGGTGTTCTCTATCAAAATCAACTGTTATGATATCAAAAGATCTAGATATCTATAACTTTGTGTCAGTATCATTAGAAGTTTGATGCACAAACTGGAATAAATGTGGCACATGATACAACAAAGTCGCTTGCCTCTACTGGACCATCAAGGTCTACTGGACCATCAGGATGTACTCTAAACATCTGTATACTGCAGAGTGATACAGTGAAACAAACACTTGCTTCTATTTTAGTATTGAAGCTTGCTTCCGAGTGACATATCAAAATAGTCACTTAACTATAGCTGCAATACATGTTGCCTGGTGGCATTCTGCAAAAGAAAACATAAAAGTGATTACCTGCTGTTTTTACTCTATATCAGAGACTAATGATATAGGTACTTTACCAAAGAAGGAGAAAGCTTATAGGCTATAATGTTTGTTATTGAATATAAATAAAATACCCCTAGAAACCAAACTTAATTGAATTGATGTTCATTAAAATGTTTTGTTGAGGAATGAAAACAACTCCCTATATTTTTTGCTCTCATAAAAATAAATGATTTAAGCAAACACACATATTCATGTTTATTTATAAAGGACAGAAACAATTTAAATCAAAAGTTTTAGTAACTAAGAATACCTAATAAGCATTAAAATATATGTGATGAATGATAGCCATATATAAACATAAGACATTAAAATGTTATAAGTTAATGCTATTTGATAATCTCAGCTGGTAATGTGCAATAACATATTTGGAAGGATACATTTATTTTTTATATGTATGTATGAATGTTTTGCATATATGCTTATGGGTACACTATATGAGTGAGTACCTGTTGTCCATATGATCTAGAAGAGGGCATTGGATCCCTTAGAATTGGAATCATATGAGGTTGTGATCCATCATTTCATATGGTTAACCAAACCCAGGACACGTACAAGAGCAGCAACAGCTCTTAACTTCTGAGGCATCCATCTAGTCCAGAAATTACGTTTTAATAAAGAAAATTAGGAATGATGGTAGTTTAATAAAACTAAGAACTCTGTGTGGATTCAAGACTTTATATCATGTTCTACAAATATACCAATATATAATACAACTTAACTCGCACATGTGTCAATCTTCATATATTTGTATGAGAGCTTATATGAAGAGGATATCTTTCTGGGTACAATTAAGCTGATATTTGAGAGACAGGATTGAACTCTGGGGTTGGTTTATTTATAAGTAAAAGGCAAGAAAGATTGGATAAGAAACAGAAAGAAGAAGGTCATGCAAAAAGAAAACATAACTATAAAATGTTATATAAGAAATTATAAAATGCTTCTATAAACCAAATTATGTTACATGCTGTTTGAATTCTAGAGGAGGACATGCTTCCTCATTTAACCTTTGGAAAAAGTATGCAAAACAATTAATTTCACATCCTAGTCACCAAAAATGACTGAAAAATAAATGAGTAGTTTCTAGTCACTGAGAGATCTTTAATTTTTACAATTGTAACTAGAAAATGATTGCACATCTTTAAAGTACAATGTTGTGCTACTTGGTGGTCCTTTGTCACTACACTGTTCCTTGGATAGATGTGAGAAAGGAAGCTTCCTATTACTGCCTATTCACATGAACAGATGCTGATACTTTGGGCTGCTTAGGATATTCTGATTCTCGGAGCTGTGCTATAGATCTAACCTCAAATGAGCTTTGTGCAGCTTTTAAAGCATAAATACACAATTCAAATTTTGAAATAACTGAGTGTTTTCTTTTCAGCTACATATTTACTCGAACTTCAGGGCTATAAAATTATTATGTGATTCCAAGAGAAATAAATTAAATCTTAAGAAAGATTAGATATAGAAAGCTTATGAATTTCTTTATGCTCATCTTTATGTTCAAAATAAATTTGTAATAATTTCCCTGCTTCCATAAAATATATTTAAGTTTATGTGTCGATTACATAGATAGAAATCAACAATAACAAAAATTATTAAAGGTAAAAAAATACCAAAAAGGAAATCCCCAAATTGTGATGGCATTGGGACAAGTTTAAATATTTGGCATGTGTCTATTACATTAAGTTTGCATTGAGGGTATTTGTGTGGTATGTTTTGCTGGTTGTGTCTCTCGGAAGAAACTGATTGAAGTACAATGAAGGCACACAAAAGAATTCAATTGCATAGCATTCCATCCATCTGGGGTCTAAAACAATAGAAGAATTACAGTAAAATGAAGATGTACCTGTAAGAGTACCATAAGCATGTACAGATTATACAATAAAGGAGCAAAGATAGATATTTTTCTACCTAGATGGATGACAAATTGAATTTCAGAAGTGGTAAAATAATATCTAGAACATCATTTGACCCCCTTTGTATGTTTTTCCTTATTCTCTGGGTGTGTGTGTGTGTCTGTGTGTGTGTGTGTGTCTGTGTGTGTGTGTGTGTGTGTGTGAGAGAGAGAGAGAGAGAGAGAGAGAGAGAGAGAGAGAGGAAGAAAGACATGATCACACTATGTAACTCCAACTGTCCAAAATTTCTCTGCCACACTTTTATGAACACCTGTATTTGACACAAACTGGGAAGCAATTAATAAAAACATTGAGTTAATAAAACTTTTTTTCTCAATCTGTGCATAGAGATTATATTTAAATACCTTAACTTTCACCAATGCCAGTCCTCTTTCAAGCTCATTGTGCAAGTGTATGAGTAAAAGATCATGTATAGTTTTTTTTTTTTTTTCTGGAACCTTTACAGCAACAACTCCAAGGACTGATGTTTTTATTTTCTGTTGTTGGAGGAGAAAATTTGCTTTGGTGGGCAGAGGGATGAGCTAATGTTAATTGTAGAGATCACCACTAATTCCGTTTTTTGTTGTAGTGGGATGCAGATATGATTTAACAAGTCAGCAACGATTTGGGTGGGGGGATGGGAGGGGAGGGTGGCCAGGATGCCTGTGAGAGGGCAGAGAGGGTAAAAGTGAGTGAAGAAGGGAGGGAGGGAGGGAGGGAGAGGGAACTGGAATCGACATGTAAAATAATAAATTCAAGAAAAAAAGAAAGTCTGGATTGTGGCACTCTTGTCCAAATTTCATACAGATATTCAATGAATGAGATAACATCTAGCCCCATTTTCCCTAACAAACTTCCCTGCTTGATTTTTTTCTTTTTTTGGGGGGTGGTTCAAGACAGGTATTCTCAGTATTGCTGTGGAACTAGCTCTGTAGACCAGACTGGCCTCAGTCTCACTGAGATCCACCTGCCTTGCCTCCTCCTGGGTGCTGGGATTAAAGGTCTGTGCCACGAATGCCCGGCTCCTACTTGATTCCTAAGATATGCCCCTTCCATTCTAGAGTCAGGGGCACTTGTTCTCCGAGGTTCAATACTGTTAAGTAGTTCATACATAACATGAAGTTCATTAATTATAAATGTGGATATTACTCCTTTTAATAAGATGTGAGTTCTGATAAGATGTGACCCAGAGATGCAGACCTTCAGCTCCTCTGCAGAGTCTCTACAATTCAGATCATCAAAACAGCTTTAGGTGTTCTGCATTCAACAGTTGGAATGGTTCATTTGTGGGTAAAGTGATTTGTCTTTACTTCATTGCTCGATATAATGCTTCCTAGAATCTTTTTAATTCCTTTACATTTCAACTCTAGCTTCAAATCAGTTTCACCGCCAAAATTTCAATATAAAAAGCAGGACACATTATAAAGGTTTAAAGCCTTTCCCTTGCTTCTTGCCTTTCATTCTTTAATACATGCTTACTTTCAGAGTAAAAGCCTCCCCTAGATTTATCAAGCTAATTTTTCTCTGTTCATGAGAGAGTAATTTTCCCATTCACAGTATGACATTAAACACCTTCCTTTTGCACCAGCCACTTTACTTCCCCTCAATGCTTCAATGCTGCCTTCGCAATTCTTTTTGAAATAATAAAGCTGTTTTTGGGTGTTGTAGTTTCTCTGTTTCCTCTCTGTGCTACTATTTAAATTGAAGTTCTTTAATTTAATACAGATTGTGGAGCCTCTTCTAAGTGCTCCTTAGCTAAGGCTCCTCAACACAAGCACTCCTATCAATTTGAACTGGAAAATTCTATATGGAGGGCAAAGCTATGCTGGGATGCATGGGGTTTATTTAATGCTACCCAATGGAGATGCTTGTAGGAACTACAGATTTCAAGTGTGATTACTGAATGGGATCAAATTATGACAAGTAAAATATACCCTTTTGACTTAGGCTTTATGCTGAGCAATCAAGAAACAGTGGGGACTCTTTGATCTTCCACTAGTTTAGCAAAATCAGAGCATATATTTCCCTTCTGTATAGAAAATTTTCATACTAAAATATATTCATTTTTAAAGATGTGATATTTTTTTAACATGCCACCAAGAGAAGAATGGCCTTCATCTCCAAAGATGATATCTAGTTATTTCTATGTTATGCTCCCTGTTTGCCTCTTTCTTTCTTGGTCTCTGTATCTCCCTCTTGCTCCCTCCATCTCCCAAATCCAAAGGCCAAATCCTTTCTTTTTCACTCATTATGTTCCACAGTTTAATCCATTGTTAAGATGGTTCTTATTCCATAACACTTTTATTTTTCCAATTTTAAGTGTAATTACACCATTTCTTCCCTTTTTTCTCTATACCACTCTTTCCCCTCACTATTTCTTGCTATCTCTCCTCAAATTCATTGCCACAATTTCTTTAATTGGTTGTTGCTGAATATCTGAATATACTTGTCCTTTTAGAATTTTGCTTCATTGTCATGAAGTGTATCATGAACAAAAGAATGCTACAATCAATTTATTTTGCAAGATTTTACTTTACTTTTAAACTGTACTTGATTAGTTAATAGGTAGCCAGATATTGAACATGAATGATAGAAAGCAAAATTTCTGCTTATGAAACTGAGACTTTTGATTAGATCTCACCAAATATTTTATGTTCATAAAATCATTCCTGATGGAACATCATTTCTCTAAAGCAAAAATAACATTCTCAAATAATAAATATTTCAAGGTGTATGTATAGTAGAATTCTGCAAGGTATTTCTTAATATCACTGGCTTTATAACCTTTCAGTTGAGCAAATGTCGGAGATGAAATTTGTTCAAAGACTAGTCTCATATTCTATCTGCTTGTTCCTTAATTTTCTTTTAGTTTTATTTTTGTGGGAGGTGTCTCAGTTCTGTAGCCCACATTGGTCTTGCACTTGTGATTACCCTATTATGTGTGGATTAGAGAGGTGTACCTCCTACCTTGTGGCCCACTATTTATCTTTGGTAATTCACAGCTTCTGAATGAATTCCTTCTGACATGTTCCAATCTGCTTGTTTGATATCTTTTGCAATTATTCACCTGGATTTCAGAAATGCTCTATGTCATCCCTGTATGCCCTCAGTACAGGCTTCAGCCAACTAAAAGCAAGGATAACCCCAAATATCAACCCAAGCAATAGTGGAGAGGCTACCTTAAATGCCTTTCCCAGATAATGACATTGATGACATGTTTATATTTCATCCTAGAGCCTTCATCCAGTAGCTGATGGGAACAGTAGAGACCCACAGCTAAACAATGAACAGGACTCCTGGAATCTAGTTGCAGGCAGGGAGGAGGGATGAACAAAGTAGTCAAGACCAGCTAGAGAAACATACAGAAACAGCTGACCTGAGCAAGCTCATGCACCCCAGTCTAATAGCTGGGGAACCAGCATATAGCCAAACCAGACCCCCTTAATGTGAGTGTTAGTTAGGAGGGCTTGTTGTGGATCAATATTTACCACTAGTGTATGAATGGACTTTGGGAGCCCATTCCACATAGAGGCATACTCTCTCAGCTAAGACTCATGGGGAAGGGCCTAGAACCTGCTCCAAATGATATGACAGACTTTCAAGATCCCCATGGTAGGCCTCATGCTCCCTGGGAAGCAGAGAGGTGATGGGGTGGGGGTTAGTGAGGGGAACAGAGGAGGAGGGGAGAGTAATGGAACTGGGATTGACATTTTAACAAGCTTGTTTCAAATTTAAATAAAAAAAAAAAAACGAAACTCATTAAAGGGAAAGAAAAAAAAAAAACAATGCATATCTCAGCAAATGTGTTATCCTCCCCATCTTCTTTTTCTTTCTTTATCTTTTATTTTTTTTTATTTATTTTTTTCAGTTTGTCAGTATTTTATTGAGTATTTTTGCATCAATGTTCATGGGGGATATTGGTCTGTAATTTTCTTTCTTAGTTGTGTCCTTGCATGGCCTGTGGCTTGGGTACAGAGGTGATTGTGGCCTAGTTAAAAAAAATGGTAATAAACTTTCTGTTTCTATTGTATGGAACAAGTTGAGCAGTTTTGGTAATGGTTCTTTCTTGAATTTCTGGTAGAATTCTGCACTGAATGAAGACTTCTGGGCCTGGGCTTTTTTTGGTTGGAAGGTTTTGATGACTGCTTCCATTTCATTGGGGATTATAGGTCTATTTAAGTTGTTTATCTGTTCTTGATAAGTGTTAGATATGCAGAAAATTTCTTCATTTACTTTGAATTTCAAATTTAGTGCAGTACCTGTTTTTTTTTTTTTTTTTAACATGTCGATCCCAGTTCCCTCTCCCTCTATCCATCCTTCCCTCCCTTCCTCTTACCCTCTCTGCCCCCTCAGATGCACCCTGACAACCCTCCCCTCCCATCCTCCCACCCCAATTCCACATGTAGGGCAATGCCAGACAGGTGGGGTCATGTAAATCTGTCAAGTCATTTGAAGTAGGGACTAGGAGTTCTCTCCTAAATCTAGGTTAAGGCAGTATCCTTCCATGGAGGATGTGTCCACAACATCCTTTTATGCACCAGGAATACATCCTGGTTCCACTGTCTGAGGTCCCTTAGACTGCTCAGTCCTTCTGGCTGGGACTCATATTCAGTGGGGCCTGAGTCAGTTCCATGCTGGATTCCCAGCTATCAGTCTGGGGGCCCGTTAGCTCCTCCTTGTTCAGGTCAGCTGTCTCTATGTGTTTCTGCAACCTGGTCTTGTCCTCTCCCTCTGCATCTGGGTTCTAGTTCTACTCAGTGTTTAGGTATGGGTGTTTGCTTCTGTTTCTAACAGGGCTCCATGATGGTGGATAAGTTAGTTGTTGATCTCACTAACTGGGGAAGGGCATTTATGGTAGCCGTTCCATGAGAAAATAATGTTTCAACATTACCTAGCCCAGGCATTTACATATTGTGGTTGTTCAATTATCAGTTAATGGCATATCTAAAGAGAACTAATGACCGTGCATAGTCCTACTTGTGAGTTATTCATTTTTCTTTCTTGGAAATGAATTTTCATTTTTTTAAATTTATTAACATATGTTTTTGATTTCTCATCTTTAGTTCTCTATTCTACAATATTAAAGAGTGTATATATTAAAATGTCCTATAATGATTATCATGTTCTTCTGTATACACAGATATTTTTGCTTCATAAAGACCTATTTTACATGAATTTCACCGAAATACTACTTTGCTCAACACAATTGTACTTGTGAAATTTAAAAGACTAAATAATGACATAGAATGACACTATACCTGATGATAATTAAATATGATGTAAGAAATATCTGAGACATAGATAAAAATGATTTGAGCCAATGTAAGATGACATTTTTTGTATACTTCTTCAAGGTGACTTTGGGAAATGGAGAAAAAAATGGATCCCAATCAAAAAGAAAGGAAAAACAATGTTAAACTAAGAGTTTTTGAGACAGCATATTTGACAAACTAGCTACAAAAGACGAAGAATATAAATAAAAGAGAACATGTATTAGTGTTAGAAAAGATAATGTGGATGATAGGACAACAAAAATCTGTTAGTAAAAATAATTTTGCTTGTAGAAAGTACATGAAAATTTACTGCTAAGCTTCATTGGGTTACTTTATAGCCAAAGTACAGATGTGTATGTGTAGAAGGAAGATAATGGGAAAGACTTTCAAATACAATGCCTTGAAAAGCCATAAGATATTTAGGGAAGAGGAAATAAAAATTGAAATAATAAATGCACTTATAGGAATTTATTTATCTGAAATATTTGGTTTCTGTCAGAAGAGAACTTTAATTATGTTGAATCACTTACAAATGTCCGTATCCACTTCTAGAGGATGGGTCGCAGCTGAATTTGAAAAAGATTCTCATTTTCTCCACTTCATTTTCCATGCAAAATGTAGGAATCAGAAACAATAATTTGCTTCAGAAGATTCAAGATAGACTGATATCATGTCAAATTGGGGAACTCATTCAGCTTATTAAAGTAAAGTGCCTTGTGCAAAATTAACCCGTAATTACTGTTTTGTGCTTAGGTGTGCTCTGAAGATTCTTTGTTAAATGTGAACTATATATGTATATATATATATATATATATATATATATATATGTGTGTGTGTGTGTGTGTGTGTGTGTGTGTGTGTGTGTGTGCGTGTATGTGTGTGTGTGTGTGTTCTAAAATGTAATCAAATACACACACATATGGACAGATGTATCAGCTATTGATTGATTTCCTGTGACTCAAATATTTAGAACAAATTCATTTGTCACATGACAGGTTACTTTTAATATATTTTGTTAAAATAGCTGAATTATAGGTTGGGCGTTGGTGGTGCAATCCTTTAATCCCAGCACTCTGGAGGCAGAGGCATGTGGATCTCTGTGATTTTGAGGCCAGTCTGGTTTACAAGTACTAGTTCCAGGGCAGCTTCCAAAGGCACAGAGAAACCCTGTCTCAAAATACAAACAAAAAACTGAATTATCTTACATCTTGGAAATAAGCACCGTTGAAAGTGAATATTTCCAATTACGTGGGTCATATTTCTACTGCAAATTGCCATATAGAAAACTACTTAAATGTTGATAAAAATCTTTCCATGTTATTAAATCCCATGGTAATGATATAGTTCAACATTTTTTTGAGGCTAACGATGAAAAATATATGCCCCAAGCTTTCTTATCACTGAGATCATTTCCCCAAAGTACTATTGGTTAACTAATTTGAAATTTGACTAAACACTGAATAATATGCTACACCAAATAATCTTTCACTAATGAGTTGAGCAAGATGAGCCAATTGGCCTTTTACATCTCTAATTTCTATAATTCTATGAATTCAATACAGTGTATCAAAGTCCTCAAAGGTAATGCGGTGTTAAATCAATACAAATGAACAATAATGAGAATGGAGCATTTCCTTTATCGAGTGTTTAAGAGAAAGACTTTCTAAAGTGATTGTAGTAAGGATAGGGAAGGTTATTAAATGCAGCTAATGCCTCTTTTCCCTGTGGCAAAGGTTTTAGCAGCATAAGTTTATGGACCCCTTTATTCCCCCACTCCCACATATGCCATTTTTTAATTGCTTTTCTGGATGATGCCCAGGAATTTTGAGTATTTTCTAAAAGGTTATTCAACACAGTTCTAAAAGTTAACGGTTTGTAGTTTTGAGGTCAAAATTGCATGCAGATTTTAGGAAACTCATCATTTAAAAGGTAACTTTTTTTCTGTCTTCATCAAGAAGGAATATTGCATCAGTCTAAATGTTTGGAGACTGATTCAGAAGACTTTAATTTATAATTCATATAATGTGAGCTTCCTCTACTTTGATGAATAGCTTACATGTAAAAAACACATAAGAAGTAGCAATAAGCTATTTCCCCCAAATATTATGTTCTTAAACAGTCATGTAATAACTACTGACATTGCTTAATAATATTTCAGTGTATTTTTATATAATAATTTTTAAATTTAAATTTGAGAAAATGTTTTACATGTCAATCCCAGTTCCTGAAACCTCCCATACACCCCTGTTCCCCCTACCAACCCCCATTCCATCCCTGTTCTGCTCCCCATAGAGGGTGAGGACTTCCATAGGGGATCTTCAAAGTCTGTCATATCATTTTGAGCAGGGCCCAGGCCCTCCTGTATGTGTCTAAGCTGAGGGAGTATCCCTCTACGTGGAGTGGGCTCTTAAAGTCCATTCATATAGTAGGGATAATTGGTGATCCACTACCTGGAGTCCCATAAACTGCCCACTCCTCTCAACTAACAGCATATTCAGAGAATCTGGGTCGCTGCTATGCTGGTATTCCATGAGCTGCCTCTTGTTCAGGTCAGCAGTTTCTGTGTATATTATAAGGAAGATTTTACAATATTTTTTTAATATTTCCTTTAAAACTATTTTAGTTTAAGGAAATTTAGGTTGCTTCCAGGTCCTAGAAATTACAAATAATGCTGTTATGAACATAGTTGACACAGATGTCCTTCTTGTATGAATGTGTGTCTTTTGGGTATATACCTAAGAGTGGAATTGTTGGATCTTGTGATAGATTGATTTCCATATTCCTGAGGAACAACCACACTTATATCCAAAGTAGTTGTGGAAGTTTGCACTCCCACCAGCAGTAGAGGAGTATTTCCCCTTTGGCTACATTCTCTCTAGCATAAACTGTCTTTGTTTGTAATAGCCAAAACTAAATGCCCCTCAATTGAAGAATGGATGGAGAATATATGGTACATTTACACAATGGAGTACTACTCAGTGTGTGTGTGTGTCAGGTGTCAGGTGAAATTTGCAGAAAAATGGAGGGAAATAGAAGAAACCATCCCTAGTGAGCTAACCCAGTCGCAAAAAAGAAAAACATGGAAACATGGTATGTACTTACTCATATAGAAGTTTTAGACATAGAGCAAAGGATTACCAGCCTATAATACACACTGCCAGAAAAACTATACATACATTGTCCCAAGAAAAGGGGAAATGGACTAATTCTCCTGAGAAATTGGGAGCATGGGGGAAGTGGAAAGGGAGTTAGGAGAAAGAGAAGGGAACAAGAGGAGGGAAATTGAGTCAGGGAAAGAATATCCAAGAGCAAGAAAAAAGATACCATAATAGAGGGAGCCATTATAGGTATAAAGAGAAATCTGGAACTAGGGTAATGTCAAGAGTTCTACAATGATGACCGCACCTGACAATATAAGCAATGATGAATAGGCTATCTTAAATGTCCTTCCCCGATAATGAGATTGATGACTACCTTTTCTGCCAATCTAGAGCCTTCATCTAGTAGCTGATGGAAGCAGAAGCAGACACCCACAACTAAACACTGAGCTGAACTCCTGGAATCCAGTTGCAGGGAGGGAGGAGTGATGAACAAAGGGGTTAAGACCAGGCTGAAGAAACCTACAAAAACAGCTGACCTGAACAAGTGAGAACCCAAGGACCCCAGTATGGTAGTTTGGTAACCAGGATAGAACTGTCCCATATCCCTTTGCACACAAAACAAACTGACAATCATACTAATGGCTCAAACAGCTAATGACATTATTATCATTGGATTATTATTATTATTATTTGTTATTTTTTCCATTAAACTAAAATACCACAATTTATGAAAACATAAGTGATATTACTATGCACTTAGTTATTTTATAAATTTATTTTATTTTGAAAATTTATATTTGTACTTCTTTTAATTTTGTTATTTTGTACTGATACATAATCTATTACTTAGTACTGAATTGTAACAATTTGAATCCCAGTAATGTTTAAATTAAATGGATGGTATTAATTTAGATATGTCCCTATAATTTTGAAAAGTAAACAAGTTCCCTGCTTTAATTATTTTTAAATTTCTTGGTGATGACAAGCATATCCAAAATGACACGTAACAGATTTCTCTTAGATATGACTTTACAAACTTCCTCAGGATAATATATGTTAATGGATGATTGTAAGATAGATTCATCCTAAAAACAGTTTTATTTTCTTCAAATAATAAATCTGCTCCTAATCTTTGCTCCTCCTAAACTTCTGAGTTTACTTTTCCTTGCCTTGTTAACTGGGGTTGTACGTCAAATATTGTACAGGAAACATTCAAGAACATCTACATTGACAACTGTTGCTCTTCAAATCAAAGGCTAACATCTCAAAAATTGAGGTTAAAGTTGTTTTTTGTGATTGTCAGGCTTGTCAAGCACTTGTACAGTTAACCTACTGTTCTGTTTGGTCTTTCTCTCCTTGGACAATTCTGTAAATCATTGAATATGTGCTTTGTGGTTATAAAGTTAGATAAAATTATAAAACTCAAGGATTAAAATGTTATGTCCTATCACTAAGTAAATAATTCTGTTTTATATTTTAATTTGACAATAGCTGAACACTTCCAAACTTTTATAGGCAACATTTATAATGGAATTAAAACCCAGTTTTTCCTGTATCCATGCCCTACAGTATTTAAAGATATATTTTGTGAACTCACAAATTTCACTATGCAGGAAAATACCATGTAAGTCTCCTTAGAAAGGAACACCTCATGGAAACTATTTCACCAAAATCCTTGGTTCATTAACATTTAAAGCACATTTGTAGCTTAAAATCTGCTGGGCAACCCTCTCTGTATTTGGAGATCAAGGACTACAATTTTCTTCACTTAGTTTGTCTCAAATGCCCCTCTGTAATTGTGGATAGTAGAATCTGTGTTCCTGTTTTATATCTGCAGTGGCATTTGCTCAAGCTTTTATTGACTTTATTACACCATTGCTTTCAAATACTCATACTTATCCATTAATCAAGAGGAAATTCTTGAACCTGAGTAGAAGTTTACTTAGATAGTACAGATTTTTCTGATTACTAGAATAATTGTGAAATTATTTATGCCTAATCCTGGAATATATTTTGACAATATATTTTGTAAATTAAAGGGTATTCTTCCATAGGAAGCTCATATTTGAGAGCCAAAGGCATGTAGTTTTTTTTTTTTCTTGTAGTTTTCCCTTCCTCTCCTCCTCCTCCCAGTCATATTTCTTTCTTTAAATTAATTATTCAATAGGCGATTCAATCTCAAAAGTTAAGGTGAAAGTCCACTGAGTAAGATACATGAAATCAACCTCTCCCTTCTACATATAAACATGCATACTCGCACATATACATCTGCGCATATACACACACGTGCATGTGTCCAAGTGAGTATACTAACACACATGCATGTATTTACATGAGCATATGAACAAATACACACACACATAATTATCAACTCCTGGTTTTTAATGTTTTATTTTTCCTGGAAATTATTATATTTTCAGGTATGTGAATCCTGTTGGAAAACTTTCCAAGTCTTTAATCTCTGTAGCTCCTCCAAGCAAGAAAGTCTACTTGCTAGGGTAATATGGTCCTATTTTAAGGACATAATTATCTCTATTTCTATCTCATGTGGTAGATATAAAGGCTATTTTAAAATGCACTTCATCTTTTTAATTAACCCAGCGGAAACTTTGATCATCTGCATCACATGCTACATTTAACTTTTTAGAAAATAAAGACCAATGTGAAATTATGAAACTCTAAAGCCATTGTGTAGCTTTCACTGCACATGAAAACTAGACTCATTTTACATTTCTACCTCTAAATATTGACTTAGAATTGCTTTATTGTGGTTCTTCAAAAATGTAAAATGGATTGAATATAATACTATCAAGGGGTGAATGTAGAAGCTTTGAGTTTTCTGTTTTCTTTTGTTTTTGTTTTTGATTCTTTAAAAATTCTATATTCACAACACTCATTTGCTTCTCAAATAGCAAAGCTGTGCTTATTATGTAGTGGTAATTACTTGATATTTAAAAAAAATTACTTAATTATAATTATAATGATATTGTTCTCTTTGATTAGCTACATTAAGTGTACATAAGGTTGCAATATCACATTGATTATATGAATATTTGCACCTTTCTATTCACTCATCATTTTCATTCTTTACCCTCCTTCCCCTTCCAGTTAGATTCTTTATCTTACTAAATAATTTCTTCTCCTTTAATGCCTTTTACTTAAAACCAGGTAACACTTATAAGAGTAATCATGAAGTAATTACCTGAGAACATGTCAATGACGAAGGTCTTAGTACCTTCCAAAATCTGTAAAAGGGAAATACAAATAAAAACCTTTAGGAAGATGAATGGTAGACTATTTTATTTACAAGAAGTAATTCCCATATGGAATAACTTCAAGTTTGTTTCAATAAGTGTTTTTGTGAAAAGTAGATGTGAAAAATCAACACAAAACTACTAGAACAAGTTGCACTGAAGTGAGAAATAGAGCAATGCAGAGACAAGAGTGAGGATGGTGACTTTATCTCTACTTTCTTTATCCCTGATGTCTTTGCTTGCATGATGCTCTCCTCACATTTTTATTACTGAAGGATTCATTATTATTATGTGAAGAATGCATTGTGAATAGCAGAGGGAAAAGAACTCAGCACTATAGGTCTGTATACATATAAAGTCTGAATGGAGTTGTGGTCTGTTTACTATTCTAGATGTCAGTAGAACTTTGGACAATGGAGCCTAAAAACGAGGCAGATTAAGGTAACATCCAAGTTTATTCAGAGCTTCAGACAATTTATACCCTGTGAGTAAGGAAGGTCACCTGAGTATATAAACACATGGCAAAAACATGTTTTTTCATAGAGACATAAAAAGAAATAACAATAGTAGCTTGTACTGAATAATATGTTGTAAGCTAATGTTACTTTCTACCTACTTTACCTGCAACGGGCACATAAACACAAGCCAAGAATAATTCCAAAGATTAAAAGACTCTTGTCTCTTTTATTGTGAGTTTTTACTAAGGTCTCAGAAATCTGCCCACAGAGGTTATTTTGTTTGTTTGTTTGTTTGTTTGTTTGTTTTTGGGGTTTTTGTTTGTTTGTTTTTTGTTTGTTTGTTTTTGATTTTCATGGACTGTAACCCAAAATGCCTCCCTTTTATTATTTAATAACAGGATATCCACAGAAGTTTAGATTTGAGATGCAAGAAAAATATAGTAAGAGAACAGCTAAAGCATAGTATATAATACTGTGCCACCAAGAACAGAGATCCAAACTAGGTCCAGTACTATTAGTTACTTTGTTTTATTTATTCAGAAAAAAAACTAGAGAATAAATTTAAGAGACCCACATGATTTGTAGTTCTAGTATGTTACAGAATGTAAGCCATTTTTCAAATTAAATAGGAATGTAAATGTTAGTGTGGAATATCAAACACAGATGAATGAAGGAGGAAATTACAGTCCCATGCTCCACTCAGAAACTAAAGATTAGCAAAATAACTTCTCCCTTTGTGTGCATAGCCTTACCTGTGCCTTAAGAGTGCAGACTTGACTTCTGATGATAGGGTTGATACTTCTTTTCTGCAAATTAGCTGGTTTGCTACATTTCTGGTTACTTCCACTGTTTCTTTGCCCTCCTCAGTCATCCTTGATCACCCAGGATGGAAGGGGCCCTAGAGGAATCCATGGTGTTTCAGTGAATCCATCAGAAATGACAGAGATGCAAATCCTCTCCCAATTTTCTTTGGCAGAAGTAAAAATAGGGCTTATTTCCTCCTGTAATAAAACTAAGGTGGTTAGAGTGTGCATGGGCATGATTCTATTGATAGAAATAAGCAGAATCTGAAACATTATTTAAGTGATTTTGAATTAGGAATAATAGATGAAACAAAACAACCAGTCCCAACTATTGGGCTGAGGAAAGGGAAGTATTAATACAAGGATGGGTTTCAGGTTCATAAATCCCTCCTAATCCCTCAGATGAGCCATCTATAAAATAAGTACCTGCCTAAGGAATGGGAGGAGGTTAAACAATTTTTGTAATCACACATTCAGTTTTTATGAGAAAACTCTATAGTTTCTGCAACTGGAAAATTAATTTCTATCCTTTCACAGTAATCTGTGAATGAAATTTGAAAATCCATACAGGTATTTCATGCTCTTAAACCCTGTTAGTAAATAGGTAGATAATGCAAATATTAAACCCATGCAACTGTTGACTTTGCATTCTCTTTTGATTTACTAATTGTTCAAGAAGGGTAAGGTAAGTGGGTCGTATTTTCTGTCTCTTGTGGCGTAAATAAATCCATTTCAATGGTTTATTCTCTTGTACTATGATGCCTGTGGGTGACAGTTTAGTGGGGATAGTAAGTAAGTTTAAAAGCAGTGAAGACCCACCAAAACTCTCAAATGTCTCCTTTTGTCTGGATTCAAAAAGCTATAGTTTTCTTGTCTCTTGAGATAGTATGTGAAGACTGACCATGGTTATCTCCCTTTCTAGAGTTTAAAGAGATTGGTCAGTACATACTTGGATACATAGTTTAATTTCTAAAATTGCACTGGAAATACCATGTGAAGCTCATGCGGCTGGGGAATAATTGATAAACAAATTCCTTTTCCCTGTCATATTCTAGCTTGCCTAGGTTGTAACGTTAGCTTCTGCATGGACTCCCCAAGTCAGCATGAAAAGGAAGAGAGAATTTAAGATCAGATTTATTAATGTGTACTTCACTCCAGCATCAGGGTTGTTTGAAGGCAATGGAGGATTCGTACTTAAAGAAGACTCCAGTGACCAAGCTCAGGGAGTTGTCATCAGCATAAATAGCTGTTTTGACTTTCTATTTTGCTTGAATGGGAAACTGTTTTTTATCTCTTACCAATTTAAGGTTTGAACTTTCATTTTTTTATTCATTCATAGAATTAGCTATCTCTTCATCATGATTAATATCCTCTTTACCTTCCTTATGTATTTTTATTTATTAGTATCTCACATATTACATCCAGACTGCAGCTTCCCCACCTCCTCTCCTCCCAGGACCCCTACAGCTCTCCTCTTCCCTACATTCACTCCTCCTCCATATTTCTTCAGAAAAGAACAGCACTCCCAAGGATAACAAGAAAACACAGCATAACTAATTACATTATGATTAGGCACAAACTCTTTTATCATGGCTGGACTAGATAATCCAATAGGAAGAAATGGTTCCCAAAATCAGACAAAAGACTCAGGGACTTGAAGTCATCTTTGAGTTTACAAAGTAGGAAACCTCACAGAAGAATGTGAATGACAATAATAGGGCAGACACCAGCAAAGGCATTGCCTATAAAGACCTGACATTCCTTTATTTTCTTTGAAAGAAACAAGAAGCACACATATCAAAATCACAACTACTAGATTGCTTGCAAGTTGTTTGTGATTATAAACTATGGCTTTCAGAAAAACACAACAAAACAACTTTGGATGAATTATGGTACAGAGCCCAAAACAATATTGAACAGGCATATGAACAAAGGGAAGAGCCGCCTGTTCAATTTTGGGTTACAAAGTTATTAACTCGAACTGTTCATTGTGTTCCTGATGGACTCCTAACAGTAGGCCTCTCAGGGAATATTTGCGTGATGTCTGGATTACCCAGTGTTGAACTGGCTGTGATAGGATCCATGGAGATATACATGGTAGAAATGGTAATTAAAAAAAGATGACTCCCGAATAAATTTTAGACATTTGAATACTTAGTCCCTAGTTGTTGGCAATTTGGTAATGATTTGGAGGTGGGACTTTGTTTAAAGAAGAATATCAATGGTGAAAGATTGAGATTTCAAAAGCCTCCCACTGTCCCTAGCATCTCTCTAGTTTATGAATTATGATATGAGCCTTTGGATGCTGCTCCAGCAACATGCATGTTTGTCTGTTGATGTGTTCCCCATCATGCATGATGGTAATGGATGCCTATCCAGCTACAACTGTAAGTCCTAAATAAATTCTTTCTATGAGTGGGTTTGGTCATGGTGTTTTGTCACACAAATAAAAAGTAACGAAAATAGGAGATATACATGAATCCAGCAATAGTTGTAGTGTTCTTGGCTATGATTTAATGCTTGCAAATCAAAATTACATATACAAGATGTTTTCAAATAGAAATACATGTTGAGCAACTGAATTTTTCTATTTAATGATATCAATCAAAAATAATAATCTGACAATGGGACACTACTATATTTCTTCTGAAAGCAGTGTTTGATATTTGCTAATGCAGTGTCTACAGAAAGTTTATATGTAATTGTTGTCATGAATAACGTAAAATATGTAGCATAGTGGCCCAAGCCTACAATGCAAGCACTGGGGATTCTGAGGCAAGATTGAAAGTTTAAGTCTGAGGATTGACTAAAAAGTGACCCATTCTCAAAAATTAAAACACTATAATCAAAATTACAAACCTGTTGTATAATTGGATATGCCACTTTACTCAAAGTCTTATAATTGCAGATTAACTTCAATAAGTGAATTTGTTCATCACCAGCCCAGGGAGCTAAGGTTTCAAGATTGAGGTGACAGCAAGTTTGACTTTTTTCTTGGCATTGATTCTGAGTTTGCAAGCCCATCCTTACTCTGTCTCTCCCCATACAGAGCACTTGCTGTTTGTATATGTGTCGAAGCTTCCTGATATTCCAAGAATGAATGCGACCATTTTTAAAATGCCAAAGAATGGTATGGTGGTTTGAAGGAGAATGTTTGGCTACCACTCATATATTCGAACTCATGATTCCAGTTGGCAACAATCATAAATTTAGGAGGAGTCGACTTCCTGGAGGAAGTGTGTATCTGGGGTGAGCTTAAGGCCTTGCCCTATTCTTAGCTTGCTTTCTGTTTTATGTTTGCTGATGTCAAATTTATTCTTTCTAGAGTATTTGAAAAAAAATAGTTTATTTTTTTGCTTGCTTGAAATCTCAATTTATTTCAGATTAATTCTCTAACTACATTTCCTGGAGGGGTTTGTTCAGAGATAATAAACGTGTAGGAGGGACAGATCCTTTTTTTACCTTTTTTATTTAAATTTGAAACAAGATTGTTTTACATGTCAATCCCAAAAGCCAGGTATTTATTACAAAAGAACTTTTGGTCCCTCTGATTTCACTCAATATGTTGGAGGTTCTACTTTGACAAGCTCAAAAACATCGCCAGGATATACTTTTGTACCTTATGGGAGAGGAAGCTATATTTATAATTTTAATTTTCAGTTGGTTGATATCAATTTAAGCCATTCTCTGGTGAGCATTTAACATATGTTAATTAGGCATTTTGTGATTGTTAAAGTAATACTCTTTAGAATATATTAGATTTAGATAATAAGTTTTCATAGTTTAATATAACCACACTTTTCCATTCACCTTGATTAAATAAGATGGTAATTTATTTTACACTATTTAAAATTTCTAATCAAGAAAATAGTGTATGAATTTAATGCAATAAAGATATTTGTTATGGAGCAATCTTTCCAAATTTATTTCTAAGCTTTTTGAAAATACATTGTCAAAAAATAAGCTACAAGAACTCATCAATAGTGCATCTTACCAGATTTAAATTGTCCTGTCTATCCATCCATCTACCTAATATTTTTCCTAATGCAGATTCTTACACATAAGAAATATTAAAATTTATAGCCAGTAAATACTAAGTGCTAAGATATGCTGCTAGCTTTTCAAGTTTACACTCAGAGCCACTGTTTTTTTTTTCTTTCTTTTTTTTATTTTATTATTTTATTTTATATAACAAAGTCCAATTAAATGAAAACAAACATTTATACACAATATTTGGGAATTTGGGCATCATTCTTTCCAAACTACTTCCTGCTGGTAAGGGGTACTATCATGGGGGATTCGAAGAAGATTCAGAAATCCTGGCTGTAGTCTGTAGGGCTGCTTTGTCCAGCTGTTTTGAATGTAAGATCACCTTGTACTCTGTTTCAGGTGGTCTGGCATGATCAAACCACATTAGTCTGGAAGGAATCCACATCTTTTCATTTTCTGTGGAAACGAAAATAGAAATCTTTTTCCCTAGTAACTTGTCCTTCAACTTAAATTTTGGAGTCAAAGCATTTTTTTTAATTTAATTTATTATTTTACATGTCGATCCCAGTTCCCTCTCCTTCCCTCCCTCCATCCCTCCCTCCCTCCATCCCTCCCTCCTTCCCTTCCTTTTTACCCTCTCTGCTCTCTCACATGCAGTCTAACCACCCTCCCATCCCATCCCCCCACCCCAATTCCATATGTAGGGCAATGCCATCCAGTTGGGGTCATTTAGATCTGACAGGTCACGTGTTGTAGGGACTAGGGCTTCTCTCCTGTCTAGATTAAGGCAGTTATCCATCCATGGGGGATAAGTTCGCAAAGTCATTTTGTGCACTAGGGATACATCCTGGCTCCACTGTCTGAGGTCTCTTAGACTGCTCAGTCCTTCTGGCTGAGACCCATAATCAGGGGGGCCTGAGTCAGTCCCATGCTGGCTTCCCAGCTATCAGTCTAGAGCAAAGGATCACCAGCCTATAATTAACATCACCAGACGAACTAGGATACAAGGTGTATTCTAAGAGATTCATATAAAGGCCCTCACAGAACTGGGAAGGGACAAGTCCCCCAGAGCTCAGGGCAGTGGGGGGAGGCAGCGAATGAAGAGAGAAGTATGAGAAAATGAGGGGGAGGAAGGAAAACATGTGCAACCAGGAAGATTGAGCCTGGTTAGGAATAGAAGATAGGAAAGAGAGAGTGAGAGACAGAGACAGAGAGAGAGAACATAAAAGAGGGAGCCAATATTGGTTTGAAGATAAAATTGAACACAAAGAAAAGTCTAGAGAACTACAAGACTGCTCCCAACTAACAATTTGAGCTTCCGTGGAAAGGCTATCATAAATGCCCTTCCCGGAGAGTGAAATCAACAACTAACTTATCCATGGAACCCTCAACTAATGCCTGTTGAAAACAGGATCAAACACCCATACATAAACACTGGGTCAAACTAGAACCCAGATGCAGATGGAGAGGACAAGACCATCTGGCAGAAACACATACAGACAGCTTACCTGAACAAGAAGGAGCTAATGGCCACTAGGTTTTTATTTCTTTATATTCATCATATTTATATGACAATTTAACTTTTTAAGTTAATCTAGTCAAAACAGTATCATATGTATTAACAACCATTTAAATAATAACTATACATATAATTTATTAGCTATCCATAATCAGTGAAAATCATTGAATGAACCACTTAATGGCTACAAGAAGCTAATATTTGTCTCAAACTACAAGATTGATGTGTCACATAATGATTTTTAGTGAGGTTCAATACTACAAGAATTTATTTTGTGAATAATCATGACTTCTCTGGTGTTCTTAGGGTTACAAGAATGCAGAGATAGTTCACCAGTTTTTTATTTGGTTCTTATTTCCCACTTGGCCAAGCATGATTGATTCAGTAGTTCACTGTGTTCTCCTTTTCTGACTCATGACTCCATAAGCAGCATATAAATGGATTGCTGGGCCAACATTTTTCTTTGTGATGTGACCACTTGCAACAGAAATTCGAGTGTTGTCATCTACATAACACTGTTTAGATTACTACCAAACACAGCTTCCCTTATTGAAATTCCTGAATCACTACCTATTCTGTATTGTTAACAAGGGGTATCTTCTAGGGACATGGGAATGCATATTTGTGTTGTGACTAAATTGCTGTTTCCTATTCAGTATTGACAGTTATTTGAGATTTTCTGTCTTTCACATATACTTATGAAAAATAATTGTACTAAGCAGGTTGAGTATGTATCTGTGCACATTTCTCTTTTTAAAGATAAATAGACAATGCATTATAGATAGATATATAGATAGATGATAAATACATTGCAGATTATATATGAAATAATAAAAATTAAATAATTACAAGTCAAGAGTTTGAAACAGGGAAAAACACAGGATAAGGTGAATTGTGAATTGTGCAGAGCATAAATGGGTTTACAAGTGACGTGAGTACAACACTCATGCATAAAAGCTCTAAAAATTCAAATTCACATAAAACTGTTTTTGCCTCAGATTTTCACCAATTAAGTGTCTTTGTTATTTGTGGACAAGTACCACCTGTCACTCTGACATATTTTGTATAAGAATGCCTTTCTAGTAGATATATTCTTCCTTCTTACTCTATTCCATCATCCTTTTAAAAGTCCATATTGTTCTGCACTTCTGTCTACTCTCATCAGCCATTCAAGACTTCCTAAGGGAAATATGTATCATATATAAAAATTAATATAATATATTCAGATTATAATTATGAAAATATTTCTGTATCTGATAGTTACATATAAAGCATTAACTTAAATTACTATATTCATCTTAGTTTTATAATTCTTTACCTAATTCTCCTTGTCAGTAATAGTTGTTCATTAATTAGCAAATTACATAATACATATGTCAATATGATTTATATTTGTGCTAAATTTGGTACTAGTTTTTGAATACCAATATACCTCTTCATAGTGAATTAAATATATAGAATATTTATTCAAATACAATTTTAATTATAATGACCTAAGCGATTAATACTCTTAAGTTTACTATGGTTTATGTTCTTAGACAGTTGATATACATTTGCATGTTTTTAAAATAATTTCCCCAAGGTCTTGCTTTACATATTTATTTATTTCTCTCAAAAATTCATTTCAAGAGAAATGGTAAAATAGAACACATATTTCATTTCAGGATGAATATAGAAAGTGACATTGGTTCCTCCCTACACCCAGTCAGTGATTCAGATATCCATGAATCCAATTATTTAAACTGCCCTTAGGAAAAGGAAGCCTTTGAATAACTTAGAGTGATTCCTTTGCGTAAGAAAACACTCTTTTACTCCTCTAAATACTTAAATCACTCTATGCCTTTACCCTTTAAATCCTTCTAAATTTAAATTATCTCAGGTTCCAAGACTCTTTGATTTTTATGAATTCAGAGATAAGATGTGTCAGTGCCCAGTAGAACAAAAATTTGGGCATTAAATTAGAAGGTTAAATTTTTTTTCTTAGAGAACTGAGAAGTACAGTGTTTTAACCTATAAAGTCTTTGTGAAGTCAAACAGCCAAGAGATATTTAAAGATTCAATACAGAAGTGATCAGGGCATATATTTTACCTTTACTATGTTTGACTTCTCTTCATTTAAATGTGATGTTTTTTTCAACATAAAAGTGTTTATACATAAAGTTACAATGGACATTAATGTTTTATTTTAATTGAGATTGTTCTACTGGTTGTCAGTGACATGACTTTGTGAAACTCAATTAATTACTAGCATTATAGGTTTTTAACTACAGAATTCCAATGTAAAGTTAGATATCATTAGGTTTGGTTGTAAATATCTTTCTTAATTTACAAATATTCTAAATATGAATGATATTGAATATTAGATAATTTACCTGAGCTGTTGGTGACAGCACTGAAATCACATGTCTATATTGTCCTCCCTCGTAACTGTTTCACACCATGCTTATACTTCTATTTTTATTTTCATTATATAATTAATGTAGATGTCAGGAAAAGGTTTGAATAGATTATCTGAACCCAAGTTATATGTGATTATTGTTTTAAGTTTTCTCATCTGAATTCTTAGTTTTATATGGAAGACTACTCATTTTCAGGAGAGGCCCCTGGTGAATGTTAGTTAGAGTGGACATTCCAAAATGTAATGGCCATGAATTGATGACGAGGATGGAAACCATACAGGGATTGAGTTCCTGAAGAGCCCTTGAAGCCACTGGTGAAGTTGCAGCATCATGAGGATGAAAACCATAACGTGGATGTCAGAATCATGGGCTAACTAACTTCAAGGACTGATGGGGGATGTTCATCTATATGCTGTGAATATGTGTTTCTGTTACTGCTTGAGGAAAAATGCTAATTGTCCAGGAGCCAGGCAGGAAGTATAGGTGTGGCTATGAGACTACGAGAAGCCATTGAAGAGAAAGACAGAAAGAAGCTGCCAGGGAAATGCCATGTAGCTACTGGGAAGATAGGAATCTGGGCGTCCTCAGGTAAGGCAAGACAACATGAACACAGAGTAATAGAAATGTGTTAATAAATTAGAAATTACTAGCCAATAAGAAGCCCAAGACATCTGCCAAACAGTGTATAATTAGAATAAGCCTCTGTGTATTTATTTTTGTTTCTAAATGAGTGTGGGACCAGAAACTCCATCTACAAAGGACAGCTTCTGGCAAGGAATAGAGGAGGCTATGAAAGCATATGTGTGGCCCGAAAATGCAATAGCCAAAGAACAGGAGCTGTCAAAATCCTCTGGATCCCAGAAGACTCTGAATTTACCCCAGATGATGGACCTTGAGCAATAGGATTTTATGTTAATGTTATTTGACCTTGAGTTCTTCAGAATGACTTGAATAGCCAATAATAATGGCTTACTCAGGAGACAAACCATGTCAGGACTTCTTTGCCTTTTGTTATTCCAGGTATAGAAAGTTTAAGTTTAAATTATTCAACATTATAATCTTGCTTCTGGCAGGAAATGAACCATGCAGAATGAATTTTGCTAAAGACAGATGGTTTGAAATTATTGTAGAGGAATCTCTCTCTCTCTCTTTCTCTCTTTTGCTCTGTCTGTCTCTCTCTGTCTCTCTCTCTCCACACAAACACACACACACACACACATACACACACAAACACAAACACATCCTCAAGAAGTAAATGATTCTCTGTTTTTAACTCTATTCTTCCCTACTCTTCTACATTGAGCTAATGAATTCTAAGTATTATATTAGAACCACACTGACCATTGGAAAGAACTCCTCTTGTATATACATTGGTACAAAGGTAAAGAAATCTCAGCATTAATTCTGAGTACCATAAGCATGCTTATGTTGTTAATCTCAAGACTTTGTATAATTTTCCACAAATAAATTTCACTTTATTTCCAATGAAACAGTTCTGTCATTCATGGCTGAATGCATCCGTAACAACACTTCTTTGAAGTACTAATTAATATATATATATATATATATATATGTATATGTATATGTATATCAACTACATATGTCTCAAACCCATAAATCTTTTATCTTCATATGGTCCATTTTCCCCTCTTGACAAATATGACTTGAAGATGATACTGAATCTATAACTACTGTTAGATACACTATACTTCTAGATGCAGATAATTTCCTCACTCCATATTTCGTCTATTCAGTAAGTTCTTCTGAGTGTATTACTACTGAGTTACATTTTCCACCCACACCATTGCTGTTTTATATCAGGATCTTAATATCAATTTCACACAACATTGCATTTGACTATTGCTTCCAGGTAAATCAGCATATGATACATTTTAATAATTTTTAAATAATTTATTCCTAAAAGTATATCCCTGTCATTAAAAAAAATGATTGTGACTATACTGTATATCCTTCTATCAAGTTAAAATGTCCAATGTTATTTTGTTTGTAAGGATTCCCATTGCTTTTAGTTAACTGTATCTTGTTTTCTCCTACATCATGATCCTTTTCTTTATTCTTCAATGACTAATAGGTATGATAACTATTTTATAGTAATTTGGTGCACATTTCTCCCCTTGTATACATGGTTTTGTTTCTTGTTATATGTGGGCTTTGTAATATTTGATATTGTCTTTCCTGGCATACTTGTATTTGTCTTTCTTCTTTAGTGCTTTGTGTGTGTGTGTGTGTGTGTGTGTGTGTGTGTGTGTGTGTGTACTCATATGTATCTGCCTGTGGTTATAGACACAGTACACATGTATGAGTGCACATGCACATGTGTGGTAAGTTACATTTGCATGCATGTGTATGTGTAGATATAGAGATCAGGGGACAGTCTTGGATATTCTTCAAGCACCATTGAAGTTTTTTTACACACTGTCTCTCTCTTATCTTTTTTTTTTTTTTTTTTTTTTTTCATTTTTGAAGCAAAGGTTTTCCCAGGCTTCAAAATTTCTAAGTAGTGTAAACTGATGGTCCAAAAATCCCAACAATCTAATGGCCTATGCCTGCTGGGATTTTAAATTCCTTAAACTACATTCAGTTCTCATTATTTTAATTTCTGGAATTGAACACTGATTCTTATGCATGTGTGACAAGCTCTTTACCTTAGCCCTGCTTGCTTCTTCCTTGTTTCAGGTGGATCTCAAAACAGATAAACAGAATAATGACATTATATGTGTTAATGGATTTAATGCAAGGGAAAAGCTTGTTATTGATGGTTAGTTACACAAACTGAGATCCATAAGAAGTTTGTCCGAAGTGACAGGTTAAATCTCATGGCACTGATAAAACTATGTCAACGGCAGAATTTCTTTTTCTTTTGCAAAGTATAAGCTCTGTTCTAACCTCCATTGAACTTATGTAAACCGGCCTATCCAGACTATCTAGGATAATTTCTATTCTTAAAATTAATATACTTATGCATCAATCAACACAATGACTTCCTATCTAAACTTAGATTACTGTTCGATTAAATAAATGTTTACAGATGTTGATTCAACTTGACCTTATATTTTGTTTTTTTTTCCCAATTATATTTTGTTTTTTCACTGACTATAAATCTAACTCTTGATATATTTCTGAGATTAACTTTCAAAAGTACATTCTTGTTGGTAAGAACTAAACACTTGATGAAAAATTACTTAATAACAAAGCCTTCCTTCTCCTAATTTATATGTTATCAATATGATTCTCACACTTAAAAAATACTGCTGTATTTTATAAAATAAAAACGGATATCCTGAACATGACTATAATTTAGTGTGATGCAAGAACCTAGAATAGTTGTGGGTGGAGGGACCATGTTTCCTAGGCAAATTAACTATGAGGAAGATGGAGTATATATCATTGATCGACACTTGGTTTCAAGTTAAAAGGTTGATAAACAATAGTTCTTTTTTATTTTATGTAGCTGATTGATAACAAAATTCATCCTGACCTAGTCACTCTGCTTGCATATACTGATCTAAGTCAATAATGGCTTTCTTTTACAAAGGATGTGACACATGACATCATCATGCTTTTTACTCTCAGAATATAACACAGAGAAAATTGTTTTTAAAAGTCATTTTTTTATATGATCCAACAGTGTCATTCAGGAAAGATACCATCTGATAAAGTATTATACCCCATAGCAAGTGAAAAACATTAGGGGAATACATGAGATGGCAATTTAAAATATTCAGAAAAAAGACTTGTAACATTTACTTTAAGATTGGCATTGGTTGGTGAATGAGAATTACTGCTTCATAGAGAGATTTCTGATGGTACAAAAAGACATACATGTGAGAAATGATTTCTAAATTATTGTAGAATTTGAAGACTTGAATATGGAACAATTTTATGAATGAGCAGTGCTATAAGATTCAAGATGGATCTTCAAAGGTTCATACTACCTAAACTGTTAAAAATCACTGTACTTGCAGACTTTTGTGTAAGAGGATAACTAAAAGGTTCTTTAGTATGACCTGACAAAGATAAGTCTTCTTAGGAAAAAGGAGGTAAAGGGAGGAAAGTCCTCCTGTGGTAAAGAGGCAGAAGAGGATGCTGGTACTGTGCTGCTTGCAACACGTTGAAGTTAGCTGTAAGCATCAGGGGGATATTGCCTGCTCTGGACTATGAGCAAGTACTTCTCAGAATTCAGAGATTGGAGGAAGGCATGGTGTGCTATGACAGAAGAGAGATAACCAAACAGTCTTGGTCACGGAGACAAAGGCATAAATGAAGTGGGAGCTTGATGATGAGATTTTTCTAAGGATCCTACTGTGAGTAGACTGAGAGGGAGCCATCCCTTACATGCCTCAGAAAACAACTACACAGGAACCAAGATCCTGGACTTATCACAATGCCACAAGCAGAAGTATTCTAAAACAACTGTAGGACTATCTACGTGTATTGGAAGGTGAAATTTACCCAGAAAGTGATCCAGTTAGAACCATATAAACTTGTATTTTTCCGCATCTGATGACCTGTCTGGTAATTGCAATAATAATCATGCCAGTGAAGGGCCTCTCCATGTATATTTAATAATTGACATATTACAAATGAAAAAAAGAAAGGAAGGAAGGAAGGAATGAAGAAAGTACATTAGAAACTCTAAGGAGGCTACTGAGGTAGGTCAGTAGGTCAATAGTCTTATTCATGAACCTGGAAACCAGAGTTCATTCTCAGAACCCACATGAAGACAGCAAGAAAGGACAAGCTGAACAAAGTAGTCCTGTGTCCTCCACATGCACATGCATATGCATGCCATGCTAGGCATGCCTCTGCTCCAAACATATCACACAAACACACAACACACACACACGCACACATTCACGGGCACACATGTACACAAACACACACTAGGGAGGAGCAAAAGAGGCATGCACAAATACATGTGTATACACACAATAAAAATACAAACAATGATTAAAAAAATAAAGGTTTCAGAGAAGACTGCAAATTACAAGGCAAAGATATCATATAAACCCTTCAGTAATATTAAAAGCCAGAAGGAAATGGAATGATGTATTTCCTTCCCTGAAAGTAATAACTGACATCCAAGATTGTAAAGTCATCTTCTAAAATATTGAAAAAATAAAAAGTTCCCAAACCAGCATAAACCGGTTCATATGTCGAAAATGCAGAAAATACATAAATGAACATTTTTTTTTAAACCTAACATCTTTTAAGTCATTTTCAGAAAATTGGCCAAAGTCTGATAATGTCCAGCAGTGAGGAAGAGGATTTGTAAAATCCAAGCCATGATTCAGGACAATAGAAAATAGAGAAGAGCAAGACTGTATCAATAGTAACCTTAAATGTAAATGCCCTCAAGTCCTCATTTAAAAGTTTCAGACTTGATTATTAAAGAAAAACTAGCTAACCATGTTTTTCCCAGAATAACTACACTGACAAAAACTACAAACTAGAAGAGGAGAAATCAGGGTGCCAAATAAATGGAAGCTCAAAACAATGTGGCTTAACAATTCTGAATTGTGATAATGCATCTTTCAGACAAAATTAAAAAAGAGGGCTCAAAGAAGATCCCTACATGTTAATAAAAGGAATAATTCATCAATGAAGTATAATATGCACTATATATACATATAAGTATATATATATATATTCACTAAATACGCAGACTATAATTTCATGAAACAAACACTAAAGTAAATAAATTTGGTAGGTAGGTTCTAAAACAATAATGGCAGGTGATTGCTTTGGCTTACTCACATAATTACTTTGTCGTCCAAATCAAATATGTAAAAAATTCACACGTAAATTATACTTTATACTAACTGAACTTAACAGATAAAAACAGAATATTGTATAAGTAGGATATGCATCATCCTCAGAATATCATAGAAATTTATATAAGATAAATCACACTGTAGTTTTAAATGAAAATCTCAATATGTAAATGGTAACCAATATGTTTTGTATGCTTTACATTTTAGTAAAACTCAAAAGTAGAAATGGTATTAGTAATTGAATATTAAAAATAATTTGAGAAACATTGGAAAGGCTATGATAAATGCCATTCCCTGATAATGAGTTTGATAGAGCCCTCATCTAGTAGCTGATGGAAACAGAAGCAGACACCCACAACTAAACAATGAGCTGAACTAGAATCCAGATGCAAGGAGGGAGGACAAGACCAGGCTTCAGAAACACACAGATGAGGCTAACCTGAACAAGGAGGAGCTAATGGGCCGCCAGACTGATAGCTGGGAATCCAGCATTGAACCCACTCAGATCCCCTGAACATGGGTCTCAGTTAGAAGGCCTGAGCAGTATAAGGGACCTCAGACAGTGGAACCAAAATGTATCCCTGGTACACAAAAAGACTTTGGGAGCACCTTCCCCATGGAGGGATACTCCTTTAACCTAGAGGCAGGAGGGAGGGCCTAGACCCTACTCTAAATGCCTTGACAGATTTAGATGATCCCTCCTGGAAGGCATCACTCTATATGTGTAGTGGAGGGGGGATGGGAGGGAAGGTGATCAGGTGGGGGAGGGATGAGAAAGTGAGAGAGAGGGAAGGAGGGAGAGGGAACTGTGATTGATATGTAAGATAAAAAAAAAGAAATACAAATCTGTGCATAGCTCAGCAGTTAAGATCATTAATTATTCTTGCTAAACACCTTGATTTAGCTCCTAAATCCTACATCAAACAGTTCAAAATACCCATAAAGCCACATCAAGGGGGTCCAAGACTCTCTTCTGACCTTCATGGTTGCCTGTATATGTGAGGTGCACATGAACACATACAACATATATGTATCAAATGAAATGACAAATATTTAAAAATATACTGCTGAATTTTCTGTGGATTACTAAAGAAATCACTTAATTAAAGTTATTATGGAATCAAATTTATATGAAAACAAACCTTACTAGAACATTTAGAATATTGGGAGGAGGTTATAACAGGAAAAACATTTAGAAGGGATGTTATTATGTATTTCCTTCTATTCAAAATATTTTTCCACATAATATAACCTGGTAAATATTTTTCCTCCTTCTATGACTTCCAGCTTCTACCCACCAATCCTCAGTCCAGGTGCACCCCCTTTCTGTCTCATTAGAAAACAAGCACATTTTTTTTCGTTTTTTTTTAAATTTATTTTATATAACAAAGTCCATTTAAATGAAAACAAACATTTATAGACAATATTTGGGAATTTGGGCGTTGTTTTTTCCAAACTACTTCCTGCTGGTAAGGGGCGCTGTATTAGGGGATTCGAAGAAGATTCAGAAATCCTGGCTGTAGTCTGTAAGGCTGCTTTGTCCAGCTGTTTTGAATGTAGGATCACCTTGTACTCTGTTTCAGGCAGTCTAGCTTGATCAAACCACATTAGTCTGGAAGGAATCACATAGTTTCATTTTCTGTGGAAATGAAAATAGAAATCCTTTTCCCCAGTAACTTGTCCTTGAACTTAAATTTTGGAGTCAAAGCATTTTTTTAATTTAATTTATTATTTTACATGTCCATCCCAGTTTGCTCTCCCTCCCTCTAACCCTCCCTTTTACCCTCTCTCCCCTCTCACATGCACTCTAACCACCCTCCCATCCCATCCCCCCATCCCAATTCCATATGTAGGGCAATGCCATCCAGTTGGGGTCATGTAGATCTGACAGGTCATGTGAAGTAGGGACTAGGGCTTCTCTCCTGTCTCTAGATTAAGGCAGTTATCCCTCCATGGGGGATGTGTTCGCAAAGTCCTTTTGTGCATTAGGGTTACATCCTGGCTCCACTGTCTGAGGTCTCTTAGACTGCTCAGTCCTTCTGGCTGAGACCCATATTCAGGGGGGCCTGAGTCAGTCCCATGCTGGCTTCCCAGCTATCAGTCTAGTGGCCGTTAGCTCCTCCTTGTTCAGGTAAGCTGTCTATATATGTTTCTGCCACCTGGTCTTGTCCTCTCCATCTGTATCTCGGTTTTAGTTTGACTCAGTGTTTTTGTATGGGTGTTTGATCCTGTTTTCAACAGGCATTAGTTGAGGGCTCCATGGATAAGTTAGTTGTTGATCTCACTCTCCGGGAAGGGCATTTATGATAGCCTTTCCACGGAAGCTCAAATTAGTAATTGGCAGCAGTCTTTTAGTTCTCTAGACCTTTCTTTGTATTCAATTTTTCTTCAAACCAATATTGGCTCCCTCTTTTATGTTCTCTCTCTCTCTCTCTCTCTCTCTCTGTCTCTCTGTCTGTCTCTTTCCTGTCTTCTATTCCTAACCAGGCTCAATCTTTCTGGTCTCACAAAGGGTTGAAAACAAAATAAAATATAATAAGACAGAATATAACACATTAGAGTTAAACACACACATTCAAAACAAACAAACAAACAAACAAACAAAAAACTCTAAGAGTAGACACAAGAAACAGAAACAGAGATCCACTTGTTCTCACAGTAAAGAATCCCATAAAAATGATTCAACTGGAAATTATATATATATATATATATATATATATGTATGTATGTATATATATATATATATATATAGAGAGAGAGAGAGAGAGAGAGAGTCTTGTTTCAGACCCTTGCAAGCCCATGCATGCTGCCTCAGTCTCTGTGAATTCGTATATGCTTTGAACATACTGATTTAGAAGGCCTTGTTCTCTAGGTATTCTTCATTCCCTCTGTCTCTTATACTTTGTCTATTCTTCCATGGGGTTCATTGATTTGATGGAGATAATCCAGCTAGGTTTGAGTGTCCCAAGGTCTCTCCCTTTCTGTATAATGTCTAGTTGCAGATCTCTGTACTTGTCTATATCTGCTGCAAGAGAATGTTCTCAGGTGATGTTTAAACAAGACACTGATCTTTCAGTACAGCTCACAAATATGTCAAACATACTAAAATACCAGTAAAGTGCAATTAAGAATTAACTAGAACTACCATTTGCCACAGTCAAAAGGACTTGATCAAAAAAGAGATAATATATATGTGAAAAGTGTTAGCAATGAAGAATATTGGCTGCTGATACAAGTATAGCTTACTGTGGCCTTTGTATAAATCGATATGGAGGTTAACAAAACATTATCTTAGTCATCACTTCTCAACCTATTGCTCACAACCCCTTTGGAGGGTCACATATCAGATATCCTCCATATTAAATATTTAAATTAAGATTTGTAACAGTAGCAAAATTTCAATTATGAAATAGCAAGAAATATTTTTATAGTTGGTTGTTCCACAATAGGAGGAAAAGTATTAAAGTGTCACAACATTAGGAAGTTTGAAAACCAGTGTTCTAAATAGTAGCAGTATAAAAATCAGCCTAAGCTATATATATATATATATATATATATATATATATATATATTCTTTCTACATCAATAATTATCTGAAAAAGAAAATGAAAAAAATAATGGATTCATAATAGTTTGAAAAACTCAATAAATAAAATAACTAATGATACCTGATGCAAGTGATGAGAGATCTATAAAATGAAAGGTTTAAGGCACCGAAGAAAGAAATTCAAGAAGACAGCAGAACACAGAAAGACTTCTCAGTCTCATGAACTGGCAGATTTTATATGTCAAAATGGTTATAGTACCAAAAGCAATCTCGATTGGAAGCTCAATGTCAGTCTTCACACAACTATTATTTTAAAGAGAAAGTCCCAAAACTCAACAGTCAGCACAAAAGACTGCCAAAAATCCCATAGCAATTTTTCCAGAAAAACTAGTCTCTCTCCATAGATTATACTACAGAGCTATAATGACAAAAGTATCATGGTTCTATCATAAACCCATACATAAAGGCAGTGGAATCAAGCATAAGACCCAAAATTAAGTACACGACCTACAGCAACATAATAGTTGACAAAAGAGTCAAAAAATGTACATTGCAAATCACCCCACAAATGCTTCTGAGAAAGTGAATATTCACATGTAAAGATTCAAGTTCTCTGCATGTCTCGCTTGGAACACAAAAGTCAATCCAAAATGGATCAAAGACCGAAACAGAAGATCTGGAAATTGGCAGTAACTAGAAGAAAATCCAAGTAAAACACTTTAGACAAAGCAGGATCTTCAAAAGGACACTAGAAGTTCAGGAAATAAACTTCAAATTGACAACTGGGATTGCAACAAAATTAAACAACTTCTTCAAATCAAAGCAAACAATCACCAGAGTGAAAAGGCAAACCCACGGGAGGAAAAAAGAAATTTGTGAACTGTGCATCAACCAGAGGACTAATGTAGAAAATAAACAAAATTGGGAGAAACATACACACTTGCAATCTTTGCAATGAATGGGATAATTATTGAATAGATTTAAGAAAGTCAAATAGCTAATAAATTTTTGATGAAATGTTCAACATCATTAGCCATCAGGAAAATGCAAATTAAACTGAACTGAAATTCTATCAACCCTCACTTAGAGCTACTGTCTCTACTGTCAACAAGAAAACAAAACAAAACAACAACAACAACAAAAAAAAAACAAGGACAAATGTTGGCAAGGGTATGGGGGAAAGGACACTTATTTGTGGGGAATGGGTATTCAAACTAATGCAGTCTTTTTGAAAATATTACAGAGGTTTCACTAAGAACTAAAACTAAAAACATCATATTATCCAGTGGTGCCAGTTCTAGGTGAACAAGCACTACAGACTGTAAGTACACATTTTTGTTTACGACAGCACTATTGCTTAGATTTAAAACAGATGGGAGCATGGGAAAAGGGTGGCAAAACCACAGAAGTAGAATGTTACTCCTCCCTCCAAAAAAAGAAATTATGAAATTTTCAGGAACATGGGTGCAAGTAGAAACCATTTTTAAATAAATTAAGCTAGATTCAGAAAAACAGATATCCATGTCGTGCCCAACCTTGATATTAGGGCTTTTGCCTTATGCTGTGACTTGTTTGGTCATGTTTGGCTCTTATCACTTAAAGGCTTCATCTTTTCTAAAGAGGATATGGAGGGGGAATGGCTATAGCAGAGAGGAGAAGTTGGGGGAGGGAGTTCTGGAAGGAGTGGAGGGATGGGAAATTCTGGTCAGGACATGTTGCATGAGAGAATAATCTATTTTCAGTAACGATGATGTCACACTGTACCTCATCTGAATCCTGCATGTGTTTTCTAGATGTGTTTGTGGATGTGTGCCCAATATTTGTGTTGTTCTTGAAACAAGAGTGAAAGTCACATGGCAAAGAACAGTTTTTAAATGAAGGAAAGGAAGCAAAATAGGGTTGGGGGTTGGAAGCAGAATACAATAGAGTAGAAAGCAGAGTCTGATCACTGAGGGGAAGGAAGGGCACCATTAAAGGGGGAATCAGAAGATAAAGTCAGGAGAGCAGGCACAAGATTAATAACAGGTGATGTAAAAAAAAAAAAAATGGCACAAAGACCACAATTCCTTTGTGTGCTCATCTTAAGATATACTATAAAAATATATTTTCCTTAGCAACATTGGATAATCATTTATATAATTTTAGCAGAGGCTTGAATTATTCAGCCTGTTTGAAAACCCAACAGGTTCAGAGTAAAGCATTTTGTTTTAAGACATGGTAACTTAACAAGGAAAGTGTTACATTTAAAGAGAGGTGCTGGTTGTTTTTTAAAGGCACAAAGATGATTCTGCATATATGCTGTAGGTAAAATATTTAACAAATAATATCAATTATACTGTGTCATTGTGACATAAAAAGTTGTATTGATACTTTCATTTTTCATGTTTGAACATTTTTGGGGGGAATGTACTAGAATTTAATGATGTATGACATATGATACAGGAAATGAGGCAACGACACGAGTTCTTTACAAGCTGCTAAATCTGAAATATTTGCATCAAATTTCGCAGGTAAATAACACCTGCACATATTGGCCCAAGTTCAGTAGAGCTCTGAGTTGAAACATTGATTGAACCTATTTGTATACAGACCATCACAAAACTCATGAATAAAGTGGAAAGATGGAGGCAACAGAATGAGTAGATGGAAAAATAGAGATGAAGGTAATGTGCAAGAAAAACGGTGGAAGAAGTAGCATAAAAACTTGGGGGCAATATTTAAAAAGCAGGAAGTTATTGGTGATGAAACCTGTCAGCAATGAGTGAGGGAACAGAAGAGGCAGAGAAAGCTCTGTAATATGATATCACAGAACAAAATGACAAAGCATCTTTTAAAATGAATGAAGTGCAAAATTCGAATTACATAAAAGTTAGAGGTAGGAAAGTCAGAGAGAGATTTCAGTGAGTATAGGATTAGTTAAAAAATAAATAAATAAAAATAAAGAACAACAACAAAATCCTCTTACCAAATACTTATTTGAAACTGATAGCTACTGGGAGAGGGAAAATCAGTTTTCTCTAATGGAGTGACACTGAGTGTTATCAACCCATAGGTCAGGGTAAGCCCCATGCTCAGGAGTAACTGACCAACACAGAAGGAACTGATTCTCTGTTTTTAGTGTACTTTGTTTTGTTATTCTTGTTGTTGATATTTTACTTTTATTTATTTTTTTTTTTTGAGTTAAGGAAAGAACATAAAGTTGGGTGAAAAGGGAGGTAGGAAGATCTGGGTGAAGTTTAGGGAGGGATACAATAGAATAATGCATACATATAAAAATGAACACTGAAAAACAGAAACACTGTTAAGTCATAAATCAAATATTCAATAAATTAGACATCACATATAGACTTTAATGAAGTATATTTATGTTCATATACATGCATGAAGATATGCATACATGTGTGTAGATATAATTTTTGGTTCTGCTTTATTAATTTATTAATTGCTCATAATTTTAATTTCTTACTCTTTCCTAGCAAATATAACCACTAGTCCATTCTCATCCTGTACCGTTTAGTTTTCTGTTCCCGGGACAAACAACATGACCAAAAACAACGGAAAGAGAAAAGATGGATTTTAGCTTCCAGCTCATAGTCCTTTTCTGAGTGATGTGGAAGCCAGGGACTTAAGGCAGGACATGAATTCGACTTGCAGCGGGACACTGCTTTCTCGCTTCCTCCCCATCCTCCGCTCAGCCTACTTTTTACTACAACCCAGCACCAACTCCTCAGTGATGGCAATGCTCATAAGGGTCAGGATTTCCCATGTATGTTGTTAACTAAGAAAATGGCTCACAGACTTGCCTACGGGCAAATGTGATGAGGGTATTTTTCCACCTGTGGTTTTTCTCTGCCCAGATGATCCTAGTTGGTGTCAATTTGACACAAATAAAAACATCACCCAAACAAGAATACAAACAAGCAACGCATTCCTCAACAGGGTTATCCCAATTAAATCCATTCATATTGAAATACTATGGATGGCAAAAGTTCAGCGATGGGCACTTTTTATTAGGCTATTTGTGCTACAATATGAACTTAGTCTTTGCTTGTAGGCTGTAACTGAATCATAATAGAAGTTAATATACAACCTCCATTATTTCGATAGGAGCATTCATGTAAGAAAGAAATGGGGACGCTGGGGAAATACGGCTTTAATTGGGAAGAGGGGTTCTTTATTGTTCTCCATCACACATGTCTGGTGCTTTACAATGCACTTTAGCTCAGGATCCAGTTAATCCAATAATCCAATACCATTTTCTGGAGCCTTCAGGAACCTTCACTTACATGTATACAAACACACAAACACACACACACACACACACACACACACACACACACATAAAATAAATAAATAAATAAAATAAATATATTTAAAGAAAACAGAATGAGAATTAAGAAACCTGTGGTTTCATTATTAGAAGGTAAATTTTATAATAAGTAAGGATATATTATCAGAAGAATATTAAGTAAAAACATATATCCACTTATCTTACATCATTACCTTATTTCATCTATCCAGTTAAAATAAAATTTAAAAAAATTGAGAAAAGTAATGACCACAACAAATTTAAGAAAAGAGACAGCTAGTTCAAATTTTTAAAATCCAGATTATCACAGGTTTGTTTGGAATATTGTGACTGGAATGAATATTCAGAATCAATAAACCCAATTCAATATCGTACAATGTTTCCATTTATTTACAAGATTGGAAATGAAGCTATTATCAGCAAGCAATAGGCAGTTAATGCCATCTCACAGATCAATTATTTTAGTTTTGGAAATTGCTGGCTTCTATTTGGTATATGCTTAATTTTGTCTATTCAGGTAAATAAGAGTTACTAGCCAGAGTGTAAATTTGCCACAGCAGATAATTAGTGTAATCTGTTATGTATGAAAGCTAAGCTGGCAGAACTCTGTTTTTAATAATGCCCATGGTGTCAAATCACCAATTTCTTTTTGTGGCTATAAAATGAACAGATGGACAAGGACTCAGTCCTCATTTGTAATTTATTTGTTTTTCCAAAAGCACCTACTGAGATTATTCTTCCTTTATTTAAAATTTCAGAATAGCAATAAAATCTACTGACTGAAATATTTCATTTGAATATGAGATAACCTCTCTTATTTGTCATTATGATCCACACTTAAATCACCGATTTTCTATTGCTTTTTCTTCCTATTTATATATCTGTTTTACATTTTGGTTGTGGTATGTAAATAGTAGAAAATGAGGTTATGCCAAATAATATCTTTGAAAAATAATACATGCATGTTCTTACTCTGATATAATACAAAGCACATCAACTTTGTTAATACCTAGTTTACTGTGTATGCCTAATACTATATACAATAGATATGTATAATAATACAAATATAACTATATGTATTGTTTATTTACAAATTTTTCATTGGAATCATTTCATGATTTATAGGTGTTAAGTGGCTCCTTGTTCCTTAAAAGACAGAAAATACATGATAGGTGTTGTCTCTGCGGAAAAAAAATCTGCCAAGGATTTTACTGGTTAAACAAATTAAACATTATTTTGTAAAGTATGTTAGTGAAGCCCTTACTAAAAGGGAAGCTAGATAAAAAATTACTCTTCTAGAAACTTCTCAGATATGATTAAGCTATTCCTCATGCTTACCATGACTTTGATGTATCTGTTTATAGGTATGAGGTATTTGTATGGAATATATAATAGGAAATGAACCTGCTAATTTTTATACTAACAATTATGGATCATCTAAATTAAGAATGCATTTTTTTCTAAATGTTTCATGTTTGTGAATATTCTGGTATATAATTATATAAATATTAATTTTACTTATTGAGAATTTTGATAAATTATATTACATGTTACTTATTTTTGTAATGTCACATTTACTAATATATTACATTAGATTAAAAAATTAATATAGGTTGGGAAGTGGGAGCACACTCCTTCAATCCCAGCACTCAGGAGGCAGGGACAGGAAGACCTCTGTGAGTTTCAGGCCAAACTGATCTACAAAGTGATTTACAGGACAACTAGGGCTGTTTTACACAGAGAAACCCTCTCTTGTAAAATATATATATATATATATATATATGTAATTTCATTTGGATGATTGTCTCTTGCATCATCAATATATATTATTCTTTTATTTCAAATACAACTGTGGCAAAACAATTTACATTTTATACATATTATTAGTACTTTTCTCTAATATAAAGTATTTATAAATACGACTGTATTTTCAGGATGGGATGCCCTTTTTTGTTGTTGATGGTGATATGCCCTTGTTGCTAAATGTTTTGACTGATATGGAGATGTAATGAGTTGGAATGAAGCAGAATTCAGACAGGAAGAAAGAAATATGATCAAGTGAAAAGGAAAAGGGAACGAGGAAAGAAGGAATGAAGAAATTTAGTGGGGATATAACTGAAAAAGAACAAGTAAACTATAAAATATGAGAGGAAAGAAAGACACAGAACACAGATGTACTAACCCAAACCTGAATCTCTTCCTAGTGTCAAGGTTCATAGAACATTCCTAGCAAACACTGAAGAATCATTTTGCAAACTACTGTGTACCTGAAATTTATAGGTAAAGTAGCTCCATGGGCCTGTGAACAAGCTAGAGTTTGAGCCAGGATCTACCATCCCTTCAGAGGTTCCTGCTTCAGATTTTTCCATGAGTCCATACCATGATGTCCCTAAGTGAAAGATTATAACCTGGAAAATGAAATAAACACTTTACCCCTCCGGTTGCTTTGAGTCAGTGTTTTACCATAGCAGTAGAGAGCACACTAGAACAGATTCAAGAGTATTTCTTTTCTTATTTTACATATTGATCACAGTTCTCTCTTTCTCCCTCCCTCATTCCCTTCCTCCTTCCCTCCTTCCTTCTCTCTCTCCCTCCTTCCTATCCCCTTGACCACCCTCCCATCCCATTCACCTACTCACTCCACAGGTATTTGAATAAGCTGTCTGAGGGTAATGTGAGGCAAATTGCTTATTTAAAGAATTTCATCTAACCTTAGCTCAATGGCCCTTTTCCAAAACAAGGTAAAATTTATGTGTTTTAGATATTAATATTTATATTAATATCTAAAATAATATAATAATATGTTTGTCTACTGCAGTATGATATTTTATGGTTTTGAATTTTCATGCTAACTCATTTCTTAGACAGAAATGAGCATCTTAAGACAGTATATAGTTTGAAGGCATTTTTCATCCACCCTAATTATTTATTATTTTAATGTGCTTATTTCTATTAACATACATTTAAATTACTCATTGATACAATAAGACTCAAAACTACTCTTTTAGTTTTAATGCTCTTATCTTCAATTTGTTCTACTTGTCCTTGAACTAACTCTTTTCAATAGGTTACTTGAATTAATTTTGTAATTGCATTGATTATGGAGTACATTATTTTAATGTATAATTTTAAATAAAATGTATAGGAGCCAGAGAGGTGACTCAGCTGGTAAGAGTGCTCCTTGTTCTTACAGAGGACTTGCATGACATTTTCAGTGTGCACACTGTGTAACTCAAGTTCCAGTGAATCTGATTCCCACTTAACTTGCCTTAACTATTTCTTCAGTATTCATTTATGCCCACAGCACATAGTGGCATATATTTTGCTTTATTCTTAATCACGATTTATAAAATTCAAAACACCACATGTATGTTCTTTCTTTCTGCAAGATTTTTTTTTTTCAAATTTCTTCTTTTAGGCTTTTCTCTATTTGCAGAACTTCCTTAAGCTATCCTTTAGATAAAGTCTCCTGATAACAAATTCTCTTAGTTTCCCTTCATCTGAGAATGCATTGGATCCTTTCTCTTGTCTGTAGAATGTTTTTGGTGAACTGACATTCTGGTTGAGAGTGCTTTTCTTTAATAATGTGAAAAAAGTGTTTCATGAGCTTCTGGCTTTCCTGTTTTATGAAGGTAAAAATCTCTTATGTTATTAAAACTTCTCTTCTCTTGAACAGGACAGGAAGGATCATGTTTGGATTTTTCCACATTTTTTTCTTCCCCTTCAGACTTCAGGTTGATTATAATGTCTCAGATGAAACATTTATTTGAGTCAAATCTGTATAAATTTCCTTCATTTTTACATTGGTAAGTTAATAATTGACAAAATATGTAATGTTCTGGTTATTACATTTTCAATTCTCTTGTTAGCATGATGATTTTCGTTCAGTTCATTGAATCTCACAGCTGCCCTTTTTATTGTGCTGATTTACTAATTCACTCACATTTCATTTGGTTGCTACATGATTTTTAAATATGTCATTTTTGTCTAAACTCTTCCATTTCTTTGTTGGTGTGTTTTTATCATTTTCAATGTGGCTATGTCTGTTAGCTATGCGATCATATCTACAGGTTGCACTTTTCAAATGATTTTTATACTTTTATTTAATCTTAAAATTGTCATATACATAAGTGCACACATACACACATACATATATATGTATATATATACATATATATACATATACATATATATATGTATATATACATACATATATATGAAAAATATATAATATTTTGATCATATGTACTCACTGCCTTCCCACTTCACTGGTCTCTGGATCCTTTGCAACACATATTTCTCTAAACCCCATATTCTTTCTTCTTCTTTTCTTTTTTTTAAAAGAAAAATAGTTCTCTTAGTCTAGTTAGTACTTCCCATATGCATGTGGGTATGGGGGCATCCATTGGAGCATGGATAGCCTACTTTTAGCTATGCCACACCTCTCTACCATAAAACTTGTTCTCACTCTCACAGAAATTATCAACTCCTTAGTTAGGGTTGGGAGTTTGGAAACTCTTTTATGTCCATAGTGGAATTTTTTACTGTCTTAATCTTGAGCAGGTATTGTACAGTTAATTATTTCTTAAGGATGAGTTAATATCCCCTGAAAGATAAAAGAATATACAAAGCATTTAAGATCCAAAGAATCAGGAGGACAACATGCCTGTTGCAAATAAGAACTCACAGGAGTTTATAATGGATGGAGATAAATTAAAGGGTATATTTTTGAGAATGGGTTTGGTGAATAATAGGAACCAGGGGATAGAATGAAGAAACTGAAAGGATCAGTCAAAACAAAATATATATGAAAACGACATATGAAATCTTGCAAATTTGCAAATAAAAATGGCAATGTTACTTTACAGTATTCTTGAAGCCACAGATGCTATGTTTTATCAAATTAGCACATTTGGTTTATGTTTGGTTATGATTAAGGCAGATCTCTCTCTAGTCCTGAACATAAAATATAGCTATTGTATTCCCAGAGATGTTGTTCTACCAGCTCTTTCATATTAAACATTGAAAGACAGTTTGAAGATTTCTGACTGAAACATTCAATTTTAAAGTTTCAAGCTGAATTTTTAGAATCTGTGTCCCTTTCCCCAATTAATTTCTACTCTTACACAAGCTCAGAGCTATCTAGGCATCCAGGTCATTCCTGAAAATATTCCCCATGTCGTTATGCAGAAAGGACTTTACCTACTTACAGTTGATGCACACTGGGGAAAAAAGAAGCACCCTGACCATGCTTTGAACTATGAGGCAGATGATCTTAGGTGACATTGATAAAGAAGATGCAAAACAGAATTGTTGTTTTCTAGTTGGAGAGCAGAGACCTGGGCTCAGGTGATAAATGAAACCCCAGCTAGATCTGTTTTTGATGGATATTCTTTCTGATGCACTGTATGTGTGTCATGTCATTTCCCCAATTCAAGTCCAAAATCTGTGCTTACATACTTGACATTTGGAGTTGTTTCCCTAAAAATGTTTCTCAGTGTTTTAATGAAGAAGATGGATTCTTCTGTAATGCTCTTTGGCAACTTTCTATTTCAGTATGTGTGAGTGTGACTAAGGGTGGGGTATATTAATGCTACCATGAAAGATTCAACAGGCACACATGGGTGAGTGATTCTGTCTTCATGGTTCCAAACTAGAACTGTGAGAATTATGTGAATTACTGCAAGGGTAGTCATAAGTAAACATTATTATTTGATACTCATTACACAAACATTTGCTAAAACTTATAACAAGTCTACACATGGATACATGATTTATGACACCTGACTAGAGAAAATATTTATTTTATCTTAAATGAAAGAGAGAAATCAGGATATTAGCATTCATGTGCATTGGACAGCAAAAATTATTCAAATGTTGTCTCATTCCAACATGGGTCAGTGTTCCTGCACTGTATCATGATAACATTTGAAAGAGCCAGGACAGCTGACCACCATGTACATCTTAACATTGACTTAGGAAAGCTATGATATTGTGTTATTCAGACAGGATGAGTAAGAAGCTCACTCACAAATACTCATCTGGACTCAGGAGTCCTTAAGAAACATAGAACATGGGTTATGAGGTGATCCAATTTAGATCCCGTGTTCGTGGGCATATGTCAGAATCTTCTTGGTAAATGAAAATTAAAATCTTTGCCTATTTGCTGCATTGACTGAACAGAAAGAAAATCATCCCCGTGGATTACATGCAATCTGAAACTGCTAACAAAGAAAGAAAAATATTTTTAATAAATTTAGTTTATTCAACACCTGATTTCCATTTGATATTCATCAGTCTATACCACTGATTAATTTTATCAAAAACAAATTATATGCATATGCAAAACATAATCAGGAAAACATCAATTATCTTACATAAATTAAATAAATGGAGTGTGGTGATATATTATGTACATTTTACTACAGCTTGCCTTGCAAAGCTTGTCACATTAGTTATCTATAGAAGCTAGGCAGTGGCCATATATATCCATATATACTATTAATTCCAGATTTAGTGTTAACAGGTAGACAGATGTTTGTTAGTTAAAGGTAACACTGACTACATGAAATTGATCCAGTTCTAAAAGAAACAGATTCCACAAAGCTGACCTCAGCATCTATGATCAAAGGCCTTTAATCCCAGCACTAGGGAGGTAAAACCAGGAGTGATAGTTATGGGCAGAGAAAGGAATAAAAGGCAGGAGAAGACAGGAACTGAGATTTTTTGCCTCTGAGCATTCTTGAAGACAGGATTACCAATTCAACTGGGTAGAGGTAAGATCTACTGGCTTGGCTGCTTTGCTTCTCTGATAGTCAGTTTGAATCTTCAACTCCAGTATCTGTCTCTGGGTCTTTTAATTTTCATGCTGCAATGGAGAAAAAGGTATAAGTACAGTCAAGGAAGAATACAGTGGAATTAGACATATATTGACTGTAAGGTGTATTGACTGTAAGCTGTACCCCGAGCTCCTTGTTCTCTGTATTTTTGGTGTGTCAGATCCTTGGTCTTTATTTATTTATGTCTTTATTTATGTCTAATACAATGTACAGCTTATCAGTTTTCTCCATCCTTTAACCATGAAAATGGGTTTGTTTCATTGATTTGCTGCTCATGAAATTTGAATCTGATCTGCCCCATTGGCTCTCATTAGTTTCCTAAGTGGCAAATGCTTCTTGCTCTTAAATTGCATCATTGAACCTTTCAGCCTGTCCCCCTGGAAATTAATATGAACTTTTTATCTATGTAGAACTCTTCCTGTTGTTTCATTACCATGGTAAGCATAATGATCCTTTTGGCTCTGGGACAGGACAAGTTTTTACTCAACAAACAAACAAACAAATAAAAAACTGGAAACAGACACTTGGAGATGAACTGTCTATTTTAGATTTATAACCAGTTTGGATATTTGCCTTTAGTTGCCAAAGACATGTTATGTTATTAAATTTGATAATTTTATTAAGATAACACTATGGTAATCTGCCTTAGTCAACTTTTAATTTATTCTTCATTGGAAATGGTTTTATCTTTACTGTTAATTTCTTTACTGACATATCAATTCACTAGGGTTATTTTGCATTTTATTTAATTTTTTACATTTTGGTTCATTGTTCTTCTGGTCTTTGCACTTTTAGCTATTTAGTTTTGCTTGCTGTATTTGCAAGTTTAAGAGTATCTACTTCCATTTAGAATGTTAGGTTAAAACTTGCTTTTGTTCTTTTTTATTTCCTCTTTTGGTAGATATAATCACTTAAATTTTTCAGTGGCTATTACATTATTTTTATTTCCTATTATTTTCCAGTGATATATTACATTTTCATTGATGCATTTACATACATATGCATACATGTATTGTTCATGTTTATGCTCCATTATTCTATGTCACCTAGATCTTATACCTATTGAGTTATTTCTTCCCAAGTAGTCTACTTTCACATCTGTTGTTTTGTGTAGGCTTTGTGCATTCAGGTGTGTGCTCAAGGTTGAAATGATACATCTTGAGGACAGTACTTCACAGCAATCCTCTCCTCCTCCTGCTCTTCTAATATTCCAACCCCAGTTAAACATTGTTCCCTAATCCTGGAATGGAGTCAGAGATACAGTTGTTTATTTGGAGCTGAGGAGTCAACGGGCAATTATTGTCTAACAAATTGACTAGTTGTGACTCTCTGCACTAACCACCCTCTATTGTGAGAACATTTCTAATCATGGTTGAAAGTAACTTAAGTCAATGGATAAAACAAGTAACTACTTAGAAGGTAGTTTATAGTTTGTCTACGCATCCATTTAAGAAACTAACATTAGTATTCCATCTGCAGCCTTCAACTTCCAAAGTCTTTATAGGGTTAATATCACCAAACATCTATTCCTTCTCACTGAGTGAGCATTAAATCCAATCAGAAAATATCTGATGAACCAAAAATGATGTACTACTGTTGTGCCAGACGGTATTACCACTATCATCACTGGAAGTTGTTTGTTGTAATGTACATTTTGTCTACTACTGTTTTAAAGCATTGGTGCCTTTTCAAACCCAGTACATTGCATGAGGCAATCAGGCATTGAATGCTAACCAGTAGGGAAGACAATTTCAGGTAAGATCTAGCTTCGTTTGTCCAAATGTGTGATGTCTTCATCAAAAGGTCTTTTCATCTCATTCTTGTCATCTAGGCAAACAAGAACAATGAAAATAGTCAACAGGGTCTCTTTGATCTACAATGGATAATAATATATGCTATACCTGCTATCAAGGTTTCTAACTACTAGTTTTTGAATTCAGGTTCAGATTTGAAGAAATTCTTTTTCTGTACTCCTTGGCATGCTGATTTGGGTGACTTTGTTGACAGTGTTTAGAGATGGAAGATGACTTTTTTTAGGTTTTTCTTCTCTTTGATTTCAATAATATCCTCCCTACTTTTTAAATACATTCATTTCCTTTCTGTTATGAAGAATTATTTATATTATTTTTAGGTTAATAAGAATATGTTGGTGTAAGTCAAACTGTCTCTATTTGCAGATGATATGATAGTTTACATAAGCGACCCAATAAACTCTACCAGGGAACTCCTACAGCTGATAAACACCTTCAGCAAACTAGCAGGATACAAGATAAAATCAAAAAAAACAGTAGCCCTATTTTTTTCAGACGACAAAGAGGTAGAGAAAGAAATCAGAGAAACATCACCCTTTACAATAGCCACAAGCAACATAAATTATCTTGGTGTAACGCTTACCAAACAAGTAAAAGATCTATATAATAAGAACTTTGTGACTCTAAAGAAAGAAATTAAAGAAGATACCAGAAAATGGAAAGACCTCCCATGCTCTTGGATAGGTAGGATAAACATAGTAAAAATGGCAATCTTACCAAAAGCAATCTACAGATTCAATGCAATCCCCATTAAAATCCCACCACAATTCTTCACCGACCTTGAAAGGATAATAATCAACTTTATATGGAAAAACAAAAGACCCAGGATAGCCAAAACAACCCTATAAAATAAGAGAACATCAGGAGGCATCGCCATTCCTGACTTTAAGCTCTACTACAGAGCTATAGTTCTGAAAACAGCCTGGTATTGGCATAAAAATAGACAGGTAGACCAATGGAATCGAATTGAAAATCCTGATATTAATCCACGCACCTATGAACACCTGATTTTCGACAAAACAGCTAAAATTATACAATGGGGCCAAGACAGCATCTTCAACAAATGGTGCTGGCACAATTGGATAAGGGTGTGTAGAAGACTGCAGATAGACCCATGTCTGTCGCCATGCACAAAACTCAAGTCCAAATGGATCAAAGACCTCAACATCAATCCAGCCACATTGAACCTCTTAGAAGAGAAAGTAGGAGGTACCCTTGAACAAATTGGTATAGGAGACTGCTTCTTCAACATAACTCCAGGGGCACAGACACTGAAAGAAACAATTAATAAATGGGACCTCTTCAAACTTAGAAGCTTCTGTAAGGCAAAGGACACAGTTGACAAGACCAAACGGCAGCCCACTGACTGGGAAAAGATTTTCACTAATTCTATATCCGACAAAGGGCTGATCTCCAAAATATACAAAGAACTCAAGAAACTAGTCAACAAAACACCAAATAACCCTATTAAAAAATGGGGTACAGAACTGAAGAAAGAATTCTCAATGGAGGAAATCAAAAAGGCTGAAAGACACTTAAGAAAATGCTCCACATCCTTAGCTATCAGGGAAATGCAAATCAAAACAACTCTGAGATACCATCTTACCCCTGCCAGAATGGCTAAAATTAGAAACACCAGTGATGACTTATGTTGGAGAGGATGTGGAGAAAGTGGAACACTCCTCCACTGCTGGTGGGAGTGCAAACTCATACAGCCACTTTGGAGATCAGTATGGCGGTTCCTCAGGAAAATGGGAATTAGTTTACTACGGGACCCGGCAATCCCCCTCTTAGGCATATACCCAAAGGATTCACATCAATGCAACAAAGACATCTGTTCAACTATGTTCATAGCAGCACTATTTGTAATAGCAAGAACCTGGAAGCAACCTAGATGCCCTTCAATTGAAGAATGGTTAATGAAGATGTGGCACATCTACACAATGGAATACTACTCTGCAGAAAAAAATAATGGTATCTTGAAATTCGCAGGCAAGTGGATGGCACTTGAAGAAACCATCCTGAATGAGGTAACCCAGTCACAAAAAGAGGAACACAGTATGTACTCACTCATATATGGATTTTAGACCTAGATCAAATGATCACCAGCCTATAATTCACATCACCAGAGGAACTAGGATACAAGTTGTATTCTAAGAGATTCATATAAAGTCCCTCACAGAACTGGGAAGGGACAAGTCCCCCAGACCTCAGGTAAAGTGGGGGAGGACAGCTAATGGAGAGAGAAGTAGGAGAAAATGAGAGGGAGGAGAGGAAGGCATGTGCGACCAGGAGGATTGAGCCTGGTTAGGAATGGAAAATAGGAAAGAGAGAGAGAGACAGAGACAGAGAGAGAGAACATAAAAGAGGGAGCCAATATTGGTTGGAAGATAAAGTTGAACACAAAGAAAGGTCGAGGGAACTACAAGACTGCTCCCAACTAACAATCTCAGCTTCCGTGGAAAGGCTATCATAAATGCCCTTCCCGGAGAGTGAGATCAACAACTAACTTCTCCATGGAGTCCTCAACTAATGCCTGTTGAAAACAGGAGCAAACACCCATACATAAACACTGAGTCAAACTAGAACCCAGAAGCAGATGGAGAGGACAAGACCATGCGGTAGAAGTACATAGAGATAGCTTACCTGAACAAGGAGGAGCTAAGGGCCACTAGACTGATAGCTGGGAAGCCAACAGGGGTCTGACTCGGACCCCCCTGAATATGGGTCTCAGCCAGAAGGTCTGAGCAGTCTAAGAGACCTCAGACAGTGGAGCCAGGATGTATCCCTGGTGCACAAAAGGACTTTGCAAACATATCCCCCATGGAGGGATAACTGCCTTATTCTAGAGATAGGAGAGAAGCCCTCGTCCCTACTTCACAGGAGCTGTCAGATCTACATGACCCCAACTGGATGGCATTCCCCTACATATTGTATTGTGGTGGGGGGTTGGGAGGGGAGGGTGTTTAGAGTGCATGGGAGAGGGTAGAGAGGGCAAAAGGGAGGGAAGGAGGGAGGGAGGGCTTGGGGGGAGGGAGGGAGGGAGGGAGAGGGAACTGGGATCGACATGTAAAATAATAAAAAAAAAAAAAAAAAAAAAACGCTTTGACTCCAAAATTTAAGTTGAAGAACAAGTTACTGGGGAAAAGTATTTCTATTTTTGTTTCCACAGAAAATGAAAAGATGTGGATTCCTTCCAGACTAATGTGGTTTGATCACACCAGACCGCCTGAAACAGAGTACAAGCTGATCCTACATTCCAAACAGCTGGACAAAACAGCCCTACAGACTACAGCTAGGATATCTGAATCTTCTTCGAATCCCCCAAGACAGCGCCCCTTACCAGCAGGAAGTAGTTTGGAAAGAACGACGCCCAAATTCCCAAATATTGTGTATAAATGTTTGTTTTCATTTAATTGGACTTTGTTATATAAAATTAAATAAAAAATACTCTATATGCTTAAAAAAAAAGAATAATTTATTTTTCCAGTTGGACTCCCTTGAAGAAAACAAAAATTTCATTTGCTAGTAGTTATCAATTGGATATACCTTCTGGTTAGGGATAGAAGCATTTGTCGTGTCCCTTTTTCCTTTTAGCTCTCAGATTCCCAACTGATATAGACCCATGCTGTCTCCCTGTACATGCAGCCTCAGTTAATATGTGTTCTACTATATTTGGAAGAAATTATGTCCTTAGTGTTATTAATTCCATCTAACTATTACACTCTTTATTCTCTGCTTTTCCAGGGTTCCCTGAGTCCTGAGAGGAAGGGTTTGATGTAGACATCTCATTTAGGGCTGCTTGTACATTCATAAATTCATTATAGGCATATTTGTATGTGTATACATATATAAATGGAAACACACACACACATACTATATATGTATATATATATATATGTATCTGTATATATATATATGTATATATATATATATAATGATTTAATACCACCTTTCAACGGGCTCTTACTTTTAGCTAGCTCTCCCCATATTCTCTCTGCATATTATAAAAAAAACTTTTTGATGATAGTAGAGCAAAGAATTTGATCTATGAGTATAATATACTGGCATTATGAGTCATATTATTGCTATGCTCCTTTAGTTGAACAGTAGTATTTGGTTTTACTTTAGGTCTCTGGGCTATCTCCTCTCTTATTTACCCAGGCAGCATTGTGTATGGACTCCATCACTTAAAGTAAGCCTTCAGTTAAATCAGATGTTGGTTGGTTACTTTCACAAGGTTGTTGCCATCATTGCACAAGACACCATTGTAGATTAAAGGATTTGAAGCTGGGGTGATGTTTACTTTTCTTTTTTTTTTTTTTTTTTTTTTTTTTTTTTCAGAAGCATGCAGAATGCTTTCTGGTGTCATGAACACTATTCTGTATGGGTGAAATTTCTAGGTAAGCACAACTTTGATTTCCACACATTCAATTGGTTCTCTAAGTGTTGTAGTCAGCAATCAGGCCTTGCCATCAATTTGTGTAATCAACCTATAATCTTGTCAACAGCCTGAAGTATTTGGAGGGTTCCCCCTGGATCCCTTTTTGCCAGGAAATTAATTAGCTATAGCCCCTTCCTGGTAATAGAAACTTCACTTGACGATAAGGGGTGTTCAGTTGTGATTTTTAAAAATAACCCTTTAATTGGCAATTTCATTTTAATTAAATTCATATGTATATGTAAGTATATATACATATACATATTAGCTTTTCTACTGCTCCTCAAATGGCTCCTAATTTAAACTGCCTTGCCCAATATTTCTTCCCTCATCCTCTCCTCATTCTGTCTTTTTATTTGGTCTTCCATTCTATTAACCCCAGCCCCAACTATCCATCAATAACTATATATTTTATTTTCTATGTAGATATATTCACCACCATCCTCAGTCCCTTATTTTAAACCTGTGTGATTTTATAGCTTTATTTTGGTTATCATTGACTTAACAGCTAATATCTACATATAAGAGAATGCATACCATTTTTGCCTTTCTGGTTTAGATTACTTATCTCAGGTGATATTTTTTCATAGCTCCACCCATTTACCTGTGAAGTTCATTTTTTCCCAAAGGCTAAGTAATACTCCATTGTGTAAATGAACTACATTTTCTTTATCCATTTATCTGTTAAAGGATATCTTATAGAATGGAGTATGAAGCATTATATAGTTTATTCTCTGTGGGGGCATGCAGGTGGCTACCTCAGTAACTAGTTATTTAAGTAAAGACTTGTAAGGAGTCCACAGCATAATCATGTGACAGTACCAAATTGTTTTAAAGTCCAACAAAGGAAACAGCATGTATAAACTTTAATAATTGGTTAGAATTGGTGTTCAAAATACTTAGTATCACTACTTGTTTTCAGAAAGGCAGTTTCATCTTTCAAAGAAAGTTTTACAATGATCATTTTCAGGCACTTTGACACCAGCTTCCTTTGAAAGTCTTCAGTTTCTCTTCAGAGATTTCATTAAGGAATTTGCTGTCAATATCTTCTGTAGCTAATTGTATTGGAAGTGGTGCCTAGTGATTTCGAAGTCTTAACCATTATGAGGCTTGACTCTGCATTTCAAAGTAATTCTACTTCTGTGTATCTAGAGGTAGAGGTTCATTGAACCTTTTGAAGATTTCTTTTGGTTTTGTAATAATTGCTAAATAAGATCCTGTAATTATACAAAGATAAAGTTAGTTGTTATGCTGCTTTGATATAAAATGTGAATTCACTTTTAACTGAAATTCCATAATAAAATTAATATTATAAATCTACTAATACATCCATTTATTAACAGAACTGTACTGCTAAAATGATTTTGATTAGTTTGTCTTTCTTCTAACTGAATTCAAAGCTCAAAATTCTTAAAAGATTGTTTGTAAACTTGTAAATGACTTTTGGTTTTGTTTGACTTGTTCTAGTTTCGGAACTATATTCTACAACCTCATGAAACTAGAACAACGCTACCTGTTTGAGAGTCTCCACAATGAGACAGGAATTATATTATGTAATTACTTGATTGTGGAGATACAAAGCCTCTCCTATAAAGGTGGAAGTCTCTCAATAGATTACAATGGAATATATTCAGTGATTCTGGTGGGTCCCATATATGGGTAAAGCATGAAGGTACACATTTCATAACTTGCAGGTTAAAAGAATACCAGCTTTTGATATGATATTTTCCTGATTAATGTGTAGACTGAGAGCTAGAAATATCACCTCAATAATGGACCATATCAAGCACCTTCATAAAATTTTTTTGAGAAACATGCAATTATTGAGACACAGATTGAATTTTATGGTATATCAAGGAATGGTCTTTAATAATTATGGAAGTCCATCATGAAAATTTAAAGAACATATATCATGGTAGGAAATGATGCTAAATAATTTTTTTAAAAATGTACCTGTATATAATCCAAACAAGTGTGTACATACAGGTTTATGCAATCTATTTATAAAACTACCCCTTTTTGATCTACTTTTAATTATAATGCCAAAGATTAAAATGCAGCAATGGGGAATCAAAAGAAAGAGCTAGAAATTACTTCATAAATCACTTCAATGGATCTTGACAACAGGTTATGATCCAAATCTAGCAATCCACCTGTTTAGGAATATAAACAGCATGGTCCTTTGTACTATAGTGATACACTGTATACTAAAATTCCTATTTGTTGAAGATATACATGGTATACAAAATCTTATGAATTTCTCCATGGCTCTGTAAAGCTACATGTGTTTTTATATACCATGTAGAATTTCTATGTCAGGAGGAAACTTTTAGCTCAGAGGAAAAAAAAAAAATATATATATAT